>NC_086234.1:667500-1267500 GCF_036321145.2 Pelmatolapia mariae | reverse complement strand
AGTGAATCCTGCTTGTGCCGTGATATTCAGGACTGCAAACCGAGCAGCATCACTGACTTTCAGCTTGTTGTGTTTGTGGATATATGACTGACTTTAATTATCCATAAAATCATCACATTCTCTGTAAGATTAAGGTCAGCTATTGAACGGCGTATATTTTAAAGGCTTTAAAACCAAGCTGACGCTGAAAGTACAAACATCGTTAATGTCACATAACTTTGCCGACATGTGGCCAACAGTAATGTTTTAATGTTCTTTGTTATTAAGTGACATAATATTCAGTACTTACTTTTACAAGTTTACTCTTCGGCCGCTCCGCTTCCGCCGTTTTTTTCCGGCAAAATTATCCACACCCACCTCCGCGCTATGAAGTCTGGGATATGTTGGGCCATGAAGTCTATACCGCCACATCCTTAAAATTCAGGGAAATGAAGGACGCATTTGAGGGCCGCATTTCGAGCAGCCTTTGAATTGGGACAGCCTTCGTCACGTCGCTGTAACGTAATCGGCCTTAAAATGCGGCCTTTAAGGCAGCAGACCCTGAATTGGGATACAGCCAGGGATAATGAGGGAACAAGGAGACACAGGAGGAGAGCAAAGCTGAAAACATTAACAATGAACACGTGACTATCAAAGTAAAACAGGAACCATAACACAGGCACAGAGGCATGGACTTAACACTGAAACAAAGAGGCATGACTGACTGGAGACCAAGAAAACATGGAACACAGACAGAGCACAAAAACCCAGAGACTAAAACTTGTACTTGTAAAATAATAATGGAAGCAAAGAATGATAAATGATTCAAAACACAAAACACTGGGTCACCGACCCACGACCGTGGCAAATACTTGGATCAAAATCCTTTGCAGTCAACCTCAAGAACTCGCGGACATCGCCACATGCTGCGTCTCCTCCTTTAGATGCTCTGCAGGTCTTTACTGCAGCTGTTGCTGGTTTATGATTCTCTGCCTTCAGTTTTGTATTTAGTACCTGAAAAGCTGCTCTGCTGAGCTGAGATCAGCTGATTGATTGAATATCTGGTTTCTTTGCCTTGAGAAACTCTTGGGTTGCTTTTTCGGTTTGGCTCATTATCGTCTGCTCTGTGCAGCTCTGTGTGATCCCTTCTGTAGCATCAGTGTGAATCTGAGAGCAGTCACATCAGCCATGACACGTTTGAGATTTTATGAATCAGGTTTTATTTCCACTAAGTTATTACAGAAAAATGACCCATGGTGACATCACCGTGAAAACCACTTTCAAACTCAATAAATACAAGTTTTGGGAGATGAAACTGTCTAATACTGAGTTATTAGTCCTGTGCAGAGGTAGGGCATTGGTGGGGGTTCGTGCGTCTTTAACGGTCTCATCTCTAATGTTGCACACCGAGGTGAGCAGGTGATGCTAGCCGTCCAAATAAATAAGAGCAGATCAGGTTTGCAGTAGCCACCCTTTACATCAGCGCCTCTCCAACAATAAACTTTCTTACCATATTCATATCTATTAAAATTCTGAGGATATTTTTTATTATAATGATCAGAGAGATTTAGTCAATATGGCCCCTCCATATCAGCATTCACATGTCTGGACCTCAGTGTTAGCATTTATGTATTAAAGCCTCCTGGAGGATAGAAAGAGGCTGAACAGTTTCTCTGTGCTGCCTCTAAAATCCTGTGAAGAGTTGCTTGCCTGTGTTATGGCCCTAGTTGGGCCTCCTCCTGAAGTTGCCTGTGTGGGCGTGTCCTACCGTCTCTCCTGCCTGAGGTGCCATCTTTTTCTTTTGTACAGCTGACTCCCATCAGCAATTAAAGGTATTTAAGGCCAGAGAAAGGTGAGCTCTAGTGCTAAGTGTAGGTTTTTTTTTTGTTTTGGATACAGACTGTAAGCTCACTGTCTGACCCATACTCCGGAACAGTAGGAGGCGGTAATGCTCCTTTACGTTGGTTGCCAACCGCCGTTAAACACAAAGAAGAAGAAGAAGCTCTAGTGCCAGAGAGCCATGTTGGTGGTTGCAGCTAGTGAGCTGTGTTCAGTGATTGCTTACTCCTGCTCTGGGGAGAGGAGTGTTTGGTGACTAAACTTTTTTTTACTTTTCAGTTTACTGACCAACGCTTGAGTTTTTATGTTTCTTTAAATGGTGATAGCGGCTTGTCCGTCTCTTTTTTTTGAGTTATTAATAGAAACTTTAATAAAACTCTTTAATTTAACCCTTTTGCCTCCCTGTCTCCTTTTTCCGACCTGGACATTGTGGAGATTCAGAAATTTTTTGATTGCTGCCATATAACCTGCATTATTATAATTGCATTAATAACATATTTTACAGCATTATTCCATTATTAATATTTCTTACAGGGTTCATATTGTATTGAAGATGTTTGTCATTACATTGACCTTTTCTATTTACAGGTGTAATTATGATCATTCTATACACATTTCATATTGCTGTTGTTCCGTTCATTGAAGGTTTTAAGCTTCACTGGTGCGACGGTCCAGGTGATACATGTTGAAGGAAGACGAGAACATAGAAAGATAATTGCTTACACGCTTACAATATATATAATACATATAATCTGAGAACAGGCCTGAGCAAAGGCCCAAATGTATTCTGCTTCTTTTTGTAACCTGTTGCATTTCAGTCTACTTGGTGACTGATGACGAGGGTCAATAATTAGCCCTTAGAGACCCTGAAGCTTGAAGTTTATTGCCTTAAATGGAAGGTGTTATCAAAAAGAGAAGTTTTATGTCTGTTTATAGCCATTCAATTCAATTCAATTCAATTTTATTTATATAGCGCCAAATCACAACAAAAGTCGCCTCAAGGCGCTTTATATTGTACAGTAGATTGCACAATAATAAATACAGAGAAAAACCCAACAATCATATGACTTAGTGTGTGAAGAGGACTCTCCATTTACATGAACAAATTGGAGTCTATTAGATAGATATGATACAAACCACTGCAGTGCAGTACCTGTAATACCTACAGCGTGCTCTAATCGCTCTAATAGGATATTATGGTCGACAGTATCAGGCCTCAGGAATAGCTAATGATCAGAGGATCATTTTGAGAGACACTTATTTGTGAGAAAAAGAGTAATACCGGACGCAGAGGTCCGAGGAGTTGCCATATGATTTAAGAGAACTCAAGCCAGCCGTGAGCTTGAGCGTAACAGTAAAGTGAGCCGGAAGGAAATCAAGGTCTACTGTGTTGAAGTAATTCTGATAAAATACTGAGAGTTATGAGAGACGATTAAAGCATTACCTGTGTATTTGTGGACCCACCGTGGTCCGTAAAAAGCCGTGTTTCTGTTCATATTTCCTCAAAGTCTGCGGACCTGTTGAGGTCCCACAAGAGACGTGCAGCCGTGTGGATATCCGGGTTGCTGTGATCCACACGTTACAGCTGAAAACAGTGACGTAAGAAACTGTCTGAAATGATTTAAGTGCCGCTGGCTGCAGGCTGTGTGTGTGTGTGAGGCTTTGAAGTCTCTTTTTCCTTTCTCTTTTCTCTGGTTAAGAAAGTGCGCAGTTAAAACTTGGGTGCGGTCACTTCCCCTTTTAATTTTAACATAACAGGCACGTTGATTAAACGAGGTGTAGTAATTTCATTTTCATTCTGGATAAAAGACATGCTCATTTCGGGATCGTGCCAAATTGAATATTCATGTACAGGGGATCTTCTTTACATGAAAAGCATATGCCGTGGTGAAACGCCAGAGACACATTATGGTTTTACAGTGACTGCAGAAATCAGACGGTCAGACCTATATAGCTTTTTGTGCCGTTGCTTCATTATATTTAGGTGCTTGGTAATGTACAGTGAGAGGCCACGAGAGGACACCCGTGAGGCTGCTCATTCATTTTCCTTGTTTTGTGAGCGTGCATTTGGTGATTTTGAAATACAGTATCACTGGACAGGGTGATTCTAATACAAGAGTTATTTTAATCAAATCAGAAACAGAGTAATAAATAAAGGTGTGAGCCTCCTCTTGAGTACGGAGAATTTATAGAATTTTTGAGTGTGTTTCTTGTCAAAAAAAAAAGAGATCCAGTGCAGTGAATGAGCGAGCCTCCCTTGCTTACAATTGATCCGAGTCAATTAACTGGCTTTACTTTCACTATTCTGCTGACGCCAGTAATTCATGGCGAGCCAGGAGAGGTGATAGTGGAGGTGTTGGTTTGTTGTGAAACATTGGATAGAGAGTTTAATTTTTCTAGAGCAGAGCTTTTAACTGAGCCAGAGTTTCCCAGCTTCCTGGCTGCTTGTGTAGAACTGTATGAAGGTTTAGCTCAAGTTTTGGCACAGCACGGTTATTTAGAGGAGTGAGAATTTTTACAGTAAATGTTACTGTGTCATATTGTTCTTCTCTCGGCAGACACTGACAGAATTTACGGGATAATTCAAATCAATCAATCAATCAAGGCTTTATTCGTCACATGCAGGGGGGTCCTGCAGTGAAATGGGACCCCCCCCGACCTTACATAGACACACAAACATCACATGGGGATACAGTCGGAGATTGGTAGCATTGGAGAGAAAAACATTGAAATGTGCATTACAATGGGAAAGTACAAGAGGAAAAAAAGAGACCCCTTCTCATGCTATGCTTCCATGGTAGGACAGCACGAGAACAGGAAACAAAAAAACATGGTTATTCCTTGGCTTTCTAGAAGCAGATTTGATGATCGGAGGAGGCTCAGTTTTCCTGTGAATGACGAAGTATGGTATATTGTTCGTCTGTAAGATTAGAGTTGATTCATATCCACGGAGGAATTTATGTGGTAGGTTTAGTGCATGGGGAAACACAGACTAAGTATTATATGCTTGTACTCTCTGCATTTATTACTGAAGAGCAGCTTCCTGAATTTCTTGGCCATTGTTTAAGGAAGTTTAGAGAGCTGACTGAAATTGCTGAGAGAGGATCAGTTTCTGAATGAGAAATTTGAGTTTATGTCCAAGTAAAATCATTTGTGGGTTTTATATCAAAATCACACTAGCAGATGTTGATTCAGCTAAGAGCTGCTGGGTGCCGTCAACTTCCTCTTTTTTGCTTCCCCTTCTTACAAGAGAAGAAACAAGCTCTGTAGGCCTCTTAAGATTAAAAAATAATGTTCCTTGTCTCTTGGTGATTTTAAAATACCACGCCCTGCTGAATGGTTTGATTTTGACTTTAGCAGAAAAAGAAGAGAATTGTTTTTGATTTTTGTTCATGTCTAAAATAACTGAACTATAGAACTGCGCAGGTTGGCCTGTACTTCCTCTTTTTTACTGAGGCCTTGTCTATAAGCTGCACGGTCTATAAAAAACCACGTACAGAGAGTGGTGTGATTAAGTGTGCTTGGTTTTTAGAGCAAGAATTGCAGCTGGTTTGGTGTGTTTATTTTGTAGTGCTAAGAGTTGTGGCTGTTTTAAGAAGTTTATGAAATAAAAGCTGCGCTGTTCTGGCCCCATGTTGGTCAGTCTGTGAGTTATATCAAGCAGGTACGAAAAGAGGAAGTAATTGTTCGTTGGCTGCAGGGTTTCTGATAAAGAAATAGGAAGTCACGTCAAGGAACTTGCGAGGCGGAGCCATACAGCAGCCATTTTGTGAAAATCTCAGAGGAACTAAAATGGCGAGTTCAACTGGGACAGCTAATGGACAAAAAGTATATAAGCCAATAAAGGCTCAGCTTGAAGAACTAAACAGAGCCATCCACATGTCTTGTTCAAGAACAACTAAAGCAGCAGACAAAGAATTCAAAGCTGTAAGGAAATATGTGGAGAAATTACGTGCTGCTCAACAAAAAACTTTGGAAGATAGACAACCTCTCTACCTGATTTTTGAAGAAGAAAGCAAGAATTGTGTAAAAAGATTACAGCAATTGCAGCAGGAAACACTGACTCATGCAATAAACAGACAAATCAAAGCGGAAATAAAACTCTTGAAGCAAAACCATGCAAAGTGCTGCCAATTGACAATAATGTGCAAAGGAATTTCTAATTGGATGAAAGAGGATGAGGAGGTAAGTTCACCTCCCCAACAACAGGAAGAGAAAGCAGAGACAGCAGAACAGGTGCTTACTATGTTGAAATCTCTCCATGATTTGCAGCAGGAAAACAAGAAACTGGAAGGACAAGTACATTTGCTGAACACAGCAAAAGAGAAACTGGAGCATGCGCATGCAAAGCTAGCACCACCTTTTAATGCTCTCCCCACCTCTTCTGAACTACTAAGAGACACACTGCCGCCACCCCCACCTCCATCACCAGTAAACTCTTTGCACCCTCTCTACCCTTGGGTCACCCAGGTGCCATCTGCTCCGCCCCCTCCTTACGCCTTCCCTGTAATGTCTTTAGCAGGAGGAGAGATCAGAGGGCCACAAGGACAAAAGGGCACAGTAATTGGGGGATTTGCAGATGTGGCACACATAACCCCTGCAGTAGTAGGTCAGCCACCCAGTGCACAGCCCAGGGCGTTACAGCCATGGGTGAGGGAGCCGCAGCTAAGGCTGGAGGCCCAACTTCATCTCCCAAGTTCATAGATTTCATGGAGCTAGACCCACTAAAAACACAAGGGGGACCTGGAGCTGAGGACCACCCGAGTGTGAACTCAGCTACCAGTCAGGAGGGGCCAAAAAAGGGAACCTCTGTTACCCCCTCAACAGGTGGTAGGGCCTCACCAGTGGACGAGGTCCGGAGGCTAGAGTTTACCCCGTTGCCTAACCCAGGTAGAAAAGAGCAGCTTAAGCCAGTAAAGACAGCTGGAATGGGAAAGGCTCAGTGGAAAGGAGAAGTTTATGGAGAAGTGCAAGCTGACAAAGATGCTCTGGCTGACATCCTGCGAAGAATAATGAAAGTAGAAGAGAGAGTACAAAAAGAAAACTTGGCTGTTTTTGATGAAGAAGACGAGATATTGGAAGAGAATGAGCCAGACTGTGTGGACGGTCGTGAAGTTCGACCTGACACCAAAATGGCAGGAATGAAACTGCGATCACAGAAAACTGTGCCTCGGATGGATAAACCAAAACAAAAGCTGGTCAACCAGGACAAGACCATATCTGGACAAGAAAAACGGCAGTCCGTGTTTAGAAAATATGATCAGCTAAAGCTTGATGAAAAGGAAGTGCACTTCAAGAATAGCTTAGATAACCTAGAATGGGAGATGCCCCTAATGTGTGGGGCAAAGCAGGAACCAGTTTATCGTTCGTACAAGATGAGGGATTTGGAGGCCCTAGTAAAGCAGCTCCCACCTATAACAGAGGGAGGAGCAGCTTGGTTGAGGAAGCTAAGGACCTAACAGAAGGGGAGGAGCTAGCGATTGGCGATTTTCATGCCGTGGCAGGCAGGTGTATGATAGCTGGGGGATTAGCAGACGTGGAAGAAATTGCTAAAACCACAACTCTTCCAAATGACGTGCCATATAACAGAGTAGAAGATAAGCTAGCTGACGCAGTTCGTGAAAAATATATTACTCCAAATGTAGGTTCAATCCCTAAAATAACTTGGGATCCAAAATACACTCCAAGAGAATTTCTAGAAAAAGCTAAGGAACAATGGATGTCACAAACTGGCATACATCCAGGCCAAGAAGGAGAAAATAGAGCTTGGTTTCGCGCTGCTGTACTGAAGGGGCTGCCAGACAAAGTAACAACTGATTTAGAAAAGAACCCAGATTTTGCAGTAGCAGACTCCACCCAGTGGGAGAGGCATGTGACACATAGGCTACAGCTGGAACAGGATGAGGCGAACAAACAAAAGAAGGACTTAGAAGACGCACAGGCGCAACTGCTAAAATTACAGCTGAGTGAAGCTCGTGAGAAGCACAATTCTAAGAAAAAGGAGAAAGAGGCTAGTAAACCTATGATGGTTGTACATCCCCAGGCTGATCCTGCGCTCGATCGACCAGATCTTAGTCCCAGTTCCTATCCCGATGACCGTAGATTACCAAGGCAGAGACGACCAACGGGAAATTGGGGGACCGACCGTTCACAGAGAGGACGTGGTGGATTCTGGCGACAGGAGCCGAGAGCTCGTGGTCCAGGGAATCCCAGAACGGACTCATGGAATGTCTGCTACCAATGTGGAAAAGAGGGGCACTGGGCTCGAGAATGCTGTGAGTTGCCCCGAAGCTATGAACAGAGAGATCCCTCATACCAGGCACGTGGAGGTCAAAGAGGCAGAGGCGGTTACTGGGACAGAAATTAAGCTCCTAATCCAAGTGCCGCTCCACGCTCTCAGTATCCAGTGGCGGACTGGAGCTGGGATGACCAGCACTGACGGAGCCCACAGAGACCGAGCAGCAGGGGAATGGCAGATCCCATGCTGTCAATGACAGTGGAAGGTGCAGAATTGCCCTTCCTGGTGGACACCGGGGCAACGTACTCAACACTGAGAATGACACCAAATAGTGCAACCATCTCAGACCACACTGTTAGTGTGGTGGGTTTTTCTGGGGTACCGATGACTCTGCCACTTACAGACCCAGCTCTGACCAAGCTGGGCAAACAAACTTTGAAGCACCGATATGTGGTCTCCCCACAAGTGCCTGTGAATCTGATGGGCAGGGATTTACTCATCAAACTGGGAGCCACCATCATGTGTTCTGCAGATGGATAAACGGTGACTTTGCCAGGAGGAATGTCGCTCCCGTGCCTGGAAACGAACTCAAAGAATCAATACTTGATGCAAAACTGTGAACAACCCCCGGCTGACATTTACTGGGGGCGCCTGGTAGAAGAAGGCATTCTGGGACAATTCCAACAGTGGAGACCCTGGATTATGAGTCTCGCGGTGTACTCCTCGCCTAGAGATCCTTACCACGTCACTCTCTTTTATGATAGGGACGATGATGATGTTTACTGGGAAGCCTTCCAGTCTGAACTTGAGGGTCAGACTTGGAATGTCCAAACACAAAATATCTATGCGGGGCCGGAAGGTGTAGCTGCGGTTGTCAAATTAACGGATGAACAATTGCCTTGGTATAACATGGGATCAGATTCGGCCCCACACATCACATTGGCAGTACATGAAGGTCATCAGGCTAAGGAACTGGGAACAATGGTGAAGCGAGCGCTGGATAATGCTTGGTGGCAACCCACCCAAATTCCAAATGTTTGTTATGCACCAAAATGTAAAATATACCGTATCACATGTGTGGCCAGTGATGTAGTGATACTTGAACATCAGCAAGTATGCAGCAAGTATACACATGGTAATGAAAGAACGGATCATCCAGACGCAGTGGCAGAACTTTCAAAATTGCCTGACACTCTGTGGTCTACTGGACCCACAGATGTCGGCCTAGCCAATTGTTCGCTGGTTTTGTTCCAGCTGAAGTCAGAAACACCAATTTCACGACCACAGTATAAGCACAAACCGGACGCAGAGGAAGGGATTGCTGAGACGATTGAAGGGCTGCTGGAAGCAGGAGTGCTTGAGCCCTCGCAATCCCTTTGGAACACACCAATTTTGCCGGTGGAGAAACATGGGACAGGGAAGTACCGTATGGCACATGACTTGAGAGCCATTAATGCCGTATTGCGTACCGACACTGTGCCCGTACCCAATCCATACACAGCTTTAACGGCAATAACCTTGGACCAAAAGTGGTTTACATGCATTGATCTAGCTAATGCGTTCTTTTGTCTCCCCCTACATGACTCACTCAGAGACATTTTCTCGTTTACATACAGAGGTCGTCAGTGCAGATACACGCGCCTGCCACAAGGCTTTGCACTCTCCCCGGGCATTTTCAATCAGGTGCTCAAAGAGGCCCTGTCACCTTGTCAGTTGCCTGAAGGGTGTACACTAATACAGTATGTAGATGACTTGCTCATTGCGGCTCCTTCGGCAGCGGCCTGTACGGCAGCATCGCTCACAGTGCTCAAAAGACTGTCTGAATGTGGCTTCAAAGTAAGTAAAGAAAAACTACAGTTGGTTCGACCAGAAGTCACACTTCTGGGCCGTGTAATCGCGCATAAATCATTGGGGCTAATGAACACACTGTAGAGATTAGGAAATTATTTTACTGGTACTATTCATAACCATTATTGTTTCTGTTGCATCACTGATCATTTATCATTATCATTTCATCAGAGCATTTTTGAAGTTGTCGATGTTACATGAAATTCTCTATTTCAAGTCTGTATTTCAGGTGTTGTCATAATCACATGATGATCCTTCATTGCAGGTTTAACTGTATTCATGTCATCCATATTGCTTATTAGAGAGTTGTTAATTGAGGGTCTGAAGTTATGGGGAAGTGAGAAAGTTAAGCTAAAGTTAAGATGACTCCATATCTGTTTACAATAGACCACACCACTTATAATAAAGTTTACAGCATGGAGGCCTGTGAGCCCAGCACAGCTTGCTGCAGGGGAATCTGGAGGAGAAGACACACATAGTGGGGGCCTGTGCATACACACACAGTTTCTCAACTTGTTTTGCTCAAAACTGCTACGTGACTTGTCCGGTGTACTTGACTGTTTAGCAATAACAGTTTAGATAACGGGAAACATCTGGAGAAAAGGAGTGAAGGGCCGTTAGGGTCCGGTGGAAGAGAGTGTTCTTAGATTCTGAGAATTGATACTTAGATTTCCAGTAAATCCAACTGTTTGACGCATATTATTCGTCATCAACTGTTATATATACCACTCCTTATTTCTGTTCGGGGGAGATCGGCTCTGGGAGTGTGATGATGCTCATCTTCCCCACATATATATGTGTGTAATAAAATCACTATTTTGACATCCACTGGGACCTCCAGTCGTTTGTCCTTTCCTCAAAATACGAACCATGACAACACACAGAGACCAAATTTTGACACACCCAAAACCAAGAACGGTGAAAGAACTCCTTTCTTTTCTTGGCCTGACGGGCTATAGCAGACAGTTTATTCCAAACTATGCAGGAAGGACAGCCCCCTTAAGGGACTTGATCAAACAGGTGGGCGTTCGAAACCTTAAGGCTGGATTGCCATGGACGCTCGACACTGAAACTGTGTTCATTTCATTAAAACAAGATTTGTCAAGAGCCTCTGATCTGGCTTCACCCAATTATGATGAACCATTTTACTTGGATATTTCTGAAACACACGGAATTGTAAATGGTGTGTTGTTTCAGAAAAAAGAGGGAGGAAGACAGGTACTCATGTATGTCAGCATAAGACTGAACCCAACAGAAGCAAGGCATCCCACGTGCACACAGCACGCAGCAGGGGTTGCCAAAATAATCCAGAAAACAGCACACATAGTGAGAGAACATCCACTAAAAGTTCTGACTACACACAGCGTGGTGGCATATGTGAACTCACAAGCGTTCACTATGACATCATTAGCACAACGGAGGTTGAGTAAAGTTCTAGATGCTCCAAATCTGACATTTACACATGAAGGAATTAATATGGCAGATTTAATGGGATCAGGAGAACCCCATGACTGTGTTAAGAAAGCAGAAGTTGAAGGGAAAGTCAGGGAAGACTTAAAAGCAGAATCTATTTCTGGAGCTGAGGACTGGTTCACAGATGGTTGCTGTCATCGTGATGAAGAAGGATTGAAAGCAGGCTATGACAAGGAACTGAATTTGAAGTAAAAGAAGCAGGAAGAATTGAAGGACAAAGCAAAGGAGCCCGGAAAGAGGGTGGTCTTTGGAAACGAGTCGATGGACGACCAGTCTTAACCGACAAACTGGCCAGACAGAAGATAACCGAGGCACATGGGCTTGGCCAGGTGGGAGTGGCACAGATGGAGAGAAATTTGTGTCACTGGTGGCACCCAGAGCTAACAGCCATGATAAAAGAAAAGGCCCGAACGTGTTTAATTTGTGGAGCACACAATCCAAAGCCAGTGGTAAAACCAGAAGCAGGTAAGTTTCTCCTGCCAGAAAGGCCAGGAGAAGAAATTGTGATTGATTTCACTGACATGATTGATGTGGGCCCTGGGGGAGTCAGATATTTGGTAGTGTGTGTAGATGCTCTGACCGGTTGGCCCAAAGCGTGGGCTACTAGAAGAGAAGATGCTAAAAGCGTGATTAAGTGCTTAATTAATCATTACATCCCCAGGCATGGGTTTCCAAGGTGCATTAGATCAGACAATGGAACTCACTTTAAAAATCGAGACCTGGAGGAAGTAGAGAGGATGTTGGGAGTAAAGCACAGGTTTGGGACAGTGTACCATCCTCAATCTCAAGGGAAAGTAGAGAGAATGAACTTGAATTTGAAAAACAAATTATCTAAAATCTGCTCAGCGACGGGCCTAAACTGGGTCTCAGCCCTACCAATTACTCTAATGACTATAAGATGTTCTGTTAATAAGTCCACAGGGTTCACGCCACATGAGTTGCAGACGGGAAGGCCATTCCCAGCACCCTGGACAGAGGTCCCGGCGGAACACACCACCAGGAGTAACAGGTCTCATGCAGAATACTGGGATGAATTAAAATGTCTTGTCTCCAGTTTCACAACACAGGTTACCTCTGGAAGACCCACGGCAGAAGGAGAGGTCCCAGATGCGAAAGCAGTGTGGCTGAAGGTCCTTAAACGAAAGTGGAAGGAGCCACGCTGGACTGGTCCTTACGAGGTCATTGCCAGGACGACTACAGCAGTTCAACTAAAAGGGAAAGGCGATACCTGGTACCATTGGTCGCAGTGTGCACCGGCACACGAGAGTTTGGTAGAGGAAATCTCGTCTTCAGCTAACACAGGTGTCAACGATAACGAACAGAGGCAGAATAAATCCTCTCACCTGTGCAACGGGCCAACCATTAGTCCACCTGGGAGGCCGAAGAAAGAAGAGAAGCCGCGCAGAAGGTAGCCGCGCCACCAAAAAGGAGTGGTAACAAAAATTGAAGAAGACATAAGTAAGACTGAAGGTGTAAGCTAAAGCTAAAATCCATATCACATAATGGAGATGCCTGAGCCTCAGAGGCGCAGGGACTGGGGGGGTATTACAATATTGTTTTTGATTTATGTATCCTATGTGCATTAATAATGATTGCAGCTGCGTGTTTTCTTGTGTATCTTTTGCAGGGCGCATTTTGTGAATCGGTCAGACGCGGATGCCAGTCCAGCACAGCACTTCCTGAGATGGTAGTTGCTAAAACAGGATCGGTGAACAGACTAAAGCGTGAGGTGTCAGGTAAAGGTGATGAGTGTCTCAGCACATATAATGGCATAGAATTGAATTATGTTAAAGGGTCCACCAGCTCATTCAAGTTTGACTTGTGTGACGTCATTAAGTATACAGGAGCTAGTAGCAGCTGGAGAGGGTATGATGTGTGGGTTTGCAGCCACCGTGATATTTGTACCCGGGGAGGGAACCCTCTTGCAACTCGAGGGATTCGCCCTGTACTGAGGTCATATACCGCAGGACAGTGGTGTACTCCTGGCTGGGGAAATGTGGTAAGCTGGACAGGAGTAGGGTGGCAGCCACAGGTGCCTGAAGGATTGAAGGGAATAGCAATACAGAGGGATTTTTCTGTTTCCCAGAACCCTATCACCCTTTCTCTAGGTCCGTGGAGCTCCCTGCCCAAATCTGAAAGCCCGGGAGGTGTGTTCTATCTGGTAATCGGGGTAGATGTGACAGGAACCGATCCATTTGGGGTAATTAGAGTAAACTTAGTTGACCCAAAGCCTCAGCCGCTCTTAAAAAACTCAATCACCACTCTGACTGATCAAACAGTAACCTCGGAAACTGTAGCTCAAAAGGAGCAGGAACCAAAAGAGAGACCAGTTCTGACAATAGATTATACTAGATTGAACCCTCAGGATTTAATTGAGCGTGCCACTGGTTTCAAGGATAGTAATCTATGGCTTGATTGGGTGGCTCAAAATGCTAAAGAACAACATGTATCTGACTGTGTTGCCAGTGCTTCAGCTAGACCCCGTTTGTTTACGGAGCCCGCACCACTGTATCCAGAGGATGAGTGGGGCTACGATTGTATGCTGCCGCTAACTAAAAGTGCAGTGAGTGCTGGCAACTGTACTCTGTTGTCCAGACTTTTCCCTGCCATTTCAAAGCAGACAACAGTGGGACCATTTATGCCAAAACAAGATAACTATACATGTTTCAAGTTCTCTACGGATAACGTAAAGTACAAGGTGGGAGAAATTGACCCAAGCTGGTGTTCTGTTACCCTGATGGGAAGAACCACCAATAATGTAAGTGACCCAAGCACGGTAATTGGAACATGGGCAAGAAGTGGGTTGTATTATTATTGTGGGGAAAGCACTCTTTTGGTTCGTGTTCCTCTGGGAAGCATAGGGACATGTGCGATGGTGCGTCTGGGAGCTCCACTCATACTTATTGGAAACCAGGTAAAGACCATTCCGCAACACAACACGCTTATCTTAGCAGTCAGACGTAAGAGACACATTTTGGCAAAAAGAGGGACCCAGGGTACCCATGCATATGATCCTCGTTTGAACTCACCGACTTGGATAGACTCCATAGGAGTGCCTAGGGGAGTTCCAAATGAGTACAAATTAACGGACCCAGTAGCATCAGGATTTGAAAGTATATTCATTTGGGTAACCCCTAATAAGAATGTTGATCGCATTAATTATGTTCATTACAATTTGCTGAGACTCCCTAACCTTACCAGGGACGCAATGGTGGGGTTTGCAGAACAATTGGGGCCGAGTTCGCTAATGGGAGTACAAAATCAAATGGCCCTTGACATGTTGTTGGCGGAGAAGGGAGGCGTTTGTGCTATGTTCGGAGACATGTGCTGCACCTTTATCCCCAATAATACTGCTCCAGATGGCTCAGTAACCCGAGCTCTGGAGGGCCTGAAAACTTTGTCTAAAACTATGCATGAGCACTCAGGTATCAAAAACCCGCTGGAGTCCTGGGTGGCATCCGTGTTTGGACGATGGAAAGGTTTGGCCATGTCGGTAATGCTTTCTCTGGCCATACTTTTAGGAATACTGGTCATCTGTAGTTGTTGTGTCATTCCTTGTGTCAGAGGATTGTTGGTAAGGATAATGGCAAGGGCTGCGGCTCCCGGACGAGTGGATTCAATTTACATGATGAACTTAGAAGCCATGTGGGACAGGGAGTGATACAACACAAGGTGTGGTGACATTCCTTTTAGGAATGTCAAAAGAGGGAATTTGGAGATTCAGAAATTCTTTTATTGCTGCCATATAACCTGCATTATTATAATTGCATTAATAACATATTTTACAGTATTATTCCATTAATAATATTTCTTACAGGGTTCATATTGTATTGAAGATGTTTGTCATCACATTGACCTTTTCTATTTACAGGTGCAGTTATGATCATTCTATACACATTTCATATTTTGTGCTTATTTAGAGCTGTTGTTCTGTTCATTGAAGGTTTTAAGCTTCGCTGGTGCGACGGTCCAGGTGATACATGCTGAGGGAAGACGAGAACATAGAAGGATAATTGCTTACACGGTTACAATACATATAATCTGAGAACAGGCCTGAGCGAAGGCCCAAATGTATTCTGCTTCTTTTTGTAACCTGTTGCATTTCAGTCTACTTGGTGACTGATGACGAGGGTCAATAATTAGCCCTTAGAGACCCTGAAGCTTGAGGTTTATTGCCTTAAATGGAAGGTGTTATCAAAAAGAGAAGTTTTATGTCTGTTTATAGCCATTAAAGATGTACAAGATGTACCACTGACTGTACTCAATGTATTTTTAATTTGTAATTGACGCATGAGGGGGTGTAACCCCGATGCTATAAAATCCTCATCCAGTGTACTTTTATGAAAAAGATATATGCTGATATCTCTTCTCCTGTGTGTTAATAAACTCACCGTTTGATTGCACTTTTCTGGGGCCTCCGTGGTTTGTTTCTCTGCTCTGCATTTGATCGATTTCGCGACAACATCTTTTGTTACTTTCCCTCGTCCCCTGGACCCTTTTAGGGGAACGTAACACCTGCAATTTACTTACTGATGAAAATCCTTGTTTTAATGCAGCTGTGTAGCACGATGAAAGCTCAGTTTTCTAGGATTCATGCCTATTAAAATGCTACAGTCACAGCAATGAAGCACACTGAAAAGGCTGAAGAAACAGAGTTCAGTGAACAGATGATCCTCTGTTAACAGATTAATTTTATCAAAACTCTCAGCTGGAACCTGACATCATCTAGATTTGCACAGCAGTGAAACTACCTGTGCCAACCACTGACTCTGTTTTTCAGTTTGTGAAACTGAGGTTCAGGAGATTTTATAAAGCAAGAGATGCATCAGGATACGACACCATCAGCCATTAGGTGGGGACGTTCGTCTACTGTGATGGAGACAAACTTAAAGGACGCTCAACAACTACAAGAACTTAATATTTCAGTGATTGCTTCAAACTTGTCAGAGGATGTTTTGTTTAAGGTAAACGTTAATCAAAAAACTTCACCGATAGTGTAGACCTCGATGCCGGTGTCTTTCAGGTTCTTTGAGGGAAGAAGTACATCATCCTGGGATTCCCCGTCTGTGATCAGAACAGCAATCTTTTTGGAGTCTGGGCGCATTCCCACAGTGGGTTTAAACTGGTTATGGAGGATGTGTTTCAGAGCTTCTCCTGTGATGGAAGAAAGAGGCAACAGCAGGTCAAGAGTTTTAAAACTCATGGATCAAAACACAACAAATGAAAAGGCAAAACGAGTACAATAACCTCAGTTTGATCTGAATTAAGAAGCAGAAAGTTAGCGGCCATCCAGGTCTTTATGTCTTTAAGACATTCCTGCAGTATAACTAATTGGTGTGTGTTATCTGGCTTCATGGACAGATAGAGCTGGGTGTCATCTGCATAGCAGTGAAAATGTATGCTATGTCTTCTGATGATACTGCCTAAGGGAAGCATGTATAATGTAAACAGAATTGGTCCTAGCACCGAACCCTGAGGAACACCATAATTAACCTCAGTGTGTGAAGAGGACTCTCCATTTACATGCACAAATTGGAGTCTATTAGTAGGGATGGGTACCGGTATCCAGTGCCATTATGGCACCGGTTCTGGATTCTAGTCAATCATTTTACCTTTCCGAGGATAGTAGGCGGGCCCAGGCACGTACGTTCTTTTAGAGCAGAGCTACAGATTAAAAACACCCAAGGCAAAGCGGTCAAAAGTCTGGCTGTACTTCACAGCAAAAGATGCAAACTCAGCAGCCTGCAACAAGTGCTTTAAGGTGATACTGTGATACTGTCAAAGGAGGTAACACCTCCAATCTGATGAAACACCTGGCGACGCATAGCGTTTTTTTAAAAGCCGAGAAATGCACCGTATTTGATAGCTTGCTGCGAGACCTCACACCGAGCACATCTACTGCGGGTGTGGTGCCTGTTATCGGACCCGGAGTTAGCAACATCCCCCAAGAACCCGAAGAGTAGAGTCCTGGCCCCTAGCCCTGCCAGTGTAGCAGAAATGATGAGGATGATGATGGCAGCAGCAGCCGTTCTTCTCTGCGTGAGTAGCTTAATGTTGTTCGTGTGTAATTTACGTTGAGTAGGCTAACCACGTTATTACATTAATGCATGTAAGGTGAACTAGCAGATACCATCGTAGTTACATGCGGCTGTCTTCTTGTTTCATCGCAGATACTCCCTTCACCCTGGCCAAAAAGGCTAAAATGACCAAAGAAAAAGTGGAAAACAGCTAAACACTTTTGGACAAAGTTTGTGTTTTTTCCATTGTTTAAGCACTGCTTCCAGCCAAGAGTGATACCATATATGCCCTATAGCTGCAGAAAAGGCTAACATTGTTATCTTTTTACAAGAAAACAGCTAAACATGAGAGGTTTTAGGACAAAGTTTGTGTTTTCCATTCTTTAAGCACCGATTCGAGCACCGTTTAAGCACCGGCACCGTTTCAAAAGTACCGGTTTGGCACCGGTATCGGGTAAAACCTAAATGAAACCCATCCCTATCTGTTAGATAGATATGATACAAACCACTGCAGTGCAGTAATACCTACAACATGCAATAATCGCTCTAATAGGATATTATGGTCGACAGTATCGAACGCTGCACTGAGGTCTAGCAGGACAAGCACAGAGATGAGTCCACTGTCAGAGGCCATAAGAAGATCATTTGTAACCTTCACTAAAGCTGTTTCTGTGCTGTGATGAGCTCTGAAAGCTGACTGAAACTCTCCAAATAAGCCATTCCTCTGCAGATGATCTGTTAGCTGTTTGACAACTACTCCCAATCAGAGGTGGAAAAATCTGTACTCCAGTAGAATATTCAAATCTGTACTGGAATATTTCTTTTTCTGACTACTTTTTAGTTTTACTCCCTACACTTTTTAACACATGTCTATGCTTTCTAATCTTTATATTTTCTAAACAGACTCATTGCTTTTGGTTCATTTATAGTTTTTATTTGAGGGTTAAAGTGGGCCAGAAGAAGTGTAGGTCTCTGTAAGTTGTGTTTGCAGCACTCCAGGATCTTGCTAGCCCTGCTGAAGAGGAGCGACCATAAAGGAAGTAACATGTCAGAGAATTTGAAATGCAGCGTTTCTACCAGCTCAACAAACATCAGCAAACACACAAACTGTTTGTGTGCAGTTTGTCTCACAGTGTGTTGCAGCTAAAGAGCCAGCTGCTGAATTTGACAGGGAGAGAAAAGAAAGGTCTAACTTCACTCAGAGATGGAGAAAGACAAAACTGAGGTTATTGTACTCGGCCCTGAAAATCTTAGAAATATGGTATCTAACCAGATTCTTACTCTGGATGGCATTACCTTGGCCTCCAGTAACACTGTGAGGAACCTTGGAGTCATTTTTGACCAGGACATGTCCTTCAATGCACATATTAAACAAATATGTAAGACTGCTTTCTTCCATTTGTGCAACATCTCTAAAGTTAGAAATATCCTGTCTCAGAGTGACACTGAAAAACTAATTCATGCATTTATTACTTCCAGGCTGGACGACTGTAATTCATTATTATCAGGAAGTCCTAAAAACTCCCTGAAAAGCCTTCAGTTAATCCAAAATGCTGCAGCAAGAGTCCTGACAGGGACTAGAAAGAGAGAGCAGACTTCTCCTGTATTGGCTTCCCTTCATTGGCTTCCTGTTAAATCCAGAATTCAAACTTTCCTTTTTGCTAAAGCATATAGTTAGGGCTGGACAAGGTGACCCTGAATCCTCCCTTAGTTATGCTGCAATAGACGTAGGCTGCCGGGGATTCCCATGATGCATTGAGTTTTTCCTTTCCAGTCACCTTTCTCACTCACTATGTGTTAATAGACCTCTCTGCATTGAATCATATCTGTTATTAATCTCTGTCTCTCTTCCACAGCATGTCTTTATCCTGTCTTCCTTCTCTCACCCCAACCAATCACAGCAGATGGCCCCGCCCCTCCCTGAGCCTGGTTCTGCCGGAGGTTTCTTCCTGTTAAAAGGGAGTTTTTCCTTCCCACTGTCGCCAAAGTGCTTGCTCATAGGGGGTCATATGATTGTTGGGTTTTTCTCTGTATCTATTATTGTAGGATCTACTGCACAATATAAAGCGCCTAATCAACCAAAAGAAATTGACTCAACATGGAACTCAGATTTCTCAGCCATGACAAATAGCTTGTTCCCCAACAGTGAACCTGCTAAAAAATAAGAATGTCATCCAAATAAACAAATACAAAACAATTCAGAAAGTCCCACAACACATCATTTATTAACACCTGGAAAACCACCGGTGCATTGGTCAAACCGAATGGCATTACCATAAACTTATAATGTCCAAGAGGAGTATTAAAAGCAGTCTTCCACTTATCCCCCTTTAGCATTGACACCAAGTGATTTCAGAGGTCCAGTTTTGTGAAAACGCTTCCTGCTTCCTGCAATGGCTCAAAAGCAGATGAGATTAGAGGCAGAGCATACTTGTTTTTTACAGATATTTTGTTAAGCCCCCCAACAGTCAATACAGGGCCTGAGTGCCCCGTCCTTCTTTCCCACAAAAAGAAGCCGGCAGCGAGGAGTGAAGAAGATGGGTGAATTGACTCCTTGACATATTTTTCCATGTCTTTTTTTTCTGGACCACAGAGATTGTATAACTGGGTGGCTGGTAGTGGGGCACCTCAATGCCAAGTTGACGCACCAATTCGCTATCAATCAAATTCTGCCCCAGAATCCAAAAGGGCCTAAACAGAAACTGTACCATGCTGACTGCAAACGGTTTCAGAGAGTTGCATGCGGGGGAATTGGAAACAGAGGGGGCACCGCCCACTTCTGACGCTCTTCTGGCGTGAGTCTTGTAAGATCCAGCTGCATTAGTGACAGGCGGAGGTGAGGCGCGGGCTAAGAAGGGGGATGGAGAGGTCTGAGGAGCAGTGTGCACAGGGGCAGCACAGGACCTGCTCCCTTTTTCGCTCTCTCTTTTGCGAAGGCGGTTATCAATTCTTATTGCCAAATTAACCAAATCCTCGAAACACTTTGGTTTGTCACGTGTGGCGAGCTCACCCTTAATACGTTCACTAAGAACGTTCACAAAAGCACCGTGGAGTGTGTTATGCCAAAAGCACCGTGGAGTGTGTTATGCTCCCACCCTGTCTCTGCGGCTTTGATGCAGAACTCGATAGAAAACTCAACGACAGACTGGGTGCCCTGCCAGAAACTGAGTAACTGCTGAGGCTGATGAAAAATGTTCTTACAATCACAGATGAACTGTGTGTAGGAGAGGGTCTTGAGGGGGTGCAGGGCGAGATATGTATAAGCCCAGCACAGGGCATGGTCACGAACGGAGCCAGTTAGTTAGTGGAATCATCAGGAAAGGCCCGGGGAAAACATTGGAATAGCAGGGAGGATTGTATCAGAAAATCCCCGGAGTGGCCCAGCTCCCCTGTGAACATCAGGAGGGCCGGAGGAGCGGGGTGGGCACCTCAGGTCACTGAGGTCCGACACCTCCAGACTCACTGAGAGCTTCTTCCCCATGGGTCATTTGGACTGTTAACAAACACTACTCCTGACTGAAACTGACTGAAAGAAAAAGAATTATTACCATTACCACACCACACACGGTGCTAGTGAAGTATGAAAAAAGTTCAGACTTCTAAAGTTAACTTCTACCTAGATCAACGTATACAATTTGATGCTAAGACGATTAAAAAAGGATGAAAAAATAATCACTCCTATACAAAAAGCAAAATAGCTCCTATTTTCCAGTCAGAGCCTCTGGTCCAAAAGCGTTTCATGGTGAGAACCTGTAGACAGGATAATGTGCTGCTTACTCACCTGTTTCGGTGCCGCCACCTCTTTGTTGTAGATCTTCTATGGCCCTCAGCACTGATGATTTGGTCTTGTAGGTGTTCAGGTGCCATGCGATCCTTGGAATATCACTGAACAAAGTCAGACCTGCAGAAAACACAAAGCAATCTGTAAAACACCTGATCTGTACTGGGATCAGTTCAAGGTTGTCCATTAGTTTCTGACTGTAGATGGATATTTAATTACTGTTACGGGGTAACTAGTGCCCTCTAGAGGACTAACACTGCATGTGTCCCACAACACACTAGAATAGCAATGGAAGGTCGCTCTGTTCCATGTTGTCACTATGTTGGAGGTCCAGACTTCCAAACAGGAAATGGTAAATTCCAAACCTGTTTATAGTAGGGTGGAACTGAGATCTTACCAAGTACTTGAAAACAGACATTGTATTTAATAGATGTGTTTTTCTAGCTTTTCTTTTAACCGTATAAATATATTTTTTTATGGGGGTGCAGTACGTCAGTAACGGGTTAAAGTGAGAAGGATGTCAGTTAATGCTGCAAATGACATTTTCTGTTGAAAGTAGAAAAAAAAGATTTTTCCTGTTCTATTTTCTCCTTGAACACAGACAGGTTTTTACTGAGATATTTTAATACTTTTACAGTGTGGAGCTCTCTCTCTGCTGATAGTCCCGATCAAAAGTTTAAGACCACTTGAAAAATGGCAAAAAATCATATTTTGCATGGTTGGATCTTAAAGGTTCCAAGTAGAGCTTCAACATACAACAAGAAGAAATGTGAGCACGACAAAACATTTTTTTGAGCATGCAGTGTACTGAAAACAACCCTTAACCTGAAACAGGCTGGTATTGTAGGGATCTGTGACCTGCCTGTGTGGTATTTTGCTTTTCAAATAAACAGTATTAAATATAATGGTGCTGGTATGAATCACAGTAGAAATATTACCAATCTGGACTGCATCAGTGCTGATGTTTAGCTTTTGGATGAAGTCAGCAAGAATCCTTTTGATTGTTAAAAAGTCTTGATTGCTAATGCTCCCAGACTCATCCACCAAAATCACGAGGTCGACTTTTCCTGTTTCACACTGAACACCTGAAAGAAAGCAAAGATTATGGGCTATAAGAGAAAACAGAGAAACACAGAGCTGTGAGAAAATGTATGTCCCTCCATGTGGAAAATAAATAATAAAAAAAATTGCATCAGATGTGGCCTACTTCATATAGTGAATCATATAAGGTTTATATGATTTACTCATGAAAGTGGCCACTTTCTCATTACTTTCATATATTGTTTTAGTAAGTATCCAAAACATACAAGTTTAATTTATATAATTTTTCAAGGGATCTTATATCTGTTTTCACTCTTGTATGCTTTTCATACACGTTTCACACAAGACAGATACAAACTGTATAAGATTTATATATATCTTTTCCATATGGGCCTTCATGATTCCTTAGTTTTTGCATATTTGTCAAATTTACATCTTTTATATTAGAAAAAGATAAACAATGTAAATACAAAGTGCAGTTTTACTTTTTGCAACGAACACTTTATTGAACATTTTTAACATTATAACAGGTTTATATAAGGATTATTTCTCACATACAAATGAAAAAAGGTGGGAGAGAAGAAAAGCAGAAGTGTCATGATCCTGTCATGACAATGGGCTGGGAGGTCAGTTCCTTAATCATAATTATGCAAATTCTCATGACCATTGATCAACAACCACTGACCAAAACCCACTGATCAATGGCCATGAGTCCCATTCACAGAGAGTTGGGGAATGGCTGCAATCACAGCATTGTGAGATGGCGAAAGATGTACCCTTATATGGAACGCCAGGACTGCCATAATGAATTACTTAAATACACCATTAAATAATTAATTAAATGTGGCAATAATTAATTAAAATTGGAATTAATTAATTAAATAAATAGTTATGACACATGTAATTAATTAATTATTGACACATTTAATTAATTATTTATGTATTTCACATTTTAATTAATTATTGACACATTTAATTAATTATTTATGTATTTCACATTTTAATTAATTATTGACACATTTAATTAATTATTTATGTATTTCAAATTTTAATTAATTATTGACACATTTAATTAATTATTTAATGATATATTGATTTATTTCATTTTGGCAGTCCTGGCGCCTGGCTCTCATCATGAATTAATTTTATCTGTCAGACTCACCCATCAAACTCAGGGGGCGGGGTTAACGCTGCCCATGCAGCTTCTCTAACACTTGATTGGCTGCCGTGCAATGTAAGTCAAAACAGGTCGATCCTAGATAATCGATTGCTTCTGTAGACTTGAGGCAGCCAGGTATCCCAGAATGCATTTCAAATCACAGGCAGCAATGGTGGTAGTGTAGTTTTAAAATACCCCGTTTTTCTGTCACCAACTACACTTTTAACAGTGTTTTAACCACGAATGTCGCAGCGTAATCTTCACATGTCTGGTCAGGTTGTCAACATAGAACATGTTTGCAAAAGTGCTCAGATGTTCTCAGAGATTTCACTGCTCTGCTAACAGTCAGCATGCAGAGTGCACCGAGGGGGTTACGTCAACCGGTTTGTTTACATATTCCACTGTCTGTGTTCCACATGTTGCATTCCCATATTCTCATTTTCACCGAACGATCGTCTCTTTCCGCCTGGTCTTGTGTCTCTGTGCTTCTGTAACATAGAGAACGAGCTGACATGTTTCTCACGACACCAGCGATCAGCTCAACAGACCGTCAGTTTACCTGCATGCATACTCCTCACCTGTCAGCTGTTTAACACCTGCTGCTAATTCAAGAAACACGCCCACGTTACCTGGTGATCGTCACAGTTTAACTGGGCAGCCGGTGCTCGATATAACGCAATGTCAGCGCATTTTTCTGCACAAGATAAGTAAATATAGTATTTCTCCCGAGCGCAGAGCTGCTGGAGCTTGTTTCCTTACAGAGCACTTTATAGGCGAAGCCACTTTATCGGCGGCTGATGTCCAATCACCGCACACAGCTTTGAAACCTCACCTGAGTTTTAGCTCTCAGTGGTTAAACGCTGGACTTAATTCACTCAGGTTTTGTCTGTCGGGTCACGTTTACTTCGCTGTTTTATTTACAACTGAGAGAATCGGTTTGGCTGAGGTTAAAGTTACGTTTCATAACTGCATAGTTTTACAGACGTTTAATGGTTCACTGGCACATGTGCTAGACTGAACCATTCACTTTTCTTTATCTGGTGTGTTTTGGATTTAACAGTGAATTTTGAGATTAAACTGACTTTTCAAATGTTTTTATTCAAAGAGGAAAGAGAAGGCACATTTCCAGCGAGAGGAGCAGAGTTTCCTACAGCATGTTCATCATGAAGACTGCAACCTGGACAGAAATATTATATCATCTGTTTTTTAATAGTTATTCAACTGTATTCTAAGCACCAGCTATCTGTTAGAACTTTTAGAGTTTACTTAACTAAAAATAAATGAGGTTAACATATAATTTGTGTGATTTCTCTCTCTCTTTCTCTCTCTCTCTCTCTCTCTCTCTCTCTCTTTTCTTTTTCGGTCATGTTATGTTTAACTGTCAAAGGTTTGTTACAAACTATGAAACACATCGTGCAGACTAAAGGCAGGAAGGTGTCCTTTAAAACTAAACATGTTAATAGGACCTCCCTGTTTATATCATAGTTTATGATATAGCAGGTGTATTTCAGTAATAGCCTACTTATTTCAGTGCAGTGGTGAACAGTCACACAGCTCACATGGGCGTTATCTGTGATACTCCTTAACTATAATTTATCCAAGTTAACGTCAGTTACCCATTCAGACAGTTCTTTTGCAATGAAAAACATAAACACCCATGCTGCGTAATGTTTACATTACAGCTGCTTATGCAGTAACCATGGTAACCACGGACTCTGAGCGGCTGGATCGACGGAGGTCAGACAACAATTTTACATGTATGATCTTAAAACAGGACACAGCACCTGTACGTCCTGGCCTCATATCAAATGTGAACGCAGACTGAGTCTATGTTTGACGTTTGCTTTATATCTAATCTTCCTCTCAAACATTTAAACAGCAGCGAGTCTGCAGCTGAGGGAATACAAACTCAAACTGTCGGAACAGGTTCGATCGTGGATTCATTTGGTAATTTATTAAATGTATAACTGTTATTCTAATCTGCTGCTGAGTCTCTTACACTGATGAAAACGCAGATAACACAGATCACGAACATCTGTTCAACCAATCACGTTCTTTCCACTTTGATCTGCGACAAACTGACGGTTCATCTCTGTTACAGTGTTGCGTTAGACTGCTATATTTTTGTGTTCTTTATGCTGTAGATTTTCACGTCTCTGGAATAGTTGGCAGTAATAAGGATGCTTTTCTGTAAAATCATATTGATATGACCCGTGACATATTCGTAGATGACAGTTAGATAGTCAGCTGTGAAACTCTGGGTTAACTCAGAGAGCTGAAGATATCGTGGAGATGCTGACCTCGCTCCGTGGTGTGCAGGGCCGTTTACCCTCATGATTAATATTCACAATAAAAATATTAGCCGAACATCATGAAGTCTGTATGTGTTTCATAGTGTCGAACAACCTTTGTACAGTTAAAGCCAGCAGTTACTACACGACGGAAACACCAACGTTATCTCTCTTCTGCGATTATACGCAGGTCACGCTGATTACTGAACAAAAACCCAAAGATCAGCTGTTAATCGAATTTATTTGCTCTCTCTCCTCCTTAAACATGTTTTAATGTTAGTTATAATTCAGAATTGGCGACTGAAACACGTAGAACACATACGAACATCAGGAAATAAAACCCCGATAAATAACCTCAGTAAAAGAAGTCCGTGTCAGCGGGGGTTATTACAGCTGTGTACCGGGGCCTGCGCTTTGTCGGCGGTAATAACAGCTCGATTGCTTGCGAGGCGAGCGGGTCTATCCCACGCTTTGCCGTGAGACTGGGCAGACATCTCCGAAATCATCGAAGCACTTTTGCAAAGAGGCTGTATCTTGACAAACCGACCACACATATGAAGATTAAACCACTACATTCTTGGCTAAAAAAATATTAAAACGGTATTTGGTGACACACAAACAGGGTTTTTCAAAGTTCAGTTCTGTTAGTTTCCACATGCCGGTTGTTGTGTGCTAAAAACAACGGCCACCAGGCCAAAGCAATGGTTTTGACTCGATCAGCGTTAATCCCGCCCCCTGAGTTTGATGGGTGAGGCTGACAGATAAAATTAATTCATGATGAGAGCCAGGCGCCAGGACTGCCAAAATGAAATAAATAAATATATCATTAAATAATTAATTAAATGTGTCAATAATTAATTAAAATGTGAAATACATAAATAATTAATTAAATGTGTCAATAATTAATTAAAATGTGAAATACATAAATAATTAATTAAATGTGTCAATAATTAATTAAAATGTGAAATACATAAATAATTAATTAAATGTGTCAATAATTAATTAAAATGTGAAATACATAAATAATTAATTAAATGTGTCAATAATTAATTAATTACATGTGTCATAACTATGTATTTAATTAATTAATTCCAATTTTAATTAATTATTGACACATTTAATTAATTATTTAATGGTGTATTTAATTAATTCATTATGGCAGTCCTGGCGTTCCATACCCTTAGGCCCCCTCCTCGATTCAGAGATGGTCTTTCCCTTTTCACGTAAATGGTCTCCTTGACTCCGCGCTCAAACCAGCGTTCCTCCCTGTCCAGGATGTGTACATCCTCATCATTGAAAGAGTGTCCACTGGCCTGTAGGTGTAAATAGACTGCAGAGTCCTGGCCTGACGAGGTAGCTCTTCTGTGTTGTGCCATCCGCTTCGCCAGAGGTTGTTTGGTTTCCCCGATGTATAAATCCTGCCAATCCTCCTGCACTTAACAGCGTACACTATGTTACTCTGTTTGTGTCGGGGGACCCGATCCTTGGGGTGGACCAGTTTTTGGCGCAGCGTGTTTTGGGGTTTAAAAGCCACAGAGACCCGGTGTTTAGAAAAAATGCATCTCAACTGCTCCGATACTCCTGACACGTATGGGATCACTACAGGTTTTCGCTTGGTCAGCGGTTGTCCTTCTCTCCTGGATCGGCTGGAGCTTTCTTTAGGAGCCTTTCCAGCTTTGACAAAAGTCCAGCTGGGATAACCACATTTACTCAGGGCCTTCCTACAATGCTGTGATTGCAGCCATTCCCCAACTCTCTGTGAATGGTACTCATGGCCATTGATCAGTGGGTTTTGGTCAATGGTCATGAGAATTTGCATAATTAAGATTAAGGAACTGACCTCCCAGCCCATTTTATTTGTCCTTTATTTATCCAGGTAAAAAAAAAAAATCTCATTGAGATTAAAAATCTCATTTTCAAGAGAGACCTGGCATCATGACAACAAAAGTCAAAATACGCATACCACATAAATATACAACGTTCAAAACAAATACAATATCCCATAACAACGTGCAAAATATACAACAGCAGATCAAACCAAGAGTACATTAAAAACAATCACACTGAGTAAAAGAGCCACTCTCTCGTTCCTTTAAAACAGACTTAAACTCTCCCAAAGTAACCAATTCCGATAATTTCAGTTCCTTCTGCAGATCATTCCAGGAAGCAGGGGCAGCGTATTTAAAAGCCTTTTTCCCCAATTCTGTTCTGATCCTAGGGACAATCAACTGTATTGTATTGTGAGAACGAAGGCTGTATTGGTTGTGGTTTCTACACATATAAACACATAAATAAGATGGAACCAGCCCAAGGAGAGATTTATAGATAAAGATCAACCAATGGGAGAGTCTGCGAATATGCAAAGATGGACATTTAGCAGCAGCATACAAAGAACAATGATGTACACGATTTCCATAGCCAGTAATAAAACGTAAAGCACAATGATACACAGTATCCAACCTCTTTAGGTAGTGGGCAGGTGCATTCATAAAAAGCAGGTCACCATAATCCAATAAAGGTAAAAAGGTTGCATGAATCAAGTGTTTTCTCACTTGGAGGGAGAAACAGGATTGATTTCTAAAAAAGTAACCTAGTTTTAATTTTAACTTCAACACAAGCCTTTGAATGTGAGTTTTAAATGACAAATTCTGATCTATAATGATCCCTAGATACTTGTAAGATGTGACCATTTCAATTTCAGTTCCTTGAATTGTTTTAATCTTAGGAGACGTAGCTAACAACTCTTTGCCATTTGAGAATAACATGAACTTGGATTGTTCCTTCAGTGGGCTGGTTTCAGTCATTATGCAAATGTTCTGTTTATAAGATTTGGGGAAACCTGCAGTCAGCTGAGACTGAAGAAGTCACCTGGATGAGTGACGAAACATTTCTCCCACAAAACGCTACGTCCAGATGAACAGAATCAACTTTTTGGAGATTTACTTTCCTGGATGACTGAGAATGCATCAAGACTGTTTGACGTTTATTCAGCTGTGTGAAAACCAAGGAGGAACCCACCCAGGGGATTAATAAAGTTTTATTTAATCTAATCTAATAATTTTAATCTCAGCCAAACCGATTTACTCACGAACAAATAAAACACTGAAAAAAGCCAAACAATAACATTTTTAGGTTGTCTAAGTGACTTATATATTATGTTTAACCTGAGTAGTGAAAGTCCGCGGTGATCTGAAAATAATGTGCTGGGAGTTGTGCCGTTCTCGGCGGCTCTAGTGACCCTCGAGCTCTCGGGTAGCTATCCAGCTGGTGGGTAACAGACGTCTCTGAAAACGTCGGCGCACTTTTGCAAATATGCGATATCTTGATAAACCGAGTTGATATTTGACGTTTACACAGCTACGTTCTCGCCTGAAAATATGTTAAAAGTTTATTTTGTGAGCCAGAAAGATTGGTAAGAGTAATTTTAAAACTTAGTAGCGGCCGCCATTGCCGGAAACTGGAGTTTGGCTGGGTCGCGCTATGAATTCTGGGATATGGTGGGCCACAAAGGACATACCCGACCCATCCTTCAAATTCGGGGAAAAGGAGGACGCATTTGTCGGCTGCATTCGGAGGAGTCTACGAATTTGGACAGCCTTCGGCGCTTCGCTGTGACGTAATCGGTCTACAAATGCGTCCTCAGGAGGATGCAGCCCATGAATTTGGACACGACCTATGTGTGGGGGGACAGTAACTGTGTGTGTATATGTAAGCATTTAAACACTGTAGAGAGTAAAATTAACAGTATTTTGCCTAACTCCGCCATTGTAGAAATTCATTTCACCGAAACAATAACATGGCACACAGTGTGACGTCAAAAAAGGCGCACACCTTTGACGCTGCGTTTTCTCCGTTTTCCCCGTCCACACGTAAACACAAAGACGGAGTTTTCGAAAATCTCCACCCTGGCAGGAGTTTTAAAAAATCTCAGTTTTCAGTGACCGGAAACGCCGTTTACGTGTTGACGAAAGGTGCAAACGCATAGAAAAAAATCTGTGTTTTCAAAAATACCCGTTTACGTGTGGACGTAGCCTTAGTCTTCCCCGTGCTCTAGTGATGTGCAAATCATGAAGGAATCGTTCAATACTCGAGAATCACTTTACTGACTCGTGACTCATGATTCACAAGCCCAACTGACTCACTGACTCATCCCTGTTGCTGTTAGCAAACTAATTTCATTAGCAGAAATATATCTAGCTTATAATTAAAATTGTGTGGAAAAAAACAACAGCCAGTTTCTTAACAAAAACATTTCTGCTCTGAACTGGAATGAAAAACCAGGGTTTAAAAGCCACAGAGACCCACTGACACAGCGGCCAGGGAGGCAGAAGAACAGCACATCAAGAAGGCCCTGAGTAAATGTGGTTATCCCAGCTGGACTTTTGTCAAAGCTGGAAAGGCTCCTAAAGAAAGCTCCAGCCGATCCAGGAGAGAAGGACAACCGCTGCCCAAGCGAAAACCTGTAGTGATCCCATACGTGTCAAGAGTATCGGAGCAGTTGAGACGCATTTTTTCTAAACACCGGGTCTCTGTGGCTTTTAAACCCCAAAACACGCTGCGCCAAAAACTGGTCCACCCCAAGGATCGGGTCCCCCGACACAAACAGAGTAACATAGTGTACGCTGTTAAGTGCAGGAGGATTGCCAGGATTTATACATCGGGGAAACCAAACAACCTCTGGCGAAGCGGATGGCACAACACAGAAGCGCTACCTCGTCAGGCCAGGACTCTGCAGTCTATTTACACCTACAGGCCAGTGGACACTCTTTCAATGATGAGGATGTACACATCCTGGACAGGGAGGAACGCTGGTTTGAGGGCGGAGTCAAGGAGGCCATTTACGTGAAAAGGGAAAGACCATCTCTGAATCGAGGAGGGGGCCTAAGGGTACATCTGTCACCATCTTACAATGCTGTGATTGCAGCCATTCCCCAACTCTCTGTGAATGGTACTCATGGCCATTGATCAGTGGGCTTTGATCAATGGTCATGAGAATTTGCATAATTATGATTAAGGAACTGACCTCCCAGCCCATTGTTCCTTCAGTGGGCTGGTTTCAGTCATTATGCAAATGTCCTGTTTATAAGAAACCTGCAGTCAGCTGAGACTGAAGAAGTCACCTGGATGATGATGAAACGTTTCTCCCACAAAACGCTACGTCCAGATGAACAGAATCAACTTTTTGGAGATTTACTTTCCTGGATGATTGAGAATGCATCAAGACGTTAACTGTCTAAATGCAAGTTTTTTGGGAGTGGGGGAATCAACAACTGATCTCAGCACAGCTATAGTCAGAGGCAGAATACCTGAAGGGGTTGCTGTGCTTTGGGACAAAAAAATAGACCCTGTGATGAAGCCCGTTAGACTGGATGTAGACTGGTGTATTAGTATACGATATACACAGAATAATAGTAGTTTTATCATTCTTAATATTTATACTCCCTATGAATCTTGTCAAAATGAGCAAGAATACCTTAGTAGGCTGGCTTTTATTAATGCATTTATTCAAGACAACGATACTTACAGCATATATGTTTTGGGTGATTTTAATGCTGATCTCACAGACAGCAGTTCTCGGTTTGCTAACCACTTAACCCACTTTTGTGAAGTTAATAATCTTATCCTGTCTACCAAAGTGTTACTGCCTGCAGATAGCTATACATACATAAGTGAAGCCTGGCATAGTACATCATGGCTGGACCACTGTATCTGTACAGCTGATGGACATGCAGCTTTATCAAACATGACTATTAGGTATGAGGTAACTGTGTCAGATCATATACCTTTTGGTTTTACTGTGAATGTGGAACAAATGCCAGCAACAACTGGAAATAATATTGCTAATATTGCTACCAGTGTAAAATTAGACTGGTCAGCATGTAGTGAAGATGATTTCTTAGCTTATCATAGTAATACCGATATACATCTGAACAACATTTCTTTGCCCAAAGAAGCTATTTTGTGCAAGGATGTCAACTGTAAGAATGCTGTGCATAAACATTTACTCTGCTCCATGTATGATGATATAGTGACTGCTCTGTATGGAAGTGGTACACTGCTTGATAAACAATATAAGCATAAGAAACCTAAGATCAGACCTGGCTGGAAAGAACATGTATCCATGTACCATGATGAAGCTCGCATAGCTTATAAATGTTGGGCCATGGCTGGAAGACCTAAACAAGGCCCAGAATTTGAACAGAAAAAATGTGGGAATGCCAGATATAAGTACGCTGTTCGCTTTATAACTAAAAATGAGCAAATGCTGAGAGCAGATTCTTTGGCCAGGAAAATGCTGTGTAATAATATGGCAGATTTTTGGAAGGAGGTGAAAGCTCTTAATAACTGTAAACCATCTCTACCATCAACTGTTGAAGGTGTTTCTGGGGCAGATAACATCGCTGCATTATGGAGACAGCATTACAGTGCGTTGTTTAACTGTATAAAGAGTGATCCATATGAGGACAATTTTGACATGAGTGATGACACAATAAGTGTAAGGACACATGAAGTATATGAAGCCATTCATAGGTTATCTGATAATAAATCCTCTGGTTTGGATCACATCACTGCAGAACATTTAAAACATGCTAGTTTAAGGCTAGCTCCTCTTCTAGCACTCTGCTTCACTGGGTTTATGATTCATGGCATATTACCAGACTCAATGCTGTGTATTTTATTGGTACCAGTTATGAAGGACAAAGCTGCAAAAGTGAGCTGTTTGGATAATTACAGGCCGATTGCACGAGCCAGTATTTTATCTAAGGTGTTAGAAAGAATCTTGTTTGACAGAGTTAGTGTGTTCATCTCTTCTCTGGATAATCAGTTTGGCTTCAAACCAAAGCACAGCACTGACATGTGCATATATGCACTCAAGGAAATAGTCAGTTTGTATAGGGCTAAAAATTCATCTGTCCTCATGTGTTTCATTGATGCCTCTAAGGCTTTTGATCGAGTGAACCACAGAAAACTTTTTGATAAATTGAAGAGACGGGGAGTTCCTCGATACATCGTGAGGATTCTCTCTTACTGGTACGCTCATCAGAACATGCAGGTTAAATGGGGAAGCAGTATTTCTGCCCCCTTTGGTGTCAGCAATGGTGTCAGACAAGGTGGGATTTTGTCTCCAATTTTATTTAATTTATATGTTGATGATTTGTCCATACAGCTGAGAGCCTGTAACACTGGGTGTATATTAGGTGAAACATTGATAAATCATCTCATGTAAGCAGATGACCTGGTTGTTTTTAGTCCAAGCAGTGCTGGGTTACAGGATCTTCTTAATGTCTGTACTGAATATGGTGTGCAATATGACATAGAGTACAATGCTGCTAAAAGTGCTGTTTTGATATGTAGAACCAAGCAGGATAAACAGCTAAATTTCCCTTTGTTTAAACTGGCCCAAAAAACTCTTGAAGTTCATAAAAAGGTGAAATACCTCGGTCACTTTATTACTGAGCAAATGAATGATGATGATGACATATACAGACAACGATGTAAGCTCTATGTGCAGGCAAATACTATTGCACGCAAATTCAGCTTTTGTTCACTTCCAGTTAAAGTGGCTTTGTTTAAAGCGTATTGCACACCGCTATATACTGCCCCCTTGTGGTCATCCTACAAAGAAAGTAGCATGCAGAAGCTGCATGTTGCATATAATGATGCGATGAGAATCCTTTGCAGGATACCTAGAAGTGGTAGTGCCAGCCAGATGTTTGTAGCTGTGGGTGTTTGGACTTTTAAAGCACTTTTAAGAAAGTTAATGTTCAATTTTAGAGAACGACTGGATGGTTTGAGTAACAGTATAATTTTAGCACTTACAGATCCGACAGTGAGTGGTTCCCGTTACTCATCCAGTCTGAGAAAGCACTGGTTAAAGTGTTTGTGTATTTATTGATTTCTTTTAAGTAATTGGGTTTTATGTATATTATGGTTTTATATTTTTACTAATGCTTTATATGTTTATGTGTATATGTGTGTATATGTGTGTATGTATGTATGTGTGTGTGTATATGTATATTTAAGGTTTATACCTTGTGTGTGTGTGTGGGGGGGGGGGGGGGGGGGGTTGTGTGTGTGTTTCTGTCTTGTTTTTATGGACATGAAGTCTGCCAATAAAGATTGAATTGATCAAAGGATTTGCAGGAGTACTTCTGGGATGCGTTAATTGAGTGCTGACTTCAAGGACACATGTCTGGCTAATGTTTTTTGCTATGAGGGTACTTGTGCAGTGATTATAGAACATCTTTGTGTTGGGGTAATTTTAATATGAATATTGATTTCAAATTGTTGAGTTCATGGTGTTGAACAGGGGAGTGACTTACTTAAAAGAACAGTCACTGTTGGTAGTGGCTTTGAATAAACACATGGGATGATCTAATACAGTGGTTCCCAAACTCCTTTTGCTAGGCCCCCCTTTGTTTTACAAGAAAAATGTTCGCACCCCCCCTCCCCCCCCGCACAAACATCCTCCAACCACACACACCCATATTTTGTTTTCAAACTCCATTGCGGTTTACTTCACACCTCAAATATTTGGTAAACAATTAAGCAAATACGAGTAAACTGCAATAAATTACAGGCAGTAATAAAATACACTACTAACTCTTTTACGCTACGTCCACACCTACACGAGTATTTTTGAAAATGCAGCTGTTTCGTCCACACGTAAACGGTGTTTCGAATCACCGAAAACAGAGATTTTTTAAAACTCATTTATGTGTGGACGAGGAATACAGAGTTTGTCACGCAACGTCAAAGGTATGTGCCTTTTTTCACGTCACGCTGTGCGCCACGTTATTGTTTACATGAGATGAATTGCAGAATGGCAGATAGAGACAAAATACTGTTAATCTGACTATCTGCAGTTTTACACGCCTACATATACAGACGCAGTTACTGTCCCTCCATTTAGAAAGGCAGAGGCGTCACGGTGTGATTATTTTACATGTAGTTCTTTTTTCCTGTGTAATATTCAACATTGCTATCAATACATTTGTCAAAAAATGCCTCTCTGTGCAAAATGGGTTTAAAAACATAAACAGCTGTGGATACTGTTTGTCCGGGATTTGAACCGAGGAACAAATCGTGGCAGGATCAGCCTGATGTTATTTGTATCCCGCTGTAACTTTACTGTATAAAGAGCTAACATCTCCAAAATGTCAGGAGTAGTTAATCATTATGAGAAGTGTTTGTGAACCAAAAATCAAGAATGTGGGATACTGTTTGTCCGTGATTTGGAGAGCCCAGCGCGTGCTCCTGACGCAGGAAATACCAATTCTGCAGGGGAGACCTACCTCCGCACTTGTGCAGGTGAAGCCAAAGTGAAGATTTGCTTCACCATATTTTCTAGTCTTTGGCTTGGAAGGAAGTTGGTTTGGAAACATTCAGCGATGCTTCATCTCCTGCTTTGCATTTGTGTGGGAGCCCCGTCAAAAACCTGTCCATTATGCTAGCAGTGTCTAAGCGTTCTTTTCTTTTCTTTTTTTTTTTATTCATACCGCGCCCCCCCTGCAATGGGGCGGGCCCCACACTTTGGGAACCTCTGATCTAAGAATTGGCCAAATTGCGATTAAAGTAGTGTTTTAGTGATCTGGGGACATAAACTGCCCATGCAAACATGTGCTGGATGCCTTATTATTTTTATGGCCTACAGATGTTGGTAAATGTGAAGTTTATGTTAAATCACAGGTTTTCTTTTTAGGCAGTTCTGCGGATGCAGGTTCCAGGCAGAGCCAGGAATTCAGCAGATTTAAGATGAAGACACACTGATTTCAATCTCACACAGGCCGGCAGCAAAGCTACTCGAGAGGAGAATTTCTGATGTTTTCTGAGAAATTATGTCACCAACCTTTTTCTTTTAATTTCCTAGTTCTGGTAAATGGACACATGGAAGTGTGTCAAAAGGGGAGAATTCCAGGTTTAACATGAAACAATGTTTTCTATGATGTTAGATCCCAGTTACCCCTGTACAGGTGGTCTGGAGTGGCTCTCCATCCTTTGGGTCAGAGTCCCTTAATCCCTACGGGTATTACCCTGTTAGGTGGAGTTGAGACTAGTTTAAGCTGGCAGCGAGGAGATTCGCTCAGCCTTCCTAACTGCCTTCGTCTAAGCGCCCGCCCTGCACTACCTCTGACTCTATGCTCTCATTGGCAACCTTAGTGAAACATATTTGTCAGCCACACTTATTAATGGCAGCTCTCCTCTAATGATCTATGGCACTTGTTATTGTTGTTAAGATTCAAAGTTAAGGAGGGGGTACTGGAGGAAATCCAAATAACAACACTGGTCCGGCCGAGTGAAGTCAAACGATGATTTTAATGACCACACGCAGCGTGGGAAGATGTAACACTGTACGCAGACAGCATCAGATCTCCGCCCAGCAATGACACAGCAATACTTTTATAGCGTCGAGGTATGTTTACTGACGCCCTCTCTACGTCATTACATGCATCAGTTTCAAAACCACAAATGTTCTGTTGACAACCTTTAACACAATTAAAAAGAACACTCGCTTCCATCTTCTCCGCAGGTGGTTTCCTGCAAGCCGCCTTAGCTCTCGCCTAGCTCTGGAACATCCTGCACCTGCTTCTTCATCAAACAGTCACTCATGCAGGCACAATTTTGCAGTTGCAAGCAAAACATGATTAAACTTTCACCTATAAATGATTCTCTCTAACTTGTATGTGTGTGTATGTGCTAACCAAATAGGGTGCTAACCACAGTTGCACCCTATTTCACCTCACCGACTAGCTCGTGACCTCTCACCAGACAGAGAGACAGAAGCCACTCTCATATATGTGATAACCGAACTGAAACTATGTATATGTAATCTACTGAATAAATGTTTTAATCAAGAACCTCTACTAAAAGCTTAATCAAAAGATATAGATACATAAAAGATACTAAAGAATAACCTGATTGTTCATAACCTGCTCAAAATAACTTGCACTCAGACTCTGCTTTCGGTTTCACTTCCTGCAAAGCATGGCGTTTCCTGTCAGCCTGCAACTCAGTCTTTCACACACTGAAGTCTGGACTTCAATGTAAACATTCAAAAGCTTTTAAGGTTATAAATTCAACTCAACAGTTTAAAGTGGTTCTCACTGGACCTGTAATAAAGGCTTAATTGGGTGCCAATATGTTTAAACATCTAAATGCAATATCAATATTAATAATTAATGGAATGGTAATGATGATTATAAAAATAGCAGCAAAAATAGCAGCAAAATATCTTTATAATCTCTACATTGTGCTGAGTAAAATTTAGTGACCTGGACAGTAGGTCCCAAGGACGTGTTATATTTACTAGAATAAACCTAAATCTGATGTTATGAGTTAACACACTGTATTTGTATAGCGCTTTACACTACATCCACACACTGGTGATGGCAAGCTACATTGTAGCCACAGCCACCCTGGGGCGCACTGACAGAGGCGAGGCTGCCGGACACAGGCGCCACCGGGCCCTCTGACCACCACCAGTAGGCAACGGGTGAAGTGTCTTGCCCAAGGACACAACGACCGAGACTGTCCGAGCCGGGGCTCGAACCGGCAACCTTCCGATTACAAGGCGAACTGTCATGGCGGGCAGGCAGGAGTGGTGGACCCAAAATGCAGGACTCTTAGAGACAGGACTTTACACTGAAAACGCAGCTTTATTGATGGAAAAACTCCTCAAACTAAGACTCACAAAAACTGAACAAAACTCACAAACAGAGGTGCTGGAGAACTGGGACATGACAAACACACAGCATGGAGAAACACAGGGCTATATACACAGGGGAGTAATCAGGGAATGGGCAACAGGAGGGAGACACAGCTGGGAGAAATTAGGCTAACGAGACAGGGGAAAGGTAAACTGAACACACTGACATGAGACGCAGACCTTCACAATAAAACAGGAAACACGAAATCACTACACAAAGACACAGACTCAACACTGAGAGGCAGACAGAAAATAACACATGGAACTCAAACAATACATGAGACAACAAATCCTTAACCACGAATAAACAGAAACATAGAATTCCAATAATAATAATAATAATCAACAAAGCACAAGAGTAACAAAAACGATCATTCAAAGATAAGCCAAAACATTAGAACTCAAAATACTGGGTCGCACCGACCCAGAACCGTGACACGAACTCCCAACTCTTGAGCCACAATCGCCTCAGTAAAAGGTAAGATGAAGTCTTACCTTTTACTGTTTTAAGGAAGTAATAGAATGAATGTCCACAATTCTGACTTTGAATGCAGATAGATAATTTTTATTAAAGCAAGGTTTCAGCAGGGGTTAGCAAACAGGTTAATTGCAATTTAATCAATCAAATCCAAATAATCAATTTATGATAATAATAATAATACATTTTATTTGAAAGCGCCTTTCAAAACACTCAAGGTCACTGTACACAGAATAAAAGCAACATAAAAGCAAGCAGTTTACAGAATCATAGAAGCATAAGACATAAAAAAATAAAATAGCAGAGTGGAGAGGTTATGTGGGATAAGCTATTTTGTACAAGTGGGTTTTGAGTTTGGACTTAAAGAGTGAGAAGGAGGAGATATTTCTTAAATCAGGAGGTAGGGAATTCCAGAGTCGTGGAGCAGAGCAGCTGAAAGCCCTGCTCCCCATGGTGACAAAACGGGGGGAGGGGACGGAGAGTGAAAGGGAAGAAGAAGATCTGAGACAACGAGATGGGGCGGTGAACTTAACCAGATCAGAGAGATATGGAGGAGAGAGATGATGAATAGCCTTAAATGTGTACAAGAGTATTTTGAAATTGATGCGATATTTGACCGGGAGCCAATGAAGCTGCTGCAAGGCAGGAGTGATGTGGTGGGTAGAAGGGGCCCCGGTGATAATACGGGCAGCAGAGTTCTGGACGCGTTGGAGCTTGTGGATGGATTTTTGAATAAGACCAAAAAGAAGTGAATTACAATAATCAATCCAGGAAGTAACAAGGCTATGGACAAGAATGGCAGTGGCATGTGGGGTGAGAAAAGGACGGAGACGATTAATGTTGCGCAATTGAAAATATGCAGACCGGGTGACATTATTAATGTGTGAATTGAAAGAGAGTACTGTCGAGGATGACACCCAAACTTTTCACAGAGGAAGAAACGGAGACCGGCGAGTTATTGATAGTAATAGAGAAACTGTTGGTTCTGGATAATGTTGATTTAGTCCCTACCAAGAGGAGCTCGGATTTATTACTATTGAGTTTGAGAAAATTAGAAGAGAACCATGAATTTAGTTCAGCTAAACAGAGGGTGAGGGAGGATGGGGGAAGAGCAGAATCAGGTTTAGGGGACAGATAAAGCTGGGTGTCATCGGCATAACAGTGAAACTGGATATTGTATTTACGGAAAATATGTCCAAGCGGTAGAAGGTAGATAATGAAAAGAAGGGGCCCCAGGACAGATCCCTGGGGCACGCCAGTGGTCAGAGGGAAGGGCTGAGAAGTGAAGGATTTGAGTTGAATGAACTGAGTGTGATCAGACAGGTATGATTTAAACCAGGCTAGTGGAGTATGGGAGAGACCGATGGAGGCTAACCTACTGAGAAGAATGGAGTGAGAGATAGTGTCGAAGGCAGCGCTCAGATCAAGGAGGATAAGAATGGAAAGTAAACCAGAGTCAGCTGCCATAAGAAGATCATTGGTTATTTTTATAAGTGCTGTTTCAGTGCTATGGGAGGGGCGAAAACCAGACTGGAACTGTTCATACAGATTATTATTAGTTACATGTGAGTGGAGTTGTGTGGCAAATATTTTCTCAAGAATTTTTGTAAGGAATGGTAGATTGGAAATAGGCCGAAAATTCTCAAAATTATTGGGATCTAGACCAGTTTTTTTTAATATTGGGGTGATGGCGGCAATTTTGAGGGAAGCAGGAACAGTTCCAGTGGTAAGTGAAGAGCAGATGATAGCAGATATGAGGGGAAGCAAAGAAGGTAGACATGCCTTAACCAAAACTGTAGGAATGGGGTCTAGCTGACAAGTAGAAGGTTTTGACTTACAGATGAAATCTGAAATATCAGTAACCGAGGGGAGCTAGAAAGCAGAAAAACAGTGTGATGGGAGAGGAATTACACGGGAAGAGCTAAATGGAACCTCGGAAATCAGGTCTTGGTGTATTTTGTGAATTTTCTCAATGAAAAATAACATTAAAGAATCACAAAAGGAGGACGAGTAAAGATGAGCAGGTAATAAATCTGGTGACCTGAAAGAAGAGTTTAACAGTGAAAATAGTATCTTGGTTGAGTCATCTTTTGAACAGATAATGGTGGAGTAGTAAGCAGATTTTGTTTGATTAATACACTCCTTATAATACATAATATGATTATTAAACATTTCCTTGTGGATATTCAGACCAGTTTTCTTATCACACTATAAACCCTAACTATTCTGTTGCTAAATGACTACAACCGTTGTTGAGGTGGGTCTTCTTTTAGGAGGGAAGGAAGATCATCGTGTGCACCGATAGAATCCAGCTCCCCGCTTTGTTGGACGAAGTCCAAAGGAAAGATAACGTGTAGCCCAGTACAAGGCTCCCCGACTTCACCTTCTTGACTCCGATCCTAACTCAGCATACGATGAGTAGGCAGTTCAAAATTTATGATCCAATCAGTCGATCCACAGTGAAGGGCTATGACTTCTCCTCTGTCGTCCCTCGCTCTAAGTCTTTTCACCGCAGATCTTCAGTCTTCTCGCATCCTACTCACCGGCTCGGGACTAGAGGAAAAAACCCCTCTCTGCTTCTGCCTCTCATTTTTATACACCTCTACGGACCTGTCCAGACATGTCTAGACATCTACCGGTCGGAAACTCCATCTATGGACATGTCATGTTCCTCCTTAGGCCCACCCTTTGCTCTTTGATGCACTGGCATGACTTGCAGTTTTCGTGCATTTCCTTTTTTCCACTCCACCCAACAATGCTGCAGCTCAACTTCACTAATAACTCTTAAGTTTCATACAACCAAAAATCACTTCTCATTTTCACGCACACACTGTGAATGTGCTCATACGAGTTGGCGCTCAGTCTTCTGAAGGTCATAAGCTACGTTCGGTGTGACTGTCCGGACTGATATATTATGGGAATGACTTAGAGTGCAGAGGGGTAATTGCAAAAACGCTTGCACACATAGATAATGCTCAGAATAAGTCTCTGGGTCAGAGGGTTCCGAACATGATATTCTAAACCAACCTTGAATCACTAGAAGAACAGTGGATAATAACATTAGATTATCGAGGCTAGGCAGAGAGGTGTTTTCCTTTTCTGTCTCTTACAGAGGAAGGAGCAGATATCAGACGAGGCCCCTCAGACAGAGGTTCTAGTCTGAGCACAAAGGCAGAAGCAGGGAACAACCAGGATGAGGATCGGGGGAAACTGGAAAGTGATGGGAGGTCTGAGAGTATTAGTTTTAGTAACAGCCTGTGATTTTTATGTTATGTCAATTGCCCAAACACAGCGGTCATCCCACATCTGGTCCACCCGTTAAAGGGAGACAGACTGTCCAGAGAGGGAAAAGGAGCGTGACAACTAAGAGAACTGACACCTAGTGGGTATAAAGATAGCAATCTGTGGCTAGATTGGCTAATTTAAAATACAAAAGAGCAAAAGGTGTTAGACCAGGGGTCCCCAATCCCAGTCCACGAGGGCCGGTGTCCCTGCAGGTTTTAGTCTCACCCTGGGTCAACACACCTGAATCACATTATTAGTTCATTACCAGGCCTCTGGAGAACTTCAAGACATGTTGAGAAGGTAATTTATCCATTTAAATCAGCTGTGTTGGATCAAGGACACATCTAAAACCTGCAGGGAGACCGGCCCTCGTGGACTGGGATTGGGGACCCCTGTGTTAGACTGTGTGACGTGCGCAGCCCCCTCCACACACGTATTCACTGAACCTGGTCCTCTCTATCCCACTGACACATGGGGACTTGGTTGTATGTTTAAACTAACCAGAAGTGCTGTCTCTACAGGAAACTGCTCCACTTTGGCCAGTCTATTACCACAAATTTACAACAAAACAGGTCCATGACATTTCACTCTGAGAAAAGCTAACTATACTCTTTTAATTTTACAGTAAGCAATGAGGGAAGCCACAAGCACGATGCGGGAGATGTTGATTTTGACTGGTGCACTGTGACATATCCGGCCAGATGAAAGGTAAATCGAGAAAATGGCACCCACATAGGCCCGTGGGCGCGTGCAGGTTTGTACTACTATTATGGTGAGTACAGGCTATACATCAGAATCCCTGGCGGAACTTCTGGCCTGTGTGCCATGGTACGTGTCAGGGCGCCTTTAGATTTAGTGAGTGAAAAGGGGGTGCGACTGAGTAAACCCGGCACTGCCCAATTAACAGAGAGGCGCAGACGCCATGTTTTGAGGAAGCGCTCGACAGGCTCATTTGACCTTTCTGTGGGTTCACCAACATATATAGATGCTATTGGGGTGCCTAGAGGGGTTCCAAATGAATATAAATTGGCTGACCAAATTTTGGCTGGGTTTGAAAATTTACCAGTAGTTGTGGGGATTATTTCAATTATTCCAATTACTCCAAATTAGAATGTGGAATGTATTAATTACGTCCACTACAATGTGCTTAGGTTGGCAAACTTAACTTGTGGTGCAGTAGAAGGATGGTGTGATGGAGCACCTCTTCAACCTGAGCCTGAGGCTGGGAAGAGTCCCACAGCTCTGGAAAACCTCCTGTGTTGTACCAGTGCCAAAGACTTCACGCCCCAAGGACCTCAACAGCTACAGGCCGGTGGCTCTGACATCCCACCTGATGAAGACCCTGGAGCGGCTGGTCCTGGCTCAGCTTCGGCGCCTTGTGAGCTCATCACTGGACCCACTTCAGTTTGCCTACCAGCCTGGCATTGGAGCGGATGATGCCGTCATTCACCTCCTACATCGCTCCCTCGCTCACCTGGAGACCGCTGGGAGCACTGTGAGAATCATGTTCTTTGATTTCTCCAGTGCCTTCAACACTATTCTTCCCACGGTCCTGAAGGACAAGCTGGAGAACTCTGGAGTGGACCATCACCTCACTACCTGGATTTTGGACTACCTCACCGACCGACCACAGTATGTGAGGACTCAGGGCTGTGTGTCGGACAGGGTCGTGTGCAGTACGGGGGCCCCACAGGGAACGGTTCTGGCTCCGTTCCTCTTCACCATCTACACTGCAGACTTCTCCCACAACTCCACCCAGTGCTTCCTGCAGAAGTTCTCTGATGACTCTGCTATAGTCGGCCTCATCACTGATGGGGACGACAAGGAGTACAGAGGACTGACTCAGGACTTTGTGGACTGGTGCCAGCTGAACTACCTCCAGATCAATGCCAGTAAAACCAAGGAGCTGGTGGTAGACTTCCGCAGGCACAAACATCCTCCACTGCAACCACTGAACATCCAAGGTATGGACACTGAGACTGTGGACAGCTACAGGTACCTTGGTGTTCATCTGAACAACAAACTGGACTGGACTCATAACTCAGACGCCCTCTACAGGAAAGGGCAGAGCAGGCTGTGCCTGCTGCGGAGACTCAGGTCGTTTGGAGTGGAGGGCCCACTCCTGAAGACCTTCTATGACTCTGTGGTGGCCTCAGCCATCTTTTATGGTGTGGTCTGCTGGGGTGGCAACATCTCTGCTGGGGACAGGAAGAGACTAAACAGGCTGATCTGCAGGGCCAGCTCTGTTCTAGGATGCCCTCTGGACCCAGTGGAGGTGGTGAGTGACAGGAGAATGGTGGCTAAGCTGTCATCCCTGTTGGACAACATCTCCCACCCCATGCAGGAGACTGTGAAGGCACTGAGCAGCTCCTTCAGTGGGAGACTGCGGCACCCACGGTGTGGGACGGAGAGATTTCGCAGGTCTTTCCTCCCCACTGCTGTCAGACTCCACAACAAAGACTTTAACTGATCAAACACACACATCCACAAATGTGCAATAACACAAATGTGCAATAATCTTTCTGGCACCGTTGTATTTTTACTGAGTTGTATATAGCACTTGTATTCTATTTTTATCTTATTGCATATTTTATTCTATTTTATTCTACTGTATATAGTATTTTATTTTATTCTATTCTGTACAGTTGTGTACTGTATTTATTCTTATTTTATTTTATTCTAATTTTTGCTTCATAACTTTTGCACTGTCCACTTCCTGCTGTGACAAAACAAATTTCCCACGTGTGGGACTAATAAAGGTTATCTTATCTTATCTTATCTTATAAGCAGAGCAATTAGGACCCACTTCTCTTCTCAACAATACTCCCCCGGATGAAACTATTACCAGAGCACAGGAAGGCCTGAAGACCTTGTCTAACATCATGTATGAGCACTTGGGAGTCGACAATCTGCTGGAGGAGGGGATGACCTCTGTCTCTGGGCAATGGAAGGGTTGTACTATGTTCATTACGGTTTCCTTGTCTGTTTTCATAGCTATTTTGGTAACTTGGGGTTGTTGTTGTGTGCCTTCTATTCAAGGATTATTGGTAACGTTGGTTAACCAGGCTGTTGGGGAATCTGACAGGAAGGCAGACAAAATGATGCCGTGGTTGGGAACCGTGGAAGATCAATATGCTGATATTTTGTTTGATGACTTTCAGTAGTGTTGATCTGCCATTGGGGCAGATCAAAAGGGGGACTGTTAAGATAAGATAAGATAAGATAAGATGACCTTTATTAGTCCCACACGTGGGAAATTTGTTTTGTCACAGCAGGAAGTGGACAGTGCAAAAGTTATGAAGGACAATTAGAATAAAATAAGAATAAATACAGTACACAACTGTACAGAATAGAATAAAAATAGAATACTATATACAGTAGAATAAAATAGAATAAAATATACAATAGGATAAAAATAGAATACAAATGCTATATACAACAGAGTGAAAAATACAACGGTGCCAGAAAGATTATTGCACATTTGTGTTATTGCACATTTGTGGATGTGTGTGTTGATCAGTTAAAGTCTTTGTTGTGGAGTCTGACAGCAGTGGGGAGGAAAGACCTGCGAAATCTCTCCGTCCCACACCGTGGGTGCCGCAGTCTCCCACTGAAGGAGCTGCTCAGTGCTGTCAGAGTCTCATGCATGGGGTGGGAGATGTTGTCCAGCAGGGATGACAGCTTAGCCACCATTCTCCTGTCACTCACAACCTCCACTGGGTCCAGAGGGCATCCTAGAACAGAGCTGGCCCTTCGGATCAGCCTGTTCAGTCTTTTCCTGTCCCCAGCAGAGATGTTGCCACCCCAGCAGACCACACCATAAAAGATGGCTGAGGCCACCACAGAGTCATAGAAGGTCTTCAGGAGTGGGCCCTCCACTCCAAACGACCTGAGTCTCCGCAGCAGGTACAGCCTGCTCTGCCCTTTCCTGTAGAGGGCGTCTGAGTTATGAGTCCAGTCCAGTTTGTTGTTCAGATGAACACCAAGGTACCTGTAGCTGTCCACAGTCTCAATGTCCATACCTTGGATGTTCAGTGGTTGCAGTGGAGGATGTTTGTGCCTGCGGAAGTCTACCACCAGCTCCTTGGTTTTACTGGCATTGATCTGGAGGTAGTTCAGCTGGCACCAGTCCACAAAGTCCTGAGTCAGTCCTCTGTACTCCTTGTCGTCCCCATCAGTGATGAGGCCGACTATAGCAGAGTCATCAGAGAACTTCTGCAGGAAGCACTGGGTGGAGTTGTGGGAGAAGTCTGCAGTGTAGATGGTGAAGAGGAACGGAGCCAGAACCGTTCCCTGTGGGGCCCCCGTACTGCACACGACCCTGTCCGACACACAGCCCTGAGTCCTCACATACTGTGGTCGGTCGGTGAGGTAGTCCAAAATCCAGGTAGTGAGGTGATGGTCCACTCCAGAGTTCTCCAGCTTGTCCTTCAGAACCGAGGGAAGAATAGTGTTGAAGGCACTGGAGAAATCAAAGAACATGATTCTCACAGTGCTCCCAGCGGTCTCCAGGTGAGCGAGGGAGCGATGTAGGAGGTGAATGACGGCATCATCCGCTCCAATGCCAGGCTGGTAGGCAAACTGAAGTGGGTCCAGTGATGAGCTCACAAGGCGCCGAAGCTGAGCCAGGACCAGCCGCTCCAGGGTCTTCATCAGGTGGGATGTCAGAGCCACCGGCCTGTAGCTGTTGAGGTCCTTGGGGCGTGAAGTCTTTGGCACTGGTACAACACAGGAGGTTTTCCAGAGCTGTGGGACTCTTCCCAGCCTCAGGCTCAGGTTGAAGAGGTGCTCCATCACACCACACAGTTGGTCCGCGCAGGACCTGACGACCCTCGAGCTGATGCCATCTGGACCCGCTGCCTTCTTGGCTTTAATCCTCCTCAGTTCCCTCCTAACCTGGGTGGTTGAGAGAGACAGTCTGGAGCCTTGTGTTGATTGTGTATTGGATGCTGTTGTTGGGGGTGGGGAGGAGTGAGCAGGGTGAATAGAGGAGGTGTGAAGTGTCTGAGGTGTCAGAGGTGGAACAGCAGCAGTGGGGGTGGTTGAGTCTGCAGCCGATGTTGGAGACTGCTTCATGGCTGAATCAAATCTGTTGAAGAAATGATTCAGTTCATTTGCCCACCTCACATCCCTCCCAGGCAGAGAGTTCTGATGTTTGTGGCCCGAGATGGTTCTGAGGCCTCTCCAGACTTCACCAACGTTATTTTGCTGAAGCTGGTTCTCCATCTTCTGCCTGTAGCTATCCTTCCCATTCCTTATCAGTCCCCTCAACTCTCTCTGCACCCTTTTCAACTCCTCTTTGTCTTTGGATTTGAAGGCCCTCCTCTTCTGCTTGAGGACAGCTTTAATTTCCGGGGTAATCCAAGGTTTGTTGTTGGAGAAACACCGTACAGTCCTGGTAGGTACGGTGTTATCCACACAGAACTTAATATAGTCCGTAATGCATGTAGTAAGGCTGTCGATGTCCTCTCCGTGGTCATCACAGATCACCTCCCACACAGTCGACTCAAAACAATCCTTAAGAGCCTCCTCGCTCTCCTCCGACCATCTCTGTACTGTGCGGGTGGCTGGTGGCTCCCTGCGCACTAAGGGCTCATACACAGGGACAAGGTGCACCAGGTTGTGATCAGATCTGCCCAGGGGAGGGAGAAGTGATAGCCTGTATGCCTCTTCAGCATTGGCATACAGTAAGTCCAGTGTTTTATTGTCTCTGGTTGGGCAGGTCACATACTGGGTGAAGGTGGGCAGTGTGGAGTCCAGTGAGGCATGATTGAAGTCCCCTGATATTATGAGGAGGGCTCTCGGAGATTGTGTTTGCAGTCTGCTGACCACTGAGTGGAGAGTGTCACAGGCTGCATCCGCGTTGGCCGAGGGGGGGACATACGCTGTTATCGCGATAACATGCGAGAATTCCCGGGGCAGGTAGTACGGACGCATGCTAACGGCTAACAGCTCAATGTCTCTGCTGCAGAGTTGTTCTTTCACAGTGATGTGCCCAGGGTTACACCATCTGTCATTCACAAACACTGCCAGTCCCCCTCCTTTCCTCTTACCGCTGTCTCTTGTCCTGTCCGCTCGAAGCAGCTGGAATCCCGGTAGTGTCACGCTCGTGTCCGGAGTTAGCGGTGTTAGCCACGACTCCGTTAGCATCATGATGCTACATTGCCGGTACTCCCTCTGTGACCAGGTTAGCGACGTGAGCTCATCCAATTTATTGTGCAAAGACCGTACATTTCCAATAATTACAGAAGGAAGAGATGGTCGGTAACGTCTCCTTCTCGGGCGACGGCGCTCCTTCCCAGCACGACACCCCCGTCTTTTCCTCCTCAGCTCGCTGGGAATGTCGGGTCTGTCCGCCGGCAATACAGCTGTGGGACGCAGCGCTAACAGCTGATCCTTACTGTAAACAAAGGATCCCTGCTCTGGGTCCCCACACACGGGTGAAAAAAGTAGAAAAAAACTAAGAAAAACGACCAGAACTAGCACAAAACGGTAGAACATGGCTGCAGAGTCTAATTGCTAATACGTTAGTTATAGAAAAATTACGAGAAGAAAAGATAAGAAAGAAATAAACTCAGAATGAGCAGAGCTGCTGTAACAGGCTGCCGCACACGGGGGGCGCCGGAAGTGATTAGATGACGTTATCTGAAGTGTCTCAATGCTATGCTTAATATTAATGAGTGTGATATAATTATATTGTGTAGTATTAAGTGGACACGGCCCTGATAATAAAGGCATTATACTACGTGTCCTTTAGTGGTAAAAGGTAGGAAACTCTCACCCAAGTTTGTCTGCAGAAGCTGATAACAGGGAACCATCTGCTAGTGGAAATCTACTAGAAGGGAGTAGGGCAAGGTCGCAACCTCGCCGGAGCTGAGAAAAGATGTGTTGCAGCTAATAGACAATAACCTATGAGTAATCTATGCAACGTAACTACTGAATGCCTGTGTAACACTGTTGTTTAGAGTACAGTGGGACAGCCTCTAATAAAAACTATTAGCGCATACCGCCATTTTGAGATTCAGAGCAGAGTGTCATGCAGGACGCATCTCCCTTCCGGAAGTAACAAAAGTGTAAAATGGTCTACTGAGCAGTGTGTTGTCTTCCATCAGATGCCTATGAGGAATCAAAAGAACTCGGTGAAGTGTTGATATTTAACAGTATTTAGTTCTACTTCCCCTATCTCATCTCTGATTAGTTTAACTTCTGTGTCCTCATTCCCTCTTGTGTTTACTGTCATCCCCACACTGCTGTGTATTTCCTTATGTTTGCCAGGTTGTAATTATTCCTTGTTGCTCCTGGTTTTTGGCTTTTGTTTTGGACTCCCATCGCACCTTCATTAATGATGTTCACTTTATGTTAACCTCTGTCTCTGTGTGAGTCAGGACCTATTCAGACTGTCTTCTGCTTCCATGCCAGCAAACTCTAACACAGTTACTGATTTCTGAACCAGTCAGTCTGGAAACAAGACTTCCAGTCATCTGGAGATATATTCACAGCGAGGTCTCCTGTCCTTTGTCTCTTACGGTGTGTTCACACCGAACGCGATAGACGCGAACAGAGCGTCAGGTTTACATGTAAAGTCAATGGAAAAGCGCGATGACACGCGATTGCGGGTCCCGCGAAAATTCGGAAGCAGATTTGCGTCGCGAAAACGCGTGAAACGCGCGTCAGTGTACCGCGTCTGGCGCGTTTGACTCGTGAAAAAAACCACGCTCGTCAGTTTTTGTGTTGCATTTTGTGCATACGCGCGTATCGCGTCTACCGCTCGAGTTGGAAAAATCTGAACTCCAGCGTCAAATCGCGCCGCGACAACCAATCAGGAGCCTGGTGACGTGGCTGTGACCTAGGTCAAAGGGGCAGATCCAGCCAAAGCCCTTCATTCTTCATTCAATATGGAGGGAAGGCTAATCAACGCCGTAGCAAACCACCCGGAGCTGTATGACACCAGCTGCTTTGTGTACCGAGACAGGAATATAAAGGACCGAGCTTGGAGGAAGAAATGTGAAGAGATCGGGCAACCTGGTAAGTTCATTCATTTCTCTTTTTACATTTTGCACTGACCCGAGGAAGCCGCACAAAAGCTAGCAAGCCACCGCTATTTTCCCACTGATGTACAAATACCGTTCTGCTTTTATGCATGTTGTCATATAGGAATATATTTTGTTTATTAATAAACAGCACACAGTGGTCCCGCTCATCCGTCACTGCCTCGCTTTTTCGCTGATTTTTTTATTGCACAGTACAGCATTGCATTCTGCAGCCTGATTGACAAATCTCCTCCGTGTCGTGTCTCCTGCGCTTGCCAAATTTATCATGTTTGGTTTTGATAACCATCACGTCCAATAGAAAAAACAGCACAAAAACACCCATAACTATGACCTTCATTCAGAAATAGACACCTGCACCGCGAGGGAAAAAGGCGCACAAAAGTGGCAGGCAGATGAAGACAAAACACGGCATAATAATACTTTTACGTTTTGCAATCTACAAAGGTTTGCACTTTGAGAAACAACTTGTGAGAACTGTGACTAATGTTCATGTGTGTGTGAAAAAAAGTGTATAAAGTGCGTGGCGAGGGGCTAGTTATTCTGACAACCCCTGCTGCAATAAATGAGGGACCACTGTATATACTTTCTCTATGATTCTCTATGAACAAATTTCCCACGTGTGGGACTAATAAAGGTTATCTTATCTTATCTTATCTTATCTTATTATTGCATTCAACTTGTTAACATTTAATGTTGTCTTGACAGAGCCAACTGATTCTGCAGCAGAGCATCCCCTGTTGCTTCTCCTGGCTCCCCAGTCCCTGAGCTCCTGCTGCTGCACCCACAGGTATGCAATTGTAGCATCAGATGTACAGCACGCACTGATAGCTTTTTACTCAGTGGGATTCCCTTGTGATCACCTTTACTAAATATCTACAACCAATCTGATTATATCCTGGTTTTTTTTTCTCAATGTTGAAATTAAAATCTAGCATCAGCCTTCTCATTTCTTTGTGTTTTGTGCTGTTTTACAGGCCCAGAGAGGAGGACAGCTCCGAGGCAGATGAGGGACGGGTCCCAGGACGGTCCATCGGTGGTGGAGCTGGCCATCCTGGTGTCCCTGAAGAGGCCACGCCAGTCTCCAATGGAGCATTTCCTCCTCAGCCTTGTTCCTGCTCTGGAGAGCAGCTGGGTCCTTTTTATTCCTGTCTCTCTTTGAATACTTATGTTATATTTATGTTTAATGTTTTTCTGTTTGAGAATTTTAATATTATTTCAAATAAATTTTTATAATGACTAATGTCTCAGTTCTACTACACAGCAAATGTTGGCACACGACTTGACACATGTAGAATTTATTTCATATTATACTAATGACAAAATATACTAATACAGTGGGATGCAAAAGTTTGGGCAACCTTGTTAATAGCCAGTATTTTCCTGTATAAATTGTTGGTTGTTACAATAAAAAATGTCAGTTAAATATATCATACAGGAGACACACACAGTGATATTTGAGAAGTGAAAAGAAGTTTACTGGATTTACAGAAAGTGTGCAATAATTGTTTAAACAAAATCAAACAGGTGCATAAATTTGGGCACCACAAAAAAAAAGAAATGAAATAAATATTTAGTGTATATCAATGTGTGTGTCTCCTATATGGGGTGCCTTTGTCTGGATGTGCTTCCCATCCAGAGCTCCACAGCAGAGAGGGAAGTTCCAGCGCTCCTGGAATCCCTCTGTGATGGACCGCCAGTCTCCAGGTGAAGGCATGAAGTCGTCCACTACACAGTCCCAGATGGCCGTCGCTACCTGGAGGGTGATCTGGCTCACCGTGGACACACCGACTCTGAAACTGAACGCGATGGTCCTGAAGGAGTCCCCGGTGGCAAGGAACCTGGACAAAATTGTTCAAAATTAGTATTATGTGTACTGCAGTTACAAAATACATTATTCAAATTCCAAAATACTTTTGTGATGTCAGATTTAAATTACAAAACATAAATCTTACATAAAACATTTTGTAATTATAAGGATAATTACATAATATATATTAGATATAATATAAAACAGTCAGTTGTGTTTTGTTTTAACTTTACCATATCATAATTTGATTGGTAGCAACTTTTACCACTACAGTGAGCCAATCTCTCATAATTCCTCAACATGTGAATCAGGTAGGAATGAAGTAAGACATTAATAGAAATAAAGAGTTGCATGTTGACATGTAGCCCTTTCCTTGCTTAAATCATTGTTAATATTTTTGAAAAATTAACCTGTGATAAGACAACTTATCAAGATAGAATATGCTAGATAGAACCATATAACTAAAGATGAACCAGCTGTTCACAATTTCATCTAGCTCTCAGTTTTAAGAAAGGCTGGTGACCCCTGTTATAGAGTCTCACAGCTGCAAGGATTATATACAAATATTCAACTATACCAGAATTTAAAAAAAAGGAGTGAGTATCACTACAAAGTTTAACTCTCAGTGGTTCTCGTACCACAGTTTGATATCAGCAAACACCGAGAGCATACATTGATATGACACCACAGCCATGCTATCATTGGAAACACTGATAACAGCATAAATTGAATTAAATCGGGACTTGATGAGACCTTTCGAGTATCACTAGAAATATTATAAACAGTCGTCTCCATACCACAGTTTGCTATCAGTAAACACCGACAGCATTCACTGATAGCATACCACATCCATGTTATCAGTGTATAAACGATAGTTTAGCATATATTAGCACAGGTATCAATAAAGGACTACCGTATTAAACACTTTTACTAACCGCATGCAGATGGACAGGCGCTCTGCAGGTGTCTAGGCGGGTGATGCTTGGACCAACGCGGGACAGCAGGTCCTCAAACTGGGCGAGGGACAGACGGTGGTACTGCTGAAAGCCGCGGTCGTCCAGGGGCAGCTCCGGGAGCAAGTGGTGAAACTCACCAAACTGCTCATGCCTCTGGAGGACCTGATGGACCCAGGTACGGCGAGGATGTCCTTTACGCCGCTGCTCTGCTCTCCACAGTAAATATAGAAGGGAGACTCTCTCTTCAAACGCTAGCTCGACAACTACCATCTTGCAAAGATACCATCTGGCACAGCTTCCTCCCACATTTCCGGTTCACGCGCGTCAAAATATGCAATTTTGAGGCGCGATCAGTGCTTTAAGTGGGCCGGTACGCGCCGGTACTCAGTACCGCCACTTCTAAATATAGCTCTTGAGAGTACCGCCACCTCTCCATGTGCCCAGAACGTGCTTTTAGCGTACCGGTACTCTCATTTGCACATCTGTTATAATCGTTTGGCTGCGCTGCCGCTTTTCAGAGCGCCCTTCACAAGCACGCTTCCTAATTCGTCCCACCGAGAGCAGAGACTACATTACCCATACACCAATGTGTTTTACAAGCGAAAAGCGCATGCGTCGCTTTTGCCGTTGTCATGTCAACAACTCAATGTGGTCCGGAGAGGGTGTGTAAAACGCGCAAACAGCTGCTCGGTTAAAATACAAAAACAATGAACACTTAATATGCTCTCCTGGCTTCAGACTCTGAGTAGTAAAAGAACAAGGTCAGAATCAGAGGACTCGCTGGCTGACACCCCACCAAGCCAGAATGATATCGCTGCAGGTCAGACGCAAGCTAATGAAAGCTGCACTAGTGCCGCAGCCGCGGACGACGGCACTTTTGGCGACGACGAGGACGAGAATGACACCATTTCTACCGATGACAACAGCCGCGTTAGCGAGCATGAGTGGCCAGAATGTTGGTCCCAAGCACAAGTCCGGTATTTCTCCACAAATTACAAGTGGCTGATCAGCAGAAATCAAAAGTTGGGTTGTAGTGTGTGTAGTCAAGTTTGTGCTCGCATGGACATGCAGCAAGGGCAGAGAGTGTCGCAGGAGTGGAGTGGGTGCTTAATCTCGTCTTTTGGAAGGGACAAGGCTGCACAACAAAACTCACTACGAAAGAAAATAAAAGAGCACAGAGACTCAATTTATCACAAGAAAGCAGTTGAAATAAAAGAGAAGGCAACACAAAATACAATGCAAAAACACATTGAAGATATGAGAAAGGCTGACTACGCTTCAACTTGCAATGTGTTTAGAACAGCTTATAAGATTGGCAAGCATGGGCGTCCCTTTACAGACATGCCAATAGATGTCCAGTTGCAAGTCTTAAATGGTGTCAAGATGGGCAGAGTTTTGCACTCTAATAACTCATGTGCAAATATACTGGATCACATTGCAGCTGAAATGAAAAAGAAGGTAGTCAATGACATAGTGATGAATGAAAGAAAATTGTGTGTGCTCATTGATGAATCCACTACAATAAGTGGAAAGTCTGTGCTTGTCGTGTGCCTGCGGTCAGCTATTTCCAGTGAAAATCCAGACACAATATTTTTTGAACTGATTGAGCTGCAGGGGACCACAGCAAAGGACATCACTGAAGCACTGTTAGGATGTCTTCATAATAATGGCTTTGACCCTCACTACCTACAGGAACATTTGTTGGCATTTGCTTGTGATGGAGCCTCAGTGATGCTTGGGAGGAAAGCAGGAGTTGCTGCGCAGCTTTGTTCCAAATTCCCTTACCTGTTTGTCTGGCATTGTTCCAATCACAGACTGGAACTGGCAGTTTGTGATGTTTTGAAGGAGGTAGGAGGAATCAACCACTTTATATATATATATATATATATATATATATATATATATATATATAATATTCTTAGATCAGCTTTACTCCCTCTACCATGCATCACCAAAAAACCAAAGGGAGTTAACCGAGAGTGCTCACAATGTTGGACAACGTCTCCTTGTGATAGGCCGTGTTTTATCAGTGCGTTGGGTTGCTTCAAGTGAGAGAACAGTGAAAGCAGTATGGGAGAACTACCAAGCTCTGCAGGTACACTTTACAAGTGCTGCTGCTGATACCAGCAGGGACTCAAGAGAGAACAAAATACAAATTATTTTATAATTTATTTTATATACATTTTGTGTAAAAAAAACACTTTACAAGTGCTGCTGCCGATAGCAGCAGTGACTCAAGAGAGAGCAAAATACAAATTAGTTTATAATTTATTTTATGTACATTTTGTTAAAAAAAAATTTCAATACCTTTTTGCACATTTTATTTATGTTCAGTAGCTCTTTCTAGCTCAAGCAAATCCACAAACTAATAAAATGATTTATTATTTTGTATAAGGTTGTCTGTTGACTGTTGTATATAAAACCCATTCAATATAGTTGTTGTTACCTCAGGGGAGGCGGAAAAAAAATAGAGTACCGGCACCTCTTTTGGGCCACTTAAAGCACTGGGCGCGATTGATTTGTGTCGGACACGCGTCGAGGTGCGAATGTGCACGCGTCACATTAGGGGCGTCTGGGGTGTTTTCGCTCGCGTCTATCGCGTTCGATGTGAACACACCGTTAGATCTGAGCAAAGGGTCACATAATTGTGGTAAAAAAGTTGTTTACTTTGGAGAGGATGCCTTTGCCTGATAGTTGTTTTATCAGTAGCTGCTGAAGATTGGCCCATTACTCCTGTAATGGAAGTCTGGACTGGCTCTCGCTTTAAATGTTCAGAGTTTCTGATTCCATGAGGTGCTCCCCAAAGGCAGAGCAGGAACTGGTGTAAGCTGGTGGTGAGGAACCTGCCTAGGCCAACCCGCTACTCTACCTGAGTAGTTGTCCTCTATGATCCATGCTCTTGGTAAATGTAGGTTATTACATTAGTGGGGTCAGCACGGTGACGTGGTTAGCACCGCTGCCTCACAGCAGGAATCAATATGTGGCCTTCCTGAGTTGAGTTTACCCCGTGTCTGTGTTGGTTTTCTGCAGGTACTCCAATGTTCCTCCACCGTCCAAAGACAGTGGGGTTAGGCTATTTGGTTATTCTAAATTGCCCATAGGTGTGAATGTGAGTGGGAATGGTGTTCTGTCTCTCTGACTGGCTGGTGGTTTTTATTTAAGCAATTTAGCTTTGGAAAAGGACAGCTCAATAAAAAGACTAAAAGAATAATAGTAAAACAAAAATCATAATAAGAGTCACTTAATAAAATCACTTGAATTTTATCTAAGAACCACCCAATCACACTGACTGTACAGCGGTCCCTCGCTATAATGTGGTTCACCATTCACGGCCTCGCTGTTTCGCTGATTTTTTGGGGTGCAATTTCGCATGCTTTGTTTTGTTTTGTGTTTTTTTTTATTACAGCGCATTGTGTTTTGCGTCCTGATTGGCTGTAGACCATTGTCAATCAATCTTGTGCCATGTCTCCTGTACAGTACAGAATGTGTTCATCTTGTCAAATTAACATAAATCTTGGATCGCTAGCCGTGTGACTCTGAAGTGCTGTAATGTATGTTTGTAAGTTTTCTCCCCAACAAACACAACAATGTCGACGAAACATTTTGCTCTGCCAAAGGCACCTATGGTAGCACCCAAAGGTAGAGGAAGATGCTAACCATCGCACAAAAAGTTGGACTTCTATATATGCTAAAGGAAGGGAGAAGTTACCGTGTGTTTCGGATTATAAGAAGCATTAAGCCAAACAAAAGTCAGATAAGTCAAACTTTGCTCAGCTCATTCTTCTTGCTTCCTCTACTTCTGTACCATTGATTCATTAATGATTCATTAATGTTGAATTCTCTGGCAGCTGCTCTATTCTCATGTTCTGGACCTGGCTTTGATCTTTGGTTTCATTCTATAATACTGGACTTATTTATGAAGGTTTGAACTCTTAGAGTGTTTAAACAAGAGAGAAAAGTGGGGAAATGTTCGTGCCTGTCTGAGAAAAGTGTATAAAGTGTGTGCTGACGGGTTTTACAGCCTTAAAACATCTATAATAATTAAAAAAAAAATAAAGCTGACTACTTTGACGATTTCACCTATCGCGGGTTATTTTTAGAACGTAACTCCCGTGATAAATAAGGGACCACTGTAATAGAAAAATAAGAAGAAGAATTACTTAATAAAATCTGAATTTCATCAAAGCATAGCATTTTCATCAAGGAGAGTGCAGATTAAGATGTTACATGGACTGGTTCTTATGCAGCACTTTTCTACTCTGAGTTTTCAAAGTGCTTAACACAACTTGCCACATTCAACCATTCGTCCAAGTACTTTTCTCTTTTCCCTTTCTACCTAAGTGCTTCTATCTCACATTCACACACATTCATACTCAGATGTATGCATCAGAGAGCAACTTGGAGCATCTTGCCCAAGGATGTTTGGCATGAAGAGTGGTGCAGACGGGGATCGACCAACCTTCCGATTAGTAGGTAAACCTGTGAATACACACCATCTGTCCTGTCTGATCTATATTTCTGTAGTGATACTGTCCTCCACACAAGAACCATCAGAGTGTTTGTTTCCAAATCAGAAACCTTAGCTGGACAGTACCTCTTCTTAAGGCCCGGCGTGCTGCCTGTAGGTCAGGTGAGAGGCTGGGAGAGGCTGGCCTACAGCATCATTCTTCCTGTCCCACCTGCAGCTTCCTAACACATATGTGAGGAAGCTATTTGTTAACTTTAGTTTAGTCTTTAATACAGTAATGCCAGATAAACTAGCACTGAAGCTCCATAAGCTACAACTACCCTGGGTCATGGACTTTCTCACCAACAGGCCTCGAACCTGGACTCAGTGTAAGCTGACCGTGTCAAAAACAAGAACCACCAGAGTAAAGGACAGCTCCCTCCCCAGAACTGTGAAAGCCCCCTGCACGCACACGCACACGCACACACACACACACACACACACACACAAACGTCTTAAAAGGCTTAGACATGCACTGAACAATTGACCAGTGTGGTGCTTGTGGTGCACCACATTGGTGCATTGGATGAGCTCACGTCGCTAACCTGGTCACAGAGGGAGTACCGGCAATGTAGCATCATGATGCTAACGGAGTCGTGGCTAACACCGCTAACTCCGGACACGAGTGTGACACTACCGGGATTCCAGCTGCTTCGAGCGGACAGGACAAGAGACAGCGGTAAGAGTAAAGGAGGGGGACTGGCAGTGTTTGTGAATGACAGATGGTGTAACCCTGGGCACATCACTGTGAAAGAACAACTCTGCAGCAGAGACATTGAGCTGTTAGCCATTAGCATGCGTCCGTACTACCTGCCCCGGGAATTCTCGCATGTTATCGCGATAACAGCGTATGTCCCCCCCTCGGCCAACGCGGATGCAGCCTGTGACACTCTCCACTCAGTGGTCAGCAGACTGCAAACACAATCTCCGAGAGCCCTCCTCATAATATCAGGGGACTTCAATCATGCCTCACTGGACTCCACACTGCCCACCTTCACCCAGTATGTGACCTGCCCAACCAGAGACAATAAAACACTGGACTTACTGTATGCCAATGCTGAAGAGGCATACAGTTCATCACTTCTCCCTCCCCTGGGCAGATCTGATCACAACCTGGTGCACCTTGTCCCTGTGTATGAGCCCTTAGTGCGCAGGGAGCCACCAGCCACCCGCACAGTACAGAGATGGTCGCAGGAGAGCGAGGAGGCTCTTAAGGATTGTTTTGAGTCGACTGTGTGGGAGGTGATCTGTGACGACCACGGAGAGGACATCGACAGCCTTACTACATGCATTACGGACTATATTCATTTCTGTGTGGATAACACCGTACCTACCAGGACTGTACGGTGTTTCTCCAACAACAAACCTTGGATTACCCCGGAAATTAAAGCTGTCCTCAAGCAGAAGAGGAGGGCCTTCAAATCCAAAGACAAAGAGGAGTTGAAAAGGGTGCAGAGAGAGCTGAGGGGACTGATAAGGAATGGGAAGGACAGCTACAGGCAGAAGATGGAGAACCAGCTTCAGCAAAATAACGTTGGTGAAGTCTGGAGAGGCCTCAGAACCATCTCGGGCCACAAACATCAGAACTCTCTGCCTGGGAGGGATGTGAGGTGGGCAAATGAACTGAATCATTTCTTCAACAGATTTGATTCAGCCATGAGGCAGTCTCCAACATCGGCTGCAGACTCAACCACCCCCACTGCTGCTGTTCCACCTCTGACACCTCAGACACTTCACACCTCCTCTATTCACCCTGCTCACTCCTCCCCACCCCCAACAACAGCATCCAATACACAATCAACACAAGGCTCCAGACTGTCTCTCTCAACCACCCAGGTTAGGAGGGAACTGAGGAGGATTAAAGCCAAGAAGGCAGCGGGTCCAGATGGCATCAGCTCGAGGGTCGTCAGGTCCTGCGCGGACCAACTGTGTGGTGTGATGGAGCACCTCTTCAACCTGAGCCTGAGGCTGGGAAGAGTCCCACAGCTCTGGAAAACCTCCTGTGTTGTACCAGTGCCAAAGACTTCACGCCCCAAGGACCTCAACAGCTACAGGCCGGTGGCTCTGACATCCCACCTGATGAAGACCCTGGAGCGGCTGGTCCTGGCTCAGCTTCGGCGCCTTGTGAGCTCATCACTGGACCCACTTCAGTTTGCCTACCAGCCTGGCATTGGAGCGGATGATGCCGTCATTCACCTCCTACATCGCTCCCTCGCTCACCTGGAGACCGCTGGGAGCACTGTGAGAATCATGTTCTTTGATTTCTCCAGTGCCTTCAACACTATTCTTCCCACGGTCCTGAAGGACAAGCTGGAGAACTCTGGAGTGGACCATCACCTCACTACCTGGATTTTGGACTACCTCACCGACCGACCACAGTATGTGAGGACTCAGGGCTGTGTGTCGGACAGGGTCGTCTGCAGTACGGGGGCCCCACAGGGAACGGTTCTGGCTCCGTTCCTCTTCACCATCTACACTGCAGACTTCTCCCACAACTCCACCCAGTGCTTCCTGCAGAAGTTCTCTGATGACTCTGCTATAGTCGGCCTCATCACTGATGGGGACGACAAGGAGTACAGAGGACTGACTCAGGACTTTGTGGACTGGTGCCAGCTGAACTACCTCCAGATCAATGCCAGTAAAACCAAGGAGCTGGTGGTAGACTTCCGCAGGCACAAACATCCTCCACTGCAACCACTGAACATCCAAGGTATGGACATTGAGACTGTGGACAGCTACAGGTACCTTGGTGTTCATCTGAACAACAAACTGGACTGGACTCATAACTCAGACGCCCTCTACAGGAAAGGGCAGAGCAGGCTGTACCTGCTGCGGAGACTCAGGTCGTTTGGAGTGGAGGGCCCACTCCTGAAGACCTTCTATGACTCTGTGGTGGCCTCAGCCATCTTTTATGGTGTGGTCTGCTGGGGTGGCAGCATCTCTGCTGGGGACAGGAAGAGACTGAACAGGCTGATCCGAAGGGCCAGCTCTGTTCTAGGATGCCCTCTGGACCCAGTGGAGGTTGTGAGTGACAGGAGAATGGTGGCTAAGCTGTCATCCCTGCTGGACAACATCTCCCACCCCATGCATGAGACTGTGACAGCACTGAGCAGCTCCTTCAGTGGGAGACTGCGGCACCCACGGTGTGGGACGGAGAGATTTCGCAGGTCTTTCCTCCCCACTGCTGTCAGACTCCACAACAAAGACTTTAACTGATCAAACACACACATCCACAAATGTGCAATAACACAAATGTGCAATAATCTTTCTGGCACCGTTGTATTTTTCACTCTGTTGTATATAGCATTTGTATTCTATTTTTATCCTATTGTATATTTTATTCTATTTTATTCTACTGTATATAGTATTCTATTTTTATTCTATTCTGTACAGTTGTGTACTGTATTTATTCTTATTTTATTTTATTCTAATTGTCCTTCACAACTTTTGCACTGTCCACTTCCTGCTGTGACAAAACAAATTTCCCACGTGTGGGACTAATAAAGGTCATCTTATCTTATCTTATCTTAACAAGCACCAGTGTAATGGAAGTATACTTACCTATAACTTTAACGCGGTTGAAGATGTCGACGGTGAGTTTGTCTGCAATGTCCCTGAGAAGGTCAAATCTGTCAGCAAAGTAAACTTTATCAGAGCTGATCAACTCCAGTTCCTTCACACTGGCCTCAGCCACACCTGGAAGAAAAATGAGTCATTACTGTGTCTTAAAATGTGAACTGTGTTTTTCATGTATTAGATCATTATTTTGTTCCAGTGTGTGAACAACACAACTCCAGCATGAGGACAAATGAAGCCAAAGTCATTCTCACAGTAAGTCAGATCCATGAGTATTTGGACAAAGGTTTTGTAGCTTTGCTCTGATGCCACCAAAAACCAACCTTCAAGATGTGACTGAAGTTCAGGCTTTCAGCTTAAGTTTAAATGAAGTTTGACATGAACTTTCCCCATTTTCAGAGTCTCGTAAATGATTAGATAAACCTTTATCATTTCAAATATGACTGTTTTTAATACTTGGATGAAAATCCTTTGCAGTTAGTCTCAAGAACTCACAGACGTCGTTACGTGCTGCGTCTCTTCTTTGAGATGCTCTGCAGGTTTTTACTGGAGCTGTTGCTGGTTTGTGGCTCTCTGCCTTCAGTTTTGTATTTAATACAATTCAATTCAGCTTTATTTATACAGCATCAAATCACAACAACAGTAACCTCAAGGTACTTTACATTGTGAGACCTACAATAATACATACAGAGAAAAAAACCCAACAATCATATGACCCCCTATGAGCAAGCACTTTGGCGACAGTGGGAAGGAAAAACTCCCTTTTAACAGGAAGAAACCTCCAGCAGAACCAGGCTCAGGGAGGGGCGGGGCCATCTGCTGTGATTGGTTAGGGAGAGAGAAGGAAGACAGGATAAAGACATGCTGTGGAAGAGAGACAGAGATTAATAACAGATATGATTCAGTGCAGAGAGGTCTGTTAACACATAGTGAGTGAAGAAGAAACACCCAGTGCATCATGGGAATCCCCGGCAGCCTACACCTATTGCAGCATAACTAAGGGAGGATTCAGGGTCACCTGGTCCAGCCCTAACTATATGCTTTAGCAAAAAGGAAAGTTTGAAGCCTAATCTTGAAAGTAGAGATAGTGTCTGTCTCCCGAATCCAAACTGGAAGCTGGTTCCACAGAAGAGGGGCCTGAAAACTGAAGGCTCTGCCTCCCATTCTACTTTAAAAAAATGTTACACCCCACCTTGTGTCAAAATTTGATTGATGACCCTAGCCTTGACCTTTTGACCTCACTCCCTCCCCCCCCCTTTCCCCTCCCCCACCGGAAGTGTGTAATTTGATCCCTAAGCGTGACGAATTGCATCCGGAGAGGGGAGGGGTGGGAACTCCGGAACTGTGTAATATGATCCATAATCGCGCCACCTGTTGCAACACCTGTTGTTGGAAAAGTAAAAAAAAAAGTTTTCTTCCTTAGAGGGAGAGAGGTCTGTGGAGGGAGGAGAATAAAAACAGAGAGGGTGGCGCTCTTTTCTATGCGCAGACAAGATGGATCATTTTATTCTGCAGCCCTGCGTTCCTCTGTACTTGGAAGGGGAAGAGATCTGGGGATCAGAGAGGGAGGGGCTCCTGAAGCATAGGGGTGACGCAGCTGTTGAGTCAGTGCTGTATAGAGAGACAGAGCGGCAGTTAGTTTTCCACAAACTCATAGTTTGAATTCTGTTTAAATATTATGTCAATTTTCTCAGTATTTCTTTTTACAACAGCGGATGTATTTTACTTTCTTAAGCTGCACCAACGCTTGTAATGAAAACAAAGAGTGACTTCCTATTGCCTGTAGAGAACCATTTCTTTCAATAGTATTTTACTTTCTTATAATACAGACGCAATAAAAAAAACCTTTAAGATTATCAGTCTAGTAACAAATTGCATTTTTATAGAGTGGAGTGGAGACAGGCTACACCATCGCTTGTAATGAAAAGAAGAACTTTCTATCCGCTTGTAACCTACAGACTGCCCACCTCGTACGTGTAAAAATAAATAAATATCCCTTAGTGAACACTTAGGATACTTACTTAAAAAATTAAATCACCCTCGGATGAGGTACTTTGGTTTTGTGCAGCCACTCCTTCTCAGACCAAAGTAAAGAGTTTTTCTTCCTCATTAGCAGAAAATAGACGGAATCCTTAAAAGAAAATGGTCTTGTTTTACACACACACACACACTGCGGGTCAAGAAGGAGTCAACAAACCGCTATAGTCATTATCAGTATTTCTTAATGCTTATAACCTACAGCGTGCCCACCTCGTATGTGTAAAGTAAGCCTTAGTGGTGAAAAAAAAGGTGCAAAATATTATTAAAACACCCCGACCAGGTATGTTTTGTGGAGCCACTCTTTATCAGACCAAAAGTAAAGAGTTTTTCTTCATTTTTTGAGCTACTTTTACAATGGGTTTTCTCAATAGACAGAAATCCTAAAAGTAAACGGCCTTGTTTTACGCACACCAAGGAGTCAACAACCCCTCTAATCATTATTAGTATTTCTCATAACCTAGCAAAGTATTTCATATTGGCCTCAACTCATTGTACGTGTAAAATAACCCTTAGTGAAAAAAAGCACTGCGCACATATTGAGAACTTGAATAAGTTCCGTCGGTTCATCCCGGTCAATTACCTCCGAGAGCTCAGGATGCTTCCTCCGTCTCGTACCATAAGCGTATGAGAAGAAAAAAACTATTATTTTTGTAAGAGAGAGGGGGAGAGAGAGAGAGAGAGAGAGAGACCAAATCGATAAAACTTTTCTACAAAACGTTATACCACTCCGGGTCAGGAGGGGTGATATAGCACGGACCGGCCGGATGACTACGCCGGATGGAAGCGTAACCGGAAGCGTGGCAGGGACTTTCCCTTTGACCTTCATCCTGCTCCATGATCAGCCGTTAAAACTTTCCTCAATATTGCTGTAATGTAACAACAAAGTTAGTTTTTTAAGATCAGACAGGTCTCAAAACATTCCTTACACACAGTCACTGAATTAGCATCTGTGGCACAAATAAGCTTCAGGGACTGACTTGTTTTTTTAGAACCGACCTTCGACACTTGGATGTTGGCTTAATTTTTACACAAAGAGAAATTTGACCCTAATAATAAAAAAAAACACGATACTGTGGTGAATACTTACCTCAACTTTGATGGGTTTTTTCACAGCCATTTATTCTGAAAAAAGTAAACAGAACACAATGCACATTGCAGAGTACATGAATGGGAATTCCTCCTCTCTATACTTAGACGCCTCCCTAACAAATGTCAAGTCATCATCTCCATATTGTGTGTCCCACTTTTCGAGTTTCATTTAAGCGTGCCCAAGTGCACAAGATGTAAAAACAATGTATTTGTTTTTTAAGTCCCCGGTCTAACAAGATGCCGTTCATTTAAGAGACTAATAATTTTTTGATTTTAAATTGCGCTAACGCAGTAACGTTAAAAATAAAACATAGCAGAACTCATTTTTGTTGGACACAAGAACAACTCAAGCATATTTTCCGGGAGCCGGAACTAGGGCTTACAAGTTTGCCGTGCCCCTGGGGACCAGCGCGAGGTTGTGCTGCAGATGCTGGCGTGGAGGGTCCAGACACTCCCACAGCGCAGACTTTGCTATCCGCACAGAGCTTTTCTGGTGTGTCTCATGCAAAAGAGACAATACAGCTCACGGTAAGCCTGTCCTTTGTAAATATCTCTTTGATTATTCAAACAGTGTTTAAATTGTGACTCCAAAAAACATTTTATCTATGTTAAAATATACAGATATATATATCTCAAGTTTTTAGCTTAAACAGACTCTTGAGCAAAATCCGTATTGGCATAACCAGTGTGCAGCCTAATGTACATCTTTTAAGTGTATGTTTATAGGTACATGAAGCGTACGTCTGAAAAGAGTCCATCATTTGTGAATTTGCAGATTTATTTTTTTTAACAATGAAATTATTGTAGAAAATATCTTTAAACTATCGCTGTTCCTACTTATTGAGCTACTTCTTTACTATGTGAATAAACAATATGAACAAGAAAGGGTTTAAAGACACATTGAAGCAAAAGTAAAAAAATTTGCAATGAAATTTATGTGACCGTTCTTCTGAAATCCGACAGAGAGTGAAAATCCAAGAGCTGCTGCAAACCTCTGCATTAATGATCTTTCTGTTTCTTTCATTCTGTGTGTGTGTGTGTGTGTGTGTGTGTGTGTGTGTGTGTGTGTGCGTGTGCTCACAGAGGGGAGGTCACGGCAGGAGTTCCCTGAGTTGACACGTATGAACCATAAAGTCAGTTTGGACCGAGGAGCAGTCGGTAAACTACATTCAGTGCAGACAAAATTACTTTTTTATCCATTGCATGCACAAGAAATCAAATCTCTGTATCACAATGATTTCAATAAAACCTTTTATGGGGACAAATTACCGTAGATCATTAGTAGGGAACAAAAAAGGAGGATCGCATCAGCAATGGGAGACAGTAGTCTTGACACGTGCTTTTTAACTTAAAACACAAAAAACTCAGCTACAGCTGGTAAGATTTATGGTATAAACCAGACTTTCACAGTCTGCATCTTTACAGGGTTTTTTCTGCTTTTGTTCACTCCTAGTGTGATTAAAAAACAACAACCCACAGAGCCCACTAACTATTAGCCGCTTTTACCCCCCTAAAAAGTCAGTTGACTGAGAGAAATGCAGTCCATTATTGTGAAGGCTGAAGGAGATGTGCTCCATAGTCAAACTTACATTTCCTTAACTTACATCCTATGTTTGGTTTAATCCCTTTGATGGAAAATTGGTTAAACCGTTGCTCATCTTATGTCCGAATGACGGCAGATAATTCTGATGAAACTGACCCGTAAGCACTTTGCAGCTGAGTCGAGGGCTCGTGGAAATAAGGTCAAGGAGGTGTCAGGCGTGAGTGCGGCCTGACATTCCATTTGCGACAGCTGCCAGACACATCAGTGTAACTGTGAGCAGCAACTCCTGTATATTGAACATAAGAAAAGTAATGTGTAGTGCTAAACCGAGATTCCAGGGCTCATGCTTATATGGTTCAAAAACAGGTTAGTTTAGCGATCGTGTAACTGTGTCCTTGACCTTTTTACCGGTTTGAGGAGTTGGTTCTCTGGTCCAGATATTTGGGACGGTTCAAATGCTGAGTCTCCAAATGCAAACAAAATGATATTTTCCACATTATTTCTTAAATGTGTATAAATGGGATGTCCGATAAAAGTAATAAACAATAAATGTAAATCAGTTTTTTTAACTGTGCAGACCCACACCAGTGAAAGCGATAAAAAAAAAAAAACGTTCATGACTTTAAAGAGATTATGAACAAAACGCATTACATTTTGGGTTTTTTTGCTACATTAACAACTTTTCCAACTCTGATTTCCTGCAGGACCAACACGGACATCACTCCAGACTGAAATCCACTTCAGACGGCACACGCAACATGTTCAAGCATGCACGGAGGCCTTTCAGTAAATGTAAGAAGATGGTTAAGGCGAGAGATTGCTATTCTGTCTTTTACATCGCCACAAAGGGAGGACTAAATGCCAAAAAAGAGAAAAGTTTTTTAAAAAATGACGCTTTAAAACAGTTCGAGTATCTTTGTGTTTACGGGGAGAAGGGAATAACTGCGGCCGAGGCTCTGAAAAGAGACGGTCGCTTCGCCGATGACCTGGGCTACTTTGAGCTGGTTAACATCGACGACGAACGTAAGACTGAGTGCACAGACATAATTGATTGTCTGGACAATAAGAAATTCCAGATATGTTTTCCACAGGGAGCAGATACGGATGTAGCCATCCCAGGGCAGCAGAAACCTCCATACGCATCAAATAATGCAAAGCGCAGCGGTGGAATGACATCGGTCTTAGATGTAGCACGACAGAACGGATTGAGTCTAAAAACGTCAATCAAAGAAACGGGCAGCAGCATTGACCGTAAGGAGGTTTACAATCTACTTTGTCAGCAGTATCCGCGTCTGAAACGATGGATGGAGAGTAGATTCCCCAAAAATTCTTTCCAGGAAGCACTGAAATACAGGAAGGAGAACTTTGGAAAGAGTCGACAGCCTTTTACTGAAATTCGCAGCATTATGTTGCTGCTCGAACTGAGCGAGTCAGTTTGTCTCATAACCGGTTCCTTCATAAAGCAAGGCACAGGCTTTGTGCTATTTGACAACTTTGTCTTGACCAACGCCCACTTATTCGACTACTGGGTTAAATCAAACACACCTAACTGGCGTGAACTTGTAAACGTTACCGTGGTCTTTAACTTTGAAGACCAAGAGTCAGACAGGAACAACCTCGGCGCTAAGGTGTTCGTCGGCGACGATAAGTTAGATTATGTCATACTTAAGCTAGAAACAGAGAAAGTGCCGCCGGGGCTCCTTAAGAGATTTGGGCCTGTACCTTCAGACGGCGAGGCCTGTGTCGTCGGACACCCGGGAGGAGGAGTGAAAAAAATGAGTCCTACGTGGGTCGTGGAGAAAGAGAGGCGAGAGAATAATGACAATTTAGAAGACTGCGAGGAATTTTGCAGTCTGTGTGAAACCAATCAGCAGATCAAAAACGACCCGTATGAAAATATCTACGTCACCTACAACACTCTCATGTACCACGGCTCTTTCGGCTCCCCGGTTTTCGATGCTGACGGACGAGTGTTTGGTTTGCACAGCGGCGGGTTTTTCTACGGGTTTCCGAACCTTAGCGAGAATGTGATTGAGTACGCCTTCCCTCTGCTCACTATATTTGAAAGCTTTGTGGATAATCTGAAGAAAGATGGGTATGGGGAGGCATTGGAAAGAGTTGAGGAGGAAGCGAAGGGAAATCCTCACCTAGAAAACATTATAGCCTCTGTTGTGGGGTCAAAGCAAGGCAAACCTGGCGCGTTGTTGCAGGAAGTTGAGAGTAAAACAGATTCTGAGGAGATGGCTGTGTAGAGACAGAATGATCGCAGTAGTTTGTTTGCCTGTTTTGTACAGATGAACTCTTATTTTACAAATTCTTAGTTTTTCACTAGTTATTATTACGACAAAGGGTATGGGGCTCTTGACAACCATTTTCACCCTTTTTTGGAAAAAGCAAGGACAATTTGTGTTTCCTTTTTTATTTTATCGTAGTTTTGTTTTTAGTTTTGCCAGACTCGATACGTTTAACTTTGTGATAATTTTTTTATTTTATGAGCCTTTAAGATTAGCTGAGTGGTTGCATGATTTTTCATTGCTCAACTAGTGTAATGAAATCAGTTTTTCTACTTTGTGTGTGTGTGTGTGTGTGTGTGTGTGACCTCACTGTAGATGCTGAAGACGTTGTAATTCTTAACGCTGGTTGTATGTATTCAAGTAAAGTTTGGGATTTATTAAAGGCTGTTTGGATACAGCTTCTGTTTTGAGGCTGCGAGGTTTTTTATTTATTTCACATCCCCCAAAAAACACCATTTTTAAAGTTATGTTCTTGCATTGTATTTTTATGTTCTGAAGTATTATACCCAGTCTCATTTCCTCAAGCCACGCCCTCTCATACTCATGTTGTCTCTGCGTATCTACCTCTTCACCGAGATCACAACCTGTCAGTTTTTGGCCGGCAGTCATGGGTTCCTTCCAATAATATGACGCGAGACTGGCACTTTATTAAAGAAGGCACGTATTAACAGCACAACCCACTAAAAAAAACCCAAAATGGCTTCCTTTTATACTCTACCTATTCGGGTGAGCATCCGGACTAGCCCGAGTATGGGTGTTAACTAATCAAAATGAAAGCATTAACGTACAATAACATTAGAGCACATAACAAACATATACATATTTCCAAAACGTACTATAAACAAATCAATAACATATGTTTCAACCGTTACTATCTAACCATACTCCCCTAACCAGGCACGCTGGTCTGCTCTTAAGCAGGTGATTAAGCCGCTTCCACATCCTGCAAGAAGCAACCGGGACAGGTGACTACTTTTACAAATTCTCTTTTCACATATGTTACCGACAAATGATTAAATGTAAGCAGCTCTAACTTTGGCGCTTTTCTGACACAGGTAGGATGGACCTTGTCGTTTCACCTTTACAAGCTGTCAATTTAATCCTACATGAAAAAACCTAATAAAGAATTCATGAGAACTAGTGTGTTGTCTTTATTGTATTATTTTTAATTCCCAATCAATCAATTAATTAATAAAAATGCAAACTAGGTAATTCTTAACGCTTGTTACGTATGTATTCAAGTGAGGCTTGGGATTTATTAAAGGCTTTTCACTGCTATGCAGATGATACCCACTTTTATTGGTTAAACTGAGGTTATTGTAACGGGGCGTAACTTCAGATTATCCACAAAGCTTTCAAATATAGTGAGCAGAGGGAAGGCGTACTCAATCACATTCTCGCTAAGGTTCGGAAACCCGTAGAAAAACCCGCCGCTGTGCAAACCAAACACTCGTCCGTCAGCATCGAAAACCGGGGAGCCGAAAGAGCCGTGGTACATGAGAGTGTTGTAGGTGACGTAGATATTTTCATACGGGTCGTTTTTGATCTGCTGATTGGTTTCACACAGACTGCAAAATTCGTCGCAGTCTTCTAAATTGTCATTATTCTCTCGCCTCTCTTTCTCCACGACCCACGTAGGACTCATTTTTTTCACTCCTCCTCCCGGGTGTCCGACGACACAGGCCTCGCCGTCTGAAGGTACAGGCCCAAATCTCTTAAGGAGCCCCGGCGGCACTTTCTCTGTTTCTAGCTTAAGTATGACATAATCTAACTTATCGTCGCCGATGAACACCTTAGCGCCGAGGTTGTTCCTGTCTGACTCTTGGTCTTCAAAGTTAAAGACCACGGTAACGTTTACAAGTTCACGCCAGTTAGGTGTGTTTGATTTAACCCAGTAGTCGAATAAGTGGGCGTTGGTCAAGACAAAGTTGTCAAATAGCACAAAGCCTGTGCCTTGCTTTATGAAGGAACCGGTTATGAGACAAACTGACTCGCTCAGTTCGAGCAGCAACATAATGCTGCGAATTTCAGTAAAAGGCTGTCGGCTCTTTCCAAAGTTCTCCTTCCTGTATTTCAGTGCTTCCTGGAAAGAATTTTTGGGGAATCTACTCTCCATCCATCGTTTCAGACGCGGATACTGCTGACAAAGTAGATTGTAAACCTCCTTACGGTCAATGCTGCTGCCCGTTTCTTTGATTGACGTTTTTAGACTCAATCCGTTCTGTCGTGCTACATCTAAGACCGATGTCATTCCACCGCTGCGCTTTGCATTATTTGATGCGTATGGAGGTTTCTGCTGTCCTAGGATGGCTACATCTGTATCTGCTCCCTGTGGAAAACATATCTGGAATTTCTTATTGTCCAGACAATCAATTATGTCTGTGCACTCAGTCTTACGTTCGTCGTCGATGTTAACCAGCTCAAAGTAGCCCAGGTCATCGGCGAAGCGACCGTCTCTTTTCAGAGCCTCGGCCGCAGTTATTCCCTTCTCCCCGTAAACACAAAGATACTCGAACTGTTTTAAAGCGTCATTTTTTAAAAAACTTTTCTCTTTTTTGGCATTTAGTCCTCCCTTTGTGGCGATGTAAAAGACAGAATAGCAATCTCTCACCTTAACCATCTTCTTACATTTACTGAAAGGCCTCCGTGCATGCTTGAACATGTTGCGTGTGCCGTCTGAAGTGGATTTCAGTCTGGAGTGATGTCCGTGTTGGTCCTGCAGGAAATCAGAGTTGGAAAAGTTGTTAATGTAGCAAAAAAAAACAAAATGTAATGCGTTTTGTTCATAATCTCTTTAAAGTCATGAACGTTTTTTTTTTTTTATCGCTTTCACTGGTGTGGGTCTGCACAGTTAAAAAAACTGATTTACATTTATTGTTTATTACTTTTATCGGACATCCCATTTATACACATTTAAGAAATAATGTGGAAAATATCATTTTGTTTGCATTTGGAGACTCAGCATTTGAACCGTCCCAAATATCTGGACCAGAGAACCAACTCCTCAAACCGGTAAAAAGGTCAAGGACACAGTTACACGATCGCTAAACTAACCTGTTTTTGAACCATATAAGCATGAGCCCTGGAATCTCGGTTTAGCACTACACATTACTTTTCTTATGTTCAATATACAGGAGTTGCTGCTCACAGTTGCACTAATGTGTCTGGCAGCTGTCGCAAATGGAATGTCAGGCCGCACTCACGCCGGACACCTCCTTGACCTTATTTCCACGAGCCCTCGACTCAGCTGCAAAGTGCTTACGGGTCAGTTTCATCAGAATTATCTGCCGTCATTCGGACATAAGATGAGCAACGGTTTAACCAATTTTCCATCAAAGGGATTAAACCAAACATAGGATGTAAGTTAAGGAAATGTAAGTTTGACTATGGAGCACATCTCCTTCAGCCTTCACAATAATGGACTGCATTTCTCTCAGTCAACTGACTTTTTAGGGGGGTAAAAGCGACTAATAGTTAGTGGGCTCTGTGGTTTGATGTTTTTTAATCACACTAGGAGTGAACAAAAGCAGAAAAAACCCTGTAAAGATGCAGACTGTGAAAGTCTGGTTTATACCATAAATCTTACCAGCTGTAGCTGAGTTTTTTGTGTTTTAAGTTAAAAAGCACGTGTCAAGACTACTGTCTCCCATTGCTGATGCGATCCTCCTTTTTTGTTCCCTACTAATGATCTACGGTAATTTGTCCCCATAAAAGGTTTTATTGAAATCATTGTGATACAGAGATTTGATTTCTTGTGCATGCAATGGATAAAAAAGTAATTTTGTCTGCACTGAATGTAGTTTACCGACTGCTCCTCGGTCCAAACTGACTTTATGGTTCATACGTGTCAACTCAGGGAACTCCTGCCGTGACCTCCCCTCTGTGAGCACACACACACACACACACACACACACACACACACACACACACACACACAGAATGAAAGAAACAGAAAGATCATTAATGCAGAGGATTGCAGCAGCTCTTGGATTTTCACTCTCTGTCGGATTTCAGAAGAACGGTCACATAAATTTCATTACAAATTTTTTTACCTTTGCTTCAATGTGTCTTTAAACCCTTTCTTGTTCATATTGTTTATTCACATAGTAAAGAAGTAGCTCAATAAGTAGGAACAGCGATAGTTTAAAGATATTTTCTACAATAATTTCATTGTTAAAAAAAATAAATCTGCAAATTCACAAATGATGGACTCTTTTCAGACGTACGCTTCATGTACCTATAAACATACACTTAAAAGATGTACATTAGGCTGCACACTGGTTATGCCAATACGGATTTTGCTCAAGAGTCTGTTTAAGCTAAAAACTTGAGATATATATATCTGTATATTTTAACATAGATAAAATGTTTTTTGGAGTCACAATTTAAACACTGTTTGAATAATCAAAGAGATATTTACAAAGGACAGGCTTACCGTGAGCTGTATTGTCTCTTTTGCATGAGACACACCAGAAAAGCTCTGTGCAGATAACAAAGTCTGCGCTGTGGGAGTGTCTGGACCCTCCACGCCAGCATCTGCAGCACAACCTCGCGCTGGTCCCCAGGGGCACGGCAAACTTGTAAGCCCTAGTTCCGGCTCCCGGAAAATATGCTTGAGTTGTTCTTGTGTCCAACAAAAATGAGTTCTGCTATGTTTTATTTTTAACGTTACTGCGTTAGCGCAATTTAAAATCAAAAAATTATTAGTCTCTTAAATGAACGGCATCTTGTTAGACCGGGGACTTAAAAAACAAATACATTGTTTTTACATCTTGTGCACTTGGGCACGCTTAAATGAAACTCGAAAAGTGGGACACACAATATGGAGATGATGACTTGACATTTGTTAGGGAGGCGTCTAAGTATAGAGAGGAGGAATTCCCATTCATGTACTCTGCAATGTGCATTGTGTTCTGTTTACTTTTTTCAGAATAAATGGCTGTGAAAAAAAACCATCAAAGTTGAGGTAAGTATTCACCACAGTATCGTGTTTTTTTTTATTATTAGGGTCAAATTTCTCTTTGTGTAAAAATTAAGCCAACATCCAAGTGTCGAAGGTCGGTTCTAAAAAAACAAGTCAGTCCCTGAAGCTTATTTGTGCCACAGATGCTAATTCAGTGACTGTGTGTAAGGAATGTTTTGAGACCTGTCTGATCTTAAAAAACTAACTTTGTTGTTACATTACAGCAATATTGAGGAAAGTTTTAACGGCTGATCATGGAGCAGGATGAAGGTCAAAGGGAAAGTCCCTGCCACGCTTCCGGTTACGCTTCCATCCGGCGTAGTCATCCGGCCGGTCCGTGCTATATCACCCCTCCTGACCCGGAGTGGTATAACGTTTTGTAGAAAAGTTTTATCGATTTGGTCTCTCTCTCTCTCTCTCTCTCTCCCCCTCTCTCTTACAAAAATAATAGTTTTTTTCTTCTCATACGCTTATGGTACGAGACGGAGGAAGCATCCTGAGCTCTCGGAGGTAATTGACCGGGATGAACCGACAGAACTTATTCAAGTTCTCAATATGTGCGCAGTGCTTTTTTTCACTAAGGGTTATTTTACACGTACAATGAGTTGAGGCCAATATGAAATACTTTGCTAGGTTATGAGAAATACTAATAACGATTAGAGGGGTTGTTGACTCCTTGGTGTGCGTAAAACAAGGCCGTTTACTTTTAGGATTTCTGTCTATTGAGAAAACCCATTGTAAAAGTAGCTCAAAAAATGAAGAAAAACTCTTTACTTTTGGTCTGATAAAGAGTGGCTCCACAAAACATACCTGTTCGGGGTGTTTTAATAATATTTTGCACCTTTTTTTTCACCACTAAGGCTTACTTTACACATACGAGGTGGGCACGCTGTAGGTTATAAGCATTAAGAAATACTGATAATGACTATAGCGGTTTGTTGACTCCTTGACCCGCAGTGTGTGTGTGTGTGTAAAACAAGACCATTTTCTTTTAAGGATTCCGTCTATTTTCTGCTAATGAGGAAGAAAAACTCTTTACTTTGGTCTGAGAAGGAGTGGCTGCACAAAACCAAAGTACCTCATCCGAGGGTGATTTAATTTTTTAAGTAAGTATCCTAAGTGTTCACTAAGGGATATTTATTTATTTTTACACGTACGAGGTGGGCAGTCTGTAGGTTACAAGCGGATAGAAAGTTCTTCTTTTCATTACAAGCGATGGTGTAGCCTGTCTCCACTCCACTCTATAAAAATGCAATTTGTTACTAGACTGATAATCTTAAAGGTTTTTTTTATTGCGTCTGTATTATAAGAAAGTAAAATACTATTGAAAGAAATGGTTCTCTACAGGCAATAGGAAGTCACTCTTTGTTTTCATTACAAGCGTTGGTGCAGCTTAAGAAAGTAAAATACATCCGCTGTTGTAAAAAGAAATACTGAGAAAATTGACATAATATTTAAACAGAATTCAAACTATGAGTTTGTGGAAAACTAACTGCCGCTCTGTCTCTCTATACAGCACTGACTCAACAGCTGCGTCACCCCTATGCTTCAGGAGCCCCTCCCTCTCTGATCCCCAGATCTCTTCCCCTTCCAAGTACAGAGGAACGCAGGGCTGCAGAATAAAATGATCCATCTTGTCTGCGCATAGAAAAGAGCGCCACCCTCTCTGTTTTTATTCTCCTCCCTCCACAGACCCCTCTCCCTCTAAGGAAGAAAACTTTTTTTTTACTTTTCCAACAACAGGTGTTGCAACAGGTGGCGCGATTATGGATCATATTACACACTTCCGGAGTTCCCACCCCTCCCCTCTCCGGATGCAATTCGTCACGCTTAGGGATCAAATTACACACTTCCGGTGGGGGAGGGGAAAGGGGGGGGGGGGAGTGAGGTCAAAAGGTCAAGGCTAGGGTCATCAATCAAATTTTGACACAAGGTGGGGTGTAACATTTTTTTTACTTTTAAATACTCTAGGAACAACAAGTACGCCTGCAGTGTGAGAGCGAAGTGCTCTAATAGGGTGAGACTTGGCCATTGAAGAATATGTGGTTTCTTTGCCTTGAGAAACCCTTGGGTTGCTTTTGCAGTTTGGCTCATTATCGTCTGCTCAGAAGCATATCAACAACTCAGTTTTCTAGGATTCATGCCTATTAAAATGCTACAGTCACAGCAATGCAGCACACTGAAAAGGCTGAAAACACAACACAAACAGTGAACAGATGATGTTCTGTTAAGAGATTCATTTCATGACAACACTCAACTGGAACCTGACATCGTCTAGATTTGCACAGCAGTGAAACTACCTGTGCCAACCACTGACTCTGTGTTTCAGTTTGAGAAACTGAGGTTCAGGAGATTTAATAAAGCAGGAGATGCATCACGATACGACACCATCAGCCATTAGGTGGGGACGTTTGTGCACTGTGATCGAGACAAACTTAAAGGACGCTCAGCGACTACAAGAACTTAATATTTCTGTGATTGCTTCAAGCTTTTCAGAGGATGTTTTTTTTCATGGTTAAGACTTAATCAAGAAAAAAAACTTAGATCAATCACCGATAGTGTAGACCTCGATGTCATTGTCTTTCAGGTTCTTTGAGGGAAGAAGTACTTCATCCTGGGATTTCCCGTCTGTGATCAGAACAGCAATCTTTCTGGAGTCTGGACGCATTCCCATCCTGGGTTGAAACTGGTCATGGAGGATGTGATTCAGAGCTCGTCCTGTGATGGAAGAAAGAGGCAACAGCAGGTCAAGAGTTTCAAAGCTCACGGACCAAAACAGCAAATGAAAATGCAAAACTTAAGTTAGTGTTGTGTTTAAATGCTCAATCAACAATCACTTTAATCAATACAATTCTCTTTATTCCATACAAATACAATCATCCAGATGGGAGATGTGCACGGGAGGGTATCCTGCAGATCTCAAAATGTCCGACTGTTACACACACTCTTATAGCTTCAGCCCCCACCAAAGTCATAAAAACGTAAACATTCACATTCTTTCTCTCTCTCAGTGAGCCTCAGTTACGACCTTGGCTTCCTGTTTTTCTCCTCCTGTGTGAGATTAGGGAGAATCTCCCGTGCAGTATGTTCTGTTCTCTTTGTAATCAGAAAAGGAAGGCCATGATTCTCTGCAAACAGTATTTCTTTATATATCAGCAATATAAGGTATCATAAAACAGTGTAATTCATTGGCAATAACAAATCAGCAGTATAGTGTAATAATTTCACAATGTCTAAATCAGAAGTATAATGCAACCTAAAACAACATAATGATTCCACAATCTTTAATCAGAGGTATAATGTAGCATAAAACAGTGTAATGATTCCACATTAGCTATGAGTCTAATACCATATTTCAACAAGAAATATCCATCCGTACAGCTTCTACTTCTGTATGAACAGTGCAGCAGATAACTGATGGATACAAGAGCCACAATTAGTCACTTCTTCTTCTTCTTCTGGTAAGCTGCTCCTTTTAGAGATCTCCAGAGCAGATCACCCACCTCCATCTTCTTGTATCCCAACATCCTCCTCTGTCACTCCAACCCTCTGCATGTCCTCCTTCATCCATGAATCTTCTGAGTTCTTCCTCTTCTCTTTCTGGCAGCTCCATCTTTACCACCCTTTGTCCAGTATATCCATCCTGCCTCCTCTGCACATGCCCAAACCATCTCAGCACCTCTGACTCTGAGCTGTCCCTCTGATGGACTCATTTCAGATCCTGTCATCCTCCCAATCAGAGGTGGGAAAATCTGCACTTCAGTAAAATTTTCAGATCTGTATTTGAGTATTTACTTTTCTGACTACTTTTTACTTTTGCTCCCTATATTTCTATATGAATATTTGTACTTTCTACTACTTACATTTTCTAAACAGACTCATTAGTTTTGGTTCATTCATAGTTTATATTCTTGGTTAGAAGAAGAAGTGCAGGTGTCTGTGAGTTTGGTTTGCAGTATATTAGCATGTACCTGAAGAGGAGCGAGCATAAAGGGAGTGACTTTTATCAAGTGTCAGGTAATGTGAAATGCAGCGTTTCTATCAGCTCAACAAACATCAGCAAACACACAAACTGTTTGTGTGCAGTTTGTCTCACAGTGTGTTGCTGCTGTATTTTACAGGGAGAGAAAAGAAAGAGAGCTAACTTCACTCAGAGATGGAGAAAGATAAGAAAAGCAGAACGGGAGAGGACGAAGAGATGTTAAAGTTGTAAACATGTAAACCGGAAATTTAAAGTTTACATGTGACGTCATTAGTTTAATCACATATTGGAGATTCCTGCAAAACAAACTAAGGTACAACTAACTTTGTGTTAATCAAATGTTACATTAAAATGCTGGTAGTTTGTAGTTTGTTTGGGATAATCAGGTTAGCTTGCTGTGCAGGGCGTGGTCTGCGATGCCGTTGCAGGGGAGATGGATACACCTGCACGGTATCTGCAATCACACCTTGCCGGCTTTAAAGTTTCTGCTTTAGTTAGAATGTTGTTCCTGTTGATGTGTGTGGCTATATGCTGCAAAGCTGCAGCTGGGTGTTGTGTACAGCAACCGTGAGAGAATAAAAGATGATGCTGAGAAGCATGAAAATGTGGACGGGTCTGCTGTGTGATGATTACACTTGCATAATGAGGTGAATTCACAGTAAAGCTCTGTGTGACTGGTTCACAGTGACTGTGTGACTGGTTCACAGTGACTGTGGTTTCATGGTCAGTGTTGGTTTACATCAACTGTTTAGGCACTACACAGAACTTAGGGTTCCCCCCTCCTGCTGAATCAATGCATCATGGGAATCCCCCGGCAGCCTACGTCTATTGCAGCATAACTAAGGGAGGATTCAGGGTCACCTGGTCCAGCCCTAACTATATGCTTTAGCAAAAAGGAAAGTTTGAAGCCTAATCTTAAAAGTAGAGATAGTGTCTGTCTCCTGAATCCAAACTGGAAGCTGGTTCCACAGAAGAGGGGCCTGAAAACTGAAGGCTCTCCCTCCCATTCTACTTTTAAATACTCTAGGAACAACAAGTAAGCCTGCAGTGTGAGAGCAAAGTGCTCTAATAGGGTGATATGGTACTACAAGGTCATTAAGATAAGATGGGGCCTGATTATTTAAGACCTTGTATGTGAGGAGCAGGATTTTGAATTCTGGATTTAACAGGAAGCCAATGAAGGGAAGCCAATACAGGAGAAATCTGCTCTCTCTTTCTAGTCCCTGTCAGGACTCTTGCTGCAGCATTTTGGATCAGCTGAAGGCTTTTCAGGGAGTTTTTAGGACTTCCTGATAATAATGAATTACAGTAGTCCAGCCTGGAAGTAATAAATGCATGAATTAGTTTTTCAGCGTCACTCTGAGACAGGATATTTCTAACTTTAGAGATGTTGCACAAATGGAAGAAAGCAGTCTTACATATTTGTTTAATATGTGCGTTGAAGGACATGTCCTGGTCAAAAATGACTCCAAGGTTCCTCACAGTGTTACTGGAGGCCAAGGTAATGCCATCCAGAGTAAGAATCTGGTTAGATACCATATTTCTAAGATTTTCAGGGCCGAGTACAATAACCTCAGTTTGATCTGAATTAAGAAGCAGAAAGTTAGCGGCCATCCAGGTCTTTATGTCTTTAAGACATTCCTGCAGTTTAACTCATTGGTGTGTGTTACCTGGCTTCATGGACAGATAGAGCTGGGTGTCATCAGCATAGCAGTGTAAATGTATGCTATGTCTTCTAATGATGCTGCCTAAGGGAAGCATGTATAATGTAAATAGAATTGGTCCTAGCACTGAACCCTGTGGAACTCCATAATTGACCTCAGTGTTTGAAGAGGACTCTCCATTTACATGCACAAATTGGAGTCTATTAGATAGATAGATTGATTGTTTTGCTTTGATGTAGTTACTTATCTAAGGTGAAAAGTTTTTTGTTTGTTTGTTTGTTTGTTTTTGCTTTGCTTTGTTTTATTCTTTGCTTCGAGCCCTGTGTACAGGAGCCACATGCAAAAAGATCTTTTGTTAACCCTCTGGGGTCGCTGGACGCGCCGGTGCGTCAAAATCACATGACCAATTTAAGACGACACAGCTACAAGATGCAGCACGTCAGAGTCTCCATTCCAACTAGGGTCGAAAGTGCGGACTTCAAACTACATACCAGTTTTTGAATTGTGTCGATGGGCCACGTAAAACCAGAGTTATGATTAAAAAATACACGCGATGTTTTTTTCTGAACAAAACAGTGGTGTTTACAGCGGGAAGAACGGTAAAAACGGCGTTTTCTACAGACAGCGCTAGCATACACTCTCCCTTTGCGAGTCAAAAAAGAATAACAAAAAACACCCCTTTCCTATTGGTGTTAGAGTTTACCATGTCAGCCAATCAAAAAAATGATAATGGCAACATGTGGCACTTGGTTTTTTAGGGAGAAGGGGACGTTTTTGGGACTGACACCCGCGACGGAAAGCGGGCGAGCGACAGAAAGAGAGAGAGCGAGTTTTCATATATGAGACATTAGTGACGTTTAGCGTGTTTGGAGGCTATAGTTAGTGTGTTGTGTAGTTATTGTCTTGTATTGTGTGTCAGTTAGACTGCTAAATTTCATATTTGCTCTAAAAAAGCCGTCAAAGGCAGATTCCAGTGTAAACGCATGTTCCCACATGGAAAACTGCACTCATGCACCTCCTGCTGTCAGACCTGCAGGGTTTAGGCCTGTGGTGTTCTCCTCTGTCTTATACTGGACACAAACTACATTTTTTGGACTGGCACAAATAATTTGTGTGCCTTCTTATTTGATCCAGCACACCTGATTGTTCTGTAAATAGATTTAAATGGTTATATAAAAAACGCCTGAGGCCTTTGCTGCATTTTTAGGTAAATAGTACCATATAACTTTGTTGTTTGCAAAACTTGTGCATAATTTTTAGAAATGTACAATTTCTATTTGCATTTCAAGTTATGAAAATGATTCGTTAAACATGTTTGTGGGTTTTACAGTAAAAAATATAACTTTTTTTTTCTCGGATTTTGAATTTTCTGTCTGAATTTAGATGCTGTGCTAATATAGTATGCCAAAATGAAAAAATAACTCAAATTTCAGATATTTGAGGTTGTGCTGAAAATAATGATACCAAACAAGGCAAGAAAAACATATTTTAAAGGTGAAATATAGAGGTAAAATCAAAAGTAGTCAAAAACGGCCAATTATACCCTGGACCCCAGAGGGTTAAAAGGGTTGGCGTAATAAGCAAATGCTTCAGCCAATACCTTTCGATTAGCCTTGTCTCATGCTTTCTTGCTTTGTGGTAATCTTTATTCTGTATTCTGTATTCACTGAGATATTTGATTGCTAATCATTAAAATCAAATCAAATCAAATCAAATCAAATCAAAGATATGATACAAACCACTGCAGTGCAGTACCTGTAATACCTACAGCGTGCTCTAATCGCTCTAATAGGATATTATGGTCGACAGTATCGAACGCTGCACTGAGGTCTAGCAGGACAAGCACAGAGATGAGTCCACTGTCAGAGGCCATAAGAAGATCATTTGTAACCTTCACTAAAGCTGTTTCTGTGCTGTGATGAGCTCTGAAACCTGACTGAAACTCTTCCAATAAGCCATTCCTCTGCAGATGATCTGTTAGCTGTTTGACAACTACTCTTTCAAGGATGTTTGATATGAAAGGAAGGTTGGAGATTGGCCTATAATTAGCTAAGACTGCTGGGTCTAGAGATGCTTTTTAAGTAAAGGTTTAACTACAGCCAGCTTGAAGGCCTGTGGTACATAGCTGATTATTAGAGATAAGTTGATCATATTTAAGATTGAAGCATTAATTAATGGCAGGACTTCTTTGAGCAGTTTTGTAGGAATGGGGTCTAAAAGACACGTTGATGGTTTGGAGGAATTAATTATTGAAGTTAACTCAGAAAGATCAATTGGAGAAAAAGAGTCTAAATGAATATCAATGGTACTGAAAGTAGCTGTAGATAATATTACATCTGTGGGATGATTATTGGTAATTTCTTCTCTAATGATTAAAATTTTATTTGTGAAGAAGTTCATGAAGTCATTACTAGTTAACGTTAAAGGGATGGTTGGCTCAACAGAGCTCTGACTGTTTGTCAGCCTGGCTACAGTGCTGAAGAGAAACCTGGGGTTGTTCTTATTTTCTTCAATCAGTGACGAATAGTAAGATGTTCTGGCTTTGTGGAGGGCTTTCTTATAAAGCAGCAAACTATTTCTCCAGGCTAAATGATGATCCTCTAAATTTGTGACACGCCATTTCCTCTCCAGCTTACGAGTTATCTGCTTTAGGCTACGTGTTTGAGAATTATACCACGGAGTCAGGTACTTCTGATTTGAGGCCTTAGTTTTCACAGGAGCTACAGTATCCAGAGTCGTACGTAGTGAGGAGGTAAAATTATTAACAAGATAATCGACCTCTGTTGGAGTAGCGTTCAGATAGCTGCTCTGCTCTGTGTTGGTACAGGGCATTGAAGATGATAACAGTGGGTGGATTATATTCTTAAACTTAGTTACAGCGCTTTCAGAAAGACATCTACTGTGATAAAGTCTACTCTCCACTGCTGTGTAATCAATCATTGTAAATGTAAATGTTATCAGGAAATGATCAGACAGCAGAGGGTTTTCAGGAAACACTGTTAAATATTCAGTTTCTATGCCATATGTTAAAACAAGATCTAGAGTGTGATTAAAGTGGTGGGTGGGTTCTTTTACATTTTGAGAGAAGCTGATTGAGTCTAATAACAGATTAAATGCATTGTTGAGGCTGTCATTTTTAGCATCTACATGGATGTTAAAATCACCCACAATAATTATTTTATCAGAGCTGAGCACTAAATCAGATAAAAAGTCTGAGAAATCAGAGAGAAACTCTGTGTAAGGCCCAGGTGGACGATAGATGATAACAAGTAAGACTGGTTTCTGAGTTTTACAGCTGGGGTGGATGAGGCTAAGCATCAGACTTTCAAATGAATTAAAAGTCTGTCTGGGTCTTTGGTTGATTAATAGACTGGTGTGAAAAATTGCTGCCACACCGCCCCCTCGGCCTGTGCTTCGAGGTTTCTGGTAGTTAGAATGACTCGGGGGTGTTGATTCATTTAAACTAACATAATCATCCTGCTGCAACCAGGTTTCTGTAAGGCAGAGTCAATCGATTTGTTGATCAATTATTAAGTCATGTACTAACAGAGACTTGGAGGAGAGAGACCTAATATTTAATAATCCACATTTCACTGTTTTACTCTCTGGTTCAGATGTGGATTCTGTATTGTTCTTTCTTTGTGATTTTTTTATGTTTAAGTTGTTTGTTGCTGGTTTTTGGTTTGTTTTTTGTCTGTTTGGGAGCTGACACAGTCTCTATGGAGATGGGTTTTTGGGGGGGTAGCAGGAGGAGAGAAGCTGCAGAGAGGCGTGTAAGACTGCAACTCTGCTTCCTGGTCCCAACTCTGGATAGTCATATTTTGGGGGGTTTAATAAATTTGTCCATATTTCTAGAAATGAGAGCTGCTCCATCCAAAGTGGGATGGATGCCGTCTCTCCTAACAAGACCAGGTTTCCTCCAGAAGGTTTGCCAATTATCTATGAAGCCCACATCGTTTCTGGGACACCACTCAGACAGCCAGCAATTTAAGGAGAACATGCGGCTAAACATGTCACTCCTGGTCTGATTGGGGAGGGGACCAGAGAAAACTACAGAGTCCCACATTGTTTTGGCAAAGTTACACACCGATTCAATATTGATTTTAGTGACCTCCGATTGGCGTAACCGGGTGTCATTACTGCCGACGTGAATTATGATCTTACTGTATTTACGTTTACCCTTAGCCAGCAGTTTTAAATTTCCTTCAATGTCGCCTGCTCTGGCCCCTGGAAGACAATTGACTATGGTTGCCGGTGTCTCTAGCTTCACATGTCAGAGAACAGAATCACCAATTACCAGAGTTTGGTAATTGGTGTCTGACACAATGAGCAGGAAAGTGCAGGAGGGACAGGTGAAGAGGCCATGCTGCTAGTGAGTTGGCTACAAGCTAAGCTAAGCTAGTGAAACAGTACAGACACAGTGAGTGAATACTTTGGCTATAAATTAGGTAGTGAGTACACAGAGAGTGTGCTTCGGATGAAGCATGTGAAGACTATACTATGAAAAAGGTATCTAAAAGTTTTTAATTAAATTGCTATGCAAATGAGCTACTCAAAAACACCACTGCATGTTGGAACAGGAAGAGAAAGTGATACTCTACCGCAGAGAGAGCAAACACCAAGTGACAGCGCCAGCAACAGAAGAAACGTGTCCCTTCAGCAAGCAGTGCGTAGTCAGCAAACAGCTGGCAGATTTTTTTTTTTTTTAAATCTCAGGTATCTGTACTTCTACTTAAGTACAGAAAGTCTTTACTTTTACCACTTGTGATCCCAGTGAACACCTGAACGTCTTCAGCTCGGCTCCACCGTCTCCAAACCATCAGAGCAGGTCTCACTGCCATCTTTAAACCTTTCCCTTTACTCCTGCTCTCATGGTCCTGGGCCATGTTGGCCCAGTATTCTTAGTTTTCGTGTGTTTTGTATTTTGTTCTTTATTTATGCCTTGGTTCCTAGGTGGTTCTGTTAAGATGTTCCTTATTTGATTACCCCCTGTGTCTCTCTGTGTATCTGTGAGCTCTCATTTCCCCTCCTTGTGTTTTATTCCATGTTTTCCCCAGCCCATTATGTCTGTGCTCTCCCCGTGCTCTCTCTCCTCCTGTCTGAACATCTGTGTACTTCCTGTTTTACTTTGACAGTCTCTCGTCAGTATGCGTCATGTTGTGTTCACTCCTGCCCTGTCTCATTACGATTATCTGTGTCAGCTGTGTTCCCCGTGTGCTCCCACTTTCCTCGTTAACCCTCTATGTATTTATGTCCACGTCTCCCCCAGTTCTGTGTCGCGTTCTCCCTCATGACTGTGTGCCCCTCCGTGTGTTTCTTCGTGAGTCAGTTCCTTTATGACTTCCCAGTTTAGTTTCATATTATTTTGTATCGCCTTAACTTCCGTCAGCAATCAAGCTGTGTTTTGAGTTCATTCCTGCCTCCGTGAGCTTGCGTTTGGGTCCTCATCCTGCCTGCACACAGCCTAAACATGACACTTGCTGCTCTCCTTCTGTGACAAATTACCCCTGACACTCCTCTCCACCTTGCCTATACCATTTTCTTCTCCATTCCTCAGGCATCCTCTCACTCTCCAAGACTGAGTTAAAAAGTCCACTGCCATCTCTCTTTGATATCTCATTACCTGCACAGGTATGTCACCTGGACTAACCACCCCTCCATTCCTCATCCTCTTCATAGCTGTCCTCACTTCCTCCTTGATTCTTTTTAAAGTACTCCTTCCATATTTTTGTGGCTTATTCACTTGAATTTCCAAACTTTGTCCATAATTTCCATCTTAGAAAACAACAGTTTTACTGCAGTTTACTCTTTTTTTTTTTTCTTTTTTTTTAAACTCTTGGAGTACATGCTTTAGACTACAGCCCCAAATCTACAAGGGTGTTCACTGTTCATAGACACAAACTACACCTTTCTTGGCTGCTAGAAAGAAACATTACTTCATTCCCTCTTTTTAAGTCCACCCTCAAAACTCACCTGTTTAAAATTGCTTATGTTTAAACCTCTGCATGCTCTTAACTTTTATCTGTGACTCTTCTTATTGTGTATATTTCCAGTTTTTCTGTTTGTTTGTTTTTTTAAATATGTTTTATTTGCTGTAAAGTGTCCATGGGTGTTCTGAAAGGCACTGTTTTTAAATGTGTTATTATTATTATTATTATTATTATTTACCTCAAAGCACATTGTGCACTGTCGGTCTCGCGTGCTATACAATAATAATATTTAGTATTTACTGTTATTTACACTTTGCTAGATTATTGCTGTTTCATGAACTGGCTGTGTGGAGGCAGGTGAGGACCCAAATGCAAAAATCATGGAAACAGAACTGAACTCAAAAATCACTGCTTTATTGCAGGTTTAACAATGATACAAAACTAGACTGGGAATGCTAAACTAAGGACCGAGGAAACACAGGGAAAATCACACAGCTTCAGGGATGAGACATTGACGACGCGACACAGAACTGAGGGAGGACATAAATACACAGAGGTTTAACGAGGGAAGTGAAAGCACACGGGGAGCACAGGTGACACTGATAATCATAACGAGACACGGCAGGAGCAAATACGACAATGGCGCACACTGACGGGAGACTATCAAAGTAAAACAGGAAGTACAAAGAGACACAGACCAGAGAGGAGAGAGAGAACAGACATAGCGGGCTGGGGAAAACATGAAATAAAACACAAGGAGGAGAAACGAGGCATGGGGACTCACAGATACCTGGAAATGGACACAGGGGGTAAAGACACGAAGGGAAATCTAATAAGCAACATCTTAACAGAACAACCTAGGAACCATAGAATAAAATAAAGAACAAAATACAAAAACACAAGAAAACTAAGAACGTTGGGTCAAAATGACCCAGGACCATGACATGCTGTGGTGTTACGTTTATTGTGTTACTCTCCTTTTGCTTGGTTTTTTTTTTTTGGTGGACGGAGGAGAAAAGAAGCAGAGAACAGCAGAAGCCAGAGATTCGACAGGAGAACAAAGTGGTGAGAAACTTGGTCGGAAAGCAGCTGAAGTGCAGGAAAAGCAGACTACAGAAGAAGAGAACGTAGAGCAAATTGTCCACACTCAAACTCAAATAGTGATAGATTCACAGGATAATCAGGAAAATAACAGGTATGATGAAGGAGAGCTCAGGGAAGACTCAAGAAAGGAAAACAAATGCAAATGATACTGAGGACACAGAAGGTAGTCAGATTCTGTTAGGGGAGTCCTTTAAAGCCCAAAAGACAAAATCAGGGAGTGTAGCTAGCTCATAAATTGAGAATGATGTTACAGATAAGATGGAGTTGGGAAGCTCAGGACAGAATCGGGTAGACTCTGATAGTGATATGGAAGAAGAGGATGAAGGCAAAGAGGAAGGCTGGATTGAAGATAGTCTGGCCAGTTCAACCTATAGAGCCTCTGTTAAACAGCAGAAGAAAGGTTACGGGGTGCAAAATGTTAAACACTTTCTCAAGGTCACAAAGAATATAAAAAATGTGAAAATAGAGGATTTCTTTCGGGACAAGAAGTTTTTGTTGTATGTGAGATCACAGTTATGCAATAAAGGAAAGAGTGATTATACGGACAAAGAAGTCTATAGACTGAGAAAGATAGTTGCAAAACTTAAGCAGGAATTTAATAATGACGAGGAGTACGATGGCATCTAAAGTCTTGTGTTTTCTATCTTTGTTTATCCTTGTATCTTTGGTGATGAGTAACTTCAGAGTTTCTATTTTAAACCTGAATGGAGCCAGAGATATGAGGAAGAGAGTCAGTGTGTATGAGTTAATTAAAGCACATAAATGTATTAATGGTCCAAGAAACACACAGCGATTGTTTAAATGAGACAGACTGGAAGAGGAATTGGGAGGGAGAAGTGATTTTGAGTCACTTAAGTAGAGCCAGTGGTGGAGTGGGGCTCCTATTTTCGAAAGACTTTTTACCAGAGTTTTATGATTTTCAGGAGGTGGTAAAGGGCAGGCTGATGGTGGTGAAGGCAAAGTATGAGTGTTTCACGATTGTGTTTGTGAAAGTGTATGCTCCAAATATGGGGCCAGAGAGAGTTCTGTTTTTACACAAGCTTGAGGATGTCTTATGCAAGTGCGATCCAGAAGAGTTTCTTTTTTTGGCCGGAGGCTTTAACTGTACAGAAAATGATCAGCTGGACAGAAATAATTTGGAACCCCATGTGCCCTCACAGACAGTTCTAAAGCGTTTGACAGAAGCACAGTCTGTAGTTGATGTTTGGAGGGAAATGCACAATAAAGAAAGACAATTTACGTGGGCTAGGTGTAGAAAAAATGTTTTGACTGCAGCTAGATTAGACAGAATATACTGTTTTAAACATCATTTTGGAATTTTTAAAGAGTGTAACATACATGCTGTTTCTTTCTCTGATCATGCTCTGGTTTCTTGTAATGCTTTTATTGCAAATCTTCAACATAAGTCTGCTTACTGGCATTTTAACACTGCTTTCTTAATAGATGCAAATTTCAAGACAGCATTTAGCTTTTTCTACAGAGTGTTTAAATCTAGGAAAGATGATTTTATGTGTTTAAGGCAGTGGTGGGATTGGGGCAACACTGAAATCAAAGAACTTTGTCAACAGTACACTTTCAATGTTTCTTCGGACTTAGCCAAATCTATGAGAGATCTGGAGACTGAAATAGTGGAGCTGCAGGTGTCCGCAAATTCCTCTATTCTCTCTATCCTAAAAAACCTCTATTCTAAAAAAGCTTTGTTGGCTGACTTGCTGGGCTCTAGAGCACAGGGGGCACTGGTCTGTTGCAGATTTTTTAAACTTTCTTTGATGGACTCTCCTACTGTTAGGTTTATATTGTGGGATTGTCATTTATGCTTAGAAACATATACTTATATAGTCTTAGAGTTATATAATCAATTGCATATTGATAGGATGTCTGATCCTTAGCAGTCTGCAATAGGGATGGGTACCGGTATCCGGTGCCATTATAGCACCGGTTCTGACATAAACAGTAGTAACCAGACCGAAAAGCAGCGCACATTTCCGTGCTTCATTTCGGTGCTTTATTTTTTCCTGAGATGTCATACACTTTGGATTCTAGTCAATCATTTTACCTTTACAAGGATAGTAGGCGGGCCCAGGTACGTATGTTCTTTTAGAGCAGAGCTACAGATTAAAAATGCCCAAGGTGAAGCGGTCAAAAGTCTGGCTGTACTTCACAGCAAAAGATGCAAACTCAGCAGCCTGCAACAAGTGCTTTAGGCCCCACGCCCCCGGTACCGTGAGCAAAAAGGAGGAGATCACGTTTAATTGGTTATAACACGGGGTGAGAAATATAAGTCCAGACATGTGTGGTATCCACAGAAACCTCTGAATCTCAGCTAAAATGTCATATAAACCATTTCTACAACCACCAAACTCAACGAAAACAAGCCGTGATTAAACGAGCAGTTATGTAAATGCGCACAAGTCCGCTAAACAAACAAGGCGAACCAGAAATTCTCCAGACTTCATGTAACCGGCTAAAGAAAAGCTGGTTATCTTCCAGAGCTATCACCAATTCCAAACACCAAGTTTCACCACACTCAGACCAAAATTCACTGAATGAGCCGCAAAAGAAGACTAGAAAAACACACAGCGGCGCTAATGCGCTAAGACAGAAATTGGCTTACCGTCCAGATTTCCTCCGTTATTTTCGCCGGTAGCCACATGATTATCAGCAGTTACCATGCCTACCTAGCCACATCAGAGTCGTTTTCCGTCAACAACCTCCATTTTAGACCCACCTATAGACACGTGACTGGACAGACGTCACATGCAGTAAATTTGGGCCCACGTGGGTTTTGGCCTTGGAACGTCTGATTGGTTGAAGTAACGTGAACGTGGCATCGTTACTGTGACTCTATTGGCTAAAACAATTAAAAAGAGGTGTCAATCATGCAAATTGACCAAAAGAAACCAAAGTTACAGCCCCTCAGAGTTTAAAGGGCCAGAGGCCAATTAAGCGCTCCATGGCAGAAAAGGCCCATTACCATGTAAATGTGTGGTTAATTCTTCAAAAATGTATTTTTAAAAAAAGCATTTTTAGGCATGTTAATAAAATTAATTAATGTCTGCTCTTAAATACCTCAAAAATCAACTGGCATGGTGTCCAATTGTGTGCCAGAATTGGACATTTTTGTACAACGTCTGGATATTCATGTATTGACAGCGCTGTAATTTTTCACTGTTTCACTTTAAAAACATAAATCTTTGCACAGATGATGTTTATATGTTGTTACGGTTCTCATCATTTTGCAGAAAAAAAGAGACTGCTAAAAATAAAAACATGAGAGGTTTTTGGACGAAGTTTGTGTTCTCCATTCTTTAAGCACCGGTTCGAGCACCGTTTAAGCACCGGCACCGTTTCAAAAGTACTGATTTGGCACCGGTATCGGATAAAACCTAAACGATACCCATCCCTAGTCTGCAAAGACTCTGTGTGCCTCCCAGAGCACTCTGGCATGCACACACATCCTAAGGTCATGAGAGAGGTCGTACCTTCTCTTACTGATTTATGGTATAGGAGGACACCTACTCTGTATCTGTTTAAGTATAAGAGCCCTTTGTTTAGGTGGACCGCTGGACTCCTGGTACCAGCAGGTCTGGGGAGTCTTCACAGAGTCACATTTTGACCCCACACACATAGTGTATACACATACACACACACACACACGCATACCTACACGTACATACAGACTGGTACTCTTTGGTTATATGCATGCCTGTGTAAGACGTCATATGTTAATGAGACTATGCATATTCATGTAACCACAATAAAGAGCAGTGCTACGGGGGAGCTAACTGAGAGTGACTGGGGTTTGAGCGTCAGGAACAGCGCTCGTCATGGTTCTCTTCCTCGTGCACGAGCAACACAAAGAGCTCTGGTGACTTGCGTCTTCTTTTTGCCGTTGTAGTAGAATTTTCTTGGCATTCCAGCAATAGGTTTATGCTAGATGAACCTATCACCTATGAAGTTTTTCTTTTCGCTGAAAAAAAAAAGAAAGGACAGAGCAAGTTCATACATGGTTTGAAATCATCTGCTGGGGATCTTTTGAGAGCGGATGGTGACATCAGATTTTCACATGTTGAGTGGAAAACTGTTATATAGGCTGTCTGTTCAAGGGTTAAATAAAAGGCAATTGAGTGGAAGAACAGATACTGTATGGAGAAAAAAGTTGAAAGTTGGGGATGGTAAGAAACCTATATGGAGGGTCTTTTATAAACCCCCTTTGAATAAGAGGTCAGGTGATCTACACTGGAGGATTTCCATTGCTGCTAATAGTTAGTTAGTTAGATTAAAAAAGATGCAAGTGAATTATGTCGTCTTGATGCATGCTCAATCATCCAGGTAAGTAAATCTCCAAAGGTTGATTCTGTTCATCTGGACGTAGCGTTTTGTGGGAGAAACGTTTCGTCACTCATCCAATGACTTCTTCAGTCTCAGCTGACTGCAGGTTTCCAATCTTATAAACAGTACATTTGCATAATGACTGAAACCAGCCCACTGAAGGAACAATGGGCTGGGAGGTCAGTTCCTTAATCTTAATTATGCAAATTCTCATGACCATTGATCAACAACCACTGATCAAAACCCACTGATCAATGGCCATGAGTCCCATTCACAGAGAGTTGGGGAATGGCTGCAATCACAGCATTGTAAGATGGTGACAGATGAACCCTTAGGCCCCCTCCTCGATTCAGAGATGGTCTTTCCCTTTTCACGTAAATGGCCTCCTTGACTCCGCCCTCAAACCAGCGTTCCTCCCTGTCCAGGATGTGTACATCCTCATCATTGAAAGAGTGTCCACTGGCCTGTAGGTGTAAATAGACTGCAGAGTCCTGGACTGACGAGGTAGCTCTTCTGTGTTGTGCCATCCGCTTCGCCAGAGGTTGTTTGGTTTCCCCGATGTATAAATCCTGACAATCCTCCTGCACTTAACAGCGTACACTATGTTACTCTGTTTGTGTCGGGGGACCCGATCCTTGGGGTGGACCAGTTTTTGGCGCAGCGTGTTTTGGGGTTTGAAAGCCACAGAGACCCGGTGTTTAGAAAAAATGCGTCTCAACTGCTCCGATACTCCTGACACATACGGGATCACTACAGGTTTTCGCTTGGGCAGCGGTTGTCCTTCTCTCCTGGATCGGCTGGAGCTTTCTTTAGGAGCCTTTCCAGCTTTGACAAAAGTCCAGCTGGGATAACCACATTTACTCAGGGCCTTCTTGATGTGCTGTTCTTCTGCCTCCCTGGCCGCTGTGTCAGTGGGGATGGTGTTTGTTCTGTGTTGTAGCGTCCTGATGACACCCAGTTTGTGCTCCAGTGGATGATGAGAGTCAAACCTTAGATACTGATCCGTATGTGTAGGTTTACGGTACACGTCAGCTTTTAGATGTCCCCCATTACTGATGGAAATCTCACAGTCTAAGAAGGCTAACCTGCCACTTTTCATATCCTCCCTGGTGAATTTGATGTGTCGGTCCACCGAGTTAATGTGATCCGTGAAGTGTAGTACGTCCTGAGATTTGATTTTCACCCAGGTGTCATCCACATACCTGAACCAATGGCTTGGTGGTGTTCCAGGGTAGGATAGCAAAACCCTCTTTTCCACTTCTTCCATGTACAAATTGGCCACGATGGGTGAAACTGGGGAGCCCATGGCACACCCATGTTTCTGCCTGTAGAACTGACCCTTGTATGTGAAGTAGGTGGAATGAAGACACAGTTCAAAAAGCAAACACACTTGGTCGATGCTGAGAGTGGTCCTGTTGCTGAGGTTGGGGTCATCCTGTAATCGCTTACGAACTACCTCCAACGCTTCCGTGACTGGGATGCAAGTGAAGAGAGATGTAACATCGTACGAGACCATGAGTTTCATCTGCCTCCATAATGACATCGCTCACTTTTCTTCAGTGGGCTGGTTTCAGTCATTATGCAAATGTACTGTTTATAAGATTGGGGAAACCTGCAGTCAGCTGAGACTGAAGAAGTCACTTGGATGAGTGACGAAACGTTTCTCCCACAAAACGCTACGTCCAGATGAACAGAATCAACTTTTGGAGAAGTGAATTGTGTCCATTTCGTCAGGACACAGAAACAGTTTTTCACATGTTTCATGAATTTAAACACCTTGAACCACTGTTTGTTATGTTAGAGCATGTCTTTGAAAAATGTGGAGTGGGTTGGTCTCCATTGGCATTTGTGTTTGGTGCTGGCTATACAAAAAAAGAGGTGTTGGAGTCAAATTGTTAAATGTTGTCATTGTGTTACTTAAATTTGTAAGTCTTAGTTCAAACTATAAGATCAAAGACATTATTTTGCTTCTGTTGACCTCCCCAGCATGTTGAACGGTGGGGGAGGCTGTAGTGTTTTATTAGGGACACATCCCATGTGAGGGTTCTGTTTTCTTGCTTCGTAAACTTCCTGCCTTTATGACCCTTTTGGTGAACAGGACAACAAACAAACAACAAACAAACGCACCCCCACACACAACACACACACTCACATGCACCTACACACACACACATTCTCGCACATGCATACATACACACACACACACACACACACACACACATACAGATGCTCGCACATACATGCACACACACACGTTTCTAAACCAGCGGGGCCTGTGGAAGCGTAGACCCAACAAGAGGGTTCAAAATGGAAGCTGCTAAACTTTGTGGTGGGTCAAGCAAAATTTTCTATATATAAAAGTAGAAAAGATAAGATTGATAATATTGCAGAGAAAAGGGTTGATACTACCTTTATTTTGCTGGTTAAACATAGAGTTAAAGCTGAGTTTCAGTTTTACTCATTGATGAATAATTTAACAGAGTTTTCTTCTCAGTGGTGTTTTAAGAATGTGGTGTGTTCTGTTATAGATGGCCATTTGTATTTCAGCCCTATGTTCATGAGACAGTTTTGTTTTGGGTTTTATTTTCCCTTTTGTGACAAAACTTGTGATGTTTTGATGTTTATTTATTGGGAATAAATCTAAAATCTTTCTTTCTGTCTGTCTGTCTTTCTTTCTTTCTTTCTTTTTCCCGTTCCTATCCCCCAGTCATGTCTGTCCCGTCTGTAATAACTTAAAATAAAATAAAACAAATAAATAATAATAACAAACGTCAATCAAATGGACCAATATGACAAGGCCGTGATGATCCACTTGGCAAAGTAAATCCATTAGGCATCTTTCTTGGCTTTCAGACAAAAAATCTGCTGGTTAAAGAACCAAACGGGACACGCAAAAAACAAACAAACAATTAAGCAAATTGTAGAAATCTATGAAGTTGTTTACGTGTGGAGGAAGTCGGCCATTCTATTTTTGCCTTGATTTTGCAGGGGTCTGTCCCCACCTGCACCTTTTCCAGAATATAACCAAACAAAATAAATTGACTCAATAAATTGACTGGAACCACAAAATTCTCCATGATAACAGGATTGTTGTCAGAACTCTTTGTCCCTCCTTCAAGGCCATCCGCGTTGATCGAAGATTGTTGACTTTTGCTTAACCGGGTGAAGGGACACTTTCTCTCGGTTGAACACGGAACACACACACACACGCATGTACACTGACACAGACCTACACTCACCCCCCCCCCCCCCCCCCACCCCCCACCCCCTCCAAACGCCTTCGAAGCTTATGTCTTCTATGTTGTGAGATGTAATGATTCATGTGCTGAGGTGTTTCTTTTCTGTTCTCAAACTGATCTGTTGGAGTTCAGTCTGGGGGGAGTTCTTTTTTTTCTCCTTGTCTTTCCTCATGTGGTGCATTTTCCATTGTTATACCTCTCTGACCTGTCTTCCCCATGTGATGTTTGTGTAATGTATATATGGTCGGAGGGGTAAGATGGCGCTGCCACGGCTGGCAGCCTTAACCCAACTTCCCTCGGGATGAATAAAGTATTATCAATCAATCAATCAATGAATGGATCAATTACTTGAGAAATCTTAGTGGAATCATCAGGAAAGGCCCGGGGAAAATGTTGGAATTGCAGGGAGGATTGTATCAGAAAAGGTGCCTCAGGTCACTCAGGTCCCACACCTCCAGACTCACTGAGAGCTTCTTCCCCTGGGTCATTTGGACCGTAACAAACACTACCCCTGACTGAAACTGACTGAAAAAGAATTAGTACCATTACTACACCACACACCCCATTAGGAAAGTATGAAAAACGTTCAGACTTCTAAAGTTGATCTCTACATAGATCAACGTATATGATTTGATGCTAATTTGATTGAGAAAGGATGAAAAAAATTGCTCATATACAAGAAGCAAAATAGCTCCTATTTTCCAGTCAGAGCCTCTGGTCCAAAAGCGTTTCATGGTGAGAACCTGTAGACAGGATAATGTGCTGCTTACTCACCTGTGTTGGTGCCTCCACCAGTTTGTTGTAGATCTTCTATGGCCCTCAGCACTGATGATTTGGTCTTGTAGGTGTTCAGGTGCCATGCGGTCCTTGGAGAATCACTGAACAAAGTCAGACCTGCAGAAAACACAAAGCAATCTGTAAAACACCTGATCTGTTCTGGGATCAGTTCAAGGTTGTCCATTCTTGCAGTTTAGTTTCTGACTGTAGATGGATTATTTTATTATTGTCATGGGGTAACTAGTGCCCTCTAGAGGACTAACACTGCATATGTCCCACAACACGCTAAAATAGCAATGGTAGGTCGCTCTGTTCCATATTATCATCTTGGAGGTCCAGACTTCCAAACAGGAAATGGGAGTTTCGAAGCCTGCTTATAGTAGGGTGGAACTGAGATCTTACCAAGTACTTGAAAACAGACACTGTATTTAATGGATGTGTTTTTCTAGCTTTTCTTTTAATGGTATGAATATATTCTTTATGGCGGCGCAGTATGTGAATAACGCGTTAAAGTGAGAAGGATGCCAGTTAATGCTGCAAATGACATTTTGTGTTGAAAGTAGAAAGTCTCCTGTTTTATTTTCTCCTTGAAAGCAGAGCGGAGGTTTTTATTAAGATATTTTAATAATTTTACAGATGGTGTGCCGCTCTCTCTCTGCTCATATGAGCGGATGGACTCACCCACCAGTCTCTGTTTCTCGCTGCTTCTCATTTATATGAGAGTAATAATTCATAAAAGGTATTTACATTTTATCCATATATCTGTATCAGGGGTGGGACTTTAACACGTCTGCATTCCAAGCAAAGCGGAACTTTTGTCAATCCATGATTTCCTGGTATACTGAATACACTGATGCACACATCAGAGCTACAAAGAATCAGAAGAAAGCGTGTTGCTAGGACTGATCAGGGGCAAATTTCATTGCAAAAAGGAGTTTGCGTACCACTGAAGCAATTCAACCTTACGGTACCATCTAAATGCAAAACATGTTGCAGCAAGCACAGAAACTGTGGGAGCTGTTAGTGCTAGCAGTCCCAGTACCCCCTATGAGCAAGCACTTTGGCGACAGTGGGAAGGAAAAACTCCCTTTTAACAGGAAGAAACCTCCAGCAGAACCAGGCTCAGGGAGGGGCGGGGCCATCTGCTGCAACCGGTTGGGGTGAGAGAAGGAAGACTGTCGCCTGCTCAAGTGCTTGCTCATAGGGGGTCATATGATTGTTGGGTTTTTCTCTGTATCTATTATTGTACGATCTACTGTACAATATAAAGCACCTTGAGGCGACTGTTGTTGTGATTTGGCGCTATATCCAAATCCTCCCCCTTTTGTGAGTGTGGACGCTTCCTCTCTTTGCTTTTTAAATGCTTTGCTTCTTTTATTGGTTTTTATGCTGATTTTTTCCCTTTTTTCCATATGAGCTTACCTGCGATAGCTTCTGGACACTTATAGATCATTAGGACTAAAGTGTTCTTAACAGAAACAGCAACATTTTTATAGTTACCTTATCTTCAGCGCTCCGTATGTCTGTGGCCTTCACACAGCTGAAGCCTGATTACAGCGTCTGGGCACCAAACAGCCTCAATAGCCTGGAAAGGTGCTAACCGCTAGGCTAACTAGCAACAAGATGCCTTCCCTCTCCACAGATGACTACCACAAACTCCTGCAGAAGATTGCAGTACTGGAGACAAAAATTCATGGCTTAGAAGTAAACGTGGAGGTAAATGGACTGTGTGGAAATGAAACAACCTTGCCTTTGATTCAAAACAATAGGGATGAGCAAGCTAGTACACAGCTAAGGAGCACAGATAACATGACCAAGAAAGTAGACTCTGTGCATTATAATAAATCCTCAAGCGATAATCCCCCCTTGGACTGTCTTGGTGCAAAACCAAGACATAAATCATGTCTCCTGGAAGGGGGAGGACGTATCACAGGCAGAGCACAGCGAGCTGAAATCTCTGAAACCGACTGGCCTTCACTTCCTACGAGACAGAGAAGCTCTTCTACCCCTGTGTACGGGAGGAAACAGGACTGGACAACCGTGAATAGGAAGGTTAACAACAAACCTCCAAAACAACTGAATGTGAAACTGCAGAACAGATTTGCTCCACTATCAAAGGACCCTGGATCTATATCGGACAACCATCCATCTAAAAGTAGCGAAGTAAGGTCTGAAAATCTGTTGAAAAGTAAAAGGCCACAGGGAAAGCTACAGGCTAGGCCTGAAACCCTGATTGTGGGTGACTCTGCCGTAAAGGATGTACAAAGGATGTGCGGTAAGAACACTAAAGTCCTCTGCTTTCCTAAGGATATGATCAACAACCTGAAGGAGAGAATTCTTCAAATTGCAGATGAATATCCAACTGTGACAAATATTGTTCTGCATACAGGGTCAAACGATGTGTCCAAACAACAGTCGGAGGTTCTGAAACGGGACTTTACTGGATTATTAAATACTGTAAACTCTCTGAATGCAGCTGTATTCATCAGTGGGCCTGTACCGCCCGTCAGAGGAGGAGACGAGAGATTCAGCAGGTTGTTTGCACTGAATAAATGGCTCATATCAGCATGTACTGACCACTCAGTGCATTTTATCAACAACTTTAATATTTTTTGTTTAAAGCAAATGGATTTAATTTTAACAAGTCAGGGGTGAAACTGTTCACCTCCAACCTGTTTTATTCCATACGTCATCCATCTGTGCTTGGTGCCAAGGCTGAGATAAAAGAGGAGTTATCTCATAAAGAGGAACAAACAGTACTCCAAGAACAAACAAAGCCCAGCAGAAACCTTGAGGAGGAGCTCCATCTGCCCCCACCCGGGAAGAGCCTCAGAAAGGAGAGACATCTGAGGCAAGAAGAGGGGTCCCTATTTGCCTCCAACTCTCTCAACAACACCAACGACCAGGACCAGGGACCACGACCTTCCCCAGTCCCCCAAACCCCTGACAGGCCATCACCCCCCTCCCCCTCCCTTTCTCCCTCCTCCCCACACCTGAAATTCACTGAGGAGATGATGGAGCGGGTCAATGCTGGGCTCAGATCTACCCCCCGGCCCAATCCCTTTTTGTCCCCCATAAACCCCCCACCAGAGCAGCCAAAGGTTCGCCATCGAGCCCCGCCCTCAACAGAGCAATCGAAGTTACATTGCACAGCCCCGCCCCCCTTAGTTCCTCCTTACCACCTTCATGCTCTGTCTCCGCAGTCTGATGTGTGATGTGTGGAGGGTCCGGGCTGCGAGGATTATGACAGTGGTGACTTTTCCCAGGAGAAGCTGGGACCCTGTTTACTAGAAGGTTTTAAAATTTCTGTACTTTTAGGTGACAGAAGGAGACATGTGGCCTGGTCAAAACACAGAGAGCTGCACTCTAAAAGATCTTTAAATATAGTAAACATACCTTGTGTGCCACAGACTGCTCCCAAACACGAGGGGGCAAATAATACCTCTAAAACACTTAAGTTGGCTTTATTAAACGTTAGATCTTTAGCTGGGAAAACATTTTTAATTAATGATTTAATCACTGAGCACAGCCTTGATTTTATGTTTCTAACTGAAACTTGGTTGGACCAAAGTAACAGTGGAGCTGTTCTCATCGAGACGACCCCTCCTAACTACAGTTTTATCAGTGAGGCCAGGGTGAGCAGGAGAGGAGGAGGGGTTGCCGTCTTATTTAATGAATCATTTCAATGTAAGCAGCTATCTCCTGGAAGTTTTCAGTCTTTTGAATATGTGGCTTTACAGCTTACATCTATAAAGAGAAACTTCACAATTATAATTTACAACTGAGGAGTGCAAGGAGGTCCTACTTCTCTGACATCATCACCAAAAACAGTCATAATGCTCGGGTCTTATTTTCTACAGTTGACAGGCTAACAAACCCTCCTGTGTCAGTGGCAGCTGAACTTCATTCGACCATGGCCTGCAATGACTTTGCCAAATTCTTCACAGACAAAATCCAAAAGATTAGACAAGCAATTGGTACATCAACAGCAGATCCAGGACATGTACTGTGTCCACCAAAAAACTGTTTAAACACCATCAAACAGTTTCACCCTATTAACTAGGGCTGTTCGATATAACGATATATATCGGATGACGATATAAAAACGTCTATCGTTTCATTTTACGCTATCGTTTGTTTCGTGGTGTCGCAAAATAAACTGTTTACGGCAATATTTTTTCATTATTTTGATGGTCACTGTAGTGGCTATATTAATTTCTTAAAGTTCTCTCTTTCTCTTATATTTAATATAACCACACTACAGACGGACAAGCGCTTGTTTTTATGCGTTGTCGTTAGCAACAACGACGGTAAAACCACCGCATGTCCGCTTGTTCCACATAAACCTTTCACAATAAAGCTCAAGATCCTGTTGAGACTTTTCAAAATAAACTGAATCACGTGAAAGATGCAGAGTGTTTACGGATGAGAAGCAAAAAAGAGCCGCCAGGTGCTAAAAAATAAACCTTACTCGAACGTTAGAACAGGCTTTTCCCCGCAGCACGCTGTGTAATAAATACTCACAAAGAAAACGGCGGCCGTTACAACCTATGTCTAAAAATGTATAGTTTCATGCATCAGTTAAAACACTCGACTCCAGGTACGCGACGCCCAGCTGGAAACACTTCACGCAAGTCGAGCTGCCCGAGATTCACAGAATTTACAGAAAATGTTACATTTTTGTGATTTATATCGTTATCGGACGATAGATGTCTTAATATCGGGATATGAGATTTTGGTCATATCGCACAGCCCTACTATTAACAACAAAGACCTGGAGGACATCTTAGGCCAACTGAACTCCTCCTCTTGCTCTTTAGATGTCCTGCAAACAAGTTTTTTCAAAAAGGTCTCAAAGACTTTGGAGTCAGACCTGTTACAGATCGTCAACTTTTCTTTAATGTCAGGTGTGTTTCCTGAACCACTAAAAACTGCTGTAATTAAACCTATACTGAAAAAGGACAATCTTGACAAGACACAAATGAATAACTACAGGCCGATCTCAAATCTCCCATTTTTAGGTAAGATAATTGAAAAAGCAGTTTCTCAACAGCTCAATTACTTCTTAACACAGAATAACTGCTATGATGCCTTCCAGTCAGGTTTTAGACAGAACCACAGCACTGAAACCACTCTGACCAAAGTGTTTAATGACATATGTCTGAATACAGACAGTGGAAAAATGTCAGTCTTAGTTTTACTGGATCTCGGTGCAGCATTTGATACTGTTGACCACAACAAATTACTCAAACGACTGGAGAACTGGGCAGGTCTTTCAGGAACTGTACTAAACTGGTTCAAAACATACTTAGAAAACAGGAAATACTTTGTATCAATAGGTAACTTCACATCTGAGCAGACAAGTATCACATGTGGAGTTCCCCAAGGTTCCATCTTGGGACCTCTTCTGTTTAACATTTACATGCTCCCACTGGCACAGATTATAAAGAACAACAAAATAAACTATCATAGCTACGCAGATGACACACAAATATATATCACAATGTCACCAGGAGACCGAGGCCCTGTACAGGCTCTTGGTAAATGCATTGAGGAAATTAATGACTGGTTGTGCCACAATTTTCTCCAGCTAAACAAAAACAAAACTGAAGTAATAGTCTTTGGTGCCAAAGAAAAACGATTACAGGTCACCAGAGAACTTCAATCTATACACCTAAAAACCACCAACGAGGCGAGAAATTTGGGTGTAGTGATGGATGCAGACCTAAACTTAGAAAAACACATTAAGACAATAACAAAATCAGCTTACTATCACCTCAAGAATATTTCAAGGATAAAAGATCTGATGTCTCAACAGGACCTGGAAAAACTAGTCCATGCATTCATCTTTAGTAGGCTTGATTACTGTAACAGCATCTTTACAGGTCTACCTAAAAAATCAGTCAGACAACTACAGCTCATTCAGAACTCTGCTGCTCGAGTCCTCACTAAGACCAAAAAAGTGGACCACATCAGTCCAGCTCTGAGGTCTTTACACTGGCTGCCTGTCCGTCAGAGGATAGACTTTAAAGTTCTGATGCTGGTCTATAAAGCTCTGAATGGTTTAGGACCAAAATACATCAGTGACCTCCTGACCCAGTATGAACCTTCCAGATCCCTCAGGTCATCTGGATCCGGTTTTTTATCAGTTCCCAGAGTCAGAACCAGACACGGAGAAGCTGCATTCAGCTTTTATGCTCCATATATCTGGAACAAACTCCCAGAAAGCCTCAGATCAGCTGAAACACTCAGTTTATTTAAATCCAGGTTGAAGACTCACCTATTCTCAGCTGCTTTTGAATAAAACACCAAATCCACACTTTTAAGCTTAAATTTTAACTACTGATTATATCTACTGTTCTGATTTTATCTACTGTTTTTTTTAATCAATTTTAAATCATGCTTTTTATTTGTTTTTGTTTTTTAATGTCTCTGTAAAGCACTTTGAATCACCTTGTTGTTGAATTGTGCTATATAAATAGCCTTGCCTTGCCTTGCCTATATAGAAAAAATTGAATTGACTATGTTAGCTGTAATACTCTAACAATCCATCAAGCGGTGCAGCTTCGTAGCTTACCAAAGTCGTACTAAAACATTTTTTGACAGATTGCTGAGTGCTGTGTACCACATAAAATTGGTTCGCAGTCAGTAAGCACAACCAGAATTCATACATTAGGCGTAGTGTTGAATTTTTGAGAAAATGAAAGAATTTTAAGTTGTGCAGCCCCCGTGCATGGCGCTAGATGCGTTAGCCCGGTTAGCTCGGTTAGTTCGTTAACGCGTTGACACCCATTGCGTCTCAACGCAAATATCTCCGTTAACAACATGGCAACTTGTTAACGGAGATTTGCCACGTTAATGCAGTTATGGCATTAACGTCATTTTAACAAGATTACCGCTACAAGCACTAAAATAGTAATCTCCAAATGTTTTCTTTTAACAGACCAGCTCCTCTTTGATAGCTGCCGTGTCCATCTTGTCATTGCCTGCAGGTGAAGCGATGGGGGAGGGGGAGTTGTGTTCAGTGAAGGAGAGAGGCGAACTAGAGTAATGTTGCGTAGAGACAAAAGGGGTGAAAGAGAGGCAAACTTGCGGCTCCACAAATATAATTATAACGTAACATAGACTATATCGATATAAACGATATTGTCACATCTCATATTTCATATTAAAATATATTAATATATTTAAAAACTTGAAATATCGCCCAGTCCTACAAGCTAGTCATTTTAACTCCATCAGAGATGGTAAAACTCCGAAACCTGACCACTGTCCTTGAGCCATGCAGGAAAAAAAAAAAAATTTTAACTTATTTTTACTGTTTCTTCAAAAAGCTCTATAGTTGACAGTTATTTTGTAGATGAATAATGACTTTCTTGAATTGTCTACTACAGCTTTGTGACTGAGTGTCTTGGAGGTGAGACATTTGTCTCATGTTCAGTGGTGTTCGTGTAGCTACACTCCACCATCAGTGGCTCAAGATAGCTGCTGTGCTTGACCCACGCTTTAAGGATTTAAAGTGTCTTGCAAGGGGAAAGCGAAAAGAGGTTTGGGCCAGCTTTGAGGCCCTGCTGCAGGAACAGTGTAAAGATGCCACCACAAAGGAGCCAGCAAAAGACAAAGAGCCTCCTCCTCTCTGATTCAGATGAGGAAGCCCTGTGTAACAGGGCCCTGAGTTTGTACAGAGAAGAATCTGCATCAGCGAGACAGACTGCCCGCTGCAGTGGTGGTCCACTCAAGCAGGGACCTACCTACAGCTGTCTGTCCTGGCCTGCAAGGATTTGATTGGTCCTGCCACTTCTGTCTCATGTGACAGACTGTTCTCACTTACAGGTCACATAGTAACAAAAAGAGCTGCTCTGAACTAGAGATGGACCGATCCGATATTACGTATCGGTATCGGTCCGATACTGACCTAAATTACTGGATCGGATATCGGTGAGAAATAAAAAATGTAATCGATCCATTAAATATCAAAAAACACCTCACAAAACTTGCGACACGACGTAACTCGGCTCATAACCGTAGTACGTCGGAGCAGTGTGCTCACGTGATAGAGCGGCTGTGTGTATTTGTAGCCTCGCTAGCAAACCAGCAATTCATCTCCGAGGAAGTTATCCCAGAGAGAAGTAAAGCAAGTGTGTAAGTTCATCTCTGAATGTTCGTAAAGCGTTCCCACGTTAAGCTTAACAACCGATATATGGAGCGACTGCCTCTCTCTCTCTCCTGCCGCTACTTCATGAAACTGCTTAATGATCAGCTGATCGGCTTTTCTGTCGCGAGTCCGTCTCTCTTCTTTGTTTTTGGCCCACTTTGCACCAGAAAGAGGAAACCAGCGGCTGAACAACAGCAGCACGTTTAACCTTGATAAGCTGTTGTTAGAATTAATTTAATATTACTTTCTAGACCAGGATCCTTTTCTACGTAGCTCACGTAACTGTGCAGGGGCGGATCTAGCAAAGTTTAGCCAGGGGGGCCGATAGGGCATGAACAGGGAAAAGGTGGCACAAAGACATACTTTTCTTTCTTATTCTCATTTACAATGGCTAGCTTTTAATAAATAATTATCTGAATCTTACACCCAAAGTTTTAATCTGATGTAAAATGTATAGAAGTCCATTACTGTATATAGTAACTGTTAAGTCTAATATACCGTAGTAAGCTATAGTACTTTTTCCTTTGGGAAGATACCATCTGTGCAGTCTGCAATTCTGTTGAAGAAAGATATTAAATCTATTTAATTATTCTTGAAAAATAATTTAATTCTGTGCATTTTTTTTACACTGCATCAAATAAAAGTTGATTACTTCGATTAAGCATCATGAGGTGGAGGGTGGGGGTGGTTCCCTATTTTTTTTTGCTGGGAGTTTGCAACCCTATTAGTTAGTTTGCTTAATATTTCTGCTAAGTACTCTTTAAAATACTAGAATAGGGAGGATAGAGTAGGTTTAAGTTTATTAGATTGATCAGTGTTTCTGAACTATGAAATATTTTGGGTGCAGTGTATTTTTTACATACAGGTATAACAGAATAGCTTTAGTGTTGTTGTTTATTTAAACTTGAGTATAAACTTATACAAAATGCAGCAATATATTAAAAAACAGTTTTATTGATTAAAAAACACACTATATCGGATTCATATCGGTATCGGCAGATATCCAAATTTATGATATCGGTATCGGTATCGGACATAAAAAAGTGGTATCGTGCCATCTCTACTCTGAACATGTGAACAGGCTAGTTTGTCTAAGTAACTGGCTGAAAGAGACGGACAATAAATAATAAATCACACTGTTTTTTTGTTTCTTTTGGACTTTTTTTGTTTCCCTCCTGTCTCCCATTCCCTGATTGCTCCCTCTGTATAATTAAGCCCTGTGTTTTCCTTTGTCGTGTCGTGATCTCCGTCATCCCACACTGTGTGTCCTGTCTGCCTGCCTGTGTAAGCTTATTTTGTATTTTTGGGTTTTGTTACGTTTTGCCATCCAGCACTAAAAGCTGAGTTTTGGAATGCACTTTTTGCCTGCCGTGAGTCTGCACTTTGGGTCCACCATTCTTGCCTGCACACAGCCTACACATGACAGAAGATCGCGGCCAGAACATGGATCCCGCAGACTGTTCTGCCTCAGACTGAGCGCGGTGGAGGCAATGATTAAGACCAACCCCCGGCGTCATCAATTCTCCTTGAACACTAATCTGGGCAGCACCATAGCTGTGTGGAGGGAGCACGTCAGAGCCAGTGAGCTAGCTATCTCTCTCTCCACGCTGACACAGCAGCAGCAGCAGCAGCAGACAGAGCTTGCTGTGAAGCAGCTGCTTTCGCCCCAGCAGGACGGCTTTTCCGCTGGAGGTTCTGGAGAGTTGCTCCAGTGTAAAGAGCCGGAGGATATGCAGCGCGGTCAGCTGGAGGGTTCATGGCCTGGCTCGCCTCCTCCCCCTTCCCAGAGTAAACAGTGTTCACCCTACCGCCACCCCTCTCCTCAGTTATCTGTTCTGCCACCTGCTCAGCCGCCTGTTCAGCCAGGGTTCCCTGCACCTGCTAGCCCTATGTCTGTCCCCACTGGAGGGTTCAAGGGGCCCATCCAGCTATCTGTTGTTCCCGCTGGGGGTTCTGGAGAACCACACCAGCCTTCGTCTGTCTCCACTGGAGGGTCCGAAGAAACACTTCAGCACCTCCTCGGGTCTGCTGACAGCTCTGGTGAGTCTGGTCAGCCATCACATGTGGCTTCCACGCCGTCGCCATCTGATCCTGCCTCATCTGGTCCGGCTGCCACCACGCCGCCGCCTGGTCCACAACCTGCTCGGATGGCACATTGCGATGCCTCGCCCACACCGACGCTGGCTCCGCGGCTGGCCTCCCGAACTGTTCTGTCGCAGCCGCTGGCTTCGTGGTCGACCCCCTGAACCACCTGGTTTTGGACTGCCCGGGTTTGGACTTTTGTACTGTCGTCCTCCTGGTCTGCCCCCCGAACTGCTTTGGACTTCTCTTTGGTCTCACAGTTGACCCAGCTCCTCTGTTTTGCTTTTGACTCTTGCTGCTGGGATTTGATTTGTTTTTGACTTTGTTTCTGTTTCTTTTGGACTTTTGCTCCTTGTTTTTTGTTTCGGTCCATTTTTGTTAGAGTTTTAGTCTTGTAGTTTTCTCTCTGTAATCCATAGTTGCTGTCTCCCCTGTCTGTTGTATCCCTGTGTCAAGTCTGCGTCTTTGTGTTATGTTTCCTGCTTTACTTTGAAGGTCCATATCTTATGTTAATGTATCTGGTTTGGCTTCCTCTCATTAGCCCTGATTTGTCCCAGCTGTGTTTCCCTCCTGTCTTCCATTCCCTGATTGCTCCCTCTGTGTACTTAAGCCCTGTGTTTTCCTTTGTTTTTGTCGCGATCTCCATCATCTCACGCTTGCTGCCTGCCTTGCTGCCTGGCTGCCTGCCTGCCTGCCTGCCTGCCTGCCTGCCTTCCTTCCTTCCTTTTGTATTTTTCGGTTTTGTTACTTTTTGCCATCTACCATTCCTGCCTACAAAACAATGTTGGCTAAGGTTACTCAGAGTTTAAAGGTGAAGCTGCTCAAATAACCTTTTATGTTTCTGCCTTATTTTTTAAGAAGAAAAACGGCACACCGCCCTGCCCACAGCCTCCTCTGAGCACAGCCCACACACATTTAGCCTCCAAGAACAACAGGTTGCAATGTGTTCAGAGCAATTAATCAGAGGGAAGCCACTGGCCCTCGGAGTGTCCTCAAAGTCTGCGCCGACCAGCTGGATCCTGTGTTCACCAGACTATTCAACCTCTCCCTGTCACACGCCACTGTCCCCCAATGCCTGAAATGTGCAACAATAGTCCCAGTCCCCAAGTCCACCACCATCAGTGGCCTCAGCAACTACAGAGCCATCACACTGACACTGGTGACTCCTGGTGGGTCAGTGGTACTGACCAAACACAATCAGTCAAGGTTGGCAACCAGAGATCATCCACCCTGTCACTCAGAACTGGCTCACCAGAGGGATGTGTGCTGAGTCCTCTCCCATACACCATCTACACCAGTGACTGAGCCCCCATACATCCCTGCGACATCCTCATCAAATTTGCAGACGACACCACTCTGATGGGGCTCATCACCAACGATGAGGACACCGCCTAAAGAGATGAGGTCCAGCATCTGACAGAATGGTGTGACTACAAAATCCTGACCCTAAACATCAGGAAGCTCCTTGAATCTTTGAATAAATAAATATATATATATATATATATGTATAAGTACCAAGATGGCGCCGAGTATGGCAGCCTCGTCGCGAGCTCCCCCAAGCAACAGCTGTTTTTTGTGTTTAATTTTACTTTTTCTTTATTTTTTCACGAGTAGCACATGTCTCCTTGTGTACGACCGACAAACCTTACTGGACATAAAAGATGGACTTTCTCATCACTTTCCGGAGTTCAAGTTTTGCAACACGGACCCTCCGTTTGCAGACCCCCCATTCATCTCACCTGAGACGCCTTTGTTCTGGGCCCGTGGAGGCCGCAAACGCCGACGCAGAGGGAGAAGATCTGGCGTTCTGGTTCGACTGAGACGGCGCACTAACAGACCACCGTTACCCAGTTTATTACTGGCTAATGTGCAGTCTCTGGAGAACAAGCTGTGCGAGCTTCGGGCACGGATCTCATTCCAGCGAGAGATGCGGGACTGCTGCGTGATCTGCCTCACAGAAACCTGGCTATCGGACAAGGTACCGGACTCCGCAATACAACTACCGGGGTTCTCTGTGCACCGCGCGGACAGGTCACAGGAGCTTACTGGGAAAAGCAGAGGCGGTGGTGTATGTTTCATGATCAACAACAGCTGGTGTGATTATGCGAACGTGCACCCGGTCAAATCTTTCTGCTCACCGGACCTGGAGTACCTGATGATTAAGTGCCGGCCATTCTGGCTACCGAGGGAATTCACAGCAGTGATTATTACGGCGGTTTACATTCCCCCACAAGCCGACACTGACCGAGCACTCAGGGAACTGTACAGCGCGATCAGCAGTGAGGAAACCGCACACCCAGAGGCGGCGTTTATCACGACCGGGGACTTTAATAAGGGTAACCTGAAGAAAGTCTCACAAAAACTACACCAACACATCCATTTCAGCACTCGTGGAGACCGGCTTCTTGACCACTGCTACACCTCTTTCCGGGATGCATACAAAGCCCTCCCCCGCGCCCCATTCGGCCAATCAGATCACCGCTCCATCCTGCTCCTGCCCGCCTACAGGCAGAAGCTGAAACAGGAAGCTCCAACCCTGAGGGCGGTGCACCGTTGGTCGGACCAATCGGAGTCTACGCTGCGGGACTGTTTTGATCACGCGGACTGGGAAATGTTTCACGTGGCTGCTAAAGACATTGATGAGTACACAGACTCAGTCTGCGGATTCATCAGGAAATGCGTGGAAGATGTCGTCCCATCCAGAACAGTTAAATCCTTCCCAAATCAAAAACCCTGGATTAACAGAGATGTTCGCACAGCACTGGCGGCACGGAGCACCGCTTTTGCCTCCGCGAACACATCGGACTACAAACACGCACATTACCAACTCCGGAAGACGATCAAAGCAGCCAAACGTGAGTACAGGGACAAGGTGGAGCAACAGTTTGACAACCCTCGGAGTATGTGGCAGGGACTAAACACGATCACAGACTTTAGAGGGAAAACCAGCACACCGCAGACCACGGCCTCTCTGTGTGAGGATCTAAACGTTTTCTACGCTAGATTCGACACAGCGAACACCACGAGACCGGACAGTGTGCGCACCGCGGATGACGTCAGTGCGCACACTGTGTCTGAGGAGGATGTGCGGAAGTGCTTCAGGAGGGTGAACGCACGCAAAGCTACTGGTCCGGACGGGATTCCCGGCCGCGTCCTCAAGTCATGCGCGGCTCAGCTGGCTGGAGTGTTTACACACATCTTCAACCTTTCCCTCTCCCTGTCTGTAGTCCCAGCCTGCTTCAAAATGGCCACCATCGTCCCTGTACCCAAATCCTCCACCATCTCCTCATTGAACGACTGGCGACCCGTAGCCCTGACCCCCATCGTGAGCAAATGCTTCGAGAAGCTGGTCAGGGACTTCGTTTGCTCTGCACTACCCGACTCACTGGACCCTCTACAGTTCGCATACCGCCACAACAGGTCCACTGATGATGCCATAGCCCTGACACTCCATGCTGCCCTGTCACACCTGGAGAAGAGAGACACGTATGTGAGAATGCTGTTTGTAGATTACAGCTCAGCATTCAACACCATCGTTCCCTCGAAGCTGGACAGGAAACTGCAGGATCTAGGACTGAGCAGCTCCCTCTGCAGCTGGATCCTTAACTTCCTGTCTGACAGACGCCAAGTGGTCAGACTGGGCAGCACCACCTCATCCCCCATCACACTGAACACTGGTGCTCCACAGGGGTGTGTACTGAGCCCTCTCCTGTACTCACTCTACACCTACGACTGCACGGCCACTAGAAACTCCAACATCATTGTGAAGTTTGCGGACGACACTACAGTGGTGGGTCTTATCACCAACGGTGATGAGACGGCCTACAGGGAGGAGGTCAGCGCCCTGACCCACTGGTGTCAAGACAACCATCTCACCCTCAACGTCGCAAAGACAAAGGAGTTGATAGTGGACTTCCGGAGGTGCAGAGGAGTACACGCCCCCATCACCATCAACGGCGCCGCTGTGGAGAGAGTGAGCAGCTTCCGCTTCCTTGGTGTACATCTGGCTGAGGATCTTACGTGGTCAGTACACATAAACAAAACAGTGAAGAAGGCGCAGCAGCGCCTCTTCTTTCTCAGGAGACTGAAAAGATTCGGCATGAGCCCCCGCATCCTCAGGACCTTCTATCGCTGTGCCATTGAGAGCATCCTCACTGGATGCATCACCACCTGGTACGGCAACAGCACCGCTTACAACCGCAAAGCTCTCCAGAGAGTAGTGCGGTGCTCTGAACGGATAATTGGAGGTGAGCTTCCCTCCCTCCAAGACATCTACAGGAAGCGGTGCCTGAGGAAAGCGGGGAGGATCATCAAGGACTCCAGTCACCCCAGCCATAAACTGTTCAGACTACTTCCATCAGGAAGGAGGTTCTGCAGCATCCGGTCCCGTACCAGCAGACTGAGAGACAGCTTTTTCCATCAGGCCATCAGACTGCTGAACACGTCATAGACACCTCACCCTCACTACTGGAACTTCAACATTATGCACTCCATACTGTATATAAATACCACTGTTTTGCACATACCAACCTCTGTATATTTTATATATCTTATTTTATTGTTTACTTTATTTCATTTGTAAAACATGTATATACATACTATATACACACTCAAACACACACACGTAGAAAAACATATTTAGTACACACATTCAGTAATGTATATACCTTTACATATTGTACATATATTTATTACTTTTTAGATTAGCCATTTTTATATTTTGCTTGTTTTACGTTATTGTATTTTGCACAACTCTGTTGCTTGTGAAGCTCGCACACAAGAATTTCACTCACATGTACTGTACCAGTGTACCTGCACATGTGATGTGACAATAAAAGTGATTTGATTTGATTTGATTTGATAAAAACACCCAGCACGCCCCTGCGGGCGGTTTATCCTTCAGGCTCGGGTCCTCTACCAGAGGCCTGGGAGCTTGAGGGTCCTGCAGTATCTTAGCTGTTCCCAGGACTGCGCTCTTCTGGACAGAGATCTCCGATGTTGTTCCCGGGATCTGCTGGAGCCACTCACCTAGCTTGGGAGTCACCGCACCTAGTGCTCCGATTACCACGGGGACCACTGTTACCTTCACCCTCCACATATATATGTATATATATAGCCTACTGGCTGAAGAAGCTGACTGCACTCCACGAGCGTCTGGCAGCACAAATGAACCAGCTGCTAGCACTTCAGAGTCACACTGGTAGTGATCGAAGATTTATGTAAATTTGACAAGCTGAATGCATTCTGTACTGTACAGGAGACACGGCACGAGATTGATTGACAATGGTCTACAGCCAATCAGGATGCAGAACACAATGCACTGTAAAAAAAAAACAAAGCATGCAAAATTGCACAAAAAAATCCGTGAAATAGCAAAAGGTGAACCGCATTACAGCGAGGTATGTATTTTGCACTTTTGATTTCAGAATTTAATTGCCTGGATGATCCATAAAAATATTAATGAGAGAGAGTCTATTGTTTTCTCTTACATGTGTGTGTGTAATAAATTGAAGCGGTAGTATTAAAAACGAAAATCATCAAACCATAATAATAATGAGCATTTAGTAAAAAATTACCAAGTAATGTGTTACAAGCGTATTAAAAGTACAGTAACTAAGGAGTCTAAAGTAGGAATCTATGACCTGCACATGTGTGGTGTTTTTTCACAGGTACTTTTCAAATAAACAATATTAAATATAATGGTGCTGGTATGAATCATAGTAGAAATCTTACCAATCTGGACTGCATCAGGGTGGATGTTGAGATTTTGGACGAAGGCAGCAAGAAACCTTTGAATTGTGTCAAAGTCGTCAGGGCTAATGCTCCCAGACTCATCCACCAAAATCACGAGGTCGACTTTTCCTGTTTCACACTGAACACCTGAAAGAAAGCAAAGATTGTGGGCTATAAGAGAAAACAGAGAAATACAGAGCTGTGAGAAAGTGTATACCACCTTCATGATTCCTTAGGATTTGTATATTTGTCAAATTTACATGCTTCATATTAGAAAAAGATAAAGGATGTAAATACAAAGTGCAGTTTTACTTTTTGTAACGAACACTATTGAACACTTTGAACATTATAACAGGTTTATATATAGAATTATGTCTCACATACAAATGAAAAGATAGCAGTGAAGAAAAGCAGAAGTGTCATGATCCTGGGTCCTGAAGGACTTTATGGACTTGTGACTGTCATTATTTAATGTTCTGTTGGGTCCCAGTGTAATCAGTCTACTTTCCACATAGCAAACTGTGACAGGAACACTCAACCATAATGAACACAGTGGACATAACAGTTTACATGGAGGAAAACGAAGTAGAGAATCCCAGGCTCCGAGTCCTCTCACAGAGATTGGCCGAAGCTGAGGTCAGGATTTGAAGATATAATGACTGCTCACCAAACTATTCAGACATAAAAGCTGGAAGAAATAAGGATCTATCCGTGTGTGAGTCAGGACCTATTCAGGCTGTCCTCTGCTTCCATGCCAGCAAACTCTGACACAGTTACTGATTTCTGAACCAGCCAGTCTGGAAACAAGACTTCCAGTCATCTGGAAATATATTCACAGCGAGGTCTCCTGTCCTTTAGGTCTCTTAGATCTGAGCAAAGGGTCACATAATTGTGGTAAAAAAGATGGAGAGGATGCCTTTGCCTGATAGTTGTTTTATCGGTAGCTGCTGAAGATTGGCCCATTACTCCTGTAAAGGAAGTCTGGACTGGCTCTCGCTTTAAATGTTCAGAGTTTCTGATTCCATGAGGTGCTCCCCAAAGGCAGAGCAGGAATTGGTGTAAGCCGGTGGTGAGGAACCTGCCTAGGCCATCATCATCATCATCATCATCATCGTTTATTTATATAGCACTTTAAAAACACACAAGGCTGACCAAAGTGCTGAACAATAGAAACATAATAGATACCATAAGAATAATAAATACGATAAAATAATAAACATAGCGAAAACAATAAAATATAAGTAAATACAAGTCAGTCAACCACTGAGTCAAAAGCTAGTGAATAAAAATGCGTTTTCAATCTAGATTTAAAAACCAGCACTGATGTCGATCGCCTAATGTGAAGAGGAAGATTATTCCAAAGCTTAGGAGCCACAATAGAGAACGCTCGGTCTCCTCTCAGTTTCAGCCGTTATTTGGGGACTGAGAGCAACAGCTGCTCAGCTGACCGGAGTGAACGAGTGGGGACATAGGGCTTCAGCAAATCAGACATATATGCAGGTGCCAGACCATTTAAAGATTTAAAAACCAATAAAAGAACTTTAAAATGAATCCTAAATTCAATTGGAAGCCAGTGCAGGGAGGCCAGGAGTAATGTGCTCAAATTTCCTTTTACCAGATAAAAACCGTGCCGCAGCATTCTGTACTAGTTGCAGGCGTTTCAGAGTGCCCAGTCCAACCCCTATTAAAAGGGAGTTACAATAATCCAAGCGTGAGGTTATAAAAGCGTGGCTAACAGTCTCCAAGTCACACCTTGAAAGAAAAGGTTTAACCTTCGACAGACGCCTGAGGTGATAGAATGACGATTTCACCACCCCATTCACGTGGCCATCAAAGGTAAGTGCAGAGTCGATTTTTAACCCAAGATTGGTAATCGAGCTCTTCAGGTAAGGGGTCAGAGCAGCAAGGTCAACATCAGGGATATCAGAGGAACGATTCGGGCCAAACACAACTGCTTCTGTTTTACGTTCATTAAAATTTAAAAAAATTTTGAGCCATCCATGACTTAACATCACTAAGGCAATCAAGCAGGAGTCTAATTGGGGAGCTATCAGAATGACTGAAAGGAAAATAGAGCTGGCAATCATCAGCATATAGATGAAATGAAACATTGTGTTTACGAAAGATCGCACCCAGTGGCAGGAGATACAATGAAAACAGTAATGGCCCAAGAATAGATCCCTGTGGTACACCCCATGGCAGAGGGGCCACAGAGGACGATGATGAGCCCAACTTAACACAGAAGCTCCTGTTTGACAGATATGATTTTATCCACAGGAGTGCCAAGCCAGAAATGCCCACACAATGCTGTAATCGAGAGATCAGCAGGTCGTGATCCACTGTGTCAAATGCAGCAGTCATATCCAGTAGTATAAGCACTACGTGTTTACCACAGTCTGTCGCTACCAGAATATCATTCATAACCTTTATGAGAGCTGTCTCTGTGCTATGAAACGGCCTAAAGCCGGACTGAAAAACTTCAAGCATTTGAAAGTTGTTTAGATAATCCATCAGCTGAGTGTGAACAACCTTTTCCAAGATCTTACTCAGAAAAGGAAGTTTAGAGATGGGTCTAAAGTTTGACATAACTGAAATATCTGAGCCTGGCTTCTTAAGTAAGGGATAAATAACTGCATGCTTAAACTCACTTGGTACTTGACCTGACAAGAGGCTGGTATTGATTATGTTCAGAATATGTGGTCCAACAGTAGGAAACACCTCTTTCAGAAAACGGGGATGAACGACATCATTCGGAGAACCACATGGATTAGCAGTTAACACAAGCTTCTCTAGTTCAGGTAGAACAATTGGTTGGAAAGCAATCAGCAAATTTAAACAGGGAACATGCACAGCCGGGCCAACAGAAGATACAGTGGAGGGTCTCAAACTAGAAACCTTATCCACAAAGAAATTAAGAAACCTATTACACATAACCTCAGAAGATTGCAAAAGGACATGATCCTCTGCATTCAGTACAGAATTAATGGTATTATACAGAACACGAGGGTTATGTGAATTAGCAGCAATAAGTTGTGAGAAATAGGAGTTTTTGGCGGTCTTTACTGCCCTCTGGTAAGCTTTCCAGCTCGTCTTAAGAGCTTCCAGTGAGACGTACAGCCTGTCCTTTTTCCATCGTCTTTCACATCTCCTACATTCTCTTCTAATGGCTCGAATAAAATCAGTTTGCCAAGGGCTGGCCTTGGGTTTACACTGCCTGAGTCTTAGAGGTGCAACAACATCAAGGGCAGATTTACAAACAGAGTCCAGATGAGATAGTAATCCATCTACGGAGGACGACTCAGAGGGACTGGACACAAGTTGTTCAAATAGTGTTGAAAAATCTTCAGCAGTATCTGAGCCAAAGGCACGATAGCATCGCGTCAGTGTAGCCCGTTTAACAACAGGACTAAGAGGAACAACGTCAAATAAAATGGGCATATGATCAGAGAATACAGCATCCTCCACATGTAAGTTACAGACAGATAACCCATATGACAACACCAAATCCAATGTGTGACCACGTTCTTGAGTGGCACATTTAACAGATTGAACAAGATTAAAAGAGTTCACCAGGTCCATGAATTCCTTAGCCAGGGGCTTCCCTGGGCAACATACGTGTATATTAAAATCACCGAGTAGCAGGACCTGGTCATACCGGGATGCACAGTCAGAGAGAAACTCCGAAAACTCCGATAAAAACTCCTTGTTATATTTAGGAGGCCGATAAACTATTGCACACCGCAATGAAGGGGGCCAACCCGCTGCTCTACCTGAGTAGTTGTCCTCTACGATCCATGCTCTTGGTAAATGTAGGTTATTACATTAGTGGGGCAGCACGGTGATGTTAGCACCGCTGCCTCACAGCAAGAATCAATATGTGGCCTTCCTGGGTGGAGTTTACCCCGTGCCTGCCTTGGTTCTCTCCGGGTACTCCGGCGTGCCCCCACAGTCCAAAGACAGTCGGGTTAGGTTAACTGGTTATTCTAAATTGCCCATAGGTGTGAATGTGAGTGGGAATGGTGTTCTGTCTCTCTGTGTTAGCCCAGCGATAGGCTGTTGACTTGTATTTAAGCACTTTAGCGACAGAAAAGCAAAAGCTCAATTAAATAATCATAAGAGTAAAAATAATACAAAAATGGTAATAAGAATCAGTTAATAAAATCACCTGAATTTCATCTAAGGATAACTGAACTACTCTATGCTAATACTTATTTCTGATTCTGGTCTTCAAATGAATGAGAGAGAACAGTGAGTACACCACAGGCAGCAGCGCCATCCTCTCCCGGCCACATTCGATAAAGTACAGATGAGGAAGCACTGACTCAGTACAAAGTCCTCCGACTCCTTTGAGACTCTAATCCAACAGGGCGAAAATAAGCAGAGAAAAATCAAAAAATTATAATTCCAGTTCTTAAGTCCACAGTGGTTGGGCTTGTTGCTGAAATATTTTTCACATGTTGCTATACTCTTTAAATTTCACAAAACTGTACACACTCTGCTTATTTCATTGCATCGAAAATTAAAGTTAATTAAAGTTATGCATAATTAATAATCAGCAGAATCTGATACCGGACTTCTTTTAACCACTTGCTGCAGGATGAAAGCAAATACCTAAACTAATCCCCCAAAAATGATTCTGTTCATCTGGACGTTTTCATTGGGAGAAACATTTAATTATCATCAGGTGACTTCTTTAATGTTTCTTTAAATCTTTCACCCCATTGTCCCCATCCTTGGTGTTCCATCCTTCTCTTTTCTGGCCACTGAAGAAACTCTGTATTTCACTGTGCTTTCTGAAGCACAACTTCCAACTTCCTTTGTTGCCTGGTCTTAGACTTTTCATGCTGTGCTAGACGAGCCTTCTCGGTGAAATCAAACACCTTTTGAAGAATATTCTCATCTAGAAGCATTTAAGTCTCTTTAGATTTTAGCACATAGATGGTAAAATTTGTTTGTCCCACCCGTTCACTGAGCAGCCTTCTGGAAGCTTTTGTTGCTCAGAGGCCTCTAACTGAAGAGCTCATTTGCAGACTTTTGGGGTTAATCCTGTTTTGTCTGCATCTGAGGCTGATAATTGTATTGATTATTACTGTAATGATTAGTAATGATAATAATGTAATTAAATTCAAGTTTAGTTATATAGCGCCAAATCACAACGACAGTCACTTCAAGGTGCTTTATATTGTAAGGTAGACCCTACAATAATACATGCAGAGAAAAACCCAACAATCATATGACCCCCTATGAGCAAGCACTTTGGTGACAGTGGGAAGGAAAAACTCCCTTTTAACAGGAAGAAACCTCCGACAGAACCAGGCTCAGGGAGGGGCGGGGCCATCTGCTGTGATTGGTTGGGGTGAGAGAAGGAAGACAGGATAAAGACATGCTGTGGAAGAGAGACAGAGATTAATAACAGATATGATTCAATGCAGAGAGGTCTATTAACACATAGTGAGTGAAGAAGAAACACCCAGTGCATCATGGGAATCCCCCAGCAGCCTACACCTATTGCAGCATAACTAAGGGAGGATTCAGGGTCACATGATCCAGCTCTAACTATATGCTTTAGCAAAAAGGAAAATCTGAAGCCTGCCCATAGGTGAATTCTGTTGCAGAGTGTAGCAACTCTGATTAAACACCAAGCTAAACTTTTGTCAGTGAATACAAGAGTCTGAGTAGAGTTGACCTTTTACTCTCAGATCTTCATTTGACAAGTGGTGAACTGTAGTTGAAAGAAATACAGAATAGAAAAAATGATCGTGTTTACATGAATACTGCATTATGAAATAAATCAAAATATGAATTTACATCTTTTTATTAACTTGAGCAACAGTAATGATCATCAAGACAAATGTGTCTTTTATCAACCTTCACGAAATACAAATAAAATAGTTTTTTAACAACTACCGCTATTTATGCTTTTTCAACATCTTTATCATGAAATATATACACTTACGGCATTGCCTGAACAATGTTCCCAGGTGGATGGCTGTGGATAAGCCTCAGAGCATGACCAACATGTCACTCTCCCTCTCAGAGCAACCAGGAAGAGTCAGTAAACAGGAAATCAACCAATACAGGTAATCCAGGAGGAAGTGAGGTCATTAGCAAGTTAACCTTCAAAATAAAATCTTCTCATCTGACTTTTTTCAACCTTTTTAACTGTTCTTTATAACTTACATAATAAATAAATTATTTTAAAGCACACATAAAACATAAATGCCTTTCAGGCATCACATTAATCTTTAAGGTAGAGATTGTGTCTGTCTCCTGAATCCAAACTGGGAGCTATCCCCACTAATTATATGTCTTTGGGCTATGGGAGGAAGCCAAAGGGCCCAGGGAGAAAGCACACAAACATGGGGATTAGATGCAAGCTCCACACAGAAAGACCCCAGTCTGACAGTAGAATTGAACTCAGGACTTTCTCGCTGTGAGGCAACAGTGCTAAGCACCGTGCCACCGTGCTGCCTATTCACATGTATATCATAAAATAATGCCACTTGCTGTATTAATGTGCAACTTTTGACCGTGTCATGACCTGTTGTGATAAGACAAAGCAACCTGACCACAGGTTGCCTCTCTGTAGATGACCTTCAGCCACAGTCTTGATCGGCCCCTGACCGGACCTTGGCCCGTACCTGACCTGCAGGACAAGTGTAAGGTTAACCAGCAGTGGGAGGGGGGTTACTGGCCCTATAAGAGGGGACCAGAAAAGCCCTCGGGGCTTTTTCCTGCTGTCTGTCCATTGGGGTTGGTCCCAACCTGCATGCACTTACGGCGAACACCCTCAGGGAGCTTTTGCTTTTCTTTCTGTTTTGCTGAACATCACTGTTCAATAAAAAAAATTGGCACAGAACTTTGCTCTTTTTGACTTTAATCGGAATTTGGTAGCTGAAATCAATCTTCTTCTAACCTGAGGAATTACTCACAATTGTGACCTCCACACAAGCAGTGGCGGTCCTAGCCTGTTTGGTGCCCTGGGCGAACACTTCCTCTGTCCCCCCCCCCCACACACACACACACACACACATAAAACATATTATGGATTGTACATTAATATAAAACTTGTTGGAACCATATTGAATTTCACCAGAGAAACACACACATACATGAAGAGAGAGAGAGTATGCATACTATGCGAACGGCTACCAAACAGCCATCATAATTCGCCATACGATGAGAACAGGACAAATCAAGAATTGGCAATGACTAATTAATATTGTGCTGAACACACGCTCTTTTCTACTCTGGAATATTCTCATCAATTTTCTTGATATTTATTTATAATCACCTCTGTTAATCCTTGATATTTATAATTGAGTGATCTATATATATTAGTGCTATTTCTTAAATGTGTAAAATCTGTAACATAATGTATTGTTTGGAGTTTAGTCTGTTACTATTTTTGCCATTTCTTCTTGGAGCAACTGTAACCCACATAATTTCGTTAGGGATTAATAAAGTATTCTGATTCTGATTGTTTCAGGATACATGACCTGCCATTATCACAGATTCGCTTTGTCTAAGGTTTATTTCTGGGATTTCGCACAACCCAGGGTTCAAATCATGAATACATAATGGGCTTGGATTTACAACATTATGAATGAAATGTGCTCTATTTGGAACCCTCACCTTTCGACGGGTTGTGTGTGAGACTTTAAATCATCAAACTGTAAATTATAAATTTTAAATTGTTATTGATCCCTTTACCCCTAGTCCTAAAGTGAGGACTAGGACTAGATAGAGCTGGGTGTCATCAGCATAGCAGTGTAAATGTATGCTATGTCTTCTAATGATGCTGCCTAAGGGAAGCATGTATAATGTAAACAGAATTGGTCCTAGCACTGAACCCTGTGGAACTCCATAATTGACCTCAGTGTGTGAAGAGGACTCTCCATTTACATGCACAAATTGGAGTCTATTAGATAGTTTGGTGGCAGATTTCTTTTCTTGTGTATTGATCACTTTAGCAATAATATTATCACTTTCTCATTTAGTTATATGCATGCAGAATAGCACCAAAAATAGGCCTTATGCCCTGTCACACACGCACACAGCGGAGCCATTGTAAGTTCATGTGAGATGTAAAACAGATAGTGAGACTCCTTGTCCTTATCTGAGGGAAGAGGGAGGGAGGATTTGGGATGTAAATCTTTAGGCAACGGCTAAGTGAAAACATAGTTGTAATTTTCTCTTATGGAGTGGCTCCAAGGATGAGGCTGGAGATATATGATGATGATAACAGTGGGTGGATTATATTCTTAAACTTAGTTACAGCGCTTTCAGAAAGACATCTAGTGTGATAAAGTCTACTCTCCACTGCTGTGTAATCAGTTAATGTAAATGTAAATGTTATCAGGAAATGATCAGACAGCAGAGGGTTTTCAGGAAGCACTGTTAAATGTTCAGTTTCTATGCCATATGTTAAAACAAGAGCTAGAGCAGAGGTTCCCAAAGTGGGGGGCGCACCCCCTAGGGGGGCACAGAACCATTGCAGGGGGGGCGAGGTATAAATAATTTTTTTTTTTTTTAAAGAACACTTGGACACTGCCAGCATCATGGACAGGTTTTTGACGGGGCTCCCACAAAGACGCAAAGCAGGAGATGAAGCATCACCAAATATGTTTCCAAACCAACTTCCTTCCAAGCCAAAGACTAGAAAATATGGTGAAACATATCTTCCCTTTGGCTTCAGCTGCACAAGTGCCAAGGTAGGTCTCTGCGACAGAATTAGTTTCCCCTGCGTCGGGAGCACGAGCTGGGCTCTCCAAATCACGGACAAACAGTTTCCTACAGTTGTTTATGTTTTTGAACAGATTTTGCACAGAGAGGCATTTTTTGAAAAATGTATTGATAGCAATGATGAATATTATTACACAGGAAAAAAACAACTACACGTAAAATAAATACACTATGACACCTCTGGCTTTCTATATGGAGGGGCAGTAACTGCGTGTGTATATGTAAGCGTGTAAAAACTGAAGATAGTAAGATTAACAGTATTTTGTCTCTATCTGCAGCTGTAGAAATGCATCTCATGTAAACAATAACGTGGCGCACAGCGTGGCGTCAAAAAAGGCACACACAAGAACTCCGTATTCCTCGTCCACATGTAAACACAAAAACTGAGTTTTCGAACATCTCCAACCTGACAGGTGGTGGTGCGAAGATTTTCTTGTAAAACAAAGGGGGGCCAAGCAAAAAAAGTTTGGGAACCACTGATCTGAGTGTGATTGGTTGGGTTCTTACATATTGAGAGAAGCCAGTTATGTCATGGTCCTGGGTCATTTTGATCCAGTGTAGTTTTCATGTGTTTTTGTATTTTGTTCATTATTTACCCCATGGTTCCTAGGTTATTCAGTTTAGTTTATTAGATTTCCCATCATGAATTTACCCCCTGTGCCCCCCTCCATGTATCTGTGAGTTCCTATGCCTGTTTTCCCCAGCACGTTATGTCTTTGCTCTCCCCGTGTTCTCTATCCCTCCTGTCCGCGTCTCTGTGTACTTCCTGTTTTACTTTGATAGTCTCCCGTCAGTGTACTAGTGATGGGAATTCCAGCTCGGCTTTCGGCTCAGCTCACTAAAAAGAGCCGTCTCTTTCGGCTCCCAACCGGCTCTTTAGGTTGTTTATTTGCTTTAATTAATTTATTATAAACAACAATATAAAATTATGCACAAAATGAATTACTAATGTAAAGAAAAAAATGTTTTTTTTATTTATTTATGTTTATATATAAAGATGCTTTTATTTATCCCTTTAAGACCTACCATAGAGCCAAGGCCTGCCTGAGCTTATCTTTATATTTTTACATGCTGTAGTGCCATTTCTGGGAACATTTCAAGTTGCTATATCCCAAATTTTAATCATATAGCATTAAGTCCATAGTAACTACATAAAATGCAGAAAAGTGCAATAAACTACAAAAAAATTGAAAATCGTTTTTGTTTCTTGTTTTTTTTTTTTTTTTTTACATATATTTGTAGTTAGAGAAATTTAAGAGGTTTATCCCTCAAAATAGTAAATACAAAAAAGTTGCACAAAATAGTTTCCTACCACAGGAAATTTATTTTAAGTGTCTTCATAGTTTTATTTTTGAGACACACCAATTTTTATATATTGCATGGAAAATGAAAATAAATATTATATTGCAAATTTGCAAAAAAACCCCACCATGTGCATCAAAATAAACTATTTCCAGCAGTGCAATTTGAGTTCTAAACATCCCAGACACTATACAGAAAAGCATAAAGTCAAACATGACTTTTAAAAACACCAGAATAGGCTTATAAGGCCCTGAAGGTAAAAAAAACTACATTTTCCGCGTACATGACGTCACTTCCGGTTTCGGGCAGGTAATGGCAGACATGCGATAGTTTGCGCTGAAGTCTATTCCAACATAGGAAGTGTTATGAACAGCTGATCTGAGCATGTTTCTGGAATATTATGTTTTTGTTGCTGCAAATGCTTTTTACGAAATTTTTGCAAAGCCGTATGTGGAAGGAAACCGTGAGCGACCACAAGCTGATGGCATAAGATGTAAGTACAACTCCTCCAGTTTCATATGAAAAAAAAATATTGCGCTAGCTTACGTGGTTCCGGTTCTACAGGGATTTAAATATAGTTACGCCAAACCGAGCATGCCGCTTCGACTGGCCACTCCACATAAAATGTAAAAAATAAATTATAAAATACAAAAACCAACTATTTATGTTTCAACTTTCAACAGCTTTTTCCTTCTAAACAAATTTAAAGTGAAACAACACAAAACACTGCAAACCACAACACAATAAAATATGATTAAAATATGCAAAACAAAAAGAAGATGTACATTCTCTGTCATATGGGCCTGGGATGATTTTTTGGGAGAGTGTTTTCCTGACTGGAATTGCATACATAGGATTCACTGCATGAATAAACTTTCTGAATCCTTTATCATCCGCAACTGAAAATAGTTGTGGATGATTACTATACCTTTCTAATGTGACGTTGTTGTCCCTGGCTCTCTTTCTCTCTCTCTCCCTCCCGCTCTGTTCCTGTGCTACTGCGAGTGTAACTACCGCCCCTCCCCCCTCTGCCCAGCGCAAAGCACACGGCTCACGTGCGGTGAGACAGAGAGAGAGTATGGAGGACCACAAGAGCCACGCGCATCGAAATAAAAAATTCTGTGCTTAATTTTAAAAAACTGATTTTTAAAATGCTTTTCAGTCTTCATTTCAAAAAACATTTTCGAATTGCACTTTAATAAACTGCATTTCAAAAACCTTTTTCGAATTCCACTTTAATAAAAACATTTTCGAATTGCACTTTAATAAACTGCATTTCAAAATCCTTTTTCGAATTCCACTTTAATAAAAACATTTTCGAATTGCACTTTAATAAACTGCATTTCAAAAACCTTTTTCGAATTGCACTTTAATAAACTGCATTTCAAAAACCTTTTTCGAATTGCACTTTAATAAACTGCATTTCAAAATCCATTTCCCTTTCCTGTTCGCTCAGGGATTAACATGTGGATTAGCAGTTGGATTAGCAGTTGGATTAGCAGTTGGATTAACAACTTCATTTTAAAAATCCTGCTGCTATTCAAATTAGCCACACCGTGGGATGTAAGGAGCTCTCTGATTGGTTGGTCAGACACAGGCTGTCTGCCTGGATTTTTCTAGCTCATAGCTTCGCCCTGCTACGAAGCGTGTGTGCTTGTACAAAGGCCGTTCAGCCTCGGGATTTACACTCGGCTCGACACGGATATGTGAAGAATGAAGGGACCCTGCAGCGAAACGGAGAGCCAACCTCTGACTGAGTGCCTGTTTTCACAGTCTGACCACCTGTTGAAGGTAACGTGCTAACATGGCTAACGCTAGCATCACCACACGTAGCCCCGTTATTTTAAGGTCATTTTAGCGTATGAAAGTTTTACGTCGCAGCTGTACGAGCTAGCTACGTGTTTTGTAAGCTGCTGTGCTCTTCACAAATAAAGCTGGAAGCAGCTCAGACTGTTAGAACCAGCACTGAGCCCTGTTACATTTATACAGTGTTAGAGCAATGGCTGCAACCTACAGCCTTTAAACTAGCGATTACAATGCTGACAGTAAACTCGTCAGTCCAGATGTTACCACATTACTTTGTGATACTTAGAGTTAAAACAACTGAGACAGGCTGATTAAAATAACAGCTGTCAGTTCCCTCATTCCTTATATCAAGACTGGAGATCACACTACTGATTTCAGTTCATTTAATATGTGAGTGCACAGATTCATTCTCAACTGGACATAAGTTGAGATGAAGTCCAGGTGCTGGTTTTCCAGTGTGTGCGTCTGATGGCCCAAAGCTGACTCAGAGCTGTAACACCATCCATGGCTGCAGTATGGAACAGATGTGGGTGTGTCCTCATCTCCCAGAGGAGTCCAAATCGTCATCAAACAGCCCTACAGACACAAAAACATGTGAAAATATAAACAACCAGACTATCAGCAGTGATTTAAGTACTTTAAGACCTCTGTGAAAATCATTTATAGTATATATCACAGAATTTAAGGCCTTTATAATCACAGAGCATACAGAGAAAAGTACTAAACTGAATCAATTTCAGCTTTTGTTTCTCATGATGTATATTGTATTAATAATTAAATTTCATTATCTGTATCTTTACCACACATTTGCCACACAGGTGTAGATACTGTAGGTTCAGTGAATGCTTACATTGCACTGATTAGAATATACTGGACATTCAAAGCTAAGATTCAGCGCACTGTGTTAGAGGCTGGGATTTGATGAATTCATCATATATACAACCTTTGATCATCATTTATGTCCAGTTGAGAATGAATCTGTGCACTCACATATTAAATGAACTGAAACCAGTAGTGTGATCTCCAGTCTTGATATAAGGAATGAGAGAACTGACAGCTGTTATTTTAATCAGCCTGTCTCAGTTGTTTTAACTCTAAGTACCATAGAGTAATGTGGTAACATCTGGACTGACGAGTTTACTGTCAGCATTGTAATCGCTAGTTTAAAGGCTGTAGGTTGCAGCCATTGCTCTAACACTGTATAAATGTAACAGGGCTCAGTGCTGGTTCTAACAGTCTGAGCTGCTTCCAGCTTTATTTGTGAAGAGCACAGCAGCTTACAAAACACGTAGCGAGCTCGTACAGCTGCGACGTAAAACTTTCATACGCTAAAATGACCTTAAAATAACGGAGCTACGTGCGGTGATGCTAACGTTAGCCACGTTAGCACGTTACCTTCAACAGGTGGTCAGACTGTGTAAACAGGCACTCAGTCAGAGGTTGGCTCTCCGTTTCGCTGCAGGGTCCCTTCATTCTTCACATATCCGTGTCGAGCCGAGTGTAAATCCTGAGGCTGAACGGCCTTTGTACAAGCACACACGCTTCTTAGCAGGGCGAAGCTATGAGCTAGAAAAATCCAGGCTGGGAGACAGCCTGTGTCTGACCAACCAATCAGAGAGCTCCTTACATCCCACGGTGTGGCTAATTTGAATAGCAGCAGGATTTTTAAAATGAAGTTGTTAATCCAACTGCTAATCCAACTGCTAATCCACATGTTAATCCCTGAGCAAACAGGAAAGGGAAATGGATTTTGAAATGCAGTTTATTAAAGTGCAATTCGAAAAAGGTTTTTGAAATGCAGTTTATTAAAGTGCAATTCGAAAATGTTTTTATTAAAGTGGAATTCGAAAAAGGATTTTGAAATGCAGTTTATTAAAGTGGAATTCGAAAATGTTTTTTGAAATGAAGACTGAAAAGCATTTTAAAAATCAGTTTATTAAAATTAAGCACAGAATTTTTTATTTCGATGCGCGTGGCTCTTGTGGTCCTCCATAAGAGAGAGGGTGAGAGAAAGGAAAAATAAACCACAGCTCCCAATAAGGAGCCAGCACTCTTCGTTCATGTCAAAGAGTCGGCTCTAAGAGCCTTTTCGTTTGTGACCGACACATCATTACAGTGTACGTCACGTTGTGTTGCTCCTGCCCTGTAATTATTATTAGTATCAGCTGTGTTCCCGTGTGCTCCCATGTCCCTCGTTATCCTCCTGTGTATTTATGTCCGCCTCTCCCTTGGTTCTGTGTTGCGTCCTCCCTCATGACTGTGTGTCCCTCCGTGTGTTTCCTCATGACTCACTTCCTTTAGAATCTCCCAGTTCAGTTTTGTATTACTTTGTATCACCTTTTCCTTCTTTCAGCAATAAAGCTGTATTTTGAGTTTAGTCCTGTTTCCCGTGAGTTTGCGTTTGGGTCCACTTCCTGCCTGCACACAGCCTGATTATGACAAATTGAGTCTAATAACAGATGAAATGCCATGTTGAGGCTGTCATTTTTACCATCTACATGGATGTTAAAATCACCCACAATAATTATTTTATCTGAGCTGAGCACTAAATCAGATAAAAGTCTGAGAAATGAGACAGAAACTCTGTGGTGGACAAATAATGTAATGTATACTTTATTAATCCCTGTAGGGAAATTAGTCCTCTGCATTCACTCAGTGAAGCAGTGGGCAGCCACCAATCCAGCACCCGGGGACCAGTGTGTTGGGACGGTGCCTTGCTCAGGGGCACCTCAGGGTAGTCGTTCAGTGGATTCAACCCCCCGACCTTCTGATCATGGGGAGACCATGAGTGTTTTACTCTTTGGTTCAGATGTGGATACTGTATTGTTCTTTCTTTGTGATTTTTTATGTTTAAGTTTTTTATTGCTGGTTTTTAGTTTGTTTTTTGTCTGTTTGGGAGCTGACACAGTCTCTATGGAGATGGGTTTTTGGGGGGGGTAGCAGGAGGAGAGAAGCTGCAGAGAGGCGTGTAAGACTGCAACTCTGCTTCCTGGTCCCAACTCTGGATAGTCATATTTTGGGGGGTTTAATAAATTGGTCCATATTTCTAGAAATGAGAGCTGCTCCATCCAAAGTGGGATGGATGCCGTCTCTCCTAACAAGACCAGGTTTCCTCCAGAAGGTTTGCCAATTATCTATGAAGCCCACATCGTTTCTGGGACACCACTCAGACAGCCAGCAATTTAAGGAGAACATGCAGCTAAACATGTCATTCCTGGTCTGATTGGGGAGGGGACCAGAGAAAACTACAGAGTCCAACATTGTTTTGGCAAAGTTACACACCGATTCAATATTGATTTTAGTGACCTCCGATTGGCGTAACCGGGTGTCATTACTGCCGATGTGAACTATGATTTTACTGTATTTACGTTTACCCTTAGCCAGCAGTTTTAAATTTCCTTCAATGTCGCCTGCTCTGGAAGACAATTGACTATGGTTGCCGGTGTCTCTAGCTTCACATGTCTGAGAACAGAATCACCAATTACCAGAGTTTGACCCCCGGCGGGTGTGTCGCCGAGTGGGGAAAAACAGTTAGACACATGAACAGGTTGGTGGTGTACCTGGGGCTTCTGTTTAAGACTATGCTTCCTCCTCACCGTCACCCAACCGCCCTCTTTCCCCAGCTGCTTGGAGTCTGCCGGGGAACAGCTAGCGGGGCCTACGCTTTCTTCGGCTGCACCAGCTACAGGGGCCTGGCTAGCTACGGGTGAATGAAGGGTGCGAAGCCGAGTCTCCAATTCAGTAATCCTGGCCTCCAGAGCTGCAAATATGCTACATTTGTTACAGGTATCATTACTGCTAAAGGAGGCCGAGGAGTAGCTAAACATCTGACACAATGAGCAGGAAAGTGCAGGAGGGACAGGTGAAGTAGCCATGGTGCTAACGAGTCGGCTACGAGCTAAGCTAAGCTAGCGAAACAGTAAAGAGACAGTGAGTCTTTACTCACTGTGTGCCCCTTTATGACTGAGCATGCATCAAGACATTCCAGCGGAAAGGTTTGTGATAAAAAGCAGCTCTCCTCTGGATGAATCCTGCTGAGCTGTCAGGTTTATGCAGAGATCACACACACATATCTTTTTCAGGTTCAAGTGTCTAATTTTGTGCTTCTAATATGCCTGTAGTGTTAAAGACGCCTCCATGACTTACAGATTTCATCTCTATCTACATTCGAGTGCAGTACAAACAGGACAGGCTGTTGTCTAAGGAGCTTTGAAAGAAAAGCGTCTGGACTTCTTTAAGTTGTTTGAATACGTTTCACCTCTCATCCGAGAAGCTTCTTCAGTTGTAAGGTCAAATGGGGAGAGTCCCAGATTTAAGCCCCATGGGATTGTCCCCCAAGAGGGACATGGACCCCCTATTGATCATCTAAAGGACAGGCTTTTGTTGCAGAGTCCTACCTGAGCCCCACAGCAGCAGCAGAACCAGCAGCAGGTGATCCATGTCAGGTCCACGTCCGTCTCCTCTCTGTCTGTCCGACTCTTCAGCTCTCTGCTAATAAACTGCTGTTTCCTCTTCATCTGTTATCTACTTATCAGCCAACTGATGAGCAGCTTCTTTCAACTGAAACACCACAGAATCAAGATCAGCTGTTCTTGCATGGATAGATTTCATCATGCCAGACTCTGAGATGTTGACTCAACTGTAACGATGTGAAGTGTTCGGGTCCGATGTTCTGACCCAGACTGTGTCGAGCTCAGTTTAACAATCACATCAGGGGCGACTCATAAATGCTTCACACACCTGAACCTGATGTTTAATAACACACAGCATCTCCTCATGTTAAAGCTAAATAACCACTCTTCTATTTTCTTCTTCTACATGTTCCTGAAATGTGTTTCAAAGGTTGTTGTTAATGTAGTTTACAGGAATGATCTCAGCCTTCTGGGGTGAAATTTGCTGCACTTACGCAACATTTCAGAAAAAACTTTTCTCCTTTTTAAAATTTATATATTAACAACAATAAAAAAAATAATAATTTGAAGAACTTTTGAAAATCATTTGCAGAGTTATCTGTTCATATCCAAACATGCTTACAAATTTATTCCTCAGAGTCCTGAAAATCACATCATCCTGCTTTTATTGTCTTTTTTTAATCATCTCTTTCTCGTTATTCAGACTTTGCTCTCATCAGACACACACAAGAAGATTTTTATTAATTTAAATATTTCTTTGGACGCATCAGTGAAAGTGTTTTTTAGCCTAAAATCACAGGTTTAAGATCCAGAGCAGATTTTAAAGGGTTAACCTTCATAAAGTGTGTGACAGCTACAGGAAAGATCTGACACCTTTATCTGATCACACAGATGCTGAGTTTAGCTGCGGTCAGTCGGCTAGCTGAAGTTCTAGCATCTCTAATCTGATTGGTCGGTTTTTCACGCAGCAGATTAAAACAAACTCAGGTGAGTTTGGTTGAAAAATCTCCTTCAGGTTCTCCTGTTTCATCCTCTGATTTTAAGCTGATGCTGCTCAGCGCGTAACATGATCCACGTCAGCTGTCACATGACAAAGCTGCTCAGAACTTCCTGTCAGAGAGGAAACACACGAAGGTGATGAGGAGATAAAGGAGAGGAAACATGAGTGAGGACACTTCTCCTGTGAGTCACGTTAGAGTTTGTGTGAAACACTCGGACACCTTTAATGAACAGTTTAAAAAGAACATTTATGATATTTATAAATATTTATATGTGATGAAAAAAGTTTTGGTGGTAAAATTTCAGTTTTGTGTTCTGATCAAACAGATGTGCGATAATATCGACTGTGTTTGAGTCACAGGCTGTAATATCTCAGCCTTTCAACATGTGGCCTTTATTAGAGGAGCCGTGGATTACTCGCAGGGAACGTTGGGATGCAGGAAAGGCGGCGCCAGGATCAGAGCAGGGACGCATTTCATGTTTCCAGCGTGTAAAAACACAGCATTGGTACAAACCCAGCACATGCGCTCATCTCACTGACGGCCACATCAGTGTGTCAGGAAGAAATGCAGCACGCAGAATCTCAACATACAAAAGAAGCTTTATTGATCAAACAATCTGAACAGAAGACGCTGAAGAACAGGAGATCCTGGAAATCCACCAGAGGAGGAAACTAACCTGAAACCAAGAAACTAAACTGAGGAGCAAAGAAGGAAACAGGAAAAAACAGGTCGGAGCAAGAAGGCGACCAACTTCACATAAAATGTCTCACCTGTCCCCAGCTGGGAGCAGAGGACAGGTGAGACAGTCTGCAGCTGCACATGGGAGGGTCAAAGGTCACAGAGCAGACACAATATACACCAACTATTTTTCACTGTTTGGAGAATTTTGACAATCTGATCAATCAGTTAATTATTTATGAAAATAGTCACATGTTGATCGATCGGTGATGATTAGCTGCAGTCATTATTTTAGGGGTACAAACAGGACTGGAAGAAGCTGGAAGCAGTAAATATAAACAAGTATTAATGCTCACACTTTAATACAGGAGTAACACATGACCTGATGATGTGATATACAGTTTACTGTGGTTGTACTTCATGTTCACACTGTGGTGAAGGATGCAAACACTTCCTCCACCATGTGGAGGCGCTGCTGAGCTGCCTGCTTTTCTGGACGCTGCCAGCTTTAACCATCCAGCTCCGGGTCCTCCTGTGGGCGGGGCTCCTGCCTCCCGGTGACCTGCAGAGACACAGCAGCACACAGGTGTGAGTCAGCGAGTCTTCAAACGGGCCGAGAGCTTGGTTCCAGAGCGTCCTCTGATCAGCAGACGTGTGCACGGTACCTTATGGCTGAAACAGACGGCAGAGATGAAGAGCAGCAGGCTCAGCAGCAGGAGCAGCAGTCTGATGACAAACACTGTTGGATCTGATGAGACACATTCAGCCGTCACATTAGATGTTAGGAGAACAACAGCTGGCATCAAACACAAACATCAGGTAGGCCCCGCCTACATCTCTGACTCCATCTGAGTCTACGTCAGGTGGGACCTGCTGCTGTTTCACACCTGAGCTCCACTCTGCTTCAGCTCACCTGAGACAGTGAGAGACAGCTGACGGCTCTCAGAGGAGAAGTTACGAGAAAACACGAAGACGTGATAAACACAGCTGTAGGTTCCTTGGTGGGCGGGCTCTGCAGCAGGGAACAGGAAGTGGGCAGAGTGATTGACAGCTTGCTGGGTGTAGTTGTTGGTGGTGTTGGAGGAGGTGAAGGTGAGCTGGAAAGAGCCTCCTGGGTACTGAGGCTGGATGGAGCAGCTGATGGTGAAGCTGGAGCCTTTTAACACCCAAGAGGACTCCTGCTGCTGGACCTGGGAGTCCCTGTCATTGGACGAGAAGGACGCTGAGATGATTGGCTGAACCAGCAGGTCTGTAAACAGACAGACGATTGGCTGAACTTTACTCGACTGGTTCAATGTTAAACTCCGTTGGCTCACAGCAACTCTCTTACCTGAGCAGATGAGCTCCAGGACGGTGGGTGACTGGGATGATGTGGCACACTCCCTCAGTGTAGATCCAGATTTAACACAGTCAGGGTTGATCTTCCACGTTGGTCCATCGCAGGATGGAGTTCTGCTTCCTGTTAAAACAGCAGAGCCACAGTCCAGCTCTCTGCAGGCTACAGCTGCATCCATCAGGGTCCAGCCTGAGGCCTCCACAGATCTCCACTGTCCCTGTTTCACCTCCAGTGTACCTGCACAGCGACTGGCTCCTCCCACCAACCTGACAGGCTCTGACAGAAAGCAGAGAGTCATCAGTCACAGAATAAAGTGAGTTTGAACCAAAGCTGCAGCTCCTCTTCTACCTGAGCAGGTGAGTCCAGCAGCTTTGCCAGGTGAGCAGCTGTTTCTCACTGAGCCTGAGCTTCTACAGTCCAGGAGAGCAGACTCATGGCCTCCACACTGGAACTCTCTGCTCCACACTGGAGCCTCCACTTCTCCATAGAGCGCCCCCTGGAGGAGCGAAGGAGGCCCACAGCCAAGCTCCCTACAGACCACCTCTGCATCCTGCAGGTCAAAGTCTTCTTCACACACTGAGGACCATCTCTGGTTAGACTTCACCTGCAGTCTGCCTGAACACAGACTGGAACCATTCAGCAGCCTGACAGAGTCTGCAGAGATCAGAGAAATCAAACAGAGATCCAATAAAACACTGAAACTGTTCGGAATAAAATGATTAAGTAAAGCTGTTTTTTGTGATTTTTATATACATTTTGCAATTGTGCTCATTAAAGAGCTGGCACTCTATGTAATAAGGGTAAAGAGCATCACTTCAGTGCTATAACTGAATTGAATATTTAGGCTGACATGTTGAGCTGCAGAGGGATTTACAAACATTCTGAACAGACTGTCCCAGAGTTGGATAATAAGTAGAAAACAACAGGCTGAGGATTTCCAGATAATATTAATACAGAAAGGTTCGGGAGGGAGGTGTTTTTCTTTCTCCATCTTTTTCCAAGAAAAGGAGCAGATGCAAGAGAAGGTCAGACGTGGATAAAATGCAGGAGAAGATCCAGTTGGGAGACAGCAAGACCGACCACGTTGTTTCCCAGATAAGGAGATAGACATAATAATACTAGTTTTTGTTTTGATATAAAATTGTATTGCCCGCTTACAGTGTCATCCTTTTTGTGTAGCAGATCGTTGGTTCACATCGAGGTCCAGCACTGTAACTTGTAATTTCAACTGCTGAAATGAATTAAATCTTTTAAAAGGTAGGCACTCTCCTGTCTTTTTTTAAAGAAAGAAAACGGACACTAACAAAACACAATTTAAACAGAGAAAAACCTGGACTCAGTGTATGCTGACCGTGTCCCTATTCCAGAAGGTAACCATAAAAACAAGAACCATCAGAGTAGAGGACAGCTCCCTCACCAGAACCATGAAAGCCCCTGCACACACACACACACACACACACACACACACACACACACACACACACACACACACACACACACACACACACAGAGTCTTAAAAGGCTTAGACATGCACTGAACAACTGACCAAGCACCAGTGTAATGGAAGTATACTTACCTAAAACTTTAACGCTGTTATAGATGTCGACGGTGAGTTTGTCTGCAATGTCCCTGAGAAGGTCAAATCTCACAGCAAAGTAAACTTTATCAGAGCTGATCAACTCCAGTTCCTTCACACTGGCCTCAGCCACACCTGGAAGAAAAATGAGTCATTACTGTGTCTGAAAATGTGAGCTGTGTGGCAATTTTCATGTATTAGATCATTATTTTGTTCCAGTGTATGAACAACACAACTCCAGCATGAGGACAAATGTAGCCAAAGTCATTCTCACAGTAAGTCAGATCCATGAGTATTTGGACAAAGGTTTTGTAGCTTTGCTCTGATGCCACCAAAAACCAACCTTCAAGATGTGACTGAAGTTCAGGCTTTCAGCTTTAGTTTAAATGAAGTTTGACATGAACTTTCCCCATTTTCAGAGTCTCGTAAATGATTAGATGAACGTTTATCATTTCCAATATAAGGACTGTTTTTAATACTTGGATGGAAATTCTTTGCAGTCGGCTTCAAGAACTCACGGACGTCGTTACGTGCTGCGTCCCTTCTTTGAGATGCTCTGCAGGTTTTTACTGCAGCTGCTGCTGGTTTGTGGCTCTCTGCCTTCAGTTTTGTATTTAATACAATTCAATTCAGTTTTATTTATACAGCATCAAATCACAACAACAGTAACCTCAAGGTACTTTACATTGTGAGACCTACAATAATAGATACAGAGAAAAACCCAACAATCATATGACCCCCTATGAGCAAGCACTTTGGTGACAGTGGGAAGGAAAAACTCCCTTTTAACAGGAAGAAACCTCCAGCAGAACCAGGCTCAGGGAGGGGCGGGGCCATCTGCTGTGATTGGTTGGGGTGAGAGAAGGAAGACAGGATAAAGACATGCTGTGGAAGAGAGACAGAGATTAATAACAGATATGATTCAGTGCAGAGAGGTCCATTAACACATACTGAGTGAAGAAGAAACACCCAGTGCATCATGGGAATCCCCGGCAGCCTACACCTATTGCAGCATAACTAAGGGAGGATTCAGGGTCACCTGGTCCAGCCCTAACTATATGCTTTAGCAAAAAGGAAAGTTTGAAGCCTAATCTTAAAAGTAGAGATAGTGTCTGTCTCCCGAATCCAAACTGGAAGCTGGTTCCACAGAAGAGGGGCCTGAAAACTGAAGGCTCTGCCTCCCATTCTACTTTTAAATACTCTAGGAACAACAAGTAAGCCTTCAGTGTGAGAGCGAAGTGCTCTAATAGGGTGAGACTTGGCCATTGAAGAATATGTGGTTTCTTTGCCTTGAGAAACTCTTGGGTTGCTTTTGCAGTTTGGCTCATTATCGTCTGCTCAGAAACATGACAACAACTCAGTTTCCTAGGATTCATGCCTATTACAGTTTTTTCTGAATGCTTAAACCCTAACTGTGATTCTTATAGCACAATTTCTAAAACTATTAATACTTATAGCAAAACCACTCACTGAGTTTGCAAAACTAAAAGCACAAACACTGCTTTGCACTTAGTTTGCCATTTTGTAACACACACTTTGCAAAACTGTAGGCACAATTCACTGCACAACACTCTTTTTGCAGAACTTTAAACACAACTCACTGCTTACACTCAATTACCAAATTTCCAACACACTCCTAGCAAAATTATACACATGTATGGCTATCATTAACACTATTTTGCCAACTGTCTGGCACACTTTCACATGTGAAAACTGTTTTAGATAATTAGTCCACTTTGCAATCAGCCTAAGCACTATAAACAGGCCACAGGTAAGCTGTCTATGTGGAGTACAATGGAAGGAGCAGCAAGAGTGAGAAGAGTGAGAATCAGAGGAGGCCGAGGGAGAGGACGTGGAGGTGAAGAAGTTGGAGGAAGAGGACGTGGAGGAGCAAGAAGAGGACGAGGAGGGGAAAGAGGAAGGGTAAGAAGAGTAAGAAACAGAATAACTGATGACATCAGAGCTACAATAGTGGACCATGTCATCAACCATGGGATGACCCTGAGGGAAGCTGGCCAACGGGTTCAGCCTAAACTGAGCCGCTACACTGTGGCAGGCATCATTAGGACATTTCGAAATGAGAATCGGAAAGTACTTTGTAGCACTGCCATACTCTAATGAGAAACACAACAGTACCATACATGCAAAAATACTGAAATTGTTACTTTACAGAATTGCTAGACGTCCAGATGTTGGGGGCAGAGGCAGAATGTTCACTCCAGAGCAAGAGACCCATATAGTGAACATGGTGATTGCCAATAATGCAATAAGACTGCGCGAAATACAGCAGCGCATAATTGATAATGACACCATCTTTCAAAATGTACACAGTGCAAGCATTTCTGCACTGAGTCGTGTACTTGCGCGCCACAGAATAAGAATGAAGCAAATTTACAGAGTTCCTTTCGAGAGAAACACAGAACGTGTAAAGCAACTGCGATATGACTATGTGCAGGTAAGCTAGTGTCATTGGTTCTGAATTTGGAAGTGCATACTGTAGTGCTGTGCATGGGCCTGATGTGTTGCATTTGTTTTGTCTTGTCCAGAGAGTGATGGAACTAGAAGCAGATGCAATGGGACATGAGCTACTTTTTGTGGATGAGGCCGGTTTTAACCTCAGTAAAACCAGGAGACGTGGCAGGAACATTATTGGACACCGTGCCATCATCAATGTCCCAGGACAACGTGGTGGTAACATAACCATGTGTGCAGCTATAAGCCAAAATGGTGTTGTTCACCATCATGCAACCATAGGCCCATACAACACTGCACACATTATTGCATTCCTGGACACCTTACATGACATGCTCACTGTTCAGAGACCAGAGCAGACCCGATATGTCATCATATGGGACAATGTTAGTTTCCATAGGGCTGCTTTGGTCCGGAACTGGTTTACAGACCACCCATCCTTCATGGCACTCAACCTCCTTCCATACTCTCCATTCTTAAATCCCATCGAGGAGTTCTTCTCTGCCTGGCGCTGGAAAGTGTACGACCGTCATCCTCACCAACAGGTAGCCCTTTTACAGGCAATGGAGGAGGCATGTGGAGATATTGACCAGGCATCATGTCAGGCCTGGATACGGCATTCAAGGAGATATTTTCCCCGGTGCCTTGGACTGGAGGATATCGCATGCGATGTGGACGAAATTTTGTGGCCGGACCCAGAAAGACGACATGATGTAGGCTGACTGTCTTTTTTTTTCCCTTTTTTTTGTGAAATTCCTATTTTGTGTTCTGACTTTGTCTTAGTTTTGATGAGTGTGAATAAACACCAATACTTGAAGTTTGGATCCTTGTATGTTTACATGACACTATGACAAAAGTGTGACCTCAAATTGACATCTGTACACAGAGAAAGCAAAAGCCAGATGTGTTTTGTATTCATACCATCAGTGTGCAGTTGGCGCATTGTGTGCTTAGTAGATGATGGCTTGTGTGTACTGTTTGATACGAAAACACCATTTTTACCAAGGTGTGAAGAGTTAATCTAGCTGTGTTCGCTTTTTTTTTTTTTTTTTTTTTTAAAAACCTGTCCCGTCTGGTTCTTTTGCCATCAGAATTATTGTCTAAAGGCGAAGAAAGATGCCCAACGGATTTACTTTACCAAATGGACCATCCCAGCCTTGCCGTAATGGTCCATTTGATTTACTTTTTATTGTTTATTTTATTTTATTTTATTTTATTTTATTTTTTTTACTTGCTAGATACGGGACAGGGGAAAAGAAAAGGGAGAAAGAAAGAGGGGGGAAAAAACAAAACAAAACAACAAAAAAAAAACAGCGGAGAAGAGGGACGGGGATAAAGGGCAAAAAACAAAAACCAACAAAATAAGCAGACAAAAAATACATATATCGATCACCTGGATCACCTGTTGAGAAAGAAAAAAGAAAACAAGCAGAAGAAAACGAGAGTAATAGAATAAACAACATCACAATGATATATGGGAATATAACACTACATACTTAATATTAAACATTATTGTGCAGCACGTAAGATCGACAGCGCACAGTGTGCTTTGAGGTAGGAGCCAAAAAGGGTGTAGTTTGTGTGTGTGATCACCTGTGTGTACACCTGTGAGCATGAGCGCGCTTGTATTTAAAAGGTTCCTTAATGTAATGATCTGCTAGAGGGTGTGGGGGGCCACAGTCCCATCCTCCAGGGCATGAAGCAGGTATGGAGGAGATCAAAACTCCAGACATCCAGAGGCCCCCAGAACACAAGAGACCAAGGAAGACCAACAGAGGGGCAGCCGCGCCACTGTCCCAGAAAGAGCTGAGGAGAGTCCCAGATGAGGGATCACTCAGCAGCCGCGGAGCAGAAGCCAGGGGGGGTTGCAGTGACGTGCTCGTGAGCTCCGCCGGCAGCCAGCTGTGCCTGAGTGACCGAGCCCCAGGCCGAGAGGCCGAGGGCACCCCACCCCCGAAGTGGCCCGAGCGAGCCCCAGGTTCCAGGCCCGGATAAGCAGCCACCAAGGAGTGAGCCGGTGTGTACCCGGATGCCCACCCCTGGACACAAAGAACCACCAACGCATCGATGTCTGAGGGCGTCTGCCACCGGCAGGGGAAGTGGTGGGGGGAGATAGGCCTCCAAACCTTGGAGGGCCTGAGATGTCCCCAGAGAGGTGGCGTCTGATACCCAACCTGACATATAGACACAGACATACAGGCACACTCAAATACAAACATCCATTCCCACCCTCATGCTCTCATAGGCAATTACTCCACACTCAACCAACGTGGAGACAGACATAAAGAGACGCTGTACACACAATCACACTCCCCAAGCGTACTCTAAGAACCGGGTCTAGGTACCCTTGCCCCTGGAGGGGGAAACTGCACCCAGACCCAGGTGGTGTAACCCTTTTCCCTGCAGTGGGGAGAAGCAGACTGCCCCGACTCCGCAGCAGCAGGGAGGCCCCACACACCAGACCCCAGTCGGACGGCCAACTCCTCCTCCTAGCCCCCCCGCTCCAGCAGGCCGCAGAGACCAGGGGTGTGAGAAGACTCCAAACCTCCCTCTACCCGCTCATATGTAGTGTTGATGTATATGTGTTCTAAGGTGCAATTAAAACCCAGGAGGGCATGGAGCTACCTGCCAGAGAGCAGCAGGTAAGCGCATAGCCCCTCCTGATAGCCCTCAATGTCTACGTGTATTTAAAATTGAGAGGTGGGCAACGACGCCAGGGGTGAGGTGTACACCCTGATGGTAATTTGGAGTCCGTGTTGTGAGCCCACCCCCAAGATCCTATATGTATGTGTTATGAGAGTGTGAGTAATGTGAATGTCTAAGTTGTGAGATAAAATTGAGGCAGAGGCAGCCAGAAGGGGACAGAGGGGGGGGGATGCCTCCTCTGCACCCTGGTGACACACCCCTACCCCAAGGCCCTGCATGTGTGGGTGATTGTGGTGGAGCGGGAAGAGGGAGGCAGCTGGAGATGGGGAGGGAAGAAAGGGAGGGGCAAGTGACCCCTCCCTGGGGCCAGCTCCCCCGCTGACCCCAGTAGGCACCCCCATGCTCTGCAACCCGCCAGGGAAAGGGGGCCCAGGCCCATCCGGACCAGGGCCCAGTGCAGCAGCACCGCCCGGCCCCACAGAGCCCGGGACAGCCCACCCGACCCCACTACAGAGAAAACTGCACCCACCCCATCATCCACTCATCTTCCAGACTACACAGCTGTGTTCGCTTTTGCAAGAGAACTACAATGTTTTGATAATTGGGTGACAGGTTTTCTTATTTGTGTGTAGAGTTTTGCAAAAATAGCCAATAGTTACAAAAAATGTGCTTAAGCAATCAGAAAAAACTGTAAAATGCTACAGTCACAGCAATGCTGCTCATGCGGTCGACCGGCCAGTCAGCTGAGCAGTTTTGCTTTCTTTTTCTAACTTTAACGCTCTTTTCATTGTTGTATTTCGCCGTCTACTCGGTATATTTGTTTTCTTTTTGTTAAGAGATTTTGTTTAATGTTTTATTAAATAACATGCTTTCCCTAAATAGGTTTGCGAATGTACAATGATGTTCATATATTTTATACTACATGTATCTTGTCACTACACATTCAGGTGAGCCTTGCTGACTTCTAAGAAAATGACTGGCATAAGGAGGTTGCCACAGGAAACCTCACCTTTGCTGAGATTGCTGAGTCTGCCGTTGGGAACAGGAACCAACTGGCTTCTGTTTCCCTTAAGATAGGCTTGACCAGTTACTTACTAGCAGTTGAACGTATATGTTTTATGCTTATCACCTTGTAAGGAGTTGTATGTTATCTCTTCCTACATGTGTCTGTGACGCAAACATGCTTGAGTATAAATAAAGCTGACTACAACGCCTCGGTGTGAGTATCACCCGATCACTCACCCGTGCACGTAGCGCTGCGAACTAACTCTGACTGTTTTTGTATTCCTTCAATGTGTTTTATAATGTCTTACCACTGACATTTAATTGGTCCTTCGAGCCGGATTTGTTGATTGATATTATTATATCATCTAACTATTCACAGACGGAGCCACCGGATCCTGACGTCGTGAGTACCTGCACTGAAACCACCGCTTCCAGCGAAGCGAGGAAAAGCCCAGAGTCGTAAATTCGCCTACTAGCCAGTGTCTTATACAGGTTCACGACGCCAAGACCCGGTGACGCCGGAAAAAAGAACACAGCGCAACATTGAAGGTGAATATAAAGCAGCCAGAAACACTTTGCGTTGAATAATCGATTTTTAGATTGACACTGCTCAAAGTAGAAGGGTCCTGTGTGGACCAAAAGGACAGACGTGTCCTATTGTAAAACGTCCTGTGTGGACCGGGCCCTGTGTGGACCCGCACGTAAACGCTCGCCTGTGTAAGACGGGATAATTCGCCTTGTGTGGGCCCATTCCGCAACAAAAGAGAGGTTGGTAGCTCGTGGTTTCATTTCACTCCGGGAGTGAAAGGTAACGAGAGTGTCAAATAAAAATAGGATTTTTCTAAGCGCGCTGTATGTTTGTTGAGGAGTAAGTGCTTCATTGAATAGGAACTCTAGGCTCCTGCACTACTCCTAGTGTTTTCCTGTGAGTACTGAATGGTGAGGAAGAGAAAGGTTGCGCATCAACGCATAAAATTAAGTCCGCCCTGAATTTAGTTCAGGGTAGAAGGCTGACTTAATAAACCTCCTCTGACTCTAGTACCAGAACGTCTCACAGTGTGTGCTGGCAGTATTAATAAATCAATAAAATAATATTAATAAATAAAATATAAATATTGTATCGACTAAATAAAATTAAAATGGGTAACGAAGCTTCAAAACTCACTGCTGACGAGCAGTGGTTAGAGAAAGAATGTCCAGGCGCCGGACAAATTAGTGCATGTAGATGGAGAAATCCAAAAGAAAACTAAATGTCCTACATGGGAGGGACAATGTAGCCCCTCCGCATTGACTAAATTAAAAGAAACCCTCCAAGCGGAAATAAATACTGAAAATAATCCTAAAAGAAACCAAAGAGTACATAAGAGCTGTAATATCTTAAAATTTGTAAAGAGGAATGAAGTGGAATAAACAAAAGGTTAAATTAAATTAGAGCTTATCTAATGTATTCCAACTAATAATAGGAAGGATAACAACCTGTATACTGGTATTAACAATGAAATATAGTTGGCATGACGAACGTGCCTAGAATGAATAGAATGCATAAATCCAGATAATTCACACGAAAGTATATCAAAAAAAAAAAGAGAGATCCATAAGGTATATTATGGCTGTGTCATTGTTCAGCTAAGGAAAGTGTGTCTCCGGCTTGGGTGGGGGTGAAACTGCAGATCACCCCCAGCCCTTGATGGATACATAATAAAATATATATGAAATATTATAATAGACTATTGTATATTTGTAGTATAGTAGTATATTGTAATATACTATTGATGTTATATAGAAATAAGAGAAAATAATTATTAATAATAATATTAATAATGACATAATATTAATGAGATGAAGCATCCTATTCAGTTATGATGTGAGGTGGATAATTGTTAAAAGTAGTCTGATTCAAGCTTAAGGTTTGCTCAAACTCAGTATAATGATATATGAGATTTTGTTAAGATGAAGAGCAAACCTATACTAACAACTAATAAGCCAAACCCTGTATACAACAGCTAAAGCTACAGGTTTGAGAAGTTGAATTAAATATGTGGACACTACCAAGCTAATGAGCAAGTTACATATTTTTTATTTAATTGTTGTTGCAAGAGCAGAAGCTGCATGATATTAAAGCTTATACATGCAGCTGTCTGTGAGCTCAGTTTTTTCCTTACACTTCTGCTTTGTTTCTGACAGCAGCTTTTTCTTTTTTATGTGTCCTGACTCATGTATGTTTTGTTTTGGTTTGATTATTTTGTTTTTTTTGGAAACAAATTTGTGATCATGCCTCTGGATCACAATGACACATAATGATTAAGCATATGATTTGCTAATGCCTAGTTTTAGAGCTGGGAGCTATGAGCTGTAAGCAATGCAAAGTTTTTCCCAACTTAGAAGTTTGACATATGTAACATGTATGAGATACATGAATTCTTTTAAAACAAAATAGAAATTGTCTAAAATGCCTTAAGTAATATGTAGTGCTGTATCTACAAAAGGAAAAAAGAAGAAGTATTCAGTAACTTGGAAATAGCCTTTCTATTTACATGTAGATGGAAGTACAGGTTACATGAAAGCTGTTTTAACACAGGCACTTGGAGAAAAACAACGTATGCTTGCATTTTACTTCTGTAAATTAGACTCTGTTGCGTCAGGCCTGCCCACATGTGTGCGAACCGGTGTAGCCGCAGCAGAGGCAGTAAAAAGTCAGCTGACAATGTTTTAGGAGACACTTTAATCATCAAAGTGCCCCATACAGTGACTTCAATTTTAAATCTAAGCCAATTTGTCTTACCTGACACATGTGAGACAACTCTCAAATGTTGGAAACTTATTGTCGCTATATGGAAAGTTCAACAAAGAGTTTGGTTAGTCTAGAGAAACGGGAAATATGTGTGCCTGTGGTATGTCTGTGACAGGAAATCGTGTGTGTAACAGGAACTACATGCCCATAAAAGGAGCTGACTGTGTCAAGGACGCAGACAGGCAGAGAGACACACAGACAGTCAGTATGTTTTTTCAGCAGTACATCATTTTGCAAGAATTTGGCAGAATAGAGGTATGATTACTTCTACTGGCAATCCAGTGCAACACGGAAATCTTTTAAAGGCACTGTTGGAAGTGATAACATTGCCAAAACAGTTAGCACTATGCAAATGTGCTGCACATCAAAAAGATGACTCTTACATCACTAAAGGAAATAACTTTGCAGATTACGCAGCAAAAGAGGCTGCACGGCAAGAAACAAATGTTCTTACATTAACCTCGTGCTCCCTGATACCAATAGAAGTCCTTAAAAACGAACAAAAGGCGGCACCACAAAATGAAAAATCCTCGTGGTTAAAAGATGGCGCAATTCTGAAAGATGATATTATGACGTGTAATGGGAAACCTGTTCTACCTAAATCCATACATAAAACAGCAGCATTAGTGACACATGGGCATTGCCATTTGTCAACAGCAGGGATGGTAGATATTCTTTCTAAACAATTCAATTCTACTCAAAAAATTTTGAAAACTCAGCCAAAGCATATATAAGAACATGCATGATATGCCAAAAACATAATGCACAGGGAAATTTAAGGCCAAAGAGAGGCCATTTCCCAACGCCGCCACATCCTTTCCCACACCACCTCACCCATTTCATACCATTCACATGGATTTTATTGAGCTAAATGAAGCCAAGGTTCAAAAGACGCTCTAGTGATCATAGACGTATTCTCAAAGTGGCCAGAAATCTACCCAGTGAAGAAAAATGATGCAATCTCAGTGGCAAAATGTTTGTGTAATAATTTTATCCCTACATATGGAATACCAAATCTAATAAGATCTGACAATGGCACACACTTTGTAAATGAAGTAATCAGCAAGGTCTCTGAAGCACTAGGATTCAGCATCAAACACCACTGTGCTTACCACCCACAAAGTGCCGGACTAGTGGAAAGAACTAACGGCACGATAAAACAGAGACTGAGGAAATGCATGGAAGTAACAGGGAGACCATGGCCTGAATGGCAGGCTTACAAAAATTGACGCCATTTGAAATAATTCATGGAAGACCTTTTCCCACTACTAATACTGAGTGAACCAGTAAACAAATCAGCTAGAGAGACTACTCTAGCAGAGTGGATGGCAAAGTTGCTAGAAAATACAGAAACTGTGTTGAACAACAAACTGCTGTGTGACTCTTCTCCAGTATTTTCCAGGTTGAAGGCAGGTGATTGGATCCTGATAAAAGTGCTCCAGAAGAAAAATTGGAGTTCCCCGAGGTGGGAAGGACCCTACCAAGTCCTCCTGGATCCACCAAAGCCACACGAAGAAGGTCGAACTACTCCAGGATTCATCGACGTCAGACTAAAGTGAGCAACAGCCTAGATTCCAGTCCTCCCTAACCTCTGGTGTTCGCTCGGTGGGGAGTAGGGTGATCAGTGGCAACACTTGGGATCCCACTCCTCTGGCTGAGGTCTACTCACCAGGGGCCCTGGGAGTGACAAGGGGTCAAGAAGAAACTCACTCACAAAACAAAAGAATATTTAAAGACAATAAAAGTGCTACAATGACACCTGTCATCACAGTACTATGTACACTCTTGTGGTTGGTGGCCATCAAGAGCCAGGTGAAAGGATTGAACCCCTGTAACGAAACGGACTCCACGCAGTAGCTGAGCAACTGAGAGCCACATCCTTAATGTCGTTTCAGAAAAGGATCGCACTGGACATGCTTCTGAGTGAAAAGAATGGGGTATGTTCAATGTGTGGAGAACAATGCTGTACATTCATACCCAACAATACAGCGGCGGATGGAAGCCTCACCAGAGCCCTGGAAGGTTTAAAGACCCTAAATGAAAAAATGAAAGAACATTCGGGAGTCGACACTTCGATGTAGGACAGCTGGATGGACATGTTCGGGAAGTACCGTACTCTGGTGTCATCAATTCTGGTGTCCATGGCTGTATTTGCAGCAATACTCGCTCTGTGTGGATGTTGTTGTATTCCCTGCATTAGAGCATTAATCAACAGACTCATAGCCACTGCCATCACACCACATGTTACGTTCCACCAAGAGACGATGATGTTGCTTACACATCAGGACCGAAACACAGACTCTGAAGAAGAAGACAATTTTAATTATTGTCAACAAAGTGAAAACAAATCTAAATGTTGATCATATTAATTTTACTAAATGATACTCTGGTTGAAAATGTATACACAAGTGACTAGAAGTTGAAGTATGTAAAAAATATTTGAACAACAGCAGGGAATGTTAAGAGATTTTATTTAATGTTTTATTAAATAACATGCTTTCCCTAAATAGGTTTGCGAATGTACAATGATGTTCATATATTTTATACTACATGTATCTTGTCACTACACATTCAGGTGAGCCTTGCTGACTTCTAAGAAAATGACTGGCATAAGGAGGTTGCCACAGGAAACCTCACCTTTGCTGAGTTTGCTGAGTCTGCCGTTGGGAACAGGAACCAACTGGCTTCTGTTTCCCTTAAGATAGGCTTGACCAGTTACTTACTAGCAGTTGAACGTATATGTTTTATGCTTATCACCTTGTAAGGAGTTGTATGTTATCTCTTCCTACATGTGTCTGTGACGCAAACATGCTTGAGTATAAATAAAGCTGACTACAACGCCTCGGTGTGAGTATCACCCGATCACTCACCCGTGCACGTAGCGCTGCGAACTAACTCTGACTGTTTTTGTATTCCTTCAATGTGTTTTATAATGTCTTACCACTGACACTTTTACTTTTCCTCATTTTTGTGATTTTTTGGACTTGTTTTCGACACTCGACATGACCCCAAGGCTCACCTACACCAGGGAGTCCCTCATCCAATTGCGGTTGCAGCTGCAGCCCGGCCTCCGGCTTTTCCGCTCCACTTCCACGGACTACTTTCCCGAGGAAATACTCCATGGACACGGAAATCGAAAAACTCACAATAACAAGGTAACCAGGAGGGGATTAAAGAAGAGTAGGGTGAGAGCCAGACTAAAGAGGGAGACACACAAACAACGAGCGCTCGCGTCCATTGTCCTCGCCAATGTGCGGTCTCTCTGCTCCAAGCTGGACGAGCTGCAAGCCTGCGTCAACCACCTGCATGAGTACAGAACTGCCTCCGTTCTGGCATTCACGGAATCGTGGTTAAACAACAGCAACGACGACAGCACGCTGCACATTGATGGCTTTTCACCACCTCTTTGTCTGGACAGAGACCGCAAACGCACCGGGAAGCAACATGGCGGCAGCATGTGTCTGTATGTAAACAACAGCTGGTGCTCTACAGTCACTGTGAGGGAGAAGCTGTGCACTACAGACGTCAAGCTTCTGGCTGTTTCCCTGCGCCCCTACTACCTCCCCAGAGAATTCCCACAGCTTTTCATCATCCTGGTTTACATCCACCCCAGATCTGATGCAGCTAAAGCCACAGAGTACTTCACCAACACTCTGTACAAACTGGAACAATTATCACCGGACTCTCCCAAGTTCATCCTGGGTGATTTCAACCACTGTTCCCCTGACAAGTCGCTTAAAGGATACCAACAGTATGTTACACGCAGCACACGTCAGGGGAAGACTCTGGATAAATGCTACGGCTCTGTACCAGATGCATTTAAAGCTCCTCCCCCCTCTCGGCCCAGCAGACCACCCATTAGCTGTGTCCCAAAACGTCGGCTGCATCCTTCGGAGGACCCGGCCTTCGCGGTCTACATGGGCCGGGTCCTTCGAAGACCGAGAAGGCCGGAAGAGCGAGGCTGTGAAATGGGACGGTCTAGCCTTCAGATTTGCGTCACCGCTGTCTCGGTGGAGTTTAATAAACTCGGCCGTCTGCTCCTTGCTATCTAAAATATAACAGGTGTAATATTTAAAGAAATTAGGTCACTGCTGAACTGTATCTAACCATCATCCTTATCATTACATTAATTATCATTTCATCAAAGTGTTTATTGAAGCTGCTGGCATAAGTTATATTATAGGGGTTATCATAATCAAATATTAACATGTTTATTACAGGTGCGGTTATAACTACTTTAAAATGATTGAGTTAATATATATATATCATAACTCATAGCCTGAGTATATTGTTACAGTAAAATAGTAGCTGAGTAAAGGCCTGAATGTATTCAGCTTCTTGTGGTATTTGAGTTTGCTTAGTTACAGGTGACGAAAGGATGTCCAGTCCATGGGGACCTCAAAGGCCTGAGATCTTCACCATATTTGGATGGATGGGGAACTTCTGTGTCTGCAGTTATCTCTTAAAATACATGGATGTTTTGTACATGCAAATTATGTGACTGTAAACGCAAGAAGGGGCGTTACAATACCCTGATGTTATAAAAGCAATCTAGAGTGTATTTTGGGTAGAGATGTACAACTGATGTTTTGCAGTTTGCACCTCTCCACGCTGCGTGCATTCATTAAAATCAATTGTTTGACCGACCTCTTCTGGACCATCATTGTTTTACTCTCGTCCTCAATTTCGAACCCATAACACAGGACACTGGCGTAAATTTCCGACCCTCTCACACTTCTGTTTAATCAGTTTTCTGTTTGACGTTTATTCAGCTGTGTGAAAATCCCGGAGGAACCCACCCGAGGGATTAATAAAGTTTTATTTAATCTAATAATCTAATAACTTTGATCTCAGCCAAACTGATTTACTCTGGAACAAATAAAACACAGAAAAAAAGCCAAACAATTACATTTTTAAGTTATCCGAGTGACTTATATATATATATGCTATCGAGCGGATGGGTAACAGACGTCTCCGAAAACATCGGCACACTTTTGCAAATACAGGTCCTTCTCAAAAAATTAGCATATTGTGATAAAGTTCATTACTTTCTGCAATGTACTGATAAACATTAGACTTTCATATATTTTAGATCCATGACACACAACTGAAGTAGTTCAAGCCTTTCATTGTTTCAATATTGATGATTTTGGCATACAGCTCATGAAAACCCAAAATTCCTGTCTCAAAAAATTAGCATATCATGAAAAGGTTCACTAAACGAGCTATTAACCTAATCATCTGAATCAACGAAGTAACTCTAAACCCCTGCAAAAGATTCCTGAGGCTTTTAAAAACTCCCAGCCTGGATCATTACTCAAAACCGCAATCATGGGTTAGACTGCCGACCTGACTGCTGTCCAGAAGGCCATCATTGACACCCTCAAGCAAGAGGGTAAGACACAGAAAGAAATTTCTGAACAAACAGGCTGTTCCCAGAGTGCTGTATCAAGGCACCTCAGTGGGAAGTCTGTGGGAAGGAAAAAGTGTGGCAGAAAACGCTGCACAACGAGAAGAGGTGACCGGACACTGAGGAAGATTGTGGAGAAGGACCGATTCCAGACCTTGGGGGACCTTTTGCATGTCATTCGGAAATCAAGGTGCCAGAGTCTGGAGGAAGACTGGGGAGAGGGAAATGCCAAAATGCCTGAAGTCCAGTGTCAAGTACCCACAGTCAGTGATGGTCTGGGGTGCCATGTCAGCTGCTGGTGTTGGTCCACTGTGTTTTATCAAGGGCAGGGTCAATGCAGCTAGCTATCAGGAGATTTTGGAGCACTTCATGCTTCCATCTGCTGAAAAGCTTTATGGAGATGAAGATTTCATTTTTCAGCACGACCTGGCACCTGCTCACAGTGCCAAAACCACTGGTAAATGGTTTACTGACCATGGTATTACTGTGCTCAATTGGCCTGCCAACTCTCCTGACCTGAACCCCATAGAGAATCTGTGGGATATTGTGAAGAGAAAGTTGAGAGACGCAAGACCCAACACTCTGGATGAGCTTAAGGCTGCTATCGAAGCATCCTGGGCCTCCATAACACCTCAGCAGTGCCACAGGCTGATTGCCTCCATGCCACGCCGCATTGAAGCAGTCATTTCTGCAAAAGGATTCCCGACCAAGTATTGAGTGCATATCTGAACATAATTATTTGAAGGTTGACTTTTTTTGTATTCAAAAGCCTTTTCTTTTATTGGTCGGATGAAATATGCTAATTTTTTGAGATAGGAATTTTGGGTTTTCATGAGTTATGTATGCCAAAATCATCAATATTAAAACAATGAAAGGCTTGAACTACTTCAGTTGTGTGTAATGAATCTAAAATATATGAAAGTCTAATGTTTATCAGTACATTGCAGAAAATAATGAACTTTATCACAATATGCTAATTTTTTGAGAAGGACCTGTATACGATGTCTTCATAAACCAAGCAGATATTTGTAATTTACACAGCTACTTTCTCGCCTGAAAATATGTTAAAATTTTATTTTGTGACCCAGAAAGATTAATAAGACTAATTTTAAAAAACTTAGTAGCGGCCACCATTGTTGGCAGCTGAAATTTGGCTGTGCTGCGCTATGAATTCTGGGATATAGTGGGCCACGAAGGGCACACCCGACCCATCCTTCAAATTCGGGGAAATGAAGGACGCATTTGTCGGCCGCATTTGAAGGAGTCGACAAATTGGGACAGCCTTCGTCGCCTGGCTGTGACGTAATCGGCCTTCAAATGCGGCCTCCGGAGGATGCAGCCGACATTTTGGGACACAGCTAGAGACTGTAGGAAACATGGTGTCTGGCCTCCTCCATGTTAGCGGATGGGACTGAGTCAGACTAAAATAAATTAATTCTCCTCAGATAATTTTTTTCCAAAGATTCTTTCTTTTGTTATCAATAGTTCTCATCATGCTGATTGATGTCCAAGGGGTCTCCTTTCCCATAAGTTTGATTCTAATTCCTACCGCGGTGATGTTAAATTGGGGTGAAACGTCATCATAGCAGCTTTGACTGGCAGCTGCAGTCACGGAGAAACTTGCGTATCTCTGTTCGGGAATAGCAGACAGAGCGTAGGCTCTGAGAGGACGCCCAGCGTTTACGTTACGAAAACACGACCGACTGTTTTAACCTGACAGTCTGAGGTGTTCTTCAGTGAACTGGACTACCCGACAGAAGGACCCGAGGCCCCGCTGCACTTTTTCGGTAAGTTAAACGTGTTTGTAAGCTAATCCGTAACTACCGTCCTTAGCTAGCTCCTGAGACCTAGCTAGCTAAAATGAGCACTCGGCTATCGGGGTTCGTTTAGCTAATCTGTGCAGGTGAATGAATTTACTAAAGAAATCAAGAGAAACGCCCCGGGCTACTCAGTCACTAATTAATGTTGCTGTACTTTTATTACAAGTATTATACTGTAAAAGCAACAGGCTGCACCCTGCTGCAGCTCCTGTGCAGAGCTGAGTATTAAAGATGTGCAAACAACAGCATGTTTTCAGTCTCTTGCCACATCTGTAAAGACAGTAACATCTTTTTTTTTAAATCTTGTACTTCAGTAACTCCTCATTAATCAGGAACTATGGATTAAAGTACTGCAGTGTACTGTAATACTGAAAAAAATGTAAGAGAAGAGCTTCAGATCCTGAGTGTGTGAGGACAGAAGAATCAGCTTTATTTCAATTTTGAGGGATAAAATTTATATCTGAGTTTGATGGTTCTGTTCTCTTTGTGATTACAGGAGCTGCCCTCAGATTCAGACCTCAGCACCACCCAGTGACAGCAGACAGATCATCCAACATGTTCACATGTTAACTGCAAAATGAACTGATGAAAACAGTACAAAGGTTAAAGTACCACATGTGCTGTCAGTGAAAGCTGCAGCTGTTTTATTGATAAAGTTAAAGACAAAAAAACAAAAGGATTAATCACTCATGTAACTGTGTCACTATAGCTGTGTCCCAAAACGTCGGCTGCATCCTTCAGAGGACCCGGGCTTCGCGGTATACGTGAGCCGGGTCCTCCGCAGACCAAGAAGGCCGGAAGAGCGAGGTTGTGAAATGGGACGGTCTAGCCTTCAGATTTGCGTCACCGCTGTGGTGGAGTTTAATAAACTCGGCCGTCTGCTCCTTGCTATCTAAAATATAACAGGCATAAATTCTCAACCGGCTCACACTTCTGTTTAATCAGTTTTCTGTTTAACGTTTATTCAGCTGTGTGAAAATCCCGGAGGAACCCACCCGATGGATTAATAAAGTTTTATTTAATCTAATAACTTTGATCTCAGCCAAACCGATTTACTCCGGAACAAATAAAACACCGAAAAAGGCAAACAATTACATTTTTATGTTATCCGATTGACTTATATATCATGTTTAACCTGAGTAGCGAAAGAGCGAGGGTCTGAAAACGATGAAGCCGGGAGTCCGCTGCTCGCGCCGGCTGGAGTGACCATTGAACCCCCCAGCTTGCTATCGAGCGGGTGGGTAACAGACGTCTCCGAAAACGTCGGCACACTTTTGCAAATATACGATGTCTTGATAAACCAAGCAGATATTTGTAATTTACACAGCAACTTTCTCGCCTGAAAATATGTTAAAAGTTTATTTTGCGACCCAGAAAGATTAATAAGACTAATTTTAAAACTTAGTAGCGGCCGCCATTGTTGGCAGCTGAAATTTGGCTGTGCCGCGCTATGAATTCTGGGATATGGTGGGCCGCCAAGGACACACCGGACCCATCCTTCAAATTCGGGTAAATGAAGGACGCATTTGTTGGCCGCATTTGAAGGAGTCGACGAATTGGGACAGCCTTCGTCGCCTGGCTGTGACGTAATCGACCTTCAAATGCGGCCTCCGGAGGATGCAGCCGACGTTTTGGGACACAGCTTATATATCAGCATTAACAGGACCTCAGTTTGGTGTTTCACAAAGCTGCTGATCTCAGACCTGCACAGCTTCCGTTTTAAACACTTGATGTACTCAGCTGCATGAAGAGCATATGAGATTTTCTCTGACACAATTAAATAAAACCCGACCTTTGAAGGTCAAAGGTCGTCACTTGTATGTTGAACTACAAACTTGTCATCTGGAATTCTTTCACAGTTTTTTGCAGATAATGTGTTATTTACCATAAAGTGATGCAGAGTTATTCATACCAGAGTAACCAGAGAGGATCATATATTTTTAAATATATAACTTTCTACAGGACTGAATATAATATCTTTATGTAAAAGTCCGGAGCCTCTGGGGAGTATCCGAGTATTTATAACATTACACAAACCAAAGGTCTCATCACAGTGTTCATGAAATGCTGGGTTTATCCATCTCCTGGATCGGGCCTACAGAGGAGTGCTGAAGATTTCCCTGTGAGGGAGCTGCTGGTGAAGATCATGAGTCCTGCTTGATCAATGCGATGAGCTTCAGTCTTCCTGGTGTTTCTTAAATGATGCCTCTCTCAGTGGGTCAACAGAACATCTGGCACAGGACAGCTGTGATGAAAGAAAAGGAAGAAGTTTCTCCAAACCTCTGGACCCAGGAAACCCAGCTTGGTCCTGATGGTCTCCCTCACTAGTTTCTCTCCAGGGTGAATGTAGCTGTTGATATAATATGGACTCTATTATTAAATGAAAAGAACAAATTACACTACACTACTGAAACCTTCTGCTGCTGTTTTTAAAGTCTCCATGTTACCAGGATGTAGAGGGCTCTGAAGATTTAAACAGTTTTAGATCCATTACACTCACAGTCTTATGTTAAAATCTCAAAGGACAGCATTATATTTCTGATATTAACAGTAACTCTGGGCCTCTGTGGAGTGTGTAGCTGATCTCATCATTCAATAATACAGACTATTAGAGTATTAGGTGTGTAGCATCGCTAACTAGCTAGCAACAAGCCTTCAACACAGTGCGTATGCTAGCGGCTAATCTAGCTAACGAATTAACAACAAAGTGATTTTAGAACTATAAGATGATAAGCTGTGTGTCTTTTTTATAACAGTGACATGGTTGTATTTACCTTAATTAAACGAGTCGTCAGTCGCGGTAAACCAGCAAAAAAACTCGAGCAGCCGGGCTACGTAAAAAGTGTAGGGGGCGTGTTTGCGGTCACGTCCAGCGGGTGTGTGGGCGGGAGCGTTACACAGTCGCTCCACCTCAAGTCACTACTGCGCAGACTCTGGCTCCAAAAATGCAAGATGGCAGCTTCCACAAGCGGGGTATTTTGGCTTCATTTTTGCACAATGGGAGGAGGCGCTGTCGCGTCGTCCATCTTTTATACAGTCATTGAGACCACCACACCATCCTGCTGGCCCCTGCTTACACCCCAGTCATCAAGAGGATTAGAAAGGTCGCCAAAAACATCAAGCAGTGGACAATGCAAAGTATCCTCACCCTACGAGGATGTTTCGAAGCCACTGACTGGGACAGCCTTCTTTCTCCCTCTGATGACATCGACGTAGAAGCCAACCTGGTGACCACCACCAGTAGACACTTCACCTGTTGCCTACTGGTGGTGGTCAGAGGGCCCGGTGGCCCCAGTGTCCGGCAGCCTCGCCTCTGTCAGTGCGCCCCAGGGCAGCTGTGGCTACAATGTAGCTTGCCATCACCAGTGTGTGAATGTGTGTGTGAATGGGTGGATGTAGTGTAAAGCGCTTTGGGGTCCTTAGGGACTAGTAAAGCGCCAAACAAATACAGGCCATTTACCATCATACATCTTCTTCTGTGTTGACAACATTATCCACTCAAAAACAGTCTCCATCTACCCCAACAACAAACCCTGGATCACCAAGGAACTCAAGGAAATCCTTAATTTAAAAAAAGAGGATTTTCTTCATAGCACATCGTAAGAGAGCAACTGACCCCCTGATGGACCCACTCCAGTCTGCTTACCGTGCACGCAGAGGTGTTGATGATGCAAAAATCTTCATCCTGGACTCCATCCACAAACATCTGGAGCTCCCTGACTCCTCCGCCAGACTTCTGTTTGCTGATTTCTCATCAGCGTTCAACACTCTGCAGCCTCGTATCCTGGCCACTAAACTTTCCTCCCGATTTCACCTGATGATCAGCTAATCCTGTGGATATTAGACTTTTTGACCAACAGGACTCAGAAAGTTCGGGTCAACAGCTCTCTCTCCGGTCTCCGTTCCACCTCCACTGGCTCCCCCCAGGGCTGTGTGCTCTCCCCCCTGCTCTTCATCCTCTACACCGATGACTGCAGATCCACACAGCCCAACTGTCACCTGGTGAAATATGCTGACGACACAGTTCTCCTGTCACTGCTGTCAGGCCCCTCACAACACCACGGGCCCACTCTGCAGGAGTTTGTAGAGTGGTGTGACAGCTCCAAACTTGAACTGAACGTGAGCAAAACCAAAGAGATGGTGGTGACCTTCTCCAGTAGGCAGAGGGATCTGGCTGCTTCAGTCACCACCAACATCCATGGGAAGCCAGTGGAGGTAGTTGAGGAGTACAAATACCTGGGAACCATCTTTGACAACCTCCTGAAATTCTCTGCCAACACAGAGGAGATTCTCAGGAGGTGCCACCAACGGCTATACCTCCTTAGGAAACTCAACTCCTTTGGAGTCAGCACACCCATCATGATGACTTTTTACTACGCCTTCCTGGAAAGCATCATGACCTTCTCCATCACCTGCTGGTTCCACTCCCTCAGCCTTCATACAGGAACAGACTGCAGCACACTGCATCAGTGTGCTCTAAAATCATTGGCCTGTCAGAACTCTGGCACAGGTTTTCAGCCAACAGGCCCTCAGACAGGCAAAATCATCAACGACCCCTCTCACATTCTTCACCCTGCTTTTCAATGGCTCCCCTCTGGGCGATGCCTCCGCTGCATTTCCTGCAGGACTGAGAGGAGGAGAGCCACCTTTGTCCCCAAACCAGCTCTGCTTTTTAACACCAGCAGATAAGAACATTTCCCACACCAGAAACATAAACTACTCTCTTCTTATACTACCGACACTTTATTCACTTTTAGTCACTTACAGTTATTTATTCACCTTTCAGTCACTTTAATTTTAAAACTGTATATACTGTATATTCTGTGTATTTATTATTTCACTCCTATTGCCTGTTCTTATTGTCCTTATCTTCAGCGTATGCTGCTTGGTTGTTTGTTAATTGCCCCTTGGGGATAAATAAAGTCTTCTGATTCTGATGCAGCACACTGAAAAGGCTGAAAACACAACACAAACAGTGAACAGATGATGCTCTGTTAACAGATTCATTTCATCACAACAATCAGCTGGAACTTGACATTGTCTAGATTTGCACGGCAGTGAAACTACCTGTCCCAACCACTGACTCTGTGTTTCAGTTTGAAAAACTGAGGTTCAGGAGATTTAATAAAGCAGTAGATGGTGAATGGCCTGTATTTGTATAGCGCTTTACTAGTCCCTAAGGACCCCAAAACACATCCAGTCATCCACCCATTCACACACACACTGGTGATGGCAAGCTACATTGTAGCCACAGCCACCCTGGGGCGCACTGACAGAGGCGAGGCTGCCAGACACTGGTGCCACCGGGCCCTCTGATCACCACAAGTAGGCAACGGGTGAAGTGTCTTGCCCAAGGACACAACGACCGAGACTGTCCAAGCCGGGGATCGAACTGGCAACCTTCCGATTACAAGGCGAACTCCCAACTCTTGAGCCACGATCGATGCATCAGGATACGACACTGTCAGACATTAGTTGGCGACATTTGTGTACTGTGTTGGAGACAAACTTAAAGGACGCTCAGCGACTACAAGAACTTAATATTTCTGTGATTGCTTCAAGCTTTTCAGAGGATGTTTTTTTTTCATGGTTAAGGTAAGACTTAATCAAGAAAAAAAACTTAGATCAATCACCGATAGTGTAGACCTCGATGTCATTGTCTTTCAGGTTCTTTGAGGGAAGAAGTACTTCATCCTGGGATTTCCTGCCTGTGATCAGAACAGCAATCTTTCTGGAGTCTGGACGCATTCCCATCCTGGGTTGAAACTGGTCATGGAGGATGTGATTCAGAGCTCGTCCTGTGATGGAAGAAAGAGGCAACAGCAGGTCAAGAGTTTCAAAGCTCACGGACCAAAACAGCAAATGAAAATGCAAAACTTAAGTTAGTGTTGTGTTTAAATGCTCAATCAACAATCACTTTAATCAATACAATTCTCTTTATTCCATACAAATACAATCATCCAGATGGGAGATGTGCACGGGAGGGTATCCTGCAGATCTCAAAATGTCCGACTGTTACACACACTCTTATAGCTTCAGCCCCCACCAAAGTCATAAAAACGTAAACATTCACATTCTTTCTCTCTCTCAGTGAGCCTCAGTTACGACCTTGGCTTCCTGTTTTTCTCCTCCTGTGTGAGATTAGGGAGAATCTCCCGTGCAGTATGTTCTGTTCTCTTTGTAATCAGAAAAGGAAGGCCATGATTCTCTGCAAACAGTATTTCTTTATATATCAGCAATATAAGGTATCATAAAACAGTGTAATTCATTGGCAATAACAAATCAGCAGTATAGTGTAATAATTTCACAATGTCTAAATCAGAAGTATAATGCAACCTAAAACAACATAATGATTCCACAATCTTTAATCAGAGGTATAATGTAGCATAAAACAGTGTAATGATTCCACATTAGCTATGAGTCTAATACCATATTTCAACAAGAAATATCCATCCGTACAGCTTCTACTTCTGTATGAACAGTGCAGCAGATAACTGATGGATACAAGAGCCACAATTAGTCACTTCTTCTTCTTCTTCTGGTAAGCTGCTCCTTTTAGAGATCTCCAGAGCAGATCACCCACCTCCATCTTCTTGTATCCCAACATCCTCCTCTGTCACTCCAACCCTCTGCATGTCCTCCTTCATCCATGAATCTTCTGAGTTCTTCCTCTTCTCTTTCTCTTTCTGCTCCCTACATTTCCAAACAAATATTTGTACTTTCTACGCCTTACATTTTCTAAACAGACTCATTACTTTTGGTTCATTCATAGTTTATATTCTGGGTTAGAAGAAGAAGTGCAGGTGTCTGTGATTGGTTTGAAGTACATCAGTATGTACCTGAAGAGAAGCGAGCATAAAGGGAGTGACTTTTATTAAGTGTCAGGTAATTTTCAGCTCTTTCTGGGATAGCGGCGCGGCTGCCCCTCTGTTGGTCTTCCTTGGTCTCTTGTGTTCTGGGGGCCTCTGGATGTCTGGAGTCTTGATCTCCTCTATACCTGCTTCATGCTCTGGTGGACGGGGCTGTGGCCCCCCACACCCTCTAACAGATCATTACATGAAGGAACCTTTTAAAAACAAGCGCGTCCATGCTCACAGGTGTACACACGGGTGCTCACACACACAAACTACACCCTTTTTGGCTGCTACCTCAAAGCACACTGTGTGCTGTCGATCTTACGTGCTGCACAATAATGTTTAATATTTAGTATTTACTGTTATATTCACATAGATCATTGTGATGTTGTTTATTCTATTGCTCTCATTTTCTTCTGCTTGTTTTCTTTTTTTCTTTCTCAAGAGGTGATCCAGGTGATTGATATATGTATTTTTTGTCTGCTTATTTAGTTGGCTTTTGGTTTTTTTTGCCCTTTATCCCCGTCCCTCTTCTCCGCTGTTTTTTTCCCCTCTTTCTTTCTCCCTTTTCTTTTCTTTTCCTTTCTCCTGTATTGGCTTCCCTTCATTGGCTTCCTGTTATATCCAGAATTCAAAATCCTGCTCCTCACATACAAGGTCTTAAATAATCAGGCCCCATCTTATCTTAATGACCTTGTAGTACCATATCACCCTATTAGAGCACTTCGCTCTCACACTGCAGGCTTACTTGTTGTTCCTAGAGTATTTAAAAGTAGAATGGGAGGCAGAGCCTTCAGTTTTCAGGCCCCTCTTCTGTGGAACCAGCTTCCAGTTTGGATTCAGGAGACAGACACTATCTCTACTTTTAAGATTAGGCTTCAAACTTTCCTTTTTGCTAAAGCATATAGTTAGGGCTGGACCAGGTGACCCTGAATCCTCCCTTAGTTATGCTGCAATAGGTGTAGGCTGCCGGGGGATTCCCATGATGCATTGAGTTTTTCCTTTCCAGTCACCTTTCTCACTCACTATGTGTTAATAGACCTCTCTGCACTGAATCATATCTGTTATTAATCTCTGTCTCTCTTCCACAGCATGTCTTTATCCTGTCTTCCTTCTCTCACCCCAACCAATCACAGCAGATGGCCCCGCCCCTCCCTGAGCCTGGTTCTGCTGGAGGTTTCTTCCTGTTAAAAGGGAGTTTTTCCTTCCCACTGTCGCCAAAGTGCTTGCTCATAGGGGGTCATATGATTGTTGGGTTTTTCTCTCTATCTATTATTGTAGGGTCTACCTTACAATATAAAGCACCTTGAGGCGACTGTTGTTGTGATTTGGTGCTGTATAAATAAAATTGAATTAAATTGAATTGTTATGTTATGTTAAAGCATGTCTTTGAAAAATGTGGAGTGGGTTGGTCTCTTGGCATTTCTGTTTGGCGCTGGCTATACAAAAAAAAGAGGCTTCAAAATGGAAGCTGCTAAACTTTGTGGTTGGTCAAGCAAAATTTTCTATATATAAAAGTACAAAAGACACGTTTGATAATATTGCAGAGAAAAGGGTTGATACTACCTTTATTTTGCTGGTTAAACATAGAGTTAAAGCCGAGTTTCAGTTTTACTCATTGATGAATAATTTAACAGAGTTTTCTTCTCAGTGGTGTTTTAAGAATGTTCTGTTATAGATGGCCATTTGTATTTCAGCCCCATGTTCATGAGACAGTTTTGTTTTGGGGTTTTTTTTCCCTTTTGTGACAAAACTTGTAACGTCTTGATGTTTATTTATTGGGAATAAATGTGTTGTTAAAAATCTAAAATCTTTCTTTCTTTCCTATCCCCCAGTCATGTCTGTCCCGTCTGTAATAACTTAAAATAAAATAAAACAAATAAATAATAATAACAAACGTCAATCAAATGGACCAATATGACAAGGCCGTGATGATCCACTTGGCAAAGTAAATCCATTGGGCATCTTTCTTGGCTTTCAGACAAAAAATCTGCTGGTTAAAGAACCAAACGGGACACGCAAAAGAAGAAAAGAGGAAGAATTATAAGCAAATCGTAGAAATCTATGAAGTTGTTTACGTGTGGAGGAAGCCAGCCATTCTATTTTTGCCTTGATTTTGCAGGGGTCTGTCCCCACCTGCACCTTTTCCAGAATATAACCAAACAAAATAAATTGACTCAACATTCAACTCACATTTCTCAGCCATCACAAATAGCTTGTTTTCCAGCAGTGAACCTGCGGAACATGTTCCTCCAATGAGCTCCACAAATAAAAATATCATCCAAATAAACAAAAGCAAAATGATTCAGAAAGTCCCAAAACACATCATTAATTAATGCCTGGAAAACCACAGGTGCATTGGTCAAACCGAATGACATTACCATAAAATAAAAATGTCAAAGAGGAGTATTAAAAGCAGTGTTCCACTTATCCCCCTGTTGTATTGGCACCAGGTGATTTCAGAGGTCCAGTTTTGTGAAAACAACTGCTTCCTGCAATGGCTCAGATTAGAGGGAGAGGATACTTGTTTTTTACAGTTATTTTGTTAATCCCCCCAACAGTCAATACAGGCAGCCGGCAGTAAGGAGCAAAGAAGATGGGTGAATTAAGCCAGCCTCCAACGACAACTTGACCATGGCTGTTATTTTCGGGACTGGAACGGTTATATAACCGGCTGGCTGGTGGCGGGGCTCCAGGTAACAGCGCGACTGCACAGTCATAGGGAGGGTGAAGAGGGAGTGAAAGTGTTTACTGGTATTTACTGAAAACAGGTTGTAGGTCATGATAAACCTCCAGCACTAAAGAGAAATCTAGCTTGCCTGGCGCCGGTCTAGGGAGGACTGTAAACAGTGTAACAAGCAATAGCTCATCTGGCGGTTGGACTAATTAATGTGAGGATTATTTCGTTCAAACCCGGGGGAACCCAAAACAATGGCGGACCAAGGAGAGGAGAAAAGAAAAAGGCCGTTCACAAAAAGCGCTTCGCAGTGTGTGTTATCCTCCCACCCTGTCTCTTCAGCTTTGACGCATGAGTTGATAGAAAACTCAACAACTGTTTGGGTGGCCTGGCAGAGGTCGAGTAACCACTGAGGCTGATAAAAAAAAAACCCCAAAAACACGAGGTATTAAAATCATGGATGAACTGCATGTAGGGTCTTGAAGGGGTGCAGGGCGAGATATGACTCAGCCCAGCAAAGGGCATGGTCATGAAGGGAGCCAATTACTTGAGAAATCTTAGTGGAGTCATCAGGAAAGGCCCGGGAAAAATGTTGGAATAGCAGGGAGGATTGTATCCCACACCTCCAGACTCACTGAGAGCTTCTTCCCCTGGGTCATTTGGACCGTAACAAACACTACCCCTGACTGAAAAAGTATTAGTACCATTACTACACAACACACCCCATTAGCAAAGTATGAAAAAAGTTGAGACTTCTGAAGTTGATCTCTACATAGATCAGCGTATATGATTTGATGCTAATTTGATTAAAAAGGATGAAAAAATTGCTCATATACAAGAAGTAAAATAGCTCCCATTCTCCTGTCAGATCCTCTGGTCCAAAAGTCTTTCATGGTGAGAACCTGTAGACTGGATAATGTGCTGCTTACTCACCTGTTTCAGTGCCTCCACCAGTATGTTGTAGATATTTTATGGCCTCCAGCACTGATGCTTTGGTCTTGTAGGTGTTCAGGTGCCATGCAGTCCTTGGAGAAATACCGAACAAAGTCAGACCTGCAGAAAACACGAAGCAATTTGTAAAACACCTGATCTGTACTGGGATCAGTTCAAGGTTGTCCATTCTTGCAGTTTAGTTTGTAGATTGATTATTTAATTACTGTTACGGGGTAACTAGCGCCCTCTAGAGGACTAACACTGCATGTGCCCCACAACACGCTAGAATAGCAATGGTAGGTCGCTCTGTTCCATGTTGTCACTATGTTGGAGGTCCAGCCTTCCAAACAGGAAATGGGAGTTTCGAAGCCTGTTTATAGTAGGGTGGAACTGAGATCTTACCAAGTACTTGAAAACAGACACTGTATTTAATGGATGTGTTTTTCTAGCTTTTCTTTTAACGGTATGAATATATTCTTTATGGCGGCGCAGTATGTGAGTAACGCGTTAAAGTGAGAAGGATGCCAGTTAATGCTGCAAATGACATTTTGTGTTGAAAGTAGAAAGTCTCCTGTTTTATTTTCTCCTTGAAAGCAGAGCGGAGGTTTTTATTAAGATATTTTGATGGTGTGCCGCTCTCTCTCTGCTCATATGAGCGGATGGACTCACCCACCAGTCTCTGTTTCTCGCTGCTTCTCATTTATATGAGAGTAATCATTCAAAAAAGGTATTTACATTTTATCCATATACAGTGGGATGCAAAAGTTTGGGCAACCTTGTTAATAGTCATTATTTTCCTGTATAAATCGGTGGTTGTTACAATAAAAAATGTCAGTTAAATATATCATATAGGAGACACACACAGTGACATTTGAGAAGTGAAATGAAGTTTATTGGATTTACAGAAAGTGTGCAATAATTGTTTATACAAAATCAGGCAGGTGCATAAATTTGGGAACCACAAAAAAAGAAATGAAATCAATATTTAGTAGATCCGCCTTTTGCAGAAATGACAGCCTCTAAACGCTTCCTGTAGGTTCCAATGAGAGTCTGGATTGTGGTTGAAGGTATTTTGGACCATTCCTCTTTACAAAACATCTCTAGCTCATTCAGGTTTGATGGCTTCCGAGCATGGACAGCTCTCTTTAACTCACACTACAGATTTTCAATAATATTCAGGTCTGGGACTGAGATGGCCTTTCCAGAACGTTGTACTTGTTCCTCTGCATCAATTCAATTCAATTTCAATTCAATTCAATTTTATTTATATAGCGAAAATCACAACAAAAGTCGCCTCAAGGCGCTTCATAGGTACAGAGAAAAACCCAACAATCATATGACCCCCTGTGAGCAAACACTTTGGCGAAAGTAGGAGAGAAAAAATCCCTTTTAACAGGAAGAAACCTCCGGCAGAACCAGGCTCAGGGAGGGGCGGGGCCATTTGCTGTGATTGGTTGGGGTGAGAGAAGGAAGACAGGATAAAGACATGCTGTGGAAGAGAGACAGAGATTAATAACAGATATGATTCAGTGCAGAGAGGTCTGTTAACACATACTGAGTGAGAAAGGTGACTGGAAAGGAAAAACTCAATGCATCATGGGAATCCCCGGCAGCCTACGTCTATTGCAGCATAACTAAGGGAGGATTCAGGGTCAACTGGTCCAGCCCTAACTATATGCTTTAGCAAAAAGGAATATTTTAAGACTAATCTTGAAATTAGAGATAGTGTCTGTCTCCTGAATCCAAACTGGAAGCTGGTTCCACAGAAGAGGGGCCTGAAAACTGAAGGCTCTGCCTCCCATTCTACTTTTAAATACTCTAGGAACAACAAGTAAGCCTGCAGTGTGAGAGCGAAGTGCTCTAATAGGGTGATATGGTACTACAAGGTCGTCAAAGGAGTTTGCAAAGAAAAGCGTCTGGACTTCTTTTCTTTGCAAACTCCTTTGACTACGATGACCTGGATGACTGAGAACCTTCACAGACGTACTACAAGGTCATTAAGATAAGATGGGGCCTGATTATTTAAGACCTTGTATGTGAGGAGCAGGATTTTGAATTCCAGGGCTCTAGACTAACTTTTTGCCATGGTCCGCCTAACTTAAAAAAGTTAGGCGCACCTGCACAAAAGTTAGGGGCACTTAAATTTTTCAACCGCATCGCTTAACACCGCAGTTTTACATGTGCACAGTCAAAGATGTCTGTCAGGACCTCAGAGAGCTGATCAGTGCAGTTCCTCAGGACTATATATAGGACAGCTGGATAGCGTAGTGGGGTTCGATTCCTGCCTGGGGCGTCTGTATCCAGTAAGGGTCCTAAGGCTAGACCCCCTATGCTAAGCAAGCCTACCGCAGACATGAGCGAGACAGATAAATATGAAGGCATGCCGGCTCGGACGTCGCCTGGATCAACAAGGTCCGCGTCAGGTGTTGAGGAACCAGGGCAACCTGACGACAAGTGGGCTACTGGAACAAGAAGGCATCGGTGGGCAAGAGACGAAAACAGGGCGTTGTTGGAATGCTACTACGCAAGTAACCCTGGCGGAAGGGGTTACATAAATAGGATGAGGGACTTGTGGATTCTTCGATACCCAACATCCACAATGACGGCAAAACAACTAGTAGCTCAGTGTTCCAACATTCGAAAGAAAGGACTGCTCTCACAGCTAGAGATTGACGAGGTACAACATAAATGCTACGGCAAGGAGGAGTCAGGACGCCAGGTCAGGGGGGAGATATCATCACCCCCACCCGAGATTGGATACATAGCCCCAAGTGCGATAGGAGAAGGATCGTTGAGTGCGAGAGGAACTGACCTGAAAGATAGGATCATGGCCAAGCTTGAAACCTGGATCCCCCGTAGGTCTGCTAGATGATGTTAATGCAGCACTACGGATGATACCTACAACCACGATTACCGACACTAACAAGCTGATCTACACTACGGCAGCAGTGATCAGTGAGATGCTTGGCTACAAGTTGAACAGCCACAAGGGGCAGTACCCTCCATGGAGAAGGACCGACATGGTTCACGCCTACTGGCTGAAGAAGCTGACTGCACTCCACGAGCGTCTGGCAGCACAAATGAACCAGCTGCTAGTTAACGAGAGACACCCGGAATGGCTAACCGAAGGTCGGACGGTCCTGATCCCCAAGGACCCCAAGAAGGGACCGGTCCCATCCAACTACTGACCAATAACCTGCCTCAGTACTACATGGAAGCTCCTGTCAGGCATCATATTGGCTAAGATGAACAGGCACATGGGTCAATACATGAGCGGGGCACAGAAAGGGATTGGCAAGAATACCAGAGGCGCAAAACACCAGCTACTGGTAGACAGAACAGTCAGCCGAGACTGCAAGACCAGACTGACCAACCTGTGCACAGCCTGGATTGATTACAAGAAGGCCTATGACTCAATGCCCCACAGCTGGATACTGGAATGCCTAGAATTGTACAAGATCAACAGGACCCTAAGAGCCTTCATCAGGAACTCAATGGGGATGTGGCATACAACACTAGAGGCCAACTCCAAGCCCATAGCACAAGTCACCATCAAGTGCGGGATCTACCAAGGAGATGCTCTGTCCCCACTGCTGTTCTGCATAGGCCTGAACCCCCTCAGTGAGATCATTAACAAGACTGGCTACGGATACCGACTACGGAACGGAGCGGTTGTCAGCCACCTCCTGTACATGGATGACATCAAGCTGTATGCCAAGAGTGAACGAGACATCGATTCACTGATACACACTACCAGGCTATACAGCAATGACATTGGAATGTCGTTCGGGCTGGAGAAGTGTAGTCGGATGGTAACAAAGAGAGGGAAGGTAGTCAGAACTGAGGGGATCGAACTACCAGAAGGCAACACTGCAGACATAGAGGACAGTTACAAGTACCTGGGGATCCCGCAGGCGAATGGGAACCATGAAGAGGCTGCTAGGAAAGCTGCAACCACCAAGTACCTGCAGAGGGTCAGGCAAGTCCTGAGGAGTCAGCTGAACGGTAAGAACAAGATCCGGGCTATCAACACCTACGCCCTGCCCGTGATCAGGTACCCTGCTGGGGTAATAGGCTGGCCAAAGGAGGAGATAGAAGCCACTGACATAAAGACAAGAAAGCTCCTGACCATGCATGGAGGGTTTCACCCCAAGTCCAGCACCCTGAGGCTGTACGCTAAGCGGAAGGAAGGGGGCCGAGGACTGGTGAGTGTCAGCACCACGGTCCAGGATGAGACAACGAACAACCAAGAATACATTGGGAAGATGGCCCCAACTGACCGAGTGCTCAGTGAATACCTCAGGTAGCAGAAACCCAAGAAAGAGGAGGAAGGCGAGGAACCATCATGGAAGGACAGGCCCCTGCACGGTATGTACCACCGGCAGATAGAGGAGGTGGCTGATATCCAGAAATCCTACCAGTGGCTGGACAAAGCTGGACTGAAAGACAGCACAGAGGCACTAATCATGGCAGCACAGGAACAAGCTCTGAGTACAAGATCCATAGAGGCTGGGGTCTATCACACCAGGCAAGACCCCAGGTGCAGGCTGTGTAAAGATGCCCCAGAGACAATCCAGCACATAACAGCAGGGTGCAAGATGCTAGCAGGCAAGGCATACATGGAGCGCCATAACCAAGTGGCCGGCATAGTGTACAGGAACATCTGTGCCGAGTATAACCTGGAAGTCCCGAGGTCAAAATGGGAGATGCCCCCAAGGGTGATGGAGAATGACCGAGCTAAGATCCTGTGGGACTTCCAGATACAGACGGACAAAATGGTGGTGGCTAACCAACCGGACATAGTGGTGGTAGACAAACAGGAGAAGACGGCCGTAGTGATCGATGTAGCGGTTCCCAATGGCAGCAATATCAGGAAGAAGGAACACGAGAAGCTGGAGAAATACCAAGGGCTCAGAGAAGAGCTCGAGAGGATGTGGAGGGTGAAGGTAACGGTGGTCCCCGTGGTAATCGGAGCACTAGGTGCGGTGACTCCCAAGCTAGGCGAGTGGCTCCAGCAGATCCCGGGAACAACATCGGAGATCTCTGTCCAGAAGAGCGCAGTCCTGGGAACAGCTAAGATACTGCAGGACCCTCAAGCTCCCAGGCCTCTGGTAGAGGGCCCAAGCTTGAAGGATAAACTGCCCGTAGGGGCGTGCTGGGTGTTTTTATATATATATATATATATATATATATATATATATATATATATGTATATATATATATATGTTAACCTTAAAAATTAAAAAGGAGTCAGGGTAAGTCACATACAACACCTGCTCCCAGTTTGAAAACACCGGTATTATTTTAAAAGCCTTTGGCAGTTTGCCACTGCGGTATTTCGACAGAACCTTACCGACACCTAGTACACGTCTGTTATTTTTGAGTCCATCTGTGGCATTGAACACCCAGAAACCTCTGACATTACCGTGCCCACCTCCGTTTGCTTCTCTGTGATCTTCTCCATGATGATGTCGGCTAACGTCCGTCTCACTGGTGGGATTTTGTTCATGAACATCTCGATGGCCTTCTCATCTTCAAGGTCAACGACAATTTCTGTGTCGTACTCAACATCTGCAGGACCTGCTGCTCCCAGCGCCGGCAATTCTTCATCAGAGTGTGCATCCTGAGAGTCAGGCCCGAGAACAGTGACTGGTGCTTTCTTCTTCCCTGGTGCCAGCCCATATTCAGTCTGGAGTTCCTTGTTCCTTTGTTGTAAGACTTTCTTTGATAACCGCTCGTCCACTTACCTGTCGTCGCTTTCTTCCTGGGTGTCTCTGATCTTGAGCCGACCTTTGGCTCGGACAATGTCCGCCTGCAGGATCTGGTCGGCCAGCGCCACCAAGGCAGCTCCGCTCTTCTCTCCTCCACCTTTGGACCAGTTGACTTATGGCATTGCTGTGATTTTACTTCAGCTGTGACCACACTGTGGACGTTTCCATGGACATGTGCGAGCTAAGGGACAGATGTTATTGTAGGATCTACCTTACAATATAAAGCGCCTTAAGGCGACTGTTGTTGTGATTTAGCACTATATAAATAAAATTTAATTGAATTGAATTTAAAATGGTGAGGGCGTTTGTGGTCGAGAGATCTGGTGGAAGTGCATTCTAAAGTTGTGGAGCAGAAGAACTAAAGGCTCTGAGTCCTGTGGTAGTCAGGCGAGCAGGTGGAACAGACAGAAGGGAAGCTGAAGAAGAGCGAAGTGTACAGGGGGGTGAGTACGTATGAAGAAGATCAGATAAATATGGAGGAGCGAGGTTTTGAAGCGCTTTGAAATTATTTAGATTGGAAGGGTCTGAACCTTTTTTTTTTTTTGCAGTTTTAAGAGAAGATGGAACAGAACCAGATATAAGAGAGGCATGTATGATATTAACAATCAGTAGTTTTAACAATCAAAGTTCTAAGTTCTAATATATATGTACAGCGGTCCCTCGTTTATGTTATGTTCTAAAAATAACCCGCAATAGGTGAAAACCGCGAAGTAGCCAACTTTATGTTTTACAGTTATTATAGATGTTTTAAGGCTGCAAAACCCCTCACTACACACTTTATACACTTTTCTCAGACAGGCACGAACATTTTCACACTTTTCTCTCTTGTTTAAACTCTCAAAGTTCAAACCTTCGTAGAAAAATAAGTCCAGTATTATAGAATGAAACCAAAGACCAAACCCTGTTTTCAGGTCCAGAACATGGGAATAGAGCAGCTGCCAGAGAATTCAATGAACCAATGGTACGGAAGTAGAGGAAGCAAGAAGAATGAGCTGAGTAAAGTTTGACTTTTTTGTTTTGCTTAATGCACATAATAATCAGAAAAATACAGTAACTTCTACCTTCCTTTAGCATGTCCAGAAATCCAACTTTTTGTGGGATGGTTAGCATCTTCCTCTGCCTTTTGGGTGCTACCGCACGAGCCTTTGACGGTGCAAAACGTTTTGTCGACAGTGTTGTGTTTGTTGGATTGAAAACTTAGAAACATACATTCAGCACTTCAGAGTCACACTGGTAGTGATCGAAGATTTATGTAAATTTGACAAGCTGAATGCATTCTGTACTGTACAGGAGACACGGCACGAGATTGATTGACAATGGTCTACAGCCAATCAGGATACAGAACACAATGCACTGTAAAAAAAAAAACAAAGCATGCAAAATTGCACAAAAAAATCCGTGAAATAGCAAAAGGTGAACCGCATTACAGCGAGGTATGTATTTTGCACTTTTGATTTCAGAATTTAATTGCCTGGATGATCCATAAAAATATTAATGAGAGAGAGTCTATTGTTTTCTCTTACATGTGTGTGTGTAATAAATTGAAGCGGTAGTATTAAAAACGAAAATCATCAAACCATAATAATAATGAGCATTTAGTAAAAAATTACCACGTAATGTGTTACAAGCGTATTAAAAGTACAGTAACTAAGGAGTCTAAAGTAGGAATCTATGACCTGCACATGTGTGGTGTTTTTTCACAGGTACTTTTCAAATAAACAATATTAAATATAATGGTGCTGGTATGAATCATAGTAGAAATCTTACCAATCTGGACTGCATCAGGGTGGATGTTGAACTTTTGGACGAAGTCAGCAAGAAACCATTGAATTGCGTAAAAGCCTTTATAGCTAATGCTCCCAGACTCATCCACCAAAATCACGAGGTCGACTTTTCCTGTTTCACACTGAACACCTGAAAGAAAGCAAAGATTGTGGGCTATAAGAGAAAACAGAGAAATACAGAGCTGTGAGAAAGTGTATACCACCTTCATGATTCCTTAGGATTTGTATATTTGTCAAATTTACATGCTCCATATTAGAAAAAGATAAAGGATGTAAATACAAAGTGCAGTTTTACTTTTTGTAACGAACACTATTGAACACTTTGAACATTATAACAGGTTTATATATAGAATTATGTCTCACATACAAATGAAAAGATAGCAGTGAAGAAAAGCAGAAGTGTCATGATCCTAGGTCCTGAAGGACTTTATGGACTTGTGACTGTCATTATTTAATGTTCTTTTTGGTCCCAGTGTAATCAGTCTACTTTCCACATCGCAAACTGTGACAGGAACACTCAACCATAATGAACACAGTGGACATAACAGTTTACATGGAGGAAAACGAAGTAGAGAATCCCAGGCTCCGAGTCCTCTCACAGAGTTTGCCCGAAACAACTGAGGTCAGGATTTGGTGAGCAGTCATTATATCTTCAAACTATTAAGACACAAAAGCTGGAAGAAATAAGGATCTATCTGTGTGTGAGTCAGGACCTATTCAGACTATCTTCTGCTTCCATGCCAGCAAACTCTGACACAGTTACTGATTTCTGAAGCAGTCAGTCTGGAAACATAACTTCCAGTCATCAGGAGATATATTCACTAGTGATGTGCGGATCGATACTGAAATATCGATTCCTCCTATACCAGTCATTTATATTCTAGAATCGATTCTCACATTAAAATATCGATATTTTAGTGATTTAGGGTAAATCTGTAGTTTGTCATTAACAGGAACACAGTGGAAAGAAACTATTTCATTCAGATTGTCTACATTGTAAGGAACTCCTTCCTCTTACGCCTTTCATAGTCATGTGCAAAATACGGCTGTATAAATGTGTCGCAGCCGCTGGCCTGCGCACTCACAACAATGGCTGAGCGTAAATGGAGTCATGTGCGGACGTATTTGACCTCCACAAACAGCCAAGACGTGGTTTGCGATACATGTGGCAAGACAGTGAAGTGTTGTGGCAACACCACTGACCTTGTCAAACACCTCAGAGTAAATCATATCACAGAATATGACCAGTGTATGTTGAGGAGAACTAAGAGGAGGAGAGGGACAGGTGCTGCTAGGGTGAGACAGACGTCTCTTACGGAGTCCTTTAGTGCTGCAGGCACGCAACATGCTCAAATAGCGCACAACTTCAGTTTTTTTTCTATATGATAATTCTGCATTATTAAGTGATAAGAACAAGTAATCTGATGTCCTGTAATCATTATGACGCTATAATTTGAGATACAATAAAAAATGGCCTGCATTTGTATAGCGCTTTACTAGTCCCTAAGGACCCCAAAGTGCTTTACACAACCAGTCATCCACCCATTCATACACACATTCACACACTGGTGATGGCAGCTACATTGTAGCCACAGCCACCCTGGGGCGCACTGACAGAGGCGAGGCTGCCGGACACTGGCGCCACCGGGCCCTCTGACCACCACCAGTAGGCAACGGGTGAAGTGTCTTGCCCAAGGACACAACAACCGAGACTGTCCAAGCCGGGACCCGAACCGGCAACCTTCCGATTACAAGGCGAACTCCCAACTCTTGAGCCACGATCGCCACAATACAATAAATACAATAAATAAAATACGTTTTTGTACAGAGTATCGGTATCGGATCAGTATCGTCGATACCACCCTGAATTTTACTTGGTATCGGATCGGAAAGGAAATCAGTGGTATCGCACATCACTAATATTCACAGGGAGGTCTCCTGTACTCTGCCTCTTAGATCTGAGCAAAGGGTCACATAATTGTGGTAAAAAAGTTGTTTATTTTGGAGAGGATGCCTTTGCCTGATAGTTGTTTTATCGGTAGCTGCTGAAGATTGGCCCATTACTCCTGTAAAGAAAGTCTGGACTGGCTCTCGCTTTAAACGTTCAGAGTTTTTGATTCCATGAGGTGTTCCCCAAAGGCAGAGCAGGAACTGGTGTAAGCCGGTGGTGAGGAACCTGCCTAGGCCAACCTGCTACTCTACCTGAGTAGTTTTCCTCTATGATCCATGCTCTTGGTAACCCCACAGTCCAAAGACAGTCGGGTTAGGTTAACTGGTTATTCTAAATTGCCCATAGGTGTGAATGTGAGTGGGAATGGTGTTCTGTCTCTCTGTGTTAGCCCTGTGATAGGTGCTTTTTATTTAAGCAATTAAGCGACAGAGTAAAAATAATACAAAAATGGTAATAAGAATCAGTTAATAAAATCACCTGAATTTCATCTAAGGATAACTGAACTACTCTATGCTAATGCTTATTTCTGATTCTGGTCTTCAAATGAATGAGAGAGAACAGGGAGTACACCACAGGCAGCAGCGCCATCCTCTCCCGGCCACATTCGATAAAGTACAGATGAGGAAGCACTGACTCAGTACAAAGTCCTCCGACTCCTTTGAGACTCTAATCCAACAGGGTGAAAATAAGCAGAGAAAAATCAAAAAATTATAATTCCAGTTCTTAAGTCCACAGTGGTTGGGCTTGTAGCTGAAATCGTTTTCAGATGTTACTATACTCTTTAAATTTAACAAAACTGTACACACTCTGCTTATTTCATTGCATCGAAAATTAAAGTTAATTAAAGTTATGCATAATTAATAATCAGCAGAATCTGATACCGGACTTCTTTTCACCACTTGCTGCAGGATGAAAGCAAATACCTAAACTAATCCTCCAAAAATGATTCTGTTCATCTGGACGTAGCGTTTTCATTGGGAGAAACATTTAATTATCATCAGGTGACTTCTTTAATGTTTCTTTAAATCTTTCACCCCATTGTCCCCATCCTCGATGTTCCATCCTTCTCTTTTCTGGCCACTGAAGAAACTCTGTATTTCACTGTGCTTTCTGAAGCACAACTTCCAACTTCCTTTGTTGCCTGGTCTTAGACTTTTCATGCTGTGCTAGACGAGCCTTCTCAGTGAAATCAAACACCTTTTGAAGAATATTCTCCTCTAGAAGCATTTAAGTCTCTTTAGATTTTAGCACATAGATGGTAAAATTTGTTTGTCCCACCCGTTCACTGAGCAGCCTTCTGGAAGCTTTTGTTGCTCAGAGGCCTCTAACTGAAGAGCTCATTTGCAGACTTTTGGGGTTAATCCTGTTTTGTCTGCATCTGAGGCTGATAATTGTATTGATTATTACTGTAATGATTAGTAATGATAATAATGTAATTAAATTCAGGTTTAGTTATATAGCGCCAAATCACAACAACAGTCACTTCAAGGTGCTTTATATTGTAAGTTAGACCCTACAATAATACATGCAGAGAAAAACCCAACAATCATATCATATGACCCCCTATGAGCAAGCACTTTGGCGACAGTGGGAAGGAAAAACTCCCTTTTAACAGGAAGAAACCTCCGGCAGAACCAGACTCAGGGAGGGGCGGGGCCATCTGCTGTGATTGGTTGGGGTGAGAGAAGGAAGACAGGATAAAGACATGCTGTGGAAGAGAGACAGAGATTAATAACAGATATGATTCAATGCAGAGAGGTCTATTAACACATAGGCTGTATCCCAATTGAGGGTCTGCAGCCTTAAAGTTCGCAGCCTCAACGATCCTCAAGGGCCGCGTAATCAAAGACCGCTAAGGCCGGAAGTGTGAGGCTTGTGAAATGGGACGGTCTAGCCTCCGTCGTGCTGCCCAGTCTGCCTTGCAACCATGATAGCTGGAAACGTGTGGTTGACAGAAATGAAGGAGAATGAAGGTGTATCATATATAAAAGACAAATGTTGTTCCTTCAGTATGTTGGCATTACTAAATTTGGCTCAATGTTTACATATATGTGTAAAAAGAAAATGTACGAGCTGTGAAAACTGTTTCTGATAGAATGAAGAGTAGACATATGAAATATTCCTTTATTGGGTGAGAAAATCAGACCATGTCATAACTGCTTTAAGTCATACAGAATAGATATCAGAGCCTTAAACAGGCTGACTTCTGCTAAATGGGTCAAACTGGGCAGAAAGTATACAAACACATAACATCCTTATAGAATATGATGTAACACTATAGATCAACTTACCTCAGAATATATAAAGCATATAAACAATTACAGCAATATGATGCAACAAACACAGCAGTACTACTAATCCAAAATACTCAAAGCTTCATAGAACTGAAACAAACATTTATTTTTAGCTCCATTCTGCTGCTGATACATACTTTAGGTTTCTGAATATTAAACTTGTTGCTGCCTTTCATAGTGTGTAACTTGAAGGCCCTGAGTACTTTCTCCCACACTGAAAACACTGGGATGATAACATTATTTGAACATTACCTAATAAGACTGATTCAGCACAGACAATTAGTTATTTTAAACTTTCCTAGCAGTCCTTCACAAACAGGGAACAGTCTGTCTATTCTCTCCATCTGTCAGCTGCTGCTGGCTCTTCCTCCTCCTCTTCCTCACACACTGCTGAGTTTGTCCTGGTGGATCATCAGGGGTGCAAAGCCTCACAGATGATGTGCAGCAGTGGCTCCCTCAGTCTGTCCTCATCTAGACAATTGCAGTTGTCACACATGGAAATCAAATGTGTGATAAGCTGCAGGATTCAAACACAAGTGTAACTTATAAATACATGTTCATACTTTTATTCCACAATCAGAGAGAAAGAAACAGAGAGAGAGTGCAGGACAGACAGACAGGTGACAGTCTCAGGTGTATACACTGCTACAAAACAGCACAAGAGAAGGAGGATTTAGTGTTTGTGTTATTACGAGTGCTAAACAAGAAGAGTTCCCAGATGGTACAGTGGACACATGTGTGACTCCTGTGATTAAAGCATCTTTCTTTCAGCTTAACGAGTGAACCGTCAGCTCGTTCAAACACACGTTAAAGTAAGTTTGGCTCGACACCACCGAACAGAGGCAGCAATATAACATAGCTAACATTAACAGTGCAGTGAATCCTGCTTGTGCCGTGATATTCAGGACTGCAAACCGAGCAGCATCACTGACTTTCAGCTTGTTGTGTTTGTGGATATATGACTGACTTTAATTATCCATAAAATCATCACATTCTCTGTAAGATTAAGGTCAGCTATTGAACGGCGTATATTTTAAAGGCTTTAAAACCAAGCTGACGCTGAAAGTACAAACATCGTTAATGTCACATAACTTTGCCGACATGTGGCCAACAGTCATGTTTTAATGTTCTTCATTATTCAACATTTGCACATAAATAAGTGACATAATATTCAGTAATTACTTTTAACAGTTTACTCTTCGGCCCCTCCGCTTCTGCTGTCTGCGGCAAAATTATCCACACCGACTGCCGCGCTAGGAATTGTGGGATATGTTGGGCCACGAAGTCTACATCGCCACGCCCTTAAAATTCAGGGAAATGAAGGACGCATTTGAGGGCCGCATTTCGAGCAGCCTTTGAATTGGGACAGCCTTCGTCACGTCGCTGTGACGTAATCGGCCTTAAAATGCGGCCTTTAAGGCAGCAGACCCTGAATTGGGATACAGCCATAGTGAGTGAAGAAGAAACACCAGTGCATCATGGGAATCCCCCAGCAGCCTACACCTATTGCAGCATAACTAAGGGAGGATTCAGGGTCACATGATCCAGCTCTAACTATATGCTTTAGCAAAAAGGAAAATCTGAAGCCTGCCCATAGGTGAATTCTGTTGCAGAGTGTAGCAACTCTGATTAAACACCAAGCTAAACTTTTGTCAGTGAATACAACAGTCTGAGTAGAGTTGACCTTTTACTCTCAGATCTTCATTTGACAAGTGGTGAACTGTAGTTGAAAGAAATACAGAATAGAAAAAATGATCGTGTTTACATAAATACTGCATTATGAAATAAATCAAAATATGAATTTACATCTTTTTATTAACTTGAGCAACAGTAATGATCATCAAGACAAATGTGTCTTTTATCGACCTTCACGAAATACAAATAAAATAGTTTTTTAACAACTACCGCTATTTATGCTTTTTCAACATCTTTATCATGAAATATATACACTTATGGCATTGCCTGAACAATGTTCCCAGGTGGATGGCTGTGGATAAGCCTCAGAGCATGACCAACATGTCACTCTCCCTCTCAGAGCAACCAGGAAGAGTCAGTAAACAGGAAATCAACCAATACAGGTAATCCAGGAGGAAGTGAGGTCATTAGCAAGTTAACCTTCAAAATAAAATCTTCTCATTGGACTTTATTCAACCTCATTAAACATCACACATAGTTTCGATAAAAACAACTCCTTCCGTGTTACTAGTTCCGCCTTTTCCGTCTGGTTTCTGTATTTCAATAATATGCCTCTGCAGCTCTGCACTAAACTTCCTGTTTCTTAAACGTCCACTAACTTAAGCATCTGTTGCTAAGGCGACCTGTCCCCCTCTGACATAGTTCTCTCTCACAGCTGGCCTTGCTTTATAAAGGCCTTTATTATTAAAATACATAAAACAATATAATCAGAAAATGAGCACTAAGAATGTATATTTATTCCGTAAAAATACCATATTTCTAAGATTTTCAGGGCCGAGTACAATAACCTCAGTTTGATCTGAATTAAGAAGCAGAAAGTTAGCGGCCATCCAGGTCTTTATGTCTTTAAGACATTCCTGCAGTTTAACTAATTGGTGTGTGTTACCTGGCTTCATGGACAGATAGAGCTGGGTGTCATCTGCATAGCAGTGAAAATGTATGCTATGTCTTCTAATGATGCTGCCTAAGGGAAGCATGTATAATGTAAACAGAATTGGTCCTAGCACTGAACCCTGTGGAACTCCATAACTGAACTCAGTGTTTGAAGAGGACTCTCCATTTACATGCACAAACTGGAGATAGATAGATAGTGTGGTGGCAGATTTCTTATGTATTGATCACTTTACCAATAATAATATCACTTCATTTAGTTATATGCATGCAGAATAGCACCAAAAATAGGCCTTATGCCCTGTCACACATACACAGAGTGGGGCAATTGTAAGTTCATGTGACATGTAAAACAGATAGTGAGACTCCTTGTCCTTATCTCAGGGAAGGGGGGGGATTTGGGATGTAAATCTTTAGGCAACAGCTAAGTGAAAACATAGTTGTAATTCTCTCTTATGGAGTGGCTACAAGGATGAGGCTGGAGATATATGCCAGTATCCAACAGTTGTTTATGTTTTTAAACCCATTTTGCACAGAGAGGCATTTTTTGAAAAATGTATTGATAGCACTGTTGAATATTATTACACAAGAAAAAAACAACTACACGTAAAATAAATACGCTATGACACCTCTGGCTTTCTATATGGAGGGGCAGTAACTGCGTGTGTATATGTAAGCGTGTAAAAACTGAAGATAGTAAGATTAACAGTAACAGTATTTTGTCTCTATCTGCAGCTGTAGAAATGCATCTCATGTAAACAATAACGTGGCGCACAGCGTGGCGTCAAAAAAGGCACACACAAGAACTCCGTATTCCTCGTCCACATGTAAACACAAAAACTGAGTTTTCGAAAATCTCCAACCTGACAGGTGGTGGTGCGAAGATTTTCTTGTAAAACAAAGGGGGGCCAAGCAAAAAAAGTTTGGGAACCACTGATCTGAGTGTGATTGGTTGGGTTCTTACATTTTGAGAAAAGCCAGTTGTGTCATGGTCATTTTGATCCAGTGTTCTTAGTTTTCATGTGTTTTGTATTTTGTTCATTATTTACCCCATGGTTCCTAGGTTATTCAGTTTAGTTTATTAGATTTCCCCTCATGAATTTACCCCCTGTGCCCCCCTCCATGTATCTGTGAGTTCCCATGCCTCGTTTCTCCTCCTTGTGTTTTATTCCATGTTTTCCCCAGCGCGTTATGTCTTTGCTCTCCCCGTGTTCTCTATCCCTCCTGTCCGCGTCTCTGTGTACTTCCTGTTTTACTTTGATAGTCTCCCGTCAGTGTACTAGTGATGGGAATTCCAGCTCTTTTTAGAGAACCGGCTCTTTCGGCTCAGCTCACTTAAAAGAGCCGTCTCTTTTGGTTCCCAATCGGCTCTGTAGGTTGTTTATTTGCATTAATTAATTTATTATCAACAACAATATAAAATTATGCACAAAATGAATTACTAATGTAAAGAAAAAACATGTTTTTAATTTATTTATGTTTATATATAAATATGCTTTTATTTATTTATCATAGAGCCAAGTCCGCCAGAGCTTATCTTTATATTTTTACATGCTGTAGTGCCATTTTTGGGAGCATTTCAAGTTATTATATTCCAAATTTTAATCATATGTATGCATTAAGTCCATAGTAACTACATAAAATGCAGAAAAGTGCAATAAAAAAAATAGAAAATCAAAAAATCAAATCAAACAAATTTTGTTTTCTCTACATATATTTGTAGTTAGAAAAATATAAGAGGTTTATCCCTCAAAACTATAAATACAAAAAAGTTGCACAAAATCCCACCACAGGAAATTTATTTTGAGTGTCTTCATAGTTTTATTTTTGAGACACACCAATTTTTATATACTTGCAGGAAAAACGAAAATAAATATTATATTGCAAATTTGCAAAAAAACAAAACAAAACCCACCATGTGCATCAAAATAAACTTTTTCCAGCAGTGCAATTTGAGTTCTAAGCATTCCAGAAACTATACAGAAAAGCATAAAGTCAAACAGGTCAGAGCAACAGACTTTTAAAAACACCAGTGTAGTCTTATAAGGCCCATGAGGTAAAAAACTACATTTTCCGCGAAAATGACACCACTTCCAGTTTTGGGCAGGTAATGGCGGACATGCGATAGTCTGCGCTGATGTCTATTCCAACGTAGAAAGTGTTATGAACAGCTGATCTGAGCGTGTTTCTGGAATATTATGTTTTTGTTGCTACAAATGCTTTTTACGAAATTTTTGCAAAGTCGTGTGTGGAAGGAAATTGTGACCGACCACAAGCTCATGGCATAAGATGTAAGTACAACTCCTCCAGTTTCATATGAAAAATTATGTCAGGGTACCTGGGTTGTTGACCCAGTATTTTCAGTTCGTGTTCACTGTTTATCTTCTGCATGTTCCGCTTCCTGTTTTATTGTGTTAGCCTTACTCTGTGTGCATTATGTTCTAGTTCTCTTCCCATTTATTATTAGTTCATTATGTTCAGCTGTTCACTCACCTGTCTCTAATCACTCATCATTCAGCCTGTGTAAGTTCCTCAGTTCCACCAGTCCATTGTCGTGTCATTGATGTTATGTTGTCGTTTCCGCCTGCGATCAGTTCCGCCAGCCATTCAGTCTTTCAGCCAGTCAGTCCTTTTGTTCCTGCCCTGTTCATCCACTCTTCATAATTAACCATCTTCAGTTCTTCACTATCCACGAGTCCAGCGTTTGGGTCACTTCCTCGCCTCCACACGACACAAATCCTGACAAATTATTGCGCTAGCTTAGGTGGTTCCTATGGAACGCCAGGACTGCCATAATGAATTAGTTAAATACACCATTAAATAATTAATTAAATGGTTCCCAGAGCTCCATCCCAAATGGCGCTGCTTCTCTCCCATCAGGCAGACGAAATTCGCAGCGCCTGCTTTTGCGAGCCAAACACGGTCGGTCTCTCTATGTTCTCACATTTTCTCAATTGTTAAAACTATCCTTTTGTATTTATCATAACTCACTTTTTTTTTACCCTCTAATTGTTAGGTCTAGGCGTTAAACCTCTCAGAGCTTTCAATAGTGCCACTGAGAGGACCAACAGGAGGAGCACGAGGAGGACAAGGACAAGGCGCAGCCGGCAGCAGCTTGCTTCTATCGCTCTTCGAGCAGTATGTCTTGTTGCTGAGTTAATCTCCTTTATTAAATAAGAAATAAGTAAGCTGTTTTTGGTTTTTAAACATTTGTCCTTTTACATTTTTCTGTAAACCAGTAAATGAATAACCAGGAACATGATACCCATTTCTTCCCATAGAAATAGCGTTAGCTAGGTTAAACCAAAATACTGATCATTCTCAGAATACAGATTCACAAAGCAGTGAGCAACCTGCTGTGATCAATAATAATAATGACCCTTTAGAATTGCTTAATTTAGTTCTTGCCTGATTAGCACCTAGTGAAAGTGTCTCGCAATATAGCTGTCAAAGTTTGGGTGTGGAGTGCGATGAGAATCAAACAGAGTCAAACGTGGCTCATTCTCAAATGAGTCTGACACAAAACATTTCTTCTTCTGACCCCTTCGTAGCTCTTAATCAGGCTTTAGCAGCCTTGGGTGAAAGACAGGATGAGGTTCAAATACCACTAGAGTTGTTAAGCCAAATAAATAGGTTAAATGAAAGCCGTTTCAATGACTCTATTAACCAACGATCGTCCAGCTTTTCCCCAAACAATGTGCCTGCTAACGAGCCACTCCAACACAGCCCCTTCAAACAACGATCGCGATCGTTCCTTTTAACAAGGCGGTAATCCAGAGCAGATTTGTGCCGGCAATTCACCACAACCCTCTATACTTGTTAGAAATAAATTTAATAATGTTGAAATTAGACAAATTTTGAATGTCCCCCCTCCACACGATATACCCGATTATGCACAATATTATCAAGGCATAATGGGGAGTGCCCGTGAAATATCAAACAGGGTTTTCTCTTATGCACGTCCAGGCGATGTTGTACAGTTAGAGGTGAGAGGGCATCAGTTACAAAATAATGTTTCAGTCATTTTACGTGATAATCACGATTTGTCTAATTTGAAAATTTATTCTTGAGAGCCGTGCAGTCAAACTGGTCGGTAATGTGTGATGGCTCGCTTGAGCTCACGGCTCAGATTGTTAGACCCCCTTCCGGTAGCGGTAAGCAGTAGCAGTTTTTGATACGGGCGACACGGGCGGTTGGCCGGGCCGGCATCGTGGTGGGGGGTGGCATCACGGGCATCGGCAAAAATTTTTTTTTTAAAAAATGCTCATGCTGCCCCGACATCAGCCAGCGCATATTGGGAATGGCATAGGCACCTATCAATTTTCTATCGCCCATTTGCTGGGAGTAAGGGCGCCCTCCGTTTGCGAGGTGTGCCTGCTGCTTGCGGCACAGGGAGGAGAGGGCGGGGCGGTGGGGGATTCCCTGGCTGGCTGGAGCAGCATCTAATAACCAACTTGCAAAATAAAACAAGATAAAAACAAACCAACAAACACGAAAACACCAGACATTATGATACAGACTTATAATTTGCGCCGATATTTTTTCAAAATTCTGTACGCGAAAAGTGAGCGCGAGAGCCCTCGGTGCGCCTGCTCGCTGCTGTGCTGAAGTCAAAGTAAAGTTTATTGTCATCTCCGCTACATACAGTCCAGTATATAGAGAGACGAGACGACGAGGCTCCAGTTACAGCAGTGCAAGTAAACAAACAATAAATATAAGAAGAGTAAGAAAATAAATATCCGCTTTAGGACCAGGGGTAAAGGGATCAATAACAATTTAAAATTTATAATTTACAGTTTGATGATTTAAAGTCTCACACACAACCTGTCAACAGGGGAGGGGCCTGGCTGCTTCCAAATAGAGCACATTTCATTCATAATGTTGTAACTCCAAGCCCATTATGTATTCATGATTTGAATCCTGGGCTGTGCGAAATCCCAGAAATACACCTTAGACAAAGTGAATCTGTGAACTAAGGTGTAGGTCTGTTAGGTTATGTTGTGGTGATCCTCGAGTTGGGGGATGGATGTTCATACTGGAGTGCAAAATTAAAACCAAGAAGATGGACAAGAAAAGTTCAAAACCATCAGGTGCTCAGTTTAGAAAAAATAGAAAAGTAGAGGAGGAGAAACGAGCAAAAGATACAGGTAAGCAGATGTGTGATTGATTCTGATAGTTTCAGGATGACCTGCCATTATCCAGAGTCAGAATACTTTATTAATCCTTAAGGAAATGATGTGAGTTACAGTTGCTCCAAGAAGAAATGGTAAAAATAGTAACAGTAACAGACTAAACTCCAAACAATACATTATGTTACAGATTTTAATATTAATTAGTCATTGTCAATTGTTGATTTGTCCTGTTCTCATTGTATGACGAATTATGATGGCTGTTTGGCCATTTGCATACTCTCTCTCTCACTCTCTCTCCATGTGTGTGTCCGTTTCTCTGGTGAAATTCAGTATGGTTCTGACAACAGTTTTGGGGGGGGGGGGCACCAGAGGCAATGTTCGCCCAGGGCGCCAAACAGGCTAGGACCACTTGCGGTAAGAGGCTGCTTAGACAGATACTCAACAACGAAATCGTTAAAAAGAAAAGGCGTTTTTTGTATGTGGTCCATAACCCAGGCAATAATTTGTGTTTTACCATAAATCTGGCCCACCTTCTGCACCCCGATTTTAATGATCTCCAGGCAGAAACCTTAGCTAGAGAAATTCAACAAAAAGCTGGTCTAAATGATCAAACGCCTGTCAGCTTTAATCATATAATTACATTTGAAAGGCTACTCAGCTGTAAAGTTATAGTATTTTACCTCAAAGAGTACAATTGCAGCCTTTGTAAATTTCAAACTAGTACACCGACTAGCGAAAAGACTCTGTGTTTATTTTTATTTGAGAACCATTACTATGCTATTAAAAATCTAAAAGGTTTTATGGGCACAGACTATGTATGCAATTATTGTCACACAGGTTATAATCATGTCTTATCCCATTTCTGCCCTGCTCGCTGCTCAGTCTGTATGCAGCCTGACTGCAGTCAGCATTTCCTTTCACCTATTGTCTGTGCTGATTGTAATTGCACCTGTAGGTCTCCGCTTTGTTTCCAGAACCATAAAAAGGTCGTTGAGAGGAGTGAAAGAGTCGCCAGCAACTGTCAGCGCTATAAAAAATGTGCCAAGTGTTGACGACTTTATTGTTTAGCAGCAGACGGCAAACCACATAAAGTGTGAAAAGAGCAAATGCCCAATCTGTCGCCAGGAAACCTCTACTGATCAGCAAACACATCAGTGCTACATGCAGGTTTTAGAACGCGAGACAAAACATAACAACAAGCTGATTTTCTATGATTTTGAAACGTTTGTAAGCAAGCACGGTGAACACACTCCTTTTCTTGTGTGTACTAAAACATCAGATGGTAAATGTTGGAGCTCACAAGGCGAGGATTGCGCTGAAAAGTTTCTTGCACATTTTAGACAACCCCTCTTTAAGGGCTCTATCTTTATCGCTCATAATGCCAAGGGTTTTGATGCTTACATTATTGTCAGGGTTATGGTTAAGCAAGGTTTTGTCACGGTCCCCGTACCTCACCAGCTGATTCCGTGTGTTTGTTTTTGTTCTCTCTCTCTCTCTCTCTCCCCCTCTCTCCCTCTTTCCCCTGCCACAGCGTTTCTCACTGTGGGCTCCGCCCCTGGCCCACGCACCTGTGCTCATCATCACACCTGTCGCTGGTTGCTACAATCAGAAGGGCTTTTTAAGATGGCAGACCTACACTACTCGTCGCTGGAACGTTGAGTTACCCGCGTTAGTGCTTCAGCAATCTGCCTAAGTCTGTGAGTTTCCCTGTGATCTAGTGCTAACTGGATTTTCTGTGTGTGTGCGTAGATTCCCCCCAGACCCGTACCCCGCTGACCCTGATATAACTTACGTTAACTTCTTGTCTAAGTTTAAGACTGTGTTTAATAGAGGTTCGGGTGCTGAAGCCGCGGCACTACACCTGCTCAACTTCAAGCAAGGTAAGCGGAGCATGTCCGATTACTCCATTGATTTCTGGATTTTGGCCAAAGAGACCGGCTGGGGGCCGGAAGCGCTGCGAAGTGCGTTGCTTAATAATGTTCGTGAGGAATTAAAAGATGAGTTGATCATGCGTTATCTCCCTGCCTCGTTTGATGAATTAATGTCATTATGCATCAAGGTAGACGAACGGCTGCACGCTTGCCGGGCGACACGGAACTACAACCCCCATGAGGCCGCGGGGCAACTCGGTGCGGCCTCCTCAGCTGAACACGGACCCTCCCGGGCACTTGAGGACGCTGGCGGGGAGGAACCAATGCAGGTTGGCAGCTCACATCTCTCTGCAGCTGAGCGCCAGTGTCGCATCTCGGCCGGTGAGTGCCTCTATTGTGGTCGTAAGGGACATATTGCCGCCATCTGCCCGTCAAAAGTAAAAGGCCATGCCCGCCAGTGAGGGTAGGAGTGCTGGTGGGCGAACTCAGTCAAGATAAATCTCCTCCACGCTTAACATTATCAGCCAAGGTTTCTGTTCACTCTGAGTCCAATTCGCTCCCCGTTTTAATTGATTCTGGAGCTGAACAAAATTTTATTGACTCTGATTTAGTCCAGCAACTTGGTTTAAGGACAGAACCCCTGCCTCATGCTCTACATGTCACTGCTCTGTTGGGGCAGCGTCTCCCAGACATCACACACATCACCGAGTCGTTAATTGTCACCCTTTCCGGCAACCATTCAGAGGAGATTTGTTTCTTAGTATTCAAAGCCACTCGAACCCCCCTAGTTCTGGGGCACCCTTGGCTGCAGCATCACAACCCTCACATTAACTGGCAAAAGGGATGCATCACTGGGTGGGGGGAGGGCTGTCACATGACTTGCCTTAAAGCAGCCTCACCTCCTAGTGCGTTGGTCTCCTCTGAGCAGCCTGTGTCCGCCGACTTGTCAAATGTCCCTCCCGTTTACCACGACCTTGCAGAGGTTTTTCGGAAGGACCGGGCTCAGTCATTGCCTCCACACAGACCTTACGATTGCGCTATTGATCTGCTCCCTGGCGCCACGTTACCAACTAGCCGTCTCTATAGCCTCTCGCTTCCTGAACGAGAAGCTATGGAGAGATATATTACGAAGTCTCTAGCTGCTGGCATCATCCGCGTCTCCTCTTCTCCTGTAGCAACAGGGTTTTTCTTTGTAGAAAAGAAAGACAAGACGCTTCGACCGTGTATAGACTATCGCGGACTGAATAACATAAAAGTTAAGAACAACTACCCGCTGCTGCTCCTCACCTCTGCCTTTGAGCTCCTTCAGGGGGCCACAATCTTTAGTAAGCTGGATCTAAGAAATGCCTACCACTTGGTCCGTATTCGCGAGGGCGATGAATGGAAAACGGCATTCAATACTCACCTGGGACACTTTGAGTATTTGGTCATGCCATTGGTCTTACTAATGCCCCAGCAGTTTTCCAGGCCCTGGTAAATGACGTTCTGAGGGACTTCATCAATTGGTTTGTGTTTGTGTATCTTGATGATATTCTGATCTTCTCCAAAACCCAGGCCGAGCACGAAACCCAGGTCTGACAGGTTTTGCAGCATCTCCTGGAGAACCGATTATTCGTCAAGAGTGAAAAGTGCGAGTTTCATGTCTCCACAGTTGCTTTCCTGGGCTATATAATAGAAAAGGGGGACCTCCGCCCGGATCCAGCAAAGGTCAAAGTCGTGGTGGAATGGCCCGAACCACCCAATCGGCGCCAGCTGCAACGGTTCCTCGGGTTTGCGAACTTCTATAGAAGATTTATTCGGGATTTCAGTAAGGTGGCCTTACCACTCACCCAATTAACATCACCCAAGATTCCATTTCAGTGGAATGATGCCGCCCCGTCAGCCTTTCAGGAACTCAAGAATAGGTTTGCCTCAGCACCCATCCAGATTCAGCCCGACCTCACACAGCAGTTCGTGGTGGAGGTGGACGCCTCCGACTCCGGGGTGGGTGCAGTTCTATCTCAACAGAGGGAAGGTAAGCTGCACCCCTGTGCTTTCTTCTCTCGCCGTTTTTCCCCAGCAGAGTGAAATTATGATGTCGAGGACCGGGAGCTACTGGCCATCAAACTCGCCTTGGAGGAGTGACGGCACTGGCTTGAGGGCGCGGCTCAACCCTTCGTCGTCTGGACGGATCATAAGAACCTGGCCTATCTACAAACCGCAAAAAGGATCAACGCCCGGCAAGCAAGGTGGGCCCTGTTTTTCACCCGTTTTCGGTTTTCAATCTCCTACAGACCTGGATCACGTAACATTAAGCCTGACGCCCTATCCTGGCAATATTCTGGTTCTGAGGACAAGACTGACCCTGCACCCATCTTACCTGGAACCTGCACCACGGGAGCCATCTCCTGGGAGATTGAGGCGGCTGTTCGGGAGGCTCAGAAGACAGAACCCGACCCAGGAGGAAGGCCAGCCCGACGGCTATTTGTTCCCCAGTCGGTCAGGTCTCAAGTTCTTCATTGGGCCCATACGGCTCGTTTCTCCTGCCACCCAGGAACACACCGAACCATTCGGTTTCTGCAACGTTATTTCTGGTGGCCCTCTTTGACCCGAGATGCTCGAGAATCTCTGCCTGTCCAGTTTGCGCCAGGAACAAGTCTACAAACCAGTCACCTGCAGGACAACTCCACCCTCTTCCTACACCCTCCAGACCGTGGTCCCACATCGCACTCGACTTCGTGACTGGGCTGCCTCCCTCAGCAGGTAACACTGTAATTCTTACCATAATTGATTGTTTCTCCAAAGCTGCCCATTTCGTGGCTCTGCCCAAACTTCCCACGGCCCTGGAGACTGCACGGTTGCTCACCCAACACGTCTTTCGTCTGCATGGGATCCCGGAGGACATTGTGTCAGATCAGGGGCCTCAATTCGCTTCCCGCGTCTGGAAGGAATTCTGCACCTCCTTCGGGCCAAGGTAAGTCTCACCTCAGGCTATCATCCACAGAGCAATGGCCAGTCAGAGCAGGCAAACCAGGAGCTGGAGGCCGCCCTGCGCTGTGTCGCCTCCTCCAATCAAACCATCTGGAGTGACGAACTACCGTGGATAGAATATGCTCACAACAGCCTGACGGCCATCCTGGACAGCCGCTGCGTGAGTTCCACCGTCTGCACCCTGGTGGGTCGCCGGGAGGCTCCCGTTGAGGGGGGGGGGGGGTCCCCGTCATGGTCCCCGTGCCTCACTGGCTGATTCCGTGTTAGGCAACATGTGTTTGTTTTTGTTCTCTCTCTCTCTCTCTCTCTCCCCCTCTCTCCCTCTTTCCCCTGCCACAGCGGTGCTCACTGTGAACTCCGCCCCTGGCCCACGCAACTGTGCTCATCATCACACCTGTCGCTGGTTACTACAATCAGAAGGGCTTTTTAAGATGGCAGACCTACACTACTCGTCGCTGGAATGTTGAGTCACCCGCGTTAGTGCTTCAGCAATCTGCCTAAGTCTGTGAGTTTCCCTGTGATTTAGTGCTAAGGTTTAAAACCAAACTTAATCATTGCGGGATCGAAAGTGATCAACTTTACAGACCCAGACTTTAATCAGCGTTATATGGATTCACGTTGTTTTTTCCCAATGCCTCTGTCAGCTATCCCGAAAGCAATGGGTTTTTCAGACAGCATTGAGGGCTTTTTTCCCCATTCTTTCAGCTCGAAACAAAACATGATTTATGTAGGCCCTTATCCTCCCCCCTCCGCCTATAGTCTCGAGCGCATGACAACACAGGGTAGGAAAGAATTCTACAAATGGTATGATTCGGTCAGCTCCGGCACCTTCAATTTCATGAAAGAGGCCCTTTTATATTGTGAAAACGATGTTGAAATTCTAGCTCGCGGTTGCACATTGTTCAGAAACGGATTTATTGAAGAGACAGGAGTCGATCCTTTCAGCTGCAACACCCTTGCCAGCGCGTGCCTAAAAACTTATTTAACAAACTTCATGCCAGCGAATTCTTTAGCAATACCGTGCCCTGCAAATTACCATAATCAGGTCAAATAATTTTCCTCATCCTCAATTCAATGGCTCGAATATCTCTCTTACACATAAGGTGTTTTTATCAGACACGCACTCAATCAAGGGGAAAAACAGCTCGGTAGTTATTATGTAGATGGCTATGACGAGATTAGCGGTAAAAAAATATGTGTGGGAATTTTTGGGCTGCTACTTCCATGGTTGTGTTACGTGTTTTTCAAATCAGGCCGATGTTAACCCTCTGTTAGGTACTTCTTTTTCAGACATTAACATGGCCACTCAAGACAGGCTCGCTAGATTGAGAGCTGAGCATAATGTGTGTCTTGTTATAATCTGGGAACATGAATGAACGGAGTTAAAACGTACTGATGACAGTGTAATCAGCTTTCTCAAACATTACGATCCACCAGAGCCTTTGAATCCTCGCCACGCTCTCTTTGGTGGTCGTACAAGTCCAGCGCAGCTGCGTTGCAGTGTAGCGCCTGGTGAAAAAATTAGTTATGTGGATGTTACCTCGTTGTATCCATTTGTAAATAGCACCTGCCGGTACCCCTTAGGTCATCCCTCAAATAATTTTTTGAAATTTTCAGGACACAAAAAACTACTTTGAGTTCATCAAAGCAGTAGTTTACCCTCCCAGGGCTCTCTATTTCCCCGTTTTGCCCTATAAAACCCAGCCAGGCAAGCTTCTCTTTACTCTCTGCCACACTTGTGCCGAAATGAATAACCAGGAGGGGGCGTGTAACCATAGCGACGAGGAGAGAGCTCTCAGAGGTGTGTGGACCACTCCTGAATTTAACCTGGCCTTAGAAAAGGGATATCAAATAAGTCGAATCATCGAGGTATGGCACTTTGAGAAACAGAGTAGCACAATATTCACACAATATGTACATAATTTCCTACGCAATAAACAAGAAGCTTCAGGCTACCCATCAGATGTTGTAAGTGAGGAGGCAAAGCTGCTTTACATTAAAGACTACCAGGCTAAACAAGGCATCACTTTAGACCCTGAAAACATAAAATTAAACCCTGCTTAAAGACAAATGGCCAAACTGTGTTTAAACTCCTTTTGGGGTCAATTTGGGCAGAGAAATAATCTGACACAGAGCAAACTCGTGAGTGACCCCGAGGAATTCTTTAACCTCATGTTTTCTCCAAAATACAAAGTGAGCTATTTCTCTTTTGTCAGTGATGATGTGGCTCTTATTCAATGGTGTTATGGTGACCTCTGTACTCCACTCCCAAACTCCACAGATAACATCTTCATTGCGGCCTTCACTACTTCATATGGGCGCATGAAACTCTACAGTTACTTGGATCAGTTGCAGGAAAGAGCTATTTACTATGATACTGATAGTGTTGTTTATTTCACCAAAAAAAATCAATCTGAACTACAATTAGGTAGATATTTAGGCGATCTAACAAATGAGTTAGACCAGGATGATTTCATTACAGAGTTTGTTGCAGCTGGACCTAAAAGTTATGGGTACATGACCAAAAACGGGAAAGTGGTTTTGAAAGCAAAAGGGATCACACAAACACATGATGTCTGCGAAAGGGTCAACTTTGAATCTGTAAAGAACCTTGTTGACAATTACATTGATAACTGTGAAGGAGGGTCTACACTTGAGGCCCCTCAGCATGGCATCGTTCGCCATAAATCAGGTTTCTCACTGCAAAATTCATCATTCCCCCAAAAATTCTGTGTTGTTTATGACAAGCGTAGAATGCTGCCAGGAGGTCTGACTTTATCTTTTGGTTATTGATTATTTTTATTTATTTTAAAATGTTTCAGCCTGCTTTAATCGAGTTTGATCAGAGACTTCAAGTCCCATTTTCCTGTATGGTTGTCGGGCCTAGTGGCTCAGGAAAAACTTTTTTTTGTCAAATCTGTATTGGAGAACTGTGTACATGTTTTGAATAAGCTTGTTGACAATGTTGTGTGGGTTTATACATCCTTTCAGCCTCTGTATTCTGAGCTTCAAGAGAAAAATAAAAGCATTAAATTCATTGAAGGTCTCCCTGATTCTTTTGAAGATGAGAGCTTGTTTCCCTTACACCAGAGTCATCTCATTGTACTGGATGATGTTATTTTTCAACCATCAAATCATCCAGAAGTGGTCCGGATTTTCACACAGTACAGACACCATAAAAATATGAGTGTCCTGATGTTGACTCAGAATGTGTTTCTACAGGGTAAACACAGCAGAACGATCAGTCTGAACAGTACTTATATGGTGTTATTTAAAAACCCTTGTGATAAATTACAAGTCAATACACTAGCTAGACAAATATGTCCAGGACGTCTGCAGTTCTTCTTGGAGAGTTTTGAAGAAGCCACGAGAGAGCCACATGGATATTTATTGATAGACCTAACCCCGACCTGTCCAGAGCAGCTCAGGCTGAGATCCGGGATACTACTGGCAGAACAGTTGTGTGTTTTCTTACCCAGGAAAAAATAAAAGAAAAAATGTCTGTAAGATTGAGAAGAAACTTTGCTTTGCTGAAAACACTAACCACAAGCTCACCCAACATTCGTAAGGTTATTTTAGAAGAATGCTCACACGATTTTATTCAGGCTATTTGCGAGATTTGTATGAATCTTTTAAAAGGGAATATTACAATCACACAATGCCAGCATAAGAAATTGAAACGGCATAAAGAGAAAATCAGACAGATGGCCAACAGACGGGATGGAGTCAGAAAGAAAAAAAAGTTAATGACTCAAAAAGGTGGTTTCCTGTTACCACTGCTCACAACAGTGCTACCCATCGTCGCGGATTTAGCTATAGGCGCCATTCGCAAATAAAAGATGCAGAAAATGTATTTGATCTCGCCTGAGCAGATCAAACGCTTACATGAAATGCATGGAAATGCCTCTCGGCCGAGCATCAGAGACAAAGCCGAGGATTTGGATAGCGAAATGAGACGGGTAATGGAGACTCGGGGTCTAAACCCGGATGAGAAAATAAAAAAGTATAATATGCTTTTACAAAAGTATCTCGCACTGGAGAAACAAAAACTGGATGAAAGCAAGCAAATAACGTTAAGACTCCCCGCTGAGTGCGAGGGGAGACAGAGTGACAGGTCATATGATGGGTGCCACTACCAGCAGGAAGAGAGTGAGGAAGGGGAGCAGCTGGGAAGTGTGGATAAAGTTTTGCATGAAGTTTTAACCAACATAAACCCACGCTCAAAGAGAAACACTGAATATCTAATGCGTAGAATATTAGCATCAAAAGGTCACAGCGGATGGACTGAGGACGGTGAATTGATGCATAGAGAAAACCCTATACCAGGAAGTCATATGCTTGACTTGATGAAGTTTTTAGCAAGCTCTCGGACAAGTGTGAAACCAACAGGCTGGAGTTCGCTTGCACGTACTTTGGCAGACCTAAAAATCCCCCTTTCCACTATTGGAAACTTATCAGCTAGAAGGGAGATAGCGATATTCTCGTGTTTCAAGAGAAACACGAGAATATCAAACATCATGGAGGACGATGTGATTGTTAAGAAAAAAAGAAGAAAGGCAAAACAATTGCCTTATCACCCACTTGGTTAAATTTTGATGTAAGCAATGTAATTAAAAACCAAATCAAACATTTTTCTTATTTTAAAGTTAATTATCTCTCATGTTTTTATTGAACAAAAAACACTTTACACTCTTTTTCCCCCAAAAACGTTTTTAGTCTTTATTAAAAATGAATTTTTAACACAAATGACAATCATTAAAAGCTTTCAGAGAACACAAAGTTTGATTAAAATTGCTAGCTTTACATATTAATACACATCTGATAAATCGTTTTACAAAACACGAGACCACGGTATCATTTTTCTTTTGATTAGAGCAAGTACATCATCATAGATCTTTCCACGCCATCTCTGGGCTAAAAAAAGTACACAATGCTGACCACATACTGTAGACAGCGTGGCTTGTAGCTGTCTTTGATGGAAAGATACTCGATCAGCGTGCTTTTTCAAAAACGTTACAATGCTTTTGGGGTAAAATGGATAATCCGGTGGGAATCCGAACGATTAGAACTTGCTTAGACTTGCTTAGACTTGCGTCCTGACGGTTTTACCAGTCTGTCTCTTTTTGCCAGTTTTTCTCAGCTTTTTAAACTCTGCCAGTCTTTAACCCGGAGGACATTTTAAGGGTCTACGTGAAATTATGCTTAGCCCTGAGCCCTCTTGGCGTTCTGCTGTGTCTGAGTGATTGAACTTACTGACAGCTGTAGTCAGCACGTCCGATGCTATGTTCTTCACGGCAGTCTTCAAATGAGGTTTTGCGACGCTCACACCCCGCTTTATGAATGGAGTCACAAATCTAAACAATTTTGAGAAAATAGATGCTATGACGCGTCCGTAAATTACTGGCGCACCTGAAAAGCCGGAGAGACCGTTACCGGCTTGGGTTTCGTAATGCCGTATAAATCTATTATTATCCATATTGTTATGACTTATGGCAGATCCTTCACAGGCCGGAAATTTAACTTCACTACTGTTTTACCGTAGGTAAAGTTTACAGGTTCGTTCTGATCGGTTTTGATTTCGATATGGATCTTTTCGATGTGTTTGCGAGCAACAGGAATGTAGTCTGGTTTGTTAAAGCTCTGTGTGATAATATCTCCCTCTATTTTGACAGTACACAGCAGGGGTGAGTAGCTATCACCCACGAGCTGCAGCGTTGCAATATCATAATAACAGAATAGGTGATAACACCCAGCCTTTATATCTGCTGGATATGGTGGAAATTTGCGCTCAAATTGCTGCCAGACACCTGTCGGGACACCAAGCATATATGCAAGCAGTGGGAAAAACCTGAGCTGATATAGGCCTCCAAATGTGAATTCAAACTTTTTAACAATTGGATTATATTTTAGATAAATATCCGAGTCGATACGCCTAAGGCAGGCTTCAACCTCTGATCTCAGCGTGTTAGCATCCTCATAAAAACCAGCGCGTATTTTTGTCTTAACCATGTCATCAGGCCTCTGCTCAGCATCACTCTATTTCCTCCATTCAAAATAAGCCTTATCATTCGGGAGATTAAGCCATGTATAGGGATATGAAATTTCAGTGAGAGCCACCTCCCAGGCCCCATTGAGATTGAGATGATGGGCCAAATCAACATGGAAACTGGAACTGGTGTTATTTTTAAATACATTCAAGCTTGCGTTTGAGGGTAGCGTTACGTAAAAGCCCTGCGATCTGAGACTCATACTGATCCCGTTACCAAGGTGAAAATGAGGTCTGGGGTTTGTTATGTGAGTTTTTAAGCTCACTGGCTTTAATCCAGCTATTAAACTTTTCAGGCCAGTTCCGCCATTTGACGAGGAAATACATCTGCCCCTTCTGTTTACGTTTTGAGAGAATTTTCTCAATGTGATAAAGCTTATCCTTAATCAGACTGATTTTCTGATGCTCATGGTGGTAAAAACTACTGATAATTTGTTCCCCGCTGTAATCTTTGATTTTATAAACAGGAGGATCTCTGGGTCTATAGTAAATATCTCATCCATGAAGGTTTGCTCATACCGTTTATCAAACACACCTCTAATTTTAGACAGCCTCACATGATCTCCCTTTTTAAATTTCATGGGCTTATTTCTGCAAGGAATAGGAGAAGTACCATATAGTAGTGATGGGATTTCCGGCTCTTTTTAGAGAACCGGCTCTTTTGGCTCGGCTCACTAAAAAGAGCCGGCTCTTTTGGCTCCGAACTGGCTCTTCAGGTTGTTTTGTTGCTTTGGTTAATTTATTATTAACAATAATATTAAATTATGCACAAAAGGAATTACTGATGTAAAAAAAAGTGGTTTTATTTATATATTTTTATATATAAATATATGTGGTGGCCCCTAGAGACAAAGGACGTACAAACTCCAAAAAGCACATCCAAACTCAAAAACACATTTCTAGTGTTAACTGAACTTCCAAAACAGAGCTACCTAGATCACTTAAATTACACAATTGAAAGCATATGTGTATTTTTTGTGTATTTATACACAAGCACTCATATATATTCAAATAATTTTTAAAAAAAAATGTTCATTTACCTGTTACTACCACACACCAAATCCAGTCGTTGGTACTTCCTGGCTTGTGTAGCCACTACGTAACAACAGCTCAACACTGCCCCCTAGCATCCTGGAGCACTTCTGTTGTCTTTTGTACGTGTTTTGGAGTTTTTATGTGCTTCTGAGTTTTTACGTGCTTCTGAGTTTGTACGTGCTTTGGAGTTTGTACGTGCTTTGGAGTTTGTACGTGCTTTGGAGTTTGTACGTGCTTTGTCTCTAGGGGCCACCGTAAATATACTTTTATTTATTCACTCCACATAAAATGTAATAAATAAATCATATAATACAAAAACCAACTAGTCACATTTCAACTTTTAACTATTTCAATTTTCAGCTTTTTCCTTTTAAACAAATTTAAAGTGAAACAACACAAAACACTGCAAACCACAACACAATTAAATATAAATTAAAATATGAAAACAAAAGAAGATGCACATTCTCTGTCATATGGGCCTGCATGAATAAACTTTCTGAATCCTTTATCATCCGCAACTGAAAATAGTTGTGGATGATTACTATACCTTTTTAATGTGACGTTGTTGTCCCTGGCTCTCTTTCTCTCTCTCTCCCTCCCGCTCTGTTCCTGTGCTACTGCGAGTGTAACTACCGCCCCTCCCCCCTCTGCTCAGCGCAAAGCACAAGGCTCGCGTGCGGAGTGAAGCGGGAAAAAGGGCGAGAGAGAGAGAGAGAGAGGGTGAGAGAAAGGAAAAAATCTCCACGGCTCCCAATAAGTAGCCGGCTCGCCTCATTCACGTCAAAGAGTCGGCTCTAAGAACCATTTCGTTTGCAACCGACACATCACTACAGTGTACGTCACGTTGTGTTGCTCCTGCCCTGTAATTATTATTAGTATCAGCTGTGTTCCCGTGTGCTCCCATGTCCCTCGTTATCCTCCTGTGTATTTATGTCCGCCTCTCCCTTGGTTCTGTGTTGCGTCCTCCCTCATGACTGTGTGTCCCTCCGTGTGTTTCCTCATGACTCACTTCCTTTAGAATCTCCCAGTTCAGTTTTGTATTACTTTGTATCACCTTTTCCTTCTTTCAGCAATAAAGCTGTATTTTGAGTTTAGTCCTGTTTCCCGTGAGTTTGCGTTTGGGTCCACTTCCTGCCTGCACACAGCCTGATTATGACAAATTGAGTCTAATAACAGATTAAATGCCATGTTGAGGCTGTCATTTTTAGCATCTACATGGATGTTAAAATCACCCACAATAATTATTTTATCTGAGCTGAGCACTAAATCAGATAAAAAGTCTGAGAAATCAGAGAGAAACTCTGTGTAAGGCCCAGGTGGACGATAGATGATAACAAGTAAGACTGGTTTCTGAGTTTTACAGCTGGGGTGGACGAGGCTAAGCATCAGGCTTTCAAATGAATTAAAGTCTGTCTGGGTCTTTGGTTGATTAATAGGCTGGTGTGAAAAATTGCTGCCACACCGCCCCCTCGGCCTGTGCTTCGAGGTTTCTGGTAGTTAGAATGACTCGGGGGTGTTGATTCATTTAAACTAACATAATCATCCTGCTGCAACCAGGTTTCTGTAAGGCAGAGTAAATCGATTTGTTGATCAATTATTAAGTCATGTACTAACAGAGACTTGGAGGAGAGAGACCTAATATTTAATAATCCACATTTCACTGTTTTACTCTTTGGTTCAGATGTGGATACTGTATTGTTCTTTCTTTGTGATTTTTTTATGTTTAAGTTGTTTGTTGCTGGTTTTTAGTTTGTTTTTTGTCTGTTTGGGAGCTGACACAGTCTCTATGGAGATGGGTTTTTGGGGGGGTAACAGGAGGAGAGAAGCTGCAGAGAGGCGTGTAAGACTGCAACTCTGCTTCCTGGTCCCAACTCTGGATAGTCATATTTTGGGGGGTTTAATAAATTGGTCCATATTTCTAGAAATGAGAGCTGCTCCATCCAAAGTGGGATGGATGCCGTCTCTCCTAACAAGACCAGGTTTCCTTCAGAAGGTTTGCCAATTATCTATGAAGCCCACATCGTTTCTGGGACACCACTCAGACAGCCAGCAATTTAAGGAGAACATGCAGCTAAACATGTCACTCCTGGTCTGATTGGGGAGGGGACCAGAGAAAACTACAGAGTCCCACATTGTTTTGGCAAAGTTACACAACGATTCAATATTGATTTTAGTGACCTCCGATTGGCGTAACCGGGTGTCATTACTGCCGACGTGAATTATGATCTTACTGTATTTACGTTTACCCTTAGCCAGCAGTTTTAAATTTCCCTCAGTGTCGCCTGCTCTGGTCCCTGGAAGACAATTGACTATGGTTGCCGGTGTCTCTAGCTTCACATGTCTGAGAACAGGATCACCAATTACCAGAGTTTGACCCCCGGCGGGTGTGTCGCCGAGTGGGGAAAAACAGTTAGACACATGAACAGGTTGGTGGTGTACCTGGGGCTTCTGTTTAAGACTATGCTTCCTCCTCACCGTCACCCAGCCGCCCTCTTTCCCCAGCTGCTTGGAGTCTGCCGGGGAACAGCTAGCGGGGCCTACGCTATCTTCGGCTGCACCAGCTACAGGGGCCTGGCTAGCTACGGGTGAATGAAGGGTGCGAAGCCGAGTCTCCAATTCAGTAATCCTGGCCTCCAGAGCTGCAAATATGCTACATTTGTTACAGGTATCATTACTGCTAAAGGAGGCCGAGGAGTAACTAAACATCTGACACAATGAGCAGGAAAGTGCAGGAGGGACAGGTGAAGTAGCCATGGTGCTAACAAGTCGGCTACGAGCTAAGCTAAGCTAGCGAAACAGTACAGAGACAGTGAGTATTTACTCACTCTGTCTAAGGTCAAATGGGGAGAGTCCCAGATTTAAGCCCCATGGGAGTGTCCCCTAAGAGGGACGTGGACCCCCTATTGATCATCTAAATCTGGGACTCTCCACCATTTGACCTTAGAACTGAAGAAGCTTCTCGGATGAGAGGTGAAACGTCTTCAACAACTTAAAGAAGTCCAGACGCTTTTCTTTCCAAGCTCCTAAGACTACGATGACCTGGATGACTGAGAACCTTCACAGACAGAACCGGCTTTTGTTGCAGAGTCCTACCTGAGCCCCACAGCAGCAGCAGAACCAGCAGCAGGTGATCCATGTCAGGTCCACGTCCGTCTCCTCTCTGTCTGTCCGACTCTTCAGCTCTCTGCTAATAAACTGCTGTTTCCTCTTCATCTGTTATCTACTTATCAGCCAACTGATGAGCAGCTTCTTTCAACTGAAAAACCACAGATTAAAAATCAGCTGTTCTTGCATGGATAGATTTCATCATGCCAGACTCTGAGATGTTGTCTCAACTGTAACGATGTGAAGTGTTCGGGTCCGATGTTCTGACCCAGACTGTGTCGAGCTCAGTTTAACAATCACATCAGGGGCGACTCATAAATGCTTCACACACCTGAACCTGATGTTTAATAACACACAGCATCTCCTCATGTTAAAGCTAAATAACCACTCTTCTATTTTCTTCTTCTACATGTTCCTGAAATGTGTTTCAAAGGTTGTTGTTAATGTAGTTTACAGGAATGATCTCAGCCTTCTGGGGTGAAATTTGCTGCACTTACGCAACATTTCAGAAAAAACTTTTCTCCTTTTTAAAATTTATATATTAACAACAATAAAAAAATAATAATTTGAAGAACTTTTGAAAATCATTTGCAGAGTTATCTGTTCATATCCAAACATGCTTACAAATTTATTCCTCAGAGTCCTGAAAATCACATCATCCTGCTTTTATTGTCTTTTTTTAATCATCTCTTTCTCGTTATTCAGACTTTGCTCTCATCAGACACACACAAGAAGATTTTTATTAATTTAAATATTTCTTTGGACGCATCAGTGAAAGTGTTTTTTAGCCTAAAATCACAGGTTTAAGATCCAGAGCAGATTTTAAAGGGTTAACCTTCATAAAGTGTGTGACAGCTACAGGAAAGATCTGACACCTTTATCTGATCACACAGATGCTGAGTTTAGCTGCGGTCAGTCGGCTAGCTGAAGTTCTAGCATCTGTAATCTGATTGGTCGGTTTTTCACGCAGCAGATTAAAACAAACTCAGGTGAGTTTGGTTGAAAAATCTCTTTCAGGTTCTCCTGTTTCATCCTCTGATTTTAAGCTGATGCTGCTCAGCGCGTAACATGATCCACGTCAGCTGTCACATGACGAAGCTGCTCAGAACTTCCTGTCAGAGAGGAAACACACGAAGGTGATGAGGAGATAAAGGCAAGGAAACATGAGTGAGGACACTTCTCCTGTGAGTCACGTTAGAGTTTGTGTGAAACACTCGGACACCTTTAATGAACAGTTTAAAAAGAACATTTATGATATTTATAAATATTTATATGTGATGAAAAAAGTTTTGGTGGTAAAATTTCAGTTTTGTGTTCTGATCAAACAGATGTGCGATAATATCGACTGTGTTTGAGTCACAGGCTGTAATATCTCAGCCTTTCAACATGTGGCCTTTATTAGAGGAGCCGTGGATTACTCGCAGGGAACGTTGGGATGCAGGAAAGGCGGCGCCAGGATCAGAGCAGGGACGCATTTCATGTTTCCAGCGTGTAAAAACACAGCATTGGTACAAACCCAGCACATGCGCTCATCTCACTGACGGCCACATCAGTGTGTCAGGAAGAAATGCAGCATGCAGAAACTCAGCATACAAAAGAAGCTTTATTGATCAAACAATCTGAACAGAAGACGCTGAAGAACAGGAGATCCTGGAAATCCACCAGAGGAGGAAACTAACCTGAAACCAAGAAACTAAACTGAGGAGCAAAGAAGGAAACAGGAAAAAACAGGTCGGAGCAAGAAGGCGACCAACTTCACATAAAATGTCTCACCTGTCCCCAGCTGGGAGCAGAGGACAGGTGAGACAGTCTGCAGCTGCACATGGGAGGGTCAAAGGTCACAGAGCAGACACAAAATACACCAACTATTTTTCATTGTTTGGAGAATTTTGACAATCTGATCAATCAGTTAATTATTTATGAAAATAGTCACATGTTGATCGATCGGTGATGATTAGCTGCAGTCATTATTTTAGGGGTACAAACAGGACTGGAAGAAGCTGGAAGCAGTAAATATAAACAAGTATTAATGCTCACACTTTAATACAGGAGTAACACATGACCTGATGATGTGATATACAGTTTACTGTGGTTGTACTTCATGTTCACACTGTGGTGAAGGATGCAAACACTTCCTCCACCATGTGGAGGCGCTGCTGAGCTGCCTGCTTTTCTGGACGCTGCCAGCTTTAACCATCCAGCTCCGGGTCCTCCTGTGGGCGGGGCTCCTGCCTCCCGGTGACCTGCAGAGACACAGCAGCACACAGGTGTGAGTCAGCGAGTCTTCAAACGGGCCGAGAGCTTGGTTCCAGAGCGTCCTCTGATCAGCAGACGTGTGCACGGTACCTTATGGCTGAAACAGACGGCAGAGATGAAGAGCAGCAGGCTCAGCAGCAGGAGCAGCAGTCTGATGACAAACACTGTTGGATCTGATGAGACACATTCAGCCGTCACATTAGATGTTAGGAGAACAACAGCTGGCATCAAACACAAACATCAGGTAGGCCCCGCCTACATCTCTGACTCCATCTGAGTCTACGTCAGGTGGGACCTGCTGCTGTTTCACACCTGAGCTCCACTCTGCTTCAGCTCACCTGAGACAGTGAGAGACAGCTGACGGCTCTCAGAGGAGAAGTTACGAGAAAACACGAAGATGTGATAAACACAGCTGTAGGTTCCTTGGTGGGCGGGCTCTGCAGCAGGGAACAGGAAGTGGGCAGAGTGATTGACAGCTGGCCGGGTGTAGTTGTTGGTGGTGTTGGAGGAGGTGAAGGTGAGCTGGAAAGAGCCTCCTGGGTACTGAGGCTGGATGGAGCAGCTGATGGTGAAGCTGGAGCCTTTTAACACCCAAGAAGACTCCTGCTGCTGGACCTGGGAGTCCCTGTCATTGGACGAGAAGGACGCTGAGATGATTGGCTGAACCAGCAGGTCTGTAAACAGAGAGATGATTGGCTGAACTTTACTCGACTCGTTTAAGGTTAAACTCCGTTGGCTCACAGCAACTCTCTTACCTGAGCAGATGAGCTCCAGGACGGTGGGTGACTGGGATGATGTGGCACACTCCCTCAGTGTAGATCCAGATTTAACACAGTCAGGGTTGATCTTCCACGTTGATCCATCCCAGGATGCATTTCTGCTTCCTGTTAAAACAACAGAGCCACAGTCCAGCTCTCTGCAGGCTACAGCTGCATCCATCAGGGTCCAGCCTGAGGCCTCCACAGATCCCCACAGTCCCTGTTTTACCTCCAGTGTACCTGCACAGCGACTGGCTCCTCCCACCAACCTGACAGGCTCTGACAGAAAGCAGAGAGTCATCAGTCAAAGAATAAAGTGAGTTTGAACCAAAGCTGCAGCTCCTCTTCTACCTGAGCAGGTGAGTCCAGCAGCTTTGCCAGGTGAGCAGCTGCTTCTCACTGAGCCTGAGCTTCTACAGTCCAGGAGAGCAGACTCATGGCCTCCACACTGGAACTCTCTGCTCCACACTGGAGCCTCCACTTCTCCATAGAGCGCCCCCTGGAGGAGCGAAGGAGGCCCACAGCCAAGCTCCCTACAGACCACCTCTGCATCCTGCAGGTCAAAGTCTTCTTCACACACTGAGGACCATCTCTGGTTAGACTTCACCTGCAGTCTGCCTGAACACAGACTGGAACCCTTCAGCAGCCTGACAGAGTCTGCAGAGATCAGAGAAATCAAACAGAGATCCAATAAAACACTGAAACACAAAGTAAATGTGTGTTAAATGTGATGTGTCATCGTCCATTGGTTTAACTTCAATAAGGGTCTCGTGAATGACATTTGGTCTGAATATTAACCTAGAGCCAATTTTCTGCTTAATACTCATGTCTGGGGTGTGTTGGAATTATGGGCAATGAGGTTCAAGTCAATAGATTCTTTCAGGTCCAGTGATGCATGTTTAGGTTTTTGTGAGGACATGACAGTTTATCTCAATCAATAACAGAGCAGCAAGCTTTAGTTCAGTATTTTGCTGTGTGTAAACTTATTTAATGATTTAATGAACAAATTATTTTTATGAGAGTACAATAATACAATTATCTCTACTGGGTCTTTAGCCTCAGTATTTACCCCTGTTTCCTCTATGACCACCGTGGGCTGATTCAGTATGTCAGCAACAGAAAAAATATTGGCAAAGCTTTCATTTCTTTTTAATGTGGATTATGTGGTGACCCTATGGACTGATTTTTATTTTGTAATCTGAGAGGTAAAGTAACCAAAACAGTTCTAGGTCAGCTCATTTGAACTGTCAGATCTCAGCAGGTTTGGTACTTTGACAGTCATTAAAAAGTTTCTTTTCTGTCTTTAACGAGCCATAACACGTATAGCATACAAGATACTGCCAAAAACATTCACTCACCCATCACTTCCATGGCCACAGGCGTATAAAATCTATAGTAATCTATAATAATCCTATCACGGTATTTTCATTTTGCAAATTGAATAGAATAGAATAGAATAATCCTTTAATTGTCCCACAAGGGGAAATTTGGTTGTAACAGCAGCAAAAAGACACATATACAAACAAACAGTACACAGGACACAGAACAGAAACATACACAATTTTTCTTAAATATTTACATTAAGGACAATGGTTACTATATACAGAGTATTGTACAGTTATTAAATTGTGCAACATCTCTAGTTGTAAAATTTCCTCTTTACCAAATATTCCACAGTCAGCTGTTAGTGGGATTTTAACAAGGGGGAAGAGATTGGTAACAACAGCAACTCAGCCACTAAGTGGTCGGCCACATAATATCAAAGAGTGGGTTCAGTGGATGCTGATGATCATAGTGCACAGAGGCCGCCACTTTCTGCAGAGTCAGTCTTTACAGACGTCAGACAGTGTTGTCTGGAGTGATTGATCCCACTTCTCCGTCCGGCAATTGTCAGGGGGTCCAGTGCAGATGTGGAGAAGAGGAAGTGACCCAAATGCAGGACTTGCAGTGAAAGCTGGTGTTTATTGCAGATGGAATGAACGAACAGAACAGGAGCAGGAAATGGCTGATGGAATGACTGGCTGCTGCAGGCAACGGCGTTGGAGCCGCCAGTGCAGGGTGCGGTGCGGAAACCCCTTGCTGCCGGAGACTGGACTACAGACTGGACTGCGGGTGACTGGACTGCAGGACACTGGACTATGGGTGACTGGACGTTAGACTGGGCTGAACGCTGGACTACAGACTGGGCTGAAGGCTGAGCTACAGGTGACTGGACTGATGATGGTGGCAGAGCTGCAGCCTGAGCTAATAAACCAGGTGCTTGAGCTGGAAATAAATCTGCTAATTTAACCAGGGATTGAGCTAGTGCCTGAAAAGCTGGATCGGGAGATGGATGAAGTAGACTGACAGGTGGACAGGCTAGCTCTTCCAAGCCTCCAGTGTGTGAGGACAATGGCTGGAGAGCCTCACCTGAGCCTCTAGGGAGGTCAGGTGGGATAAGATAAGATAAGATAAGATAAGATAAGATAAGATAAGATAAGATAAGATAAGATAAGATAAGATAAGATAAGATAAGATAAGATAAGATAAGATAAGATAAGATAAGATAAGATAAGATAAGATAAGATAACCTTTATTAGTCCCACGTGTGGGAAATTTGTTTTGTTTCAGCAGTGGACAGTGCAAAGTTGCATGGAAAAAGTAGAGAAAAAACACTGGAATAATATATCTATGAGATACTGTACACAATAGAATAGAATAAAATAAAAATAAAATACTATATACAATAGAATAAAATAGAATACAAATGCTATATACAATATGAGTATAATACAACTTTGTCAGAAAAGATTATTGCACTTAGTGTTATTGCACATTTGTGGATGTGTGTGTTTGATCAGTTAAAGTCTTTGTTGTGGAGTCTGACAGCAGTGGGGAGGAAAGACCTGTGAAATCTCTCCGTCCCACACCGTGGGTGCCGCAGTCTCCCACTGAAGGAGCTGCTCAGTGCTGTCACAGTCTCATGCATGGGGTGGGAGATGTTGTCCAGCAGGGATGACAGCTTAGCCACCATTCTCCTGACACTCACCACCTCCACTGGGTCCAGAGGGCATCCTAGAACAGAGCTGGCCCTTCGGATCAGCCTGTTCAGTCTCTTCCTGTCCCCAGCAGAGACGCTGCCACCCCAGCAGACCACACCATAAAAGATGGCTGAGGCCACCACAGAGTCATAGAAGGTCTTCAGGAGTGGGCCCTCCACTCCAAACGACCTGAGTCTCCGCAGCAGGTACAGCCTGCTCTGCCCTTTCCTGTAGAGGGCGTCTGAGTTATGAGTCCAGTCCAGTTTGTTGTTCAGATGAACACCAAGGTACCTGTAGCTGTCCACAGTCTCAGTGTCCATACCTTGGATGTTCAGTGGTTGCAGTGGAGGATGTTTGTGCCTGCGGAAGTCTACCACCAGCTCCTTGGTTTTACTGGCATTGATCTGGAGGTAGTTCAGCTGGCACCAGTCCACAAAGTCCTGAGTCAGTCCTCTGTACTCCTTGTCGTCCCCATCAGTGATGAGGCCGACTATAGCAGAGTCATCAGAGAACTTCTGCAGGAAGCACTGGGTGGAGTTGTGGGAGAAGTCTGCAGTGTAGATGGTGAAGAGGAACGGAGCCAGAACCGTTCCCTGTGGGGCCCCCGTACTGCAGACGACCCTGTCCGACACACAGCCCTGAGTCCTCACATACTGTGGTCGGTCGGTGAGGTAGTCCAGTATCCAGGTAGTGAGGTGATGGTCCACTCCAGAGTTCTCCAGCTTGTCCTTCAGGACCGTCAGAAGAATGGTGCTAAAACGTAAAGTTTGGCGGAGGGAGTATAATGATGTGGGGTTGTTTTTCAGGAGTTTGAAGCCTCTTAGTTCCAGTTAAAGAAACTCTTCATGCTTCAGCATACCAAGACATTTTAGACAATTTCATGCTCCCAACTTTATGGGAACAGTTTGGGGATGGCCACTTCCTGTTCCAACATGACCGAACACTAGTGCACAAAGCAAGGTCCATAAAGACATGGATCAGGTGTGGAAGAACTTGACTGGCCTGTACAGAGTCCTGAACTGAACCGGACTGAACATCTTTGGGATGAATTAGAGCCAGGCCTTCTCATCCAACATCAGTGTCTGACCTCACAAATGTGCTTCTGGAAAAATGATCCGAAATGTCCACAAACACTCCTAAACCTGTGGAAAGCATTCCCAGGAGAGTTAAGGCTATTCTAGTTGCAAAGGGTGGGCCAATATCATATTAAACTCAATGGATTACGCAGGGGATTTCACTCGAGTTCATATGCATGTGAAGGCAGACAAGTGAATACTTTTGGCAATATAGTGTAGTATCAGTTTATTCAACAAATCATTGCTTCAAAACTTTTAAATTAATCTAAAGCTGTTGCTTGAAAACTATTTCACAGTAAATCTAAAAGATGCCGCGAGGTTACTGGTCCCTAAACCAGTATGTGCCAGTTCCATGCAATGACATGTTTTTTGGATGTTGTTATTGTCGGACATTTATGAGATCTTGAAGCATTATTTCATGTTATTGTTTACACAAAATACATTAAAGCTGGATTTGGTGTAAATGTGTTTTGGTCAACTATCAAATTTTTTTAGCAAAGTTTCATTTTTGCGACTAAAAGCCTACACCCGAGACTGAATGACAAACTCCGTGTTTATATTTTATACCATGACCAAAATGAGCAGCTTTTACTAAAAAAGTGAATGTTCTGTTTCCAGTTTGCATCACAGTTTAATTGTTTCTTTTACGAGATGAATAATGGAACTGATACTTCTTTGAAATCCTTTTCACAAAAAAGGGAAATAAAAACAGGAAAAACACCCCAAACGTTCATGTTTCATTATACAGCTTCAACTTCAAATGAATTAAACATTATAAACAAACCAAAAAGGCCTTCTGAACATAATCAGCTCAACGATGCTGGACTCAACATTCCTACCAAACGAGGAGACCATGAACACGTCCAGTGAACTTCTACCACGGTCACAGAGGAGACAGGTAACAAGAAACTTCACCATCCAAGATGATGTCTGTGACAGACTTACCTGAACAGGTGATATCCAGCGTGGAGTCAGAGCGATCTGCTGATGCGCACTCTTTCAGAGCATATCCAGCCTGAACACAGAGTGACTCCACCCACCACACCGATCTCTGTGAAGAACTCTGTGTATTTCCTACAGAAACAGCAGAACCACAGTTCATCTGTCCACAGACAGCAGCTGCATCCTTCAGGGTCCAGATATCCATCGCCACTGGTCTCCACTCTCCTCGTCTCACCTCCAGTGTACCTGCACAGCGACTGGCTCCTCCCACCAACCTGACAGGCTCTGACAGAAAGCAGAGAGTCATCAGTGAGAGAATAAAGTGAGTTTGAACCAAAGCTGCAGCTCCTCTTCTACCTGAGCAGGTGAGTCCAGCAGCTTTGCCAGGTGAGCAGCTGCTTCTCACTGAGCCTGAGCTTCTACAGTCCAGGAGAGCAGACTCATGGCCTCCACACTGGAACTCTCTGCTCCACACTGGGGCCTCCACTTCTCCATAGAGCGCCCCCTGGAGGAGCGAAGGAGGCCCACAGCCAAGCTCCCTACAGACCACCTCTGCATCCTGCAGGTCAAAGTCATCTTCACACACTGAGGACCATCTCTGGTTAGACTTCACCTGCAGTCTGCCTGAACACAGACTGGAACCATTCAGCAGCCTGACAGAGTCTGCAGAGATCAGAGAAATCAAACAGAGATCCAATAAAACACTGAAACACAAAGTAAATGTTTCTTTTGTGGCACGGCCTTGGAAGCATGCAAAAGGACACCATGGTACAGTTTCACTGTGAGAAAAAGGAGGCTCTACCCTTAAAGTCAGGCGGTTACCTTATGCACATTTCCTTCTTTTCTCAAATTTAAAGAACCTGATGGTTTCCTGTTCCTGGTTCTGCTGTGAGTTAGTTAGCAGTCAGTCACACCTGCCCATGACTAGTAACAGAAAAAAATAGCTACTGGAAACTCAGCCTGGCTGGATCACACTGATGCCAATGTTGCCTTCAAATGCATGGATTAAAATACTTGTCCCATTACTTCGCTCTGTGTGAGTTTAGACTAATTCTAACATCAGTAGACCAGTTTCATTCGAATATGTTGTAATGGAGGAATAGTTTTTTACTTACCTAAGCTTTTAACACTTTTAAAGAAGTTGATAATGAGTTCAATGACAATGTCCTGGAGAGTGTCAAAGGTTTTGACTATGTAAATTTTATTGTGATCAGAGTTGATCAACTTCAGCTGAGTCACATTGACTTTTGCAACACCTGAAAGAAAAAAGTGTCAGTACTGTTGCTTAACATGTGAGCTACATGGCTTTATCATATTTGGAACCAGTGTCCTGCAGACAGGTTGGACTCAGTTCCACTCTGGGCAGGGGTTCGTATACTTGCATTGTTAGAGTGGAAAAATTATTGATTGTTTATAGAATTATTGTTTTATTTAATGTATACATAATGCGAATGTGCACATAAACAAGTTGGTGCTCTGTGTTTTGAGGCTTGAGAGCTTCATTCAGCGCTATTGTCTGGATTTGAAATGTTGCAGGAACACATAGAGTGCAGAGGGTTTTTGCAGCATGCTTACATGATACTGGTTAGAATAGTCTCTGGGTCAGGAAGTCCAAACAAGATGCCCTGAACTGGGCCTTAGAATCAGCAGAAGAATAATGGATAATATTAGATAATCAAGGCTATGCAGGGGGGGGGGGGTGTTGTGTGTCTGTCCTTCTGATTCCAGGAGAAGCAGATACAAGGCGAGGTCAGAAGGCAGGGACTGAACTGGGGAGGACTGACCGCAGTCAGAGTTATTGTCATATAAGCTGTACAGCCCGTGTCAGGGTTATCTTTGGTGTGAGGCAGACTGTTGTATCACACTGGGCTCCGGCAGTGTAAACTTGTAATTCCAACAGCTGAAGCAAATTAAATCTTACCCTGTTTGGAACAGTTTCGGGTAAGGATTTAAAGGTTTTTAGGATTAAAACAGGCTTTGCTCCAGGTTTCAGGCAGGGTTCATTACCCTGTTTGGAACTGATTTTGGGATTGGGAAATAAGCTGGCTGAGGGGGCCGAGATAAGTCGAGTCTGGAATTCTTTACTCAGACTACCGACCCATGACCCAAACCCTGAGAAGTGGTAGAAAATGTGTTCAACAGTGAATTTTAAATCAACCATCAAGATGTTATTGAAGTTTAGACTGTTTAGAAGTTTAGTTAAAGGGGTTTAAATCATTTTGTTCATTAACTATTTTTAGAACACTTTGTAATGGTTAAGACTTAATAGAAAATAAATTAAATTATTCACCAATAACAAAGACTTCAATGCCGCTGTCTTTCAAATTCTTTGAGGGAAGTTCTACGTCATCATCAGACGCCCCATCTGTGATCATAACAGCAACTTTTTTGGAGTCTGGACGCATTCCCACATTGGGTTTAAACTGGTTACGGAGGATGTATGTCAGAGCTTTTCCTGTGACAAGAAAGAGGAAACAAGAAGTGGAGAGTGGTAAAGCACGATCAATATAAACCCCGAGATGTATTTCAGCAAGAAACCATCAGAGAGCTTTGGTAGTATGTGAGTGACGTATCCCTTCAGATTATCCTGATGTAATTGTGTTGGATTCCATTTAAAAACAGTCAGAATGCAAAAAATACTTTGATCGTCATTTTCATTCAACCCTGAAATAAAATACATTTGGCTCCCATGTCTTAGATCCCATTTCCCAGATGGTGAGAACCTCCTCTAGACTGGATAATAAGCTGCTTGCTCACCTGTGTAAGTGCTTCCACGCGCTTTTTCTAGGTCTTCTATGGCCCTCAGCAGGGATTGTTTGGTCTGGTGGGTGTTCAGGTGCCACATAGTCCTTGGTGTGGTACTGAACAAAGTCAGACCTGCAGAAAACACCCAGCAGAGCATTCTGTTCATAATACAAACTATTTATGTTAAAAAGATCACTAAAAACACACTACTGTTAACGAGCTCATAGCAAGAATAAATTGTTATACATGTATTTGAATATTTCCCCAAGCTTCAAGTCCTTGAAATGAAACAGTATCATTACTAACAGTCAGGTAGTAGTAAGAGCATAAACAAAAATATTACCGATCTGGACTCTGTGCAGACCGATGTCGAGGTTGTTGACAAAGTGCTTGAGAAACAACCGAATGATTCTGAAGTCCTGGAGAGTGATGCTCCCAGACTCATCCACCAGTATCACCAGGTCAGCTTTGACTGTTTCACACGGAGCAGCTTCATAAAAAAGCAGAACTGTGAGATACAAGAAAACTCCTGACAGATCAACACGTTCTCACCCCCAAAGTGTAACATTTTAGGCTTGGTGACAAATCTTCAGTATGTTACATCTAACACAATTAAGGTGGTGGTTAAGGTTAGGGTCAGGACACTAATACACGGCTGGAACGTCTATTACCCCCGGGAGCGTCAATCTATTGGATTCCATCCACAGCCTGGCGCGTATCATAGGAAAGCAGAAGGGGTTCCCGTTAATATACCACAGTAGGATCCCCAAAGCAGTGTTTGGATACTTCCTTATATCTTTGAAATGTTTTTTTGTGTTTAACGCAGCACTGTGGTGGATTCTGTCTCAACAGATCTGAAAGGTTAAAGGTCTAAACTGGTTTAAGCTGTTTAAGATTACCGTGTTTGCTGAGGAGTCAGTCATTTTTGTGGTGTGTCCCTCTGCTTTTCTATTCAGCCTGATAAAACTGCTTCACTATAATATGAAGATAACTAGATGGTACTAGAAAGATTTACAGGAGCAAAGCCCTCTGAAAGAGTCACAGCGCTGTATTATCAGAGTGCCATCGATGGCACAAACTGCATCAGGGTCAGGAATTTATAGAATTTAATGGGGGAGGATTCTGTCAGGAAGTGCTCCCAGTATGAAATGTTTGACATCAACAGATTTCCATACCAGATTGGTCGGGAATGCAACGGATAGGCTCAGACGAAGTCAGATGATCCCCTGTGGTAACCACTAGAAGAACAAGAAAAAGGTGAAATATCACAGTTTGAACAGTAACAGCTGTGTGTGCGCGCGCACGCGCGTGTGTGTGTCTGTGTGTGTGTGTATAAAGAGTATAAACAGAGTTGAGGACTGCCGTGTATGATAAGAGGAATAGTTGGATGCTTGCTTTCATTTGATGTCTTTTTAATGTTTTTATTGATATTTTTGCTGGTAGAATATTACTGAACATATTGTATTCTAAACAGATACTAAACGAGCTGGCAGGATATCCACTATCCCATCGATCCATCCATCCATCCATTTGCTTCCGCTTATCCTTTTCAGGGTCGCGGGGGGCGCTGGAGCCTATCCCAGCTGTCATAGGGCGAGAGGCGGGGTACACCCTGGACAGGTCGCCAGTCTGTCACAGGGCTAACACACAGGGACAGACAACCATTCACACTCACATTCACTCGCACCTAGTGGCAATTTGGATTATCCAATTAACCTATCCCCACAAGCTGCATGTCTTTGGACGGTGGGAGGAAGCCAGAGTACCCAGAGGGAACCCACGCAAACACGGGGAGAACATGCAAACTCCACACAGAAAGACCCCGGCCTGATGTTGGAATTGAACTCAGGACCTTCTTGCTGTGCGGCAACAGTGCTAACCACCGTGCCACCGTGCTGCCATCCACTATCCCAGACCACCAAAAAACATTTTAGGCCAAAAAAGAAGAACATTGTAAGATCGTCAGCTGCACGAGTGTAAAACCGCTAAATGTAGATTAAAAAACATTTAGTGTCTCTGTTTTTACTCCTTCTTAGTAAATGATTTAATAATTGATCAACATATTGATTGATCCTGCTTTACAAATGACTGTGATGAATTAACACCTTGAGTCAAGCTAACTGTAAAATATTTAAGGCCCACAGATCACACTCCTCAGTCTCTATGGAAGAGTTTGCAGCAGCATGTGATTCGTCTTCCTCATGAATCAACGCTCAGATTCATGAGGAACATGCAGTTGTCTTCCTTGTTGTGAATCACTGGACCAGCTCCTCATCTTCTCAATGATCTTCAGGGCTGCATGGAAGTTTGCTGTGGGGACGGAGAAGACGCACGACTGTGTCGTTTGATCCAGTGGGAGGTGCTTCTGGATCATTGCTATGGGACATTTCCAACCATGCGTTTCATACTGCTTTACCAAGGCTTGGTCATGGGGGCAGCAGCCTAAAAGGAGACATCCAGACTTCCCTCTCCCTGGCCAGTTCATCCAGGTGAGCACCGATACTTTTCCAGATTAGTTTAGAAACATAATGGCATGGTCCTGGGTCATTTTGGTCAAGCGGTGTAAGTTTCCTGTGTTTTCTGTCATATTTTGCATTATGTTGAGGATTACTCCAGGTTTCCTAGGTTATTCTGTTCAGCATTGTTTATTAGATTTCCCCCTGTGTTGTTGCCCTCTGTGTCTCCCTCTGTGTGAATGTGTATATAGTGATGTGTGTTATTGTGCTTTGCTCCTCCTTCCATCGTGTGCTCCTTCATGTTCTCTCTCTGCCTCTCTCAGCCCTGTCTGTGTACTTCCTGTGTTATGTTTAAGGTCCGCGTCTTGGTGTCAGCGTATTCAGTTTCGTGTCCTCCCCGTCCTGTCATGCGTAATTGTCCTCAGCTGTGTTCCCCGTGTGCTTCCACTTCTCTCATCACCTTCTGTGTATTTATGTCAGAGTCTCCCTCTGTTCCGTGTCGCGTCGTCCCTCATGCTGTGTGTGTTTCCCAGTGTCTCCTCGTCTGCTTTAGTTCTTTTAGAGTTTCCCAGTTTAGTTGAGTTTTGGTTCACACTTGGTTCACAACCGAGTGTGAAGTGGCAGGAATGGGAATGAGCATCTTGAACGCTTCATGTACACCTCCGGGTGGGTGTTCTGGGCATATCCTACTGAGAGAAGACCAAAGAAATTCTGGAGAGATTATATCTCTTAGCTGGCCTGGGAATGCCTCGATGTTTCTTTGGATGACCTGGTGGAGGTGGGCAAGAAGAGAGAAGTCTGGGCTCCTTGACTGGGACCCAGAAAAGTGACAGGAAATAGATGGGATGTTGGGTGGATGGAATCATGGACTTTTACTTACACAAGTTATTTGAGCCTTTTGAGAGGTCGATGGTGATATTTCTGATGATATCATTAAGGGACTTGAAATCCTTGAGAAAGTACACGTGGTCGTTATCAGAGGCGATGACCTTTAGCTCACTCTCTCTGGCACCCTGCACACCTGAAAGATAAGAACTTATTAAAACACCTGAACATGTTTGGGAAAGTCTATCAACTCTGTTTTGTTAAATTCTAGACAAAAACCTGACTGACAGACCAAGCCCATAGCTTCTTATTTTTAGTCTCATTGTGCATTAAACAAACTGCTGATTATCTGATACAGTTTACTTCAAATTTCTGTGAGAACAAGGACATAGTTTTTCTGACAGCCAGAAATGTGCATACGAGTGGGCTGTTGGAGGTCCCAGTTGGGCTCTGGCAGCCATTAGGAACTGAGTCACTAGTGTTTATTGATGATGCAACTGCTGATAGACACAGCAGGATTAATTGTGGAGAGTACAGGACTGTAATCTCTGCTTAATTTCAGAAAAATGCAGCTGCAGAGATTCTCAGTGCACATGGAAAGTGGCCCAAAGACAAAAGTAAGCCATGCTACCTGTGGGTTCCTGGGAAACTCTTGAATTGCTTTTGCAGTATTCTGTAGTGTGGTGTGGTCTGAACAAGACTGTTGTTGTGTACACCGTTCAAAATATTATTTAAAAATGTGTATTCAGCTTTTTATTTGTCTCACTGTTTGGACTGAATACATCAACAAATCAACAATTCAATCACCAATAGCATAGACCTCGATGTCATTGCGTTTCAGGTTCTTTGAAGGCAGGAGTACTTCATCCTGGGATTCCCCGTCTGTGATCAGAACAGCAATCCTTCTGGAGTCTGGACGCATTCCCATACTGGGTTTAAACTGGTTATGGAGGATGTGCTCCAGAGCTTTTCCTGTATGATGGCAGAACGTGACATCAGCAGGTCAAGAGTTTCAAATGACACACACACACACACACACACACACACACACACACACACACACACACACACACACACACACAGTAGAAAGTCAACCATGAATCAAATGACATATTTAAACAAGAAGGCTTTCAATAAAACTAATGTTAATACTAAATAATGTTACATGACAATTGTCGCTGCTCAGGGCTGAGGGGGTTGAGGGGTTACCCTTTAGACAGCACTATAATGCACAGACAGCTCCGTATGTTTGAGGCATGAAGACTCCTCTCGTCTCAGCTCTGTCACCAATTTGTTTTCACTCAGCGTTTGGGCACATGCTAACACAGCTTACACCTTCACACACAGCCACGAGGATCGATGTCCTGCTGTGCTCCTCATTATTGGAAAACAACAGTAACTACTCTACACTATCGAGTTAGCGAGGTTAGTTGGCCAACACTAGAGGTTCACTGTGGTGATGTCCCCAGTTTTTACTAATCTTCTGTGAGAACCGATACATTAGTTTGTCCATGTGGATCCAAGGGTAAACAGACTATGGCAGTTTCACTCAAAGCACATGTCCACAGATGGATTATTATTATTGTCACATGATGCACCTGTTAGTGAATTATTGTAAAAACTAAGTTCAGATTTCTAAAATCAACTTCTACATACATAAACGTGTTTGTCTATGTTATTTGTAATAATTTATGCTTTCTGTGTTGTTTCTTTTTAAACTATCAGTTTAAAATGGGATTGAAAATAAATAAAGCGTATGCATGCCTGTTTTGGTGCTTTTATCCACTTGTGAATGATTTCTCTGTTTAGTGTGCAGCAGATACTTTTTCAGAAATAATCTTCGTATCAGATCCTGATTGTTTGGGATGAAATTGTTTTTCGCCTGGTTCAATGATCACCTCTGCTCCAAGCCTCTGGAGCACCTCCTGTAGGCTGGGTGATATGCTGCTTACTCACCTGTCTTGGTGCTTCCACCAGTTCGTCCTAGTTCTTCTATGGCCCTCAGCAGGGTGTGTTTGGTCTGGTGGGTGTTCAGGTGCCACTCTGTCCTTGCTTTGGTACTGAACAAAGTCAGACCTTCAGAAGCAATGTGTAAAACAACAAGGACACACAGAGCTCGTCATTCAAATTCAAACATTCACACATTCAAACATGATAGTTATTAGCACTTTGTACAAATGACACATTATTAAAAGCACAATAATTAAGGGGAGTTCGTGTATGTATGTGTGGTATTTTTTTTACAAAGTTAAAGTACTTTTGAAATAAACAGTATTAAATATAATCGTAATGGTATGACTCGCAGTGAAAACATTACCGATCTGGACTGCATCGGGGCCGATGTTGAGGCCGTTGACGATGGCAACAAGAAACGTTTGAATTTTATCAAAGTCATTTCTGCTGACGCTCCCAGACTCATCCACCAACATCACAAGGTCAACTTTGGTTGTTTCACAGTGAACACCTGAAACACAGCAAAGGATTGTGGGATACAAGAGAAGACCAAACAAGGCTGGGAGGTCGGTGTTAGGTCTAAACTTAAAGACCTCGCTGACTCAGAGACTTATTCCCGTGAACAAAGCAGGACAAAACAGCGATCGATCTGTTTTAACTCGCGCAAGGGAAGCCCGGTGGGAATCTCAGAGCAGCACTCTGCCCTTGACCTCAAACAACTCCGACCCCAGCCTCTTTTTATTGAAATGATACAAAGCCCCATTGTAAACCCCATGTGGTGTGTTGTAAAGTCAAAAGCACTGTGTGTGTGTGTGTGTGTGTGTCTTCCTAGTGATCACAAAGGCGTCATCTCCCCCCACCCCTGTATATGGCTTAGCTTCTTCTAACGGTTTACCATTTACAAACACAGGTGAGCCCACAAAGGGCAGGAAGTCACATTCCTTATATTGAAGGTGCCTGCAGTTAACACTATAACCCCCCCACCCCCACCATTCAGAATGTCTTTGATCATGCAGCTTGAAACAAGATCCACAATTGTAAGCACAAAAATGACAACATTTAACAGTTCACTCTGACAGTCGGTACAGACCCATCTGCTGTCTGAGAAACCTCACACACATTAACAGGAATCAAACAACAGTAACTGAAGTGGTTACTAAAGATAAAATTACAAGTTACTAAATGAAAAAAGTGTTCTGTGATTTGGAAAAAACAACACAACTATAATATTTTGTTATAAGGAATCACACACAGAAATGAAACATGCCATATTACGACAGAAATAAATAAAGTAACAGACATAACTGTTACAGTGAAGTCGATAAAGCAGCTTTTTTATGATTTGATCAAAATGAGGGAAATTTCCAGATGCTTCTACGGTTTAGATAAACTTAACTGTAAATGAAATAATACTTCTACCCCCATGGTTAACAATAAAATAATTTCCAACTTCAGCCCAACACTTGGGTCGGTGACTCTGATAGCTCGAGTCAAAGAATTTAAACCTGTTGTCTCAAAGCATGTTGAACAGCGTGAACAGTCGCTCACAGAACTATACTCAGTATAAATCAGCAGCACAGTTTGGGGATGTTATTGAAACCCTTTATTACATTTATTTAAATCATGGAAAGAAAGATGTAATAAAGGAATAACAGCTCTGCTACTTCGTTCAGCTGCTAGCTTCGGGGGTCTGCACAGCAGATGACATGCGACCACCTCCTCCTGTCCCAGCATCCTCCTCTGTCAGACCAACCCTCTGCATCTCCTCCATCACTACATCCATGAATCTTCTCTAAGCTTTTCTTCTTTTTCTCCATCCTTTGTCCAGTATCTCCACTCTGAGCTGTCTGATGAACTCATTTCTGATCCTGACTGTCCTGCTAACTCCTGGTGAACATCTGAACTTCTGCAGCTCTGCCTCCTCTCTTTCTGTCACTGATCTCCAAACCAAACATCACAGCAGGTCTCACTACCATCTTGTAAAACTTCCCTTTCTTATTGGACTAATTTAATTCTAAGGGTCAAATATTAATTTATGGAGAATTTAAACAGGTAACTGTAATAATAAAGTCCATTTCAGAATTCATAAAAATGACAACAAAAGCAGCAGAAGGTCCACAGACTGGAACAAATGAATTCTTTACGTAACTGGAACTAAGCTACAAATGTGCAAACACACACACAAACATAAGCAGGATGTTTTATTTGTATCAGTGGAACATTTTAAATATGTTGTTAAACTGTCATGTGTTAGGCAGTAGGAACTTCTGTTTAGATAGAGGCAGCTGGAAAACGCAGCTGAATTTAAATGGAAAAGAAAACCAAATATAACGCACTCAAAGCAACTCTGTTGCCTTTGTGTCAACCACAGTGGAGACAGAAGCCTTCCAGAGCCTTGGCAGATATCCACCATTAGGGACGGAGACCTTTGGACTTGGGTGGCACAGGACCAAACTGCTGAGGACCCACAGACTCTCTCCTCTCTGTCCCATCTCCCATGACAGCTGGGGCGTGCTATCTCATGTTCAGCTGGCTCTGGAAGCTTTGCAGATTCAGGGTCCTCTAGCTTCACTGAAGTGCAGGTACAAACCAACGTCTCAGAGCTGCCCAGAGCAAAGACAGTAAGAGGGCAAAGAAATAGTGTCCGGGCTGGCCAGGTTGGAGAAGCAGTCTCTGGCTGGGCCTGGATGACAGCAGATGTGAGCAGAGAGGCTGGCACAGACTGCACAGGATCCTCAGGGCTCACAGGATGCAGACTCTTCCGACAACTGGTGCTGCGCAGGGCACACCAGCGACTCTGGCAGGCAGGGCTAAATTCACAGAAACCCCCCATATAACTTCTGTCCACAGCCCGGCCATGAAGGAGGCTCGACCCGATGTGAAGCCAGCAACATCCTCCAACAGGCTGGGCAGCAGTAGTGTCAAGGCTGGAGTGACGTAGATAGATGACTCACAGAATGGGTCCAGCAAGAAGGATGACAGCTGGTGATGGAGACTACTGGCTCGCAGCCACAAAACCATTCCTGGGAGCCTGCTTCCTCCTCCCAGGTAGCTGGTGATGAGGCGTGGGTGCAGTGCTGAGCTAGCTGGTTGCAGGTTTCGGGAATAGATGGCTGGCGAAATACCAGCCCACCCTCATCATCGAAGCCTCACACGGATGATGGGTAGCTGCCGAGTCGAACAGCTGCCCAGAGCAGCTTGAGTGTGGAGCTGTGGCAGGCAGCAGTGAGGATGAGGAGCTGGAACTAACAGCTGAGGTGTGGCTGTCACTGGAAAACTGGGGGAGCAGAGAGCTGGGTTTCCATGGGGGTTAGGGACACTGGGGATTGAAGCGATCCTCAATAATAATTAACTGCACATTAATGGGGCGATCGTGGCTCAAGAGTTGGCAGTTCGTCTTGTAATGAGAAGAAGGTTGCCGGTTCGAGCCCCGGCTTGGACAGTCTCGGTCGTTGTGTCCTTGGGCAAGACACTTCACCCGTTGCTTACTGGTGGTGGTCAGAGGGCCCGGTGGCGCCAGTGTCCGGCAGCCTCGCCTCTGTCAGTGCGCCCCAGGGTGGCTGTGGCTACGATGTAGCTTGCCATCACCAGTGTGTGAATGGGTGAATGACTGGATGTAGCGTAAAGCGCTTTGGGGTCCTTAGGGACTAAGTAAAGCACTATACAAATACAGGCCATTTACCATTGAATTCTTCCTTCATAGCACATATTCCAACTGATAAAACATTGATGTCTCTGGAGTCATGAGCTTGCGAGGAAATTTTAGGAAATTAGTTCCTCATCAAGGAGGAGAGTGATATCTTCTGGGTCCATGGTACAGTCGCATCATTCTCTCATGTGTTAAACAACATGCAGACCCAGATGCAGACTCTGAGATGTATTAAAAAAACTGAAAACTAACCTATGTTTAGGCTGAGGCAGCAAATTCTGTTGGTGTAATTTGTGTTATTAAATAAAACTGAAAGACAAAACTCCAAAACACAGACTTAACAACGTGGTGTATGCTGTACAGTGCAGCGAGGAATGCCCAGACCTCTACATTGGAGAGACCAAACAGCCACTTCACAAGCGCATGGCACAACATAGAAGAGCCACCTCCACGGGACAAGACTCAGCAGTCCATCTGCATCTAAAGGTCATTTTGGACAGAGAGGACAGATGGTTTGAAAGAGGAGTGAAAGAGGCCATCTATGTCCACTGTGAGCGACCATCTTTGAACAGAGGCGGTGGTTTACGACACCAACTGTCTGCCATCTATAATCCAGTTTTGAGTTCCCTCCCCAGACGCCTTAACGCCCACTCACATCCTGGACCATCTGACCTCAGGAAATCACATGATAGGGTGGGGCCAGGTTTCACAATGAGCTCACCCGAAACCCTGGCTGATTGTGACCCACACCCACTTTCACACCTTGGCTCATGTGATTAGAGGATCATCAGGGGGTCCTTTGTCCCTCTTTGGGGGGATACTCCCACTGGGTTTAAATCTGGGACTCTCGGCCATTTGACCTTAGAACTGAAGAAGCTTCTCGGATGAGAGGAGAAACGTCTTCAAGCAACTTAAAGAAGTCCAGACGCTTTTCTTTGCAAGCTCCTTTGACATCAGAGGTCATGGGTGTTCCAGCAGGACAATGACCCCAAACATGCCTCTAAAAGCACCCAGGAGAGGTTGGAGACAAAGTGCTGCCAGCAATGAGTCCGAATCCAAATCTGATTAAACACTTATGAAGAGATCTCAAAATTGCTGTTGGGAGAAGTTGCCCTTCAAATCTGAAAGACTTTGAGCAGTTTGTAAAAGAAAAGTTGTTGAAAATTTCAGTTGAGGTGTAACCAGCTTGTAGATGGTTACAGGAAGTGATTGTCTGCAGTTATTTTTTCCAAAGGGCGTGCAACCACATATTAAGTTGAGGTTGCCAATAATTTTGTCCTGACCCGTTTTTGAGTATTTTGTGAAAAGCTGTCAAATGTGTCTTTTTTCTGTTTTTTGTGTTGATAAAGGACAAAAACATGTGTATACCAAAACATTTGTAATTGTAACAATTTTCTGGAAAAATTCCAGCCATAGCTGTACATCTAATTTTCTACTCGAGCACTCAAAAGATTTATACAATGTGTTTCATTCACCCATTCTAGTGTTTTCTAAGGAAGATTCACATTTTGACAAAGATGAAGAGAGAAACTTGTGATCCAGTATCTTGCCCAAGGATGCCTTGGCTCGTTTCTAATACATCTCCTTAAAATGTCTGTAAAAATACAACAAATGGACTCAGACGGATCTGAAGAGGTTTAGATTCATGTCTGCCTCTTACTGTGTAATATTACTGTGATCCAGCACAGACAGGACAGGCTGTTGTTGCAGAGTCCTACCTGAGCCCCACAGCAGCAGCAGAACCAGCAGCAGGTGATCCATGTCAGGTCCAGGTCTGTCTCCTCTCTGTCTGTCCGACTCTTCAGCTCTCTGCTAATAAACTGCTGTTTCCTCTTCATCTGTTATCTACTTATCAGCCAACTGATGAGCAGTTTCTCACAACTGAAAAGCCACAGATTAAAGATCAGCTGTTCTTGCATGGATAGATTTCATCATGCCAGACTCTGAGATGTTGTCTCAACTGTAACGATGTGAAGTGTTCGGGGTCCGATGTTCTGACCCAGACTGTGTCGAGCTCAGTTTAACAATCACATCAGGGGCGACTCATAAATGCTTCACCCACAAAGCTGCTTCACACACCTGAACCTGACATTTAATGAGACACAGCACGTCCTCATTAAAGCTGAATAACCACTCTTCTATTTCCTTCTTGTACATGTTCCTCCATGTCTCACACAGCCTGCTTCACAGCTCCGAGTATGAAAACTCACCTATGTGGGAAATTGTTTAATAAAAAATGTGTTTCAAAGGTTGTTGTTAATGTATCTTAATGCATGCTCAATCATCCAGGTAAATCACCCGAGCAGAAAGAAACAGTCTTACAAAATGGTTGAACTTTGCAGTGATGCTGAGACAAATCCCACTAGTGGAACTGATCACAGCCACAGAAACAGCGATTCGAAACAACAACACTGCCGACAACACTGTCTCAGCAATGCAAACCTCCAGCATCCAACATCACCATGGAGGAGAGGAAGGCACTCACATCACTTAGTAATGACAACAACATTATCATCCTTCCAGCAGACAAGGGCAGGTGCACAGTATTGCTAAACCAGAAAGACTATCATGAGAAAATTTTGTCACTACTCAGTGATGAAAATACTTATGAGCCCCTGAAACGAGACCCAGGAAGTGGCTACAGGAAGAGGGTGATAGACTGTCTGAAGCAGTTAGAACAAGACAAGGCTATTGACCGGACCTCATACCACAGGCTGTACCCAGGGGAGTCTACACCAAGTCTGTATGGTTTACCCAAGATACATAAACAGGGTGCACCTTTAAGACCGATTGTCTGCATGATCAACTCGGTCACCTATATGTAACCCAGAGTAAAATCTGTTTTACTAGCATTTAGTAATTTCCTGCACTTATTTCCTGCCATTGAACGCATCACAAATACATGGCTTCAACCACATGACTTTGCTCAGCCAATCGGATGGTATGTAGGTCATAGTAAGCCTGTCCCGGCTTCCTCCCGTCAGATGCGTGGAGGCAAGCCAGGTGACAGAGCTGTTGCAGGTTTGTATTGGCAAACATTTGCTTTTCCCGTTTTAATGCAATTTTTTTAACACCAGCTAACTTATGCATGTTAGATGCTGATTAGTGTGAGCCAGAGCCATAGTGTTGTTGTGCACTGACCAGAACGGAATTGGTGAGTTTGAACTTTTAATTGACTGTTTGTATTGCTACCAGCTGACGCTAATTGGCTGCTGCCGGTCCAAACAATTTGATTTTGATTCTTGATTTGACCGATAGTTGTTGAATAAAAAATGTTGTGAAGCTATATAGTATGTATAGCAGTTGAAATGTTTCAGTTAAATCCTTACTGGTTAAATATACTGTTTTCTTATTTATTTATTATTGTGTACACAGGAACAAGAATAACTTATTGTATTTGGCTTAATTGGCTGACATTTTTGTATTCTTGTGATTTCTTATTGGCCTTGTTTATTTAATGCAGGCCAGGTGAACCTTTTCTGGGTATTAAAAAGGATGGCGAGCCAATGAACGGCAGGACTCAGTCTGCATTGAAGCTATCATAGACGACGCTGTGTCCCCATTTTCCAAACACACTGATTTCCACAATCATACACAGCATTCCCCCTGTTTATGGACAATAGCGCTTGGACATCTCTCATGGACATTCAGATTAACTCATGGACTTCAGTGTGGATCAGTGGTTTGGGTGTTAACATGTGTTATTTATGGGGAACTGTTTTTTGTTTTTGAGAATCTATATTGCTTGGTATAAGCAATAAGCCAGAAGAGTTTGCTTAGTGCACCCCCACTGGGTTTTGATTGAGCAGCTGCAGCAGGAGTGATCATTTAAGTTTTCCTTTTCTTTTTTTATTTTTCTTTGGGTTTTGGTTTAATACATGGTACCTGCAAAAGCATTTTGTGTTGTATTTATTAATTACTGCCCATCAGCTCCAGTAGCATTCCTAAATCTTCTGATTAACCTAATAGTTCACTCAGTACCTAGCCTATATTAATTCATTAGCGCTTCATCAGTGTTACATATAACATCTCCAAGTTTCTGGCTTCGATCCTCAACCCGCTGGTGGGCAGCTCTGAACACCACATCCAGAACACCCTGGATTTTGTTGAGAAGGTGAGAGATGTCATTATGGAGGCAGATGAAACCATGGTCTCGTACGACGTTACATCTCTCTTCACTTGCATCCCAGTCACGGAAGCGTTGGAGGTAGTCCGTAAGAGATTACAGGATGACACCAACCTCAGCAACAGGACCACTCTCAGCATCGACCAAGTGTGTTTGACCTGTGTCTTCATTCCACCTACTTCACATACAAGGGTCAGTTCTACAGGCAGAAACATGGGTGTGCCATGGGCTCCCCAGTTTCACCCATCGTGGCCAATTTGTACATGGAAGAAGTGGAAAAGAGGGCTTTGCTATCCTACCCTGGAACACCACCAAGCCATTGGTTCAGGTATGTGGATGACACCTGGGTGAAAATCAAATCTCAGGACGTACTATATTTCACGGATCACATTAACTTGGTGGACCGACACATCAAATTCACCAGGGAGGATAATAAAAGTGTCAGGTTAGCCTTCTTAGACTGTGAGATTTCCATCAGTAATGGGGGACATCTAAAAGCTGATGTGTACCGTAAACCTACACATACGGATCAGTATCTAAGGTTTGACTCTCATCATCCACTGGAGCACAAACTGGGTGTCATCAGGACGCTACAACACAGAGCGAACACCATCCCCACAGACACAGCGGCCAGGGAGGCAGAAGAACAGCAAGAAGGCCCTGAGTAAATGTGGTTATCCCAGCTGGACTTTTGTCAAAGCTGGAAAGGCACCTAAAGAAAGCTCCAGCCGATCCAGGAGAGAAGGACAACCGCTGACTAAGAGAAAACCTGTAGTGATGCCGTATGTGTCAGGAGTATCGGAGAAGTTGAGACGCATTATGGCATGTTTGTCCTCTATGTTACAAACAGAGTAACATAGTGTACGCTGTTAAGTGCAGGAGGATTGCCAGGATTTATACATCAGGGAAACCAAACAACCTCTGGCTACAACACAGAAGAGCTACCTCGTCAGGCCAGGACTCTGCAGTCTGTTTACACCTACAGGCCAGTGTTTTAATAGTTTTTATTAACTCTGCTGATAAATTTCTGTGTTTGTATATTTCTGTTTTCTTCTGTCTGAACTTTAATTTTCTTCCTGTTTGAGTTTGTCATGGTCCGCGGCTTGGCGTATTTGGAATGCCCAGATGGCCACACCTTCGGGTGGAGCTGTCATCTCCACACCTGCATCCCATTCCAGGCAATCATCAGGAGGACGATTTAACCCCTCACGGCCGGCTGCTCCACGCCAGTCCATCAGTCGCCATTCAGTGGTAACTTGGCTCCTCGCGAAGGTTGATGTGGAATTCCTGGATTTTATGAACTGTGTTAATGCTGTCACTCTGTGATCAGGTTATTGTCCGGCGTGTTTGTGCCTTCATGACAGAGTTTCTCTGTCAAATCACTTTTAAAACTGTTTTTGAAAATGTCACTGAAACACGAATTATTAATATTATATTGGTGAGTGTTGTGGGCTCAAACACACACAAGAGCACATTTAAATATTTCTTTGGACCCATCAGTGAAAGGTGTTTTTGTGGTGCGTTTTTCTTTTCTTTTTTTTTTTTTTTTAGCCTAAAATCACAGGTTTAAGATCCAGAGCAGATTTTAAAGGGTTAACCTTCATAAAGTGTGTGACAGCTACAGGAAAGATCTGACACCTTTATCTGATCACACAGATGCTGAGTTTAGCTGCGGTCAGTCAGCTAGCTGAAGTTCTAGCATCTCTAATCTGATTGGTCGGTTTTTCACGCAGCAGATTAAAACAAACTCAGGTGAGTTTGGTTGAAAAATCTCTTTCAGGTTCTCCTGTTTCATCCTCTGATTTTAAGCTGATGCTGCTCAGCGCGTAACATGATCCACGTCAGCTGTCACATGACGAAGCTGCTCAGAACTTCCTGTCAGAGAGGAAACACACGAAGGTGATGAGGAGATAAAGGCAAGGAAACATGAGTGAGGACACTTCTCCTGTGAGTCACGTTAGAGTTTGTGTGAAACACTCGGACACCTTTAATGAACAGTTTAAAAAGAACATTTATGATATTTATAAATATTTATATGTGATGAAAAAAGTTTTGGTGGTAAAATTTCTTTGACGTCATTCAGTTTTGTGTTCTGATCAAACAGATGTGCGATAATATCGACTGTGTTTGAGTCACAGGCTGTAATATCTCAGCCTTTCGACATGTGGCCTTCTATTAGAGGAGCCGTGGATTACTCGCAGGGAACGTTGGGATGCAGGAAAGGCGGCACCAGGAACAGAGCAGGGACGCATTTCATGTTTCCAGTTTGTTTAAAAAAAACCAAAAAAAAAAAAAAAACCCAATGACCTGATGATGTGATATACAGTTTACTGTGGTTGTACTTCATGTTCACACTGTGGTGAAGGATGCAAACACTTCCTCCACCATGTGGAGGCGCTGCTGAGCTGCCTGCTTTTCTGGACGCTGCCAGCTTTAACCATCCAGCTCCGGGTCCTCCTGTGGGCGGGGCTCCTGCCTCCCGGTGACCTGCAGAGAAACAGCAGCACACAGGTGTGAGTCAGCGAGTCTTCAAACGGGCCGAGCGCTTGGTTCCAGAGCGTCCTCTGATCAGCAGACGTGTGCACGGTACCTTATGGCTGAAACAGACGGCAGAGATGAAGAGCAGCAGGCTCAGCAGCAGGAGCAGCAGTCTGATGACAAACACTGTTGGATCTGATGAGACACATTCAGCCGTCACATTAGATGTTTTTTTTTTTTTTTTTTTTTTTTTGTCGTCTGTCCCATTTGGTTCTTTAGCCGTCAGAATTGTTGTCTGAAGACCAACAAGGATACCCAATGGATTTACTTTGCCAAATGGATCATCACGGCCTTGCCGTATTGGTCCATTTGATCGACCTTTTGTTGTTATTATTTATTTTATTTTATTTTCAGTTGTTACAGACGGGACAGACATGACAGGGGGATAGGAAAGGGAGAAAGAAAGTTGAAGGAAAAGAAAAACAGAAGGGAAGAGGGACAGTGAGAAAGAGCACTTAGAAAGAGAGAGAAAAAAAAATCTCCTGGATCACCTGTTGAGAGAAAAAGAAGAGAAAACAAGCAAAAAAAAAAACAAAGCAACATACAGAACACAACACCATCACGTTAATCTAGCTAAGTGTGAACAGCAGTAAATACTAAATATTGAATGTTGTTGTGCAGCATGCAGGACAGACAGCGCACAATGTGCTTTGAAGTAGCAGCTAAGAAAGGTGTAGTTTATGTCTACGAACAGTGAACACCCGTGTGCACACCCGTGTGGATCAGCGCGCTTGTATACAAAAGGTTTCTCCATGTAACGGTCTGCTAGAGGGTGTGGAGGGCCATAGCCCCGTCCCCCAGGGCATGAAGCAGGCATGGAGGAGATCCAGGCTCCAGACATCCAGAGGCCCCAGAGTGCGAGAGCCCAAGGAGTACCACCGGAGGGGCATCCGTGCCACCCTCCTGGCAAGAGCTGAGGAGAGCCCCAGATGAGGGGTCACCAAGTAGCCACGGAGCAGAAGCCAGAGGGGGCTGCAGTGGCGTGCCTGCCGGCTCTGCTGGCAGCCAGACGTGCCAGAGTGAACCGAGCCGCAGGCCCAGAGGCCGGAGGCCCGAGGGCCCCCTTTGCCCCGGAAGAGGCCTGACCGAGCAACAGGCACCAGGCCCCCTCCAAGTCGTCACCGGGAGTGAGCTGGTACATACCTGAGCACCCAGCCCCGGACACCAAGAACCACCAACGCACCGAACCCTGAGGGCATCAGTTACCGGCAGGGAGTGTGGAGAGGGGCACGTTAGATGTTAGGAGAACAACAGCTGGCATCAAACACAAACATCAGGTGAAGCTCAATTATCCTGCAGACATTCACTCATCACGGAAAACTGTTTCTTACATCATGCTGCTTCTGCAGCTTGTCTGGTTTGTATTCTCACCTGTACGTCACAGGCCCGCCTGTCACCTGGATGATCTGGATGAAGGAGAACCACCACAGACATTTTGATACAGTGCAATCATTTAGTAAAACATTTGAAATTTTCTGGTTCTGCTGTTGATTTCAGGATTTTCCGTCCCAGCGTCGCCTCGTGCTCACCGGGGGGCGACCGACTGTTGACGTGTTCCTTATCCTTTACACCAGGGGTCGGCAACCCTGGGCACGCGTGCCACAGCTGGCACGTGAAGGGTTAACTGATGGCACGACCATAGCTGGACTGGCCATCGGGCATACCGGGCAAATGCCCGATGGACCGATGGTGAGTTTTTGTTTTTATGGGCCGATGATTTTTTTTATTTTTTTTTGTAACGGTATAAACAATGAGAGGTGGTGGATTGGCCAGATGCTGGCAGATGTGTAAAAATAAGTCAGTTGTTTGGTGGTGCCTGTGGCGGAGCTTCCACAGAGGCCAGCAGGTGGATGAGGGAAGGGGAGGCAGGAGGAGGAGAGACCCGAGGCGGCCGCCGGTCCGAGTGTCAGGTGAACTGAACTTCAGGTAAGAAGTTATGACCTGCAGTCTATCTGGTCAGATATAAACCAAGTTTAGTTTATTTTCGTTGTGCTGACTTTTTACAGTCAGTTACAATAACTCGTACTGCGTGCTAGCTAGCATGACGGAGTTTCTATACAGCTGGGTGGGTGCTATGATGTTACTGATAGTGAACTTTATTTTATTCATAAGGTTAGTTAGTAGATTTGCCAACCGTCCCGTACAAACGGAATCGTCTCGTATTCAGAGAAAATATTACGCGTTTCATGTTGAGCTGAGAAGGAACACAGTTTGTCCCGTACTTTAGCTAGAATGAAAAGAAAGCTGGATTTATTCTGTCGTTACGCTGCACAGCTGCATCTTCTTCTCCTCTCATTCTCTCCCCCTCCCTCTCCTGTTTCTACTTCAATCATGAAACTGATCAATGATCAGCTGATCGTCTCTCTTCTTTGTTTATCGCCCACTTTGCGCCAGAAAGAGGAAACCAGCGGATGTCGCGCTAAACAACAGCAGCACGTTTAAGCTTGATCAGCTGTTGTTAGAATTTATTTAATATTACTTTCTAGTATCAGCTGATGTTTGCTGGAGCCACAGCTGTAAAGCTGCTGGTCATGATGTCGGTTTGGATATGTGGTGAGAGGGAAACATGAAGATGAAACCAGGAGATGTCCTTACTGAATCATCAGAGCTGAACAGGTGATGGAGAAACAGGTTTACCTTTTAGGTGACATGAATGAGTTGAAGTTATGAACTGTTTCTGAGAGACAAATAACACCAGGATCCTTTTCTAAGTAGCTGACAGCTGGTAACTGTGCAGGGGCGGATCTAGCAAAGTGTTGCCGGGGGGGCGGGTAGGGCATTAACAGGGAGAGGGGGGCAGCTGGAGTCCGCAGCTGGAGTCCACAGCTGTGCGTGTTCATGGAGCTGCATGTTCACCTGCTGGACGTCACTACCTGAGTTTAACTGTCTTCAGAACATTGCAGAGGCCTTATTGACAGTATTTGGCTCTACATGTCTGTGTGAGCAGATTTTCTCTCACATGAGTGTCCTCAGGTAGCCTCTGAATGCTGGACACTTGGAGACCTGTGTCTCTGAGTGGGAGACCAGTGATCACATTAACATGTATGTCTCTGTATTAACAAACATGCCATATTGGCCCAGTTTATTTTTCTTATCATTGTTGTGAGGAGACCATAAATAGCATTTGCATTTTCTGTTGTACAGTTCATTTGCTGTTATGGATAAAATGTCTTTTTTTGTTTCAAAATAGCTGATAACTATTCGCTGATAGCTGCCAACATCTGCAAACAAATATAATTCTATAAAGTGGTTCTATATAGTGTGTAAGTGTTCATATAGAGCGTTATTAAATTTATTGCTAATGCAGTCATATGGCGCATTGACTTCTGAGGAAATTTTAGATGCACTCATCATCAGAATGGTCGCCGACCCCTGATTTACACTAAAAAGCATCTTGAGGTCACTGAACTGTACATGAAACCAGGATTTCAGATTTTCTCAACTGTTATCCAACACAAAGTCATTTTTATATTTGCAGTTTTGCATTTTAAATATCTGCTTTTCTCAGTGATGTCATTTATTCCAAGACTCCAGATAAAAAGTTAAAACACTCTTTTAGCGCCAAAGTCAGGCCAATGATGATTTTTTTTTTTTTGATGCGAGGCTTCAAATTCAGTGTTTTTAGAGCAAGTCCTACCTGAGCTCCACAGCAACACCATCAGGAGCTCCGTCCACACATCTCCTCCGCCCATCAGCTCTCCTGTCATAAAAAAGCTGTTTCCTTTTCTCGACATAATCAGCCAACCAATAACTAACTTCTCAGAAACTGAGTCCCACCCCAAAGATAAAATAATAAAGATCACATAGATATTGGACTGTGAGTGCGTCGTTAACCCTTTAATGTCACATTCCTGGTTTCAAACGTTTCTATAGGCAGAAAACGTGTTTCTGGAGCCTTTCAGAATCAACAGCATGTTCTTGTTTTATCCTCTAAAAATAACATCACACAGTTTACAGCTGACACGACTTTTCTTCAAGAGGCGGCTTCAATGTCACAAAGACACCGGCTGACTGCTAACTCACCCTTCACAATAACACACATAAACAACACACTTAAAGCATTCTGGGAGCTGTAGTTCCAATATTTTTAATTAGTAGATTAAGGTTGGTGATGTTGGGGGTCTACAAACGAGGAAAACAGGAATCTAAAGCATTCAGTTAAAAAATGAATTAATTGCAGGAAAGAGCTTCATCGGATTACAAAACTATTAAACCTCTGAAGCAGTTAATCTGTAAAGTCCACTTCAGCCATCAGTCACATGATAAAAGTGCTGAGAGCTTCCTGCCTGCAGCTTCCTGTCAGAGACGGTGGACAGAAAACGCGTGAAGGTGATGAGGACATAAAGAAGGAGAGGAAACATGACTGAGGATGCATCTGATTTCAGCCACATAAGAGTCTCTGTTTTAGCCGACTGTAAAAAGTGCAGTCATCCATGCAGTGAGGAACGCCAACTCCATTAGGTTTGAGTTAAAACAAGTATTTTGTTAATGCTCTGATATCGTTTCCATTTTGATTACGATTCTAAACCTGCAGCTAAAAAAACAAACAGCTCGCTCCTCCTCTCCACCCATCCATCCACCCTGAGCTCATCTCTCCTCTCAACGTCTGGCTCTGAAGCCTCTTCACCTGCCTCTGTTTTGCTTCCGTCATAATGATATGGCCACTAGAGGGCACTGTCACAATAAACAGCAAATGTTGCTCGTAGTGTGCCGCTGACACAGGCGATGCACGATGCACAGTAATGAGCCAGAGCGTGGCTGGTCAATTCAGTTAGTAGCTTAGCTGCTAGCTGCTATGCAAACGAGCTGGTTATTTTCAGTCTGAAGAGTCGCTAACGTCCTACGCTGATGTTGCAGACCTTGCAGCTGGGGTCTTTCTTGGCATTCGCGGTGGACAGGCTCATTAGCTGGTGCCCGCTGATCTGTGACACCGCTCCCAGCCTCAGATCCACCGGCTCCGTGTACATCACCTCCAGGTTGACATCCTGAGCGTGACGGAAAGACAACGAGCCGTCCTCCTCCTCGGTGCGGGTCAAGAAGCGGTTGCCGGACCTGTCCAGGGCTGGCAGCCTCCCTTTGCAGAAAGCGTCTCCTTTGGAGCCGTCGGGAGCGAGGACCAGGATCACGTAGTGGTACGACGTGTACATGCAGTAGAAATCCCCAAAGTACATGTTGGTGGTCTTGTTGAAGAGGACATCTGCTCGGATCTTTAAAGAAATAAAAAATGGGGTGTTTTATATTTTTGTATAGTTTTTTAAATGATTTTGCCAACTTGGTAAAATAGTAAGAATAATAATATAAAAAGTATATATGTTTTAAATATCCACAAATTTATTGAGTTTGAAGAATACATGTTTAATTCCTGTTTAATCACAGAAATGACAGTCAGTTTAATGTCACTTTATTTTGACTACTTTTTAAATCAAATTTGTAATCTACTCAAAAATGCTGTTTTACAGCAGGTTGGCAGCCTTTTAGTGTTTTTAAATTCTATCATGTCACAGATTTGAGGGTTAACATATTTATTATTTATAGGGACTTTTCAAAAGTAGCTAACAGCCAGTTTACAGGAATTCCCAGCTGTTAAATCCAGCTTTTAGTTCCCATTACAACATGTCAGCTGACATATGAGCTGTAACATTGATGTAGAGCCATGTCTTCGACCCTAATGGCTCCAACAAAAAGGCCTGAAACAGGCCATGAGGACGGCTCCTGCTCGAGGAACATGCACAAAGACATGAAGCACCCTTCAACAAACAGGTTTTAGTGGAAAAAAGGGGAGATGTCATCACCCAAGCTTCGTGAGTTGGTCTAAATCAGCGGTCCCCAACCTTTTTTGGCCACGGACCGGTTTATGTCCGACAATATTTTCACGGACCGGACTTTAAGGTGTCGTGGATAAATACAACAAAATAAAACCAGTACCTGTGCCAAAAAAAGATTTATTCATAGCACAAGGGAAAAGACCCAGGGAAACCGAGTTAATGATAAAACCGATAAAAACCCTGAAAACCATACATTTCACACCCGAGCCTCAACTCTCGCGGCCCGGTAAAAAACGACTCACGGACCGGTATTGCCCCACGGCCCGCGGGTTCGGGACCGCTGGTCTAAATGGTACCTGGAAGCGATACGGCCCGTAGGGGGAGTCCTGGGGAGGTTTTCCTGTGTTGAACTCTGTGTTGCAGCTGAAGAAGATCCCCTCCAGTTTGCCGCTGATGGGGGACCCGTGGCTGCCGCTGTTGTCTTTCACCGTCGGCAGCAAGAAGCAGGACTGAGCATCTCTGGAATGACACACAGGGCTAAAGCACAGCTGTACGGAGAACCTTCTCGGGGTTTTGGTCACTGAGCGGGGCGCACCTGTCTTGTTGGAAGAACTCCCTCTGCTGGTTTCTGTAGAAGACGGTGAACGGCAGCATCCTGCCAGCGATCGCCTCTGCTTTCTGCAGCAGCTGGTTCAGGTGGATGGAGGAGTAATCTGCAGGTGCACAGACTCAGACATTCAACATTAATCCTATATTTAGATGCTGTGGATAAAGATGAGTTATGTTAGTCCATAGTGTGACTGCAAAGGAATTTTTTAAATTATGGGTCTATTTTATCAGTGGGACTAAAAACAGTGTGATAGTAAATTAGTTCAAAGACGATCCTCGTGATGCTTTAACCTGCAAATTGATCCAAAGGGATCAGTGTGGACGAGCAGTGAGGAGAGGTGTGGTTTTTGGACTGAGAGGCTTCAGTCTAACCTGCAGTGCAGAACTCAATGATCTCGCTCCACCGAGAAACGGCGTATTCTCCGTCTGGCTGTTTGGCAGCCGTCTGAACGGCCACGGTGTACTCTGTGCGAGGACTCAGGAACCAGTGGCCCCTCACTGTCATCGGCAGGGGAACTGCTTTGGCCACCAGCTTGGTGGGCACATCCTGGAAAACAAAAAGTACTCGGCTCGTCCGGTTCGTTTGCTTTGTATCGTCTAAAGCAGAGTCAGAGAGCCCAGGATCGGCTCTGCAGACCCACCTTGTGTTTGAACTTGTTGGAGCTCATGTTCTCCTTCTTGTTGAGGTCGATGAAGTAGTGTGTGATCCTGTCTCGGCCCCTGCTGTCCATGTCCCAGCTGATCTTGAATGAATCGCAGGTGATGTTGGTGATCCGGATCTGCTGAGGAACCGGCAGGTCGTCCACGTCCCCAATGCCGCTGTCTGCAGACTCCGCGCCTGCACAAACACAAATAACGAAACTACAGCTGTAACGCCTCTGCTGTGTGAGACTGTCATCAAACTGTGAGATTAAGTAAGATACCTACAATTCATTTTCCCAGTATTTTATCACTGAAACCAAAAAGCACTTAACCGCCAACCACGAGGTGCTTCATAGACATTGAAGGGTTGATCACAGCTGTGATGAGCTGAGCAACACATGCATATGCATGATGAGATTTCAGTGGATGAAGGTTATGAGCTGGAAGTGATCATGAGTGTGGTGTCTGCACTGCAGCACTGAGGCACCAAAAGCTGCAATTCCTCTACCGTCCAGCAGGGGCTCCAGCAGTGAGTCAGTCCCATAGACTCCCATGTTAAACATGTTTACAGCCTGATACACAAACTGTTTGGGCTCCATAGATCACTTCCTCCTTCATAATACCTGTTTTTATAACTGACCTGTCTAAACTGTATTAAGGTTTAAAGTTTGCATTATTAGGGGCGTGGCCTCTTTGACTGACGGGTGGATGGTGACACATGTGGCCGTAGCTTCTAGCTGTCTGCTAGCTTCACCTGAACTGGACCTCTGGACCGTGTTCGCACTGTTGGAGCCTTTTGGAGCATTTTTAATGACATCATGTGACCAATAATATGGCTACTGTGAGGTCGCTGTACTAACAGACCGTTCAAGAAGGCGGAGCTCCAGATGTGCTGAGTGAAATTCAGGATTTTGATTGGACGTTATTTGGGAGCTGTCCGAGCGTGTGTGATTCAGCTTGCTAACGCAGATAGTTAGCATGTGCTAACTTTCAAACACCACCATGAGAGAAAAACACTGAGAGTGGAAACCAGAAACCAGTGAGTGCTGCCCTGTGGTTGTACTGGGCTGCTGCGAGGTGAAGCTTTAGACTTACAGTGAAGCTGCTGGGAGCTCTGGGCACTGACTGAGAGGATGACATCACAGATACAAGCGGCCAAATACTGAAGCTTAAAGTGCGTCGCTGAGCTGCTGATCACAGATTAAAAAGACCACCCGGGGGGGGGGGGGGCCTCATGATGTAAGCAGATTATATCAGAGTCACAGCGACAGATTAACCCATGAAAGGTTGCAGTCCTGTGAAATCTGTGACCCACATCAGCACCCACAGCTGCATCTCACTGAGCTTTTACATCAGCAGATCGATCCCTAACCCTGTCTGCACCACGCACAGCTACAGAGGTCCGAGGCTTTGTACACGTAGCTGTAACCTGTCAAATAACAAAGAAAGTATCCTGACATGTCCTCATCTCTCTGTGCAGCATCGTTAACACCTTGACCTTCAGATCAGTCTGATGACCTTGAAGGAGAGGTCAGAGATACTTTCTTTATATTCACAACATAGAGAACACAGCACACTTGTATGAATCACAGTTTCTAAGCTGTGAGGCTTTTTAGGTCATGAAGTCGACCTTGCAGAGCTCAGTGAGCCTGCTCTACAGAGTTTTATATGAATTCATTCAAAGCTTTTCCAGCTCTGCTGTTTACAGACACAAGGACCCGTGGAGGCGATCAGTCTGAACTCAGACCTGAAACTCTGATGTTCACGTTCGCGTGACTCTGAGGACATCACCATCAGCTCTGATGTGCATCTACAGCAAAGAGCTGATTAAAAAAGGCTAAAAATCAGAGGATGGAGTCAATAAACTGCCCGAGCCGGAGGTTCTGATCACAGGACCATTTCAGGCTGATTCCACGTCGGCCTGCTGCGTCTCTGCATTCATCCCTCCTACCCTCCCTCCTTGTGTTCTGCATCTTTTCAGCCTCGGTGGACAAAAGGTTTCAGTCAGCAGAGACGCTGAGAGCTCAGGCTGAACAAGGAGCCCGTTGAAGAGGCAAGGACAGCTCAGACTGCAGCCCCAGAGATAAAAACCCTCCATCAGGGCAGTCCAAACACAGCAGGGGCCACATGGAGAGAACAGAAGTCTACAGTCTCGAGGTCAAAGGTCACTCCTGCCTCGCTGAGTGAAGACAATCGAGTGGCTCTGAAGTGCAGGACTCATCAGTTTTTGTTCTTAGAGTGAGGATTAGAGGACGTTAGTGTCTGCAGGAGCTTCCAGGTGTGATATTAATTTGACCGCTCTGCTCACGGACGCCGGCCGCAGATTCACTCAAAGCAGTAAAACCTGAACACCGGCTTCTTCTGGACTCTAACATGTGCACTGAGCTCAGATTTGAGTTACATCAGATCCCTCCTGAGTATACATCTCTCCTCCGAACAGACTCAGTGCGTCGCCGTTCATTCACAGGAAGCTCATTGCTGCCTTTACTGCAGGTCGGGGTTATGGCTGAGGGTCGACAGCTTTGACAGGTTCTTATTCCAGCAGCACACGGTGTGGTAGAGAGCAGAGATCGAACTAACCTGAAACACTGTCACTCACGTACAGAGCGGTTGGTGCTGGAGCAGATGATCGAATAATCGATCTGTAAGGACCAAACTGTGATGAAGCTGAGGTGTGATCTGATTTCATATCAGCCTGTCCAAGATGATTTTAAACTCGTATCACTGAATCACTCGCTGCAGTTTGGACTCCGAGCTCCACACCAGCAGCTTTTCTCTGCTCCCAACACCGGAAAATGTTCGCTTTTGTTCATCAGCTGAGAAAAGAGAGCAAGAGCAGAAAGTGTTCCCTTCTCCTCCTCATCCCTCCATCCTGCCAGTGAATGGAGGAGTTGAAGCATCTATTCATTGCTCCTGGGAAGGTGATTAGCCACAGTGGTCTGCAGACGCAGCAGCCTGAAGCTGCTGCCAGACTTCAGTCCACAGAGGCCGCTCTGCAGGTTCAGATGAAGCCCGTCACCAAACGCAGATCACAGCTCTGACCGAGTGCCGGGACCTCACTGTCAGGTGTCCGTGATGTCACAGTCTGGGATTTCTTTTATTCCCATGACCTGTACAGCACCGGGATAGAATCAGCTGTTGGTGCTTACATTTATCTTTATGGTTATTTCTGTGGAAACACATGAAACCATTATGGATTATATACTGGAGCTGCACTCCCAACGTTCTTACAGCAGCTTGCAGGACTACCTGTGAACGCTGCAGGTTCACTCTGCTCTGTTGGTCACATTTACATCCTCATTCAAATCAAACCACAGCCAGACCTCATGTGCCTGCAGGCCACACAATCACCTGCATTTACATGAAGTCACCAGAGGTCATGTGACTCCTCGTCTTAGAGGCTTGGGGTTAGAAACAGAAACAACAAAAGATGCCTTGTTGTTGTTGTACACACTTTCAGATTACTGCAGTGAAACTGTCCTGAGGTCAGCCATGATGACAGCGTGGCAGTGCGGGTAGCCAAGGTAACAGTGACACAGGAGGTCAAACATCCATCCATCCATCCATACATCCATCCATCCATCCGTACATCCATCCATCAAACATCCATCAAACATCCATCCATCCATCTGTCCATCCAACCATTATCATTTCATCCATTTGGCCTGTGGGAGGAAACTGGTGTTCTTGGATTACATCAATAAGATAACAGGACTCGGCCATGTGTGTATGCAGAAATATCGCCTCTCTGAAAAAGTAGATTCATAGCTCTTTTACCAGACTGTGCAAGTGTTCCTAATAAAGTGCTCCTTGAGTTGAAGTAGTTCAGGTTTTGGCTTCAGCCTAGAAAACTTACCCTCACTGGGGTAATCATTAATATTTCGGTACTTCTGCTGTAGGCAGCTGAAGTCTGAGCAAAGCTGTGATTGGTCAGAAGAGCTCTGACCTCAGGTGAGTATGGAGCCGTTTGCCACAGAGATTATCAAGCTATAATGCAGACTCTCTCCGTGCTGTTATCCCATCTGAACTGTTGGATTAAATCAAGCCTGCCACAGGAAAGGTAACATGTCCACGCAGAGGTCACGACATTCCTGACCCCGCTGCTCTCACCATGTTTGAATTAACGTTTAATTTTAGTCTCAGCTTGTTTAAAGTACAAAATATGAATGAGCCCAGTCTCTCTGTTTAAACTTTTCTTCTTCTTCAGTCGAGTGTTTGGAGTCCGTCATGTGACAGCAATAATTCATCAGAACAACAGAAGCAGCAGAGCGGCTCGTTTTCCTGCTCGCTCCGGTTCCCCTGAACGCCTCGACCACAGCAGTGCAGTCTTCCTGCTTCCTGTGAGTCCATCACTACCTTTGACCTGCAGACTCAAACCGTCAGCCCAGACTCCGTCCTCTTGTGGAATGACGATTAAAACACAGGCGTGATGTAAGCCGACCAGCAGCAGAATCTACAGCAGCGTGCATCCAGATGTTTCACCAGCAGCAGCTGTGAGCAGGATTAGAGAGCAGGAATATCCTGATGGACGTCCTCCTCACTACAACTCTGAGTCCAGCTGATGTTCACGAGGCCTTAGACTTTAAACCCCGAGCTGAGAGCAGGCTCCTCTCTGAGTTCACATTCATGCACACTGAGTCAGTTTGAAGCTTTGGAGTCTAAAACCAGCCAAAGTTCAGACAAACCCACCAATCAGAGTGCAGCAGGAACTCTCTGCACTTTAAATAAAGTTTAGAAATAAAAGTATAAGTTAACTGGACTGTTCTACCTGCTGCGTCCTCGCAATGTGACGACAGCAGACGCACACACTGACCTTGGCCCGGCTGCAGACTCTGGAGCTCCACGCTGGGACTCGGAGGCTCCGTCATGTTGGCTCTGCTCAGACAAAGAGACGAGCTCAGAGAGGCTTCAGCCTGCCTGCAGCTCGCTCCACCCCTCTCTCTCTCCCTCTCTCATTCAGTGACATCATGGGACGATCAAGGAGGAAGAGAGAGAATCAGACATTTACTGTTGTTGTGATTATTAAAGTGAGCTCTCACAGCATCACAAGCCGCCTGAACCAGGCAGGAACATCTGGACCAGCTTCAGCTTGTGTGAGTGGATACCAGAGCCTGTAAGAACATGTGAACGACCCACATGCTTCATGTACGGTTACTGAAACTTTTAACAGCATTTTATAAGAAACAGTTTACCTGTAGCTGAGTGGAAGCAGCAGAGACTTTACCGCTGTGACGTTGTGTTCCTGAGATTACAGGAGCTGGCAGGTGTGTGTGTGTGTGAGAGACTGTGTGTGTGTGTGTGTGTGTGAGAGACTGTGTGTGTGTGTGTGACTGTGTGTGTGTGTTTGTGTGTGTTTGCGTGTGTGTGGACGGACTGGAGTTAATCTTCTTATGTAAGCACTCATTTCATTCTGTTGCCCGTGCGGTCCGTAATCCTGCAGACCCACAGCCATGTTTTAATCCTCAGATGAAGACGACACCGCTGCGGGGCAGGAAACGCTCCACCTGCAGGCCTCCACCCCTGACCTTCACCTCACAGAACTGGGCTGGGTTCATCTGTGCAGGCTGGCTCAGGTACCACCGTGTGGTACAGAGACTGCAGGAGCAGGACTGCCAGCATCATGAAGCACAATAGGCAACAAATGCAGTTTATATTTTATATATATGTATATATATGAGAGCTGATTGGTCACTGTGCTTGTTAATGTAGACGCAGCATGATGATCATAAGTGTGACTGACGCTCTCACTTTGCTTACATTTACATTCAGAACAACATCATCAGGTGTGCAGAGAGCTGCTGTTTGTTCACTGTCACATCTGTAACTTTAAAATGAGGCAGCAGGGGGCGGGGTTCACTCCGCGCGCGCATGCAGGTTCAAATAAAACGAGGCGGGGTTTTTTCATGTCACGTGTGACCCCAGCGTGTATTTTTTTTATTGTTATTCATATTTTCTCCTGCGTCCGTCACACCGATGGGGACGTCCGTCTGGCTGATCCAAGACTATCTAATGTACGGTCTCTGCGCTGGAGGCTGCGGTTGCCATGGTGACGGAGCATGCTTCGGAGGGGTGGGGGTCTGCGTTTCTGCGCAGGCGCGGTGTGTGTCTGAGGCCACAAGGAGCGAGGACACGATGAACGGAGGTAAATATGTGAGTCGGCGGGACTCTAAGAGCGCGCGCTCGACGGGTGGACCGAAGGCTCGAAGCGCCGAAGCCCGCGAGCCCCGGCAGGACGCCACAGACCGGAGCTCCGGTAAGAACCGAGGAGCTAACGGAGCGGTAGTGGAGGAGCAGCTAGCTGTTAGCTCCGAGCAGGACTGAGGGACGGAGGTGCCGTTCACCCCAGCCCTCCGTCAGCTCCATCAGCAGCCCGCTGCTCCATCGGGCTCATAGTTCAGCATTTTGTGCTGAAGAAGGCGGAACTGTTTGTAGCACCCGGACGGTTTACGGCGCGCACACGGCCCAGTGAGCGTGTTTTTATGGCACAGCCACGCAGGAAATCGGTATCCATAGAAACAGCTTAAAAAACCAGCCAGGGCGAAGTTTAAATTGAAGAGATTTACATGAGTGAATAAAAACTCCAAACATGAAGACAGACTGAGCCTTTATTCATTTATCCGTGTTAGTCAGACTTTCTGCTGTGGTGTTTGGCTTCAGGCTCAGAGTCACTGACCTGCTCGGCATTAATAAATAATAACTGAAACACAGATCAGTAAAACAACATGAGTCCACCTGTTAATCGTCTGATTCAGCTCAGAGTCGGGCTCGTGTTCAGAAAAAGATTTTGTTTGATTGTCAACGTGAATCAATCGTTTTAGTCAGCTTTAAAAACACAACTCCCACCTGGACGTACCAGATGTACCTGAGAACAGGTGAGAGCACATCCTGACTGCCGTCAGTGTGCAGTCCTGTGAGCTGCTCTGACTCCATGGCCTGGATGAATATGGGCCTGTTTCGTGAGCTCGGACCTTCAGATGATGTCGTGGCTCTGAGCAGCTCAGGTTAGCAGGCTGATGATGATGAAGGAAACCAGAGTTCTTACTTCATGTTGAAAAGTTCAGCTGTTAAAATGTGAAGTCTGTTTGTCAGCAGCTGAGTTTAGTGTAGCTTTGTGAGCGAGTCCTGGATATCAAGCCGAGCTCTGATTGGAGGAGGAGGGCACAGCCTACACACGGAGAAATCCACCCTGAAATCAGGTAGAGGTGATGAAGGAGTGAGCTCTTCCTCAGAGCCTGTGGCTGGCACAGCTGACCTCAGGTACAGGAAGCAGATTGGACGTTAAGATTCCAACACACACCAAACGTACTTCCTGCTCTTCCTCAGACCAGCACGGGTGGATGAAGTTTATTTTTCTGGAAAAGTCAAACTTTTTACAAGGTTTTCATCACATTTTTGTGTGCGAGCAGTTTTTATGACGAGGTGACCTCAGAGGTTAAAGGTCATTTAAATAATTAATCACAACAACAACAATGGCCATCGAGCGTCATTTAAAGAGGCTGAAGTCACAGAACGTCTTCCTGTTAACCGGGTCGTAGAGTCACTGACCTGTTGTTCACACAGGAGAGAAACCATTTTGCTGTGGTGTTTGTGGCGAAAGAATCACTCGACAGGGAAATCTGAAGAGACACATGAAAAACCTCCTGACACATGAAACAGACAAAAACACATTTACACAGAGCAACAACAGAACGATGACATCAGCAGGACGCCACGTTATGAATCGTTAAGGATGAAGCGGCAGAGTTTGGAATGATGTTATAGTTGCTAAATTCAATTCAGTTCAGACCCTACAGAGAAAACCCCAACAGTCATATGACCCCCTATGAGCAAGCACTTGGCGACAGTGGGAAGGAAAAACTCTGGCAGAACCAGGCTCAGGGAGGGGCGGGGCCATCTGCTTAATAACAAGTGTGATTCAGTGCAGAGAGGTCTATTAAGACATAGTGGGGATGTCCAAATTCATAGGCTGCATCCTCCTGAGGTCGCATTCGTAGACTGATTACGTCACAGCGACGCGCCGAAGGCTGTCCGAATTCGTAGACTCCTCCGAATGCAGCTGACAAATGCGTCCTTTTCCCCGAATTTGAAGGATGGATTGGCTGTGTCCTTCGTGGCCCACCATATCCCAGAATTCATAGCGCGGCCCAGCCAAACTCCAGTTTCCAACAATGGCGGCCGCTACTAAGTTTTAAAATTACTCTTATTACTCTTTCTGGGTCACAAAATAAACTTTTAACATATTTTCAGGCGAGAATGTAGCTGTGTAAACCTCAAATATCTGCTCGGTTTATCAAGACATCACATATTTACAAAAGTGCTCTGATTTTTTCAGAGACATCTGTTACCCACCAGCTCGATAGCTAGCCGGGAGCTCGAGGGTCACTAGAGCTGCTGAGAATGGCACAACTCCCGGCACATCATTTTCAGATCACCGTGGTCTTTCACTACTCAGGTTAAACATGGTATATAAGTCACTTAGATAACTTAAAAATGTTACTGTTTGGCTTTTTTCAGTGTTCTATTTGTTCCTGAGTAAATCGGTTTGGCTGAGATTAAAGTTATTAGATTAGATAAAATAAAACTTTATTAATCCCCTGGGTGGTTTTCACACAGCTGAATAAACGTCAAACAGAAAACTGATTAAACAGAAGTGTGAGATGTTAGAATTTACGCCAGTGTCCTGTTATATTTTAGATAGCAAGGAGCAGACAGCCGAGTTTATTAAACTCCACCGAGACAGCGGTGGCGCTAATCTGAAGGCTAGACCGTCCAATTTCACAGCCAATTACTTCCGGTCTACCCGACCTTCTGAGGACCCAGCTAACGTAGACCGCGAAGGCCGGGTCCTCAGGAGGATGCAGCCCATGAATTTGGACACACCTAGTGAGTGAAGAAGAAAACTTTATTAATCATGGGAATCCCCAGCAGCCTACACCTATTGCAGCATAACTAAGGGAGGATTCAGGGTCACCTGGTCCAGCCCTAACTATATGCTTTAGCAAAAAGGAAAGTTTGAAGCCTAATCTTAAAAGTAGAGATAGTGTCTGTCTCCTGAATCCAAACTGGAAGCTGGTTTAAGTTCTGATTCATTCTGTAATTCTGTTTTAGCTTCAGGTGGGAAATGCTGACATGTCCCAGAGTAAAACTGAGTCTGTGTGACACACTGACGTTCAATGATGTCCTCTATCTGCGCTGCTGCATGAGACAAACTCAGTGTTTGTTTTGTTTGTGTTTCAGTATTACCTGCAGACATCCAGCAGGTGGTGGTGATTAAAGAGGAGGTTCCCTGGAGCCCGAGTCTGGAGCAGCAGGATCCAGATCATTTCCAAATAAAAGAGGAACACAAGGAACTCTGGCCCAATGGGGAGGGAGCACCGGCTGATGGGTGGGAGCAGGAGGAGATGAGATTCCCAATCATCGCTGTTCGGGTGAAGAGGGAAGATGAAGAAGAGAGTCCTTACAGCCAAACTGAAGACAGCAGCTCGATTAAACTGATAAAAACAGAAAGTGATGAAGGTTACTGTGGAGAACCAGAACCAGCCAGTAACCTGGATCCAAACCACCACAAACAACCAGATACTGCTGAGGAGGCTCCAGGTGTCTGTGAGATTGACAACAGCTTTGATGGTGGTGACGGGGAGGAAGCTTTCTCAGTTTCTGGGCCTTCAAATGAAGACAGCGACGGCAGTTTGAAGGACAGCAGGGCGCCTGGTTTAAGTGTAAATACTCTGGAGCAAGAGGACTTTCTTCAAAAACTGAGGACAGGTCAGACAGAAAAAATGTCCTCCAACTGTTTGGCTGCTGAGAACGATTTCAGCTTGAAGCTAAATGTAGAATCAAAGATGAAAATTCACATAGGACAGAAACCATTTGGCTGTGGTGTTTGCGGTAAGACGTTTAGCCGCAAGACGCTCTTTAAATCCCACATGAGAGTGCACACAGGGGAGAAACCCTACGGATGTGATGCATGTGGGAAAAGGTTTACACTTCAGTACAGCTTTAAAAGACACATGCGCGTACACACGGGAGAGAAACAGTTTGGCTGTGACGACTGTGGGAAAACATTTCGTTGCAAAACCCATCTGAAGCGACACATGAGAGTTCACACAGGGGAGAGACCGTTTGGTTGTAGCATGTGTGGGGAAAGGTTCACAGAACAGGGCGCTCTGAAACGACACACCAGAGTGCACACTGGAGAGAGACCCTTTGGTTGCACCGTGTGCGGGGAACATTTTGCAGAGCAGGGCGTTCTGAAGAGACACATAAGAGTTCACACGGGAGAGAAACCGTTTAGTTGTGATGTCTGTGGGAAACTATTCAGACAGCAGAATACGCTGAAAAGACACACAAACGTCCACACAGGAGAGAAACCGTATGGCTGTGATGTGTGTGGGAAAGCGTTTAGAGAGCAGACTACACTCAAAAGACACACTGTTGTTCACACAGGAGAGAAACCATTTTGCTGTGGTGTTTGTGGAGAAAGATTCACCCGACAAGGAAATCTGAAGAGACACATGAAAGGTCACACATGAGAGAAACTCTTCCACTGCAGGATTTGTCTTTAAAGATGAGGGGTGTGTGTGTAAGATCAACAGTAAGATTTTGATTTCACCTTTCTCATTTTCAGAACAGGAATATTTAAAAAATAAAACTCTGACCTTATTTTTTACTTCTTCAGTTGAATTTATTGTTTTTTTTCTACATTTTTTTTAACATGACTCATTCATCTCAGAGCATATCTGAAAGGTGTGTCCTGTTTTCCTTTAGACGTGCCTAGCATGTGTACAGAGGTTATGTTCACTGGTACCAGAGCTTCATTTTAGCAGAGACCGTCTGGTACATTATTAAACATTATTAAAATAAACAAAAGTAACCAAAACTTCGGTACTTGTGATTATTTTGTTTTGTTTGTTTTTTTGAGCGGATTACAAACATGGTTTTATGATGTTTGGTGCATCACCACCTCCTGCTCTCTGCCTGGTGATGGAGCTCACAGAGATCATGGGTCCATAAAGATCGATGACCTTACAGGATTCAGAATTGTTCTAAAGAATCTTCTCATGCTTTTCTCTGTCCTTCTCAGCGCAGCTGCTATTGTTTGATGTCTGTTACGCCTGCTCTCTGAGATGGACAGCCACACAAGAATGTGTTTGTGTCGTGGGAATTGAACATGTAACAGGTTGAAGTCACTTTGTGGTTTCACCCTAACCTCTGAGGGGAGGAGGTCTCTGCTCTGCTGCTGTGATCTCAGAGGCAGAGGTCATCTCTGATTAAGGATGGGTATCGTTTAGGTTTTATCCGATACCGGTGCCAAACCGGTACTTTTGAAATGATGCCGGTGCTTAAACGGTGCTCGAACCGGTGCTTAAAGAATAGAGAACACAAACTTTGTCCAAAAACCTCTTATGTTTTTATTTTTAGCAGTCTCTTTTTCTGCAAAATGATAACCAAGTTAGCCTTTTCTGTTGATACAACATACCTCCTTTGGTTGGAACCGGTGCTTAAACAATGGAAAACACAAACTTTGTCCTAAAATCTCTCATGTTTAGCTGTTTTTTTTGTAAAAAGATAACAATGTTAGTCTTTTCTGCAGCTATAGGACATATATGGTATCACTCTATCAAACAAGAAGACAGCTGCATGTAACTACGACGATGTTTGCTAGTTCACCTTACGTGCATTAATTTAATAACGTGGTTAGCCTACTCAACGTAAATTACACACGAACAACATTAAGCTACTGACCCAGAGAAGAACGGCTGCTGCTGCCATCATCATCCGTCATCATTTCTGTTACACTGGCAGGGCTAGGGGCCAGGACTCTCCTCTTCGGGTTCTTGGGGGATGTTGCTAACTCCGGGTCCGATAACAGGCACCACACCCGCAGTAGATGTGCTCGGTGTGAGGTCTCACAGCAAGCTATCAAATACGGTGCATTTCTCGGCTTTTAAAAAAACGGTATGCGTCGCCAGGTGTTTCATCAGATTCGAGGTGTTACCTCCTTTGCACAGTATCACCTTAAAGCACTTGTTGCAGGCTGCTGAGTTTGCATCTTTTGCTGTGAAGTGCAGCCAGACTTTTGACCGCTTCGCCTTGGGCATTTTTAATCTGTAGCTCTGCTCTAAAAGAACGTACGTACCTGGGCCCCTCTACTATCCTTGGAAAGGTAAAATGATTGGCTAGAATCCAAAGTGTATGACATCTCAGGGGGGAAAAAAAAGCACCGAAATGTGCGCTGCTTTTCGGTCTGGTTACTACCGTTTATGTCAGAACGGGTGCCATAATGGCACTGGATACCGGTACCCTGAAGACTGAAGAGTGAGATTTATCTGGTCATATGCTGCACGTATGAGACTGTACATGCTGCCCATATATGTGTGGAGCTTCAACTTTTCCACTGCTATATAAGCAGATACAGGAGGCTGTATAATCTTTTTATTAATGCATATTTTTTTAGCATCTCTGCAGAAATATTTACTGATCTGCTTCTTCTGCCTGCGTCAGAATCTGTTATAGATTCCTGGTTACAAACTTCTCTTATTGAGAATTCAACAAAGACGTCAGCTGAAATGGACCACAAGGCTTCCTAGATTGGACCTCCAACAACAAAATGACTGCTGACTAAAGCATGTCTGTAAGCGCTAAGAATGACTGTGGCTATTGTAAATATCAACATTTCACCGGGTTCTTTTGATTCCTCAGAGGCATCTGATGGAAGACAAAACACTGCTCAGTAGACCATTTAACACTTTTTTTCTCTTTCACATTACTTCTAGAAGGAAGACGCGTCCTGCATGACACGTTGCCACGGATCTCAAAATGGTGACGGGCACCTGACAGTTTTATTACAGAAGCTCTCTCATTCTAGTCTAAACAACAGTGTCTCAGTAACTTTCGTCTAGAGATGGTCCCCTCTTATGTACGTTTCCCAGGCAAGCGTGAGTGAGAGTCTGCAGCTTTCTACTCCCGAAGGACACATGGTCTAATGCCTTTATTTTTCAGGGCTGTGTCCACTTAATACTACACTATATAACTTTATAACACTTATTAATAAAAAAGCATAGCATTATTGAGGCACTTCAAATTATTTAATCCCAACACTAGTTAGCTTAGCATGGCAGCATGTGCAATATATGTTACAGCTCTGGGTCATTTTCGACCCACCATTTTCAGTTTCTTGTATTTTGGTATTTTTCTGTATTATTATTATTTTGAGTTTAAGTCCCGTCTCCAAGAGTCCTGCATTTGGGTCATTTTCCTGCCTACCTGCACACAGCCTATCATTGTCACGGGTTGCTTAGAGGATCCACTCGCAGGACTCCTGGGTAGCGTTCAAACAGAGATTGTTTATTACAGATCTTCACCAGGTGTACGTACAGACAGTGCGGGGTTAGTGCTATATACAAGACGTGAGGGGCAGGGGGCGTGAACCCGCCATGAGTTCCGCCCCGGCAAAACAGGGGAGAGAAGGGGAGAGGGAGAGGAAAAAGAGAAGAGAAGGGGGGCTAGGAGTGGAGAGATGCTGATCAGCGCCTAGCCGATCCTGCAGGTCGTGACAATCATGACAATATATCCATTCAGCTTAACCTCTAACAGCTCTTTTAGCTTCCTGTAAGATAAACAGGGAGTAGTTTGGTTTTCATGTGATGATATTAAACTTTTTTATTTAATCTTTTTATACAGGTAGTCCTAATGAGACTCAACGTCTCATTTACGAGAGAGAAATGTTCCAGACAAACATATTAAAATTACAACAAAAAAGAAACAACAAAATAGCTAAATTTGTCTAATGTTCCCAAAGATGATTTCACAAAAACATTTGTATGTCTTTTAAAGTCTGCAGGTGAACTCAACTGAGCTTGTATGCAATGTATTCCATGAAGACGGAGAAGAAAAGGAGAATGGCGTCTTCCCGAGCTCTGATTTATTTTGTTCATAGCCAAAGGTAATAGATTTATAGATCTGATACCAGTGAACCATCCTGTGCAAGACCACTAGAGGTCATCGTTGTGTTCCTAGACTACACGCACAGTAATACTACATGTCTTTTGAGCAGGAGTCGTAGGTTTATAGGTTCGTAGGTTCGACTCGTGACCGAGGCGTCTGTATCCAGTAAAGTTGGGCATACACAGTGCGATTTTTTAAGTCATGTTTTTCAGCTTCTGCTCAAACTGTACGATTTTTTTATCACAGGGGTTAGAAGTTCGTAGGTCACGATTAGGGTTGCCAACCGTCCCTTAAAAAACGGAATCGTCCCGTATTTAGAAACAAAAGTACACGTCCCGTATTGAGCTAATAAGGGACGCACTTTGTCCCGTAATACAGTGAGAATCAAAAGTAGTCTATAAATGTTAATGGAATTAACGCTTTGTTTGAAAACATAATTCCCAGCCCCTCTCCTGCTTTGTGACCAATGAGCTGACAGCACACTTATGACAATTCGAGTATGACAATTCAGATTACCGCTTATCTCATTGGTCGAGGAAAGGTCGCTTACGGAGAAAATACCGGAAGACAACAGATGACCACAACAAGAAGCATGGCCAACAGGGAAACAAACGCCGACACTGCGGTGCAAGTCTCGGACGACAGTACACCTAAAGCTGGGCAGACACTGTGCGATTTTCAAACTGCACGATTGACTCGCAGGGTTATAAGTTGGTAGGTCACGATGCAGGGTCTCACACTATACCGCCCGATGCTCTGATGCGACCTGAGTGCTCACACTGTGCCTCCATAAAATGAAGGTTATAACAGAAAATCTGTCGCTCCCTCTCCCTCTGTGTCTTTCACTCACACAGACACGCACACCACCACCATCAACTTTGCTAAATTGCTAATGAAAAACATTGATCAGGCAGCTGTGATTGAGCAGCAATGTAAATCCAACTATTTTCACGGTTGTTGTGGTCGTGATAATTTTGTGAGGCCACATCGAAAAGGCTCGGATGAGCTTTCCAAAGTACTACAAGTTGTGCCTCCATCGCTTGTGTCCAGATCACACGCTGCACAGCCGTGCTGCTCCGTCTTTTTCACCGACGTTTACGTGTTTGCGCGTGAGCAGTGTGAGCGGCTGCGGTGACACCCTCACGAGCGATTGATGATCGGGAGCTGGTCATGAGGTGTTAATCTTGTTACCCCACGTATACTATACGATGCACGATGAAGGCCAAAATCGGGCCGATCACCAAATCGGTCGCACGACTCAAAAATCGGCTCAAAATGGGCCAAAATCGCACAGTGTAAGCCCAGCATTAGACCAGCAATGTTTGTTCCCCTCAGAGAAAGAAAAAAAGGCTGCAAAAGTACAGGGAGGAATGGGAAAAGGAAAACACCTGGCTGGAAAAGTGCACGATAACACCTATAAAGCGCACTGCACTGTGTGCCGGCGCACTTTTTCCATAGGCATGCTTCTAATGGTGGGCACATGAAGAACATGAGGGGCGTGAAAGCTCGGGGAACCCTTAACCAATTTTTTGTCCACCAGGCCACGGCAGAAGCAGATATGGTATGTAAACACTGGTTTGATTTTTTAAACCCTCTGGTTAAGGTTAATATGGGCATGTGCAGTGAATATCAGCGCTATGTGGCCAGAAGTGTGATAATATCATTTATTTTGTGTAATAAACAACTGCAAGGATAGATGATTACAACAAATAGATGACTAATACATAAAAGTAATACATAGATGAATAATGATGATGAGTTATGATGCGTAATCATGGGAACAAACAGGTTTACAAACGGCAGCAGCTGATTAGCATTAGAAAAGCTGAAATAATACCTCAACTGAAGCCAATTGTACTAAAAGCACTATATGTGCACTGTTACAAGAATATTTTTCTTTCTATTGTTTTCTATTAATTTATATAATTTTAAGTTAAGCAGGACAGAGTTCTTTTAAAGAAAGATTTACTTATATTCTCAAAAGTTAAGCATGACAGGCTTCTGTTTAAGAAAGAGACCTGTTTTATTGTGTTAATGTTGTCATTTTGAGCTAAAAATAAATGGCTAAATGATCATTTGTTTCCCATATGGTCATATCACAAAGAATATGCATCTACTTAAATCAAAGTCAAATGGTTAAAAAAATAATTTCACACACAAAAAAAAGAGCTAAAAAATTCACCACACTGGGAAGGGTGAAGACAACTGGGTTGCCCGGCCCTGGCCACGAGGTGTCCCTTATTTATTTTTCAGGGAGTTGGCAACCCTAGACACGATGCAGGGTCTCACACTATACCGCCCGATGCTCTGAAGCGACCTGAGTGCTCACACTGTGCGTCCATAACATGAAGCTTATAACACAAAATCTGTCTCTCGCTCTCCCTCTCTGTCTTTCACTCACACAGACACACACACCACCATCAACTGAGGTGTTAATCACTTCTCATTGCCCCATGTATACTACACGATGCACGACACACGATTAAGGCGAAACTCGGGCAGATCCCCAAAACGTTCGCACAACTTAAAAATCGGCTCTAAATGGGCCAAAAATCGCACAGTGTATGCCCAGCTTAAGGGGCCGTAGGCTAAACCCCCCATGCTAACCAAGCCTACCTTGGACATGGGCGAGAGACAGAAATATGAAGCCATACCAGCTCGGACGTCGCCCGGATTAACAGGGTCCACATCAGGTGTTGAGGAACCAGGACACCCTGATGAGAAGTGGGCTACTGGACCAAGAGGGGCAAGATGAAAATAGGGCACTGTTGGAATGCTACTATGCAAGTAACCCCAGTATTCATGTATTCATGTAACCCTCGGTTACATGAATACAGTGGTAATCGGAGTACTAGGTGAGTGGCTCCAGCAGATCCCAGGAACAACATCCGAGACTTCTGTCCATAAGAGCGCAGTCCTAGGAACAGCTAAGATACTGCAGGACCCTCAAGCGCCCAGGCCTCTGGTAGAGGACCTGAGCTTGAAGGATAGACCGGCATATGTCCTGAATACCTGAGTATCAGTGCTTCATGATGAAGCTTGTCAGACACGTGCTGTATGACGCTAAAGGAGCCTGTGCTAAAGAAACATGTCTTAAACAAACTCTGGAAATTTTCTTTCCCATCAGTGAAGAAGGTAAATATGTGTGTTTGAAGACAAACAGGATATGGAAGAGATGCTGCAATGTATTTACTTTCAAAGCTGTTTTTGAGCTGCTGTCTAATTTATTTCCTTGTACTCTTCACGACTGATTGATGGACTGTTTGTCCTTCACTGCAGCACCTCTTCTACATCCTGTTCCTCTGCAAACACACATATTTATCTTCTTCACTGAAAACTTTCCCATATGTCTAAGTATTAAACAAAGATAACAAGAAAACACAAAAAGACGTTTCTTTTTCTTTTTTTCCCCGCCTGTCCCGTTTGGTTCTTTTGCCATCAGAATTATTGTCTAAAGGCAAAGAAAGATGCCCAACGGATTTACTTTACCAAATGGACCTTTGCCGTATTTGTCTATTTGATTCACCTTTGCTTTTATTGTTTATTTTATTTTATTTTCACTTGCTACACACGGGACAGACATGACTGGGGAAAAGAAAAACAGCGGGGAAGAGGGACGGGGATAAAGGGCAAAAAACAAAAACCAACAAAACAAACAGACAAAAAATACATATATCAATCACCTGGATCACCTGTTGAGAAAGAAAAAAGAGAAAACAAGCAGAGAGAAAAAAAAGAGCAATATAATAAACAACATCATCGCGATGATCTATGGGAATATGACAGTAAATACTAAATATTAAACATTATTGTGCAGCACGTAAGATCGACAGCGCACAGTGTGCTTTGAGGTAGCAGCCAAAAAGGGTGTAGTTTGTGTGTGTGAGCACCCGTGTGTACACCTGTGAGCATGAGCGCGCTTGTATTTAAAAGGTTCCTTCATATAATGATCTGCTAGAGGGTGTGGGGGGGCCATAGCCCCGTCCTCCAGGGCATGAAGCAGGTATAGAGGAGATCCAGGCTCCAGACATCCAGAGGCCCCCAGAACACAAGAGATTGGTCTCTTGTGTTCTCCTCCCAGCCCCCCCGCTCCAACAGAGCCCGGGACAGCCCACCCGACCCCACAACAGAGAAAACTGCACCCACCCCGTCATCTTCCAGACTACACAAGACAATAGACACCCAGGCTGAGTTCTTCCTCCACCTCTCCTATATCTCCCCCACCTGCAGAGTGAGTTCCTGGAGAGAGGAGACCTCCTGCAAGATGTAACAGCCTCCCCCACCAGTTGAAGACCCCCTCAGGTGGCTTGATGCACCGGCGGCACCCCGCGCCAGGGCTGAGCCCCCATACACCCACCCGCGCACAACCCTGGAGACACACCAACCAGGACCCAAGCCCCCAAGGCCCAGCCAGGGCCCCAGCCCGGGGGCGGAGCACCCCTAATCTATATTTTTGTTGTTGAAATGTTCCATCTCAATTAGGTACTGTATGCTTTTTATATTTTTAGTAGTGTGTCCCACAAACAGCAAATATTGTCAAAAAAAGTAAGAAATCTTTGGGGTGCTTTGATTCATTTTGTGGGTGCTGAAGCACCCCCAAAAATGGGCTAAAGTCGCCCCTGGCCGTATGTCCTGAATACCTGAGCGTCACCTGAGACCCCATTCCTACAAGATTGCTCAAAGAAGTCCTACCATGAATCAATGTTTCAATCTTTAATATGATCAACCTATCTCTAATAATGGACCATGTGCCTCAGCAGTAGCTAAACTGTTACTTATAAGCCATCTCGTCTTGTGATTTGGCGATATTTCATTTCATTTCATTTTTTTATTTCACACATGGTACAGCAGTAATTCATTTCCCATACACAACCTTCCTTTCAATTAAAGTAACACTGTTTCCATGCATGAAAAGGAGCAGGAAGAAGAATAAATTCTTATTGACACCTGCCCCCTATCTGTGACAATACAAGTAGGCAACCAAAATTACACTCTGACAATATTCTGCACATAACAAAACAAAACAAACCAAACAGAACAATGTACTCAACAATGAGCAATACCACTAAATATCAAACTAAAAGGATAATTTTTCCAACAATTAAACTCTGTTATTTTCAACTTCTTCATATTGATTTAGTATTTTATTCTTATAGCAGATTTTAAATTGAGAAACATTTGTACAACACTTAAGATGATCATTGAGAGAGTTCCAGTTTCTTATGCCTATGACTGTTGGACACATTTGCCTTTGTGTGGTTCGAGCAAACCGATGCTTAAAGTAAAACTTCCTTCTGCCGTCCCCATTTTCTGAACACAATACAAATAAACTTTGTAACTTAAGAGGTAGTGTTTTATTTTTTGCCCTAAACATAATAATTAATGTCTGTAATTTCACTATATCTTCTAGTTTTAATAATTTCGATTTTATAAACAAACTATTAGTGTGTTCTCTATATTTAACATTATGCATAATTCGATGCGCTCTCTCTGTAATAAGTATAATGGTTTCATATTAGTCACATATGTATTCCCCCATACTTCAACACAATAACTCAGATATGGTAGAAACAATGAAAAATATATTATTCTCATTCTCTTGTAATCTAATATATATCTTACATTACCCAGGATATAAATACTTTTAGCCAACTTTTTTTTAACATGTTCAATATGAGATTTCCATGTTAACTTGTCATCCACTATTACACCCAGAAAACGCAATTCTGTCACTCTTTCAATTAATACTCCCTCTATAGATAATACTATTCTCTTCCTCCTTTGCTCGGTTTCCGAATATCATAAACTTTGTTTTTTCCAAATTCAGTGATAACTTATTTACATCAAACCATTTTTTAATTTTTTTCATTTCAATAACCATAATTTTAGCCAATTCTTTCAAGTTTTCTCCGGAACAATAAAAATTTGTATCATCTGCAAACAAAACAAAATTTAACATTTTTGACACATCACAAATGTCGTTTATATATAAATTAAAAAGTTTTGGTCCTAAAACAGAACCTTGAGGGACCCCACATTCTCTTTTCATTCTATCAGATGAGTTGCCTAAACACTGCACATACTGAAACCTATTATCTAAATAACTGCTTAACCAGTTCAATACTATTCCTCTCACACCATAAGTACTTAACTTAGAAATCAAGATGGAGTGTTGCAGAGTGTCAAAAGCTTTTTTTAAATCAATGAATGATATATACTGTATATAAAATTTAATTGAATGTCAACAACGCTGACCTGGGTGTGATGACGTTTACAGGTAGCTGGCCACATGGAAGTCAGGAGCCTGTGCTAAAGAAACATGTTTTAAATTTTTAAAAATAAACTGTGAAAGTTTTCCATCCCATTAGTGAAGAAGATAAATATGTGTGTTTGCAGATGAACAGGATGTAGAGGAGGTGCTGCAGTGAAGAACAAACAGGCCATCAATCAGTCGTGAAGAGTACAAGGAAATAAATTAGACAGCAGCTCAAGACCAGCTGGTAGAGACTTTATTCGAAACTAAATATGTGTGTGTCTGTGTGTGTGTGCATGTGTGTGTTTGTGTGTGCATGTGTGTGTGCATGTGTGTGTGCATGTGTGTGTGTGCGTACACTTTTCTCTGGTCATTTTTCTGACCTGTTCTTAAACTTCTGCCATCAGATAAATCTGAAAGTAAAAGTATGCTGCTTGACTTGGATGCTGCTGTTAGGACTCTAGACCTCTGTTTAAGTTTTCCAGTGTGGGTGCTGATGTTGGGCATGATGGTTCTCCAGGATGTTGTTGCCAGGTCCACTGTTCCACATCCATGTGGAGTTGGTGTGTCTGCTGAGTAAGTTTGGTGGTTGGCTTTCTCCTAACTATGCCCACCACAAAGAGTGCTCTAGAGCCTCAACACCAGCCATCAAGTCAATCAGCAAGAGACAAAAAGTACAAGACACACTGCCCCCAACCTGCCCAAACTATACCACAACTCAGTGGTAGCCCCGCCCCCACCTGAATGGCCCACCACCCCAAATGGCCTGCAGGTTCCCCAGAATTGGGCAGAAATGCTTTGAATTCTAAATCTTCATCTTCAATCTTCACTCACTGCACCTACGTCTTCATCTTTGAATTCTACAGAACTCACTGAATTCAAGCGGGTCAAGTAAATGAGCTCTCCTCTGCACTGTCCCATGATGCGTGCATCACAGCAGGAAGTATCGGAGGCATATGGCATATGGATCAGCAAATAACTAACACGATATGTGCAAATAAACCACATAGCAAACATGATATGTGCTTTAGCCTGAGAACATCCCGGTTGTGTTTTTTGGGGAAACTTGGAGCGTGTAATTGGAGACAGTGTAAGAGTGGTGTGACTCTGATGTGTCTGCCCTCCTGCAGATATAAGCAGGGACTCTGGGAGACTCTGACACACTGAGGGAGAACAGCCATGTGGTGTCTCTGAAGCGTGTTCAGCTCCAACTGCAGGTGAGTTCACACAGGTATCTGTAGTAACGTAGCAGCAGTGCTTTAATATTACTGCCAAATAGAGTGTATGAAACTTTCAAGATATTTTAACCACACATTGCTGTAAAAGCATTAACCCTCTCAGGCTCAAATCAAGTTTTAGTTACAGGAAAAATCTGATATTTGGGGAAAATTATCAAAAAAAAAAAACAACTCATAAAATACGTATGTGGGGTAATCAGGTTGTTAGTTTTTAACTGTTGCAAATCGGCAACGCCTGCCTCGAGAGGGTTAAACACAGATTAGATTTAAATGATTGAATGAGATGATTACTTACAGGCTCACAGCTTTTTTCACAGTAATCCTTTCCTTTCAGATCTACATCAGCAGATACTCACTCCCACAGAAATCTGACCATGAAGGTAAGTTTGTGACCTTAAATATTTCCACTACAATAATATATCCACTACACACTGAGTCTGTGCTCCTAAAAGTACAGAGTATTGAGGGAAGTGGAAACACAGCTGACACAAATGAACATGACGCCATAGGGGAAGTAAAACTAGACACACATAACCTGAAACCTGAGGCTATCAAAATAAAACAGGAAACAGTAAGACGAAGAGTCACACAGAAGCAGAGGCAGATGAGAGAGGGGACGAGAAAGTACAAGAGAGAGAGATGATGGGCTGGGGGCATGGAATGACACACAGGAGGGGGAGAAGAGACAACATATAAACTAAACATAGCGGCCCAAAAGTACCCAAAAACCAAAATATTACACATAAAGAAATCACAAAACACCGTTAATTCCAAAAGATGGGGTCAAACGCCCCAAGACCATGACAGTGATTCATAGTTTTAGCTGCTGTAACTTCACAGCTGGGCTTCAGTCAGTGGTTTAGTAGATTTGAGCTTACCAAGCTGCACATATAAAACAAAGCAGCAGAAAATCTAAATGACATTAAAAACATGCTGTAAATAAAAGAATCAATGAGAACACCTCCAGCTCATCTTCACTCTGAACATAGCCTGCTCCTGAGGTCTGTGCCACCAAGCAGGATTTCCTCTTATCCAGGTAACTTAAGCCTGGATTTTCTGGGGATGGTTCAGAATGGTTCTTGTTCTGTGCAGGTCAGAGATCAACAGGAATACAACAATATAACAAAGCATGAACTCATTTTACAATGAAAGGCAACAGGACTATACTAAGAAGTGCCAAGGCTGCTGACATCATGAGCTGAGCACAGCGAGGGGGGTTTGGCCTAACCACACCCTGTGCAGACTAAACAAGACTTCAGCACAGCTGAGAGGCAAAGCTGAGGGAGAATCACAGGCTTGTTGAGCTAGAAGTGCAAATGAAAGGCTTCCTCTCTGTTCCAGCTGCCAGCGGTCTTCATCGTCCTCCTCCTCGCTCCTGTGTTGACCAGCTGCACGGAGCTCATCCAGCCGAGGGACTGCAGCGACATCCGCCGCCAAGACAAAAGCCAAAGCAGCGGCGTGTACACCATCTATCCCCTTGGAGAAAGGTCTGCGGTCCAGGTACAGTCCACCCTCTCTGGGACTCTGGGTCCTGTTCATGTCCACGTCTTTAAGCAGCTAGAGTGTGACAGGTGTTTGTGTGCAGGTGTACTGTGACATGGACTCAGAAGGAGGAGGCTGGACGGTGAGTGCTTGTAACTAAAAAGTGTCAGCGCGGGAACATTTCAACAGGAGCACTGCTGTAAATCCAGATCTGTGCTCCCTGAAACCAAATATGTTTTTGCTGCCTCCTCTCCAGGTGTTCCAGAGGAGGATGGACGGCACGGTGAACTTCTACAGACCCTGGGATCAATACAAGATGGGCTTTGGTGACGCTGCTGGAGAGTACTGGCTCGGTGAGAGTTTTATTGGATGATCTGCAGCTCTGTACCAAACAGCACCCTGCATGTTTATGACTGTGTGCTTGTGTGAATGTAGGTCTCAATGTGATCAACATTATGACATCTAAGCAAAAATGTGAGCTGCTGGTGGACATGGAGGACTTTGAAGGGAAGAAAGTGTTCGCTCGTTACTCTTCATTTAAGGTGGATGCTGAATGTGACGGATACAAACTGACTCTTACTGGATTCAAGGACGGAGGGGCAGGTGAGCGAAGTGATACAGGGTCAGTGTAGCATCAGAACAGAATAGAATAGAATAGAATACGCCTTTATTGTCATTGTACATGTACAATCAAATTATTGGTGCTCCACACCAACTGAACAGGAAAGAATAACAAAGAGGAGGAATGGGTAGAATGGAACAGGTGGTGGGCGGGGTTTGAGGGGTCACCTGTGATGGTTTCTCTGAGACAGGAGGACCTGGCGATGGCCTCCAGGGGTGTCAGAGGGCAGCCAATGATATTTTGGGCAGTGTTAATGACCCTCGGTGCAGCCTCCCTGTTCTCAGTCGTGGCCCCTGAGTACCAAACACCAGGCAGGATGATATGCTGATGACACGCAGCTCTATCTGTCCATGAAGCCAGATAACACACACCAATTAGTTAAACTGCAGGAATGTCTTAAAGACATAAAGACCTGGATGGCCGCTAACTTTCTGCTTCTTAATTCAGATCAAACTGAGGTTATTGTACTCGGCCCTGAAAATCTTAGAAATATGGTATCTAACCAGATTCTTACTCTGGATGGCATTACCTTGGCCTCCAGTAATGCTGTGAGGAACCTTGGAGTCATTTTTGACCAGGACATGTCCTTCAACGCACATATTAAACAAATATGTAAGACTGCTTTCTTCCATTTGTGCAACATCTCTAAAATTAGAAATATCCTGTCTCAGAGTGACGCTGAAAAACTAGTTCATGCATTTATTACTTCCAGGCTGGACTACTGTAATTCATTATTATCAGGAAGTCCTAAAAACTCCCTGAAAAGCCTTCAGTTAATCCAAAATGCTGCAGCAAGAGTCCTGACAGGGACTAGAAAGAGAGAGCAGATTTCTCCTGTATTGGCTTCCCTTCATTGGCTTCCTGTTAAATCCAGAATTCAAAATCCTGCTCCTCACATACAAGGTCTTAAATAATCAGGCCCCATCTTATCTTAATGACCTTGTAGTACCATATCACCCTATTAGAGCACTTCGCTCTCACACTGCAGGCTTACTTGTTGTTCCTAGAGTATTTAAAAGTAGAATGGGAGGCAGAGCCTTCAGTTTTCAGGACTTCATATGTGAGGTTGTCAGGACCATAAACACACCTGCAGTTTAACTACTTGGCTTGTCTGATGTGCCTTCAGGGATAAATAAAGCTGGTATCAGCTACATACCAATGAAAATGACTTTAGTGTGTGACGAAGTCTCCCAGTTCACATGAACAAACTGGAGTCTGTCAACCACATATGATTCAAACTGTGCACCTGCAGCTTTTTACTCCCCAGTATGAGTCCAGTCTGTGTCATGGCCCACTGAGAACACTCCCAGTACACATGCAGACCAGTCTGACTGGGATTAGTGGTGATGTTGTGATTATTCATCTGTGTTTCTGCAGGAGATGCCCTGAGTGCTCACAGCGGACAGAAGTTCTCCACATTTGACAAAGACCAGGACAACTGGCCAGGGAACTGTGCCAAATCACAACTGGGGGCGTTCTGGTACAACAACTGTCACTTTGCAAACCCTAACGGGGTTTATCGTTGGGGGGCTGATGGTACTATCCGTGCTGTTGGTGTGGAGTGGAAACAATGGAAAGATTATGACTACTCCCTGAAGACCATCAGCATGAAGATCCGTCCTGTCCAGTAAATCTGCAGAACATTTCATGTTCATCTCTCTTGTCTCTCCTCTATCATGTAGTCCCAGAGAATCTTTAATTTTCAGAGTCAGTTGAAGACGTAAATATTTCAGAACAGCAGTCAGAGTGTGAGTGAGCAGCTGTCAAACAGCTGCAGGTGGAGTGAAATGATGGACGGAGACCAGTTTGAGCTGATGTAGTTCACCTGTATGAGAGCAGCTGCAATGAACACGTTCCTCCACTAGAGGTCTCTGCTGTGAGTCTCGGTCCACTGAGTGCATGTGTGTGCTTTCTGGGGGACCCGGACTCCACGTTGAGCCTCACGCTGTGACAGGATGTAACTGCTAGTTTAGGTTTGGATGTTGTCGGCTTTCTCAGAAGCTCTCGGTTGGTCCAGATGTTCCTCAGTCTGCAGCTCAGCACACTCAGATTTAACGTCTCACTGACTGTTTGGTGGAGGTCTGATAGCTGGTGTGAATCATTATCTGCTGTATCCTGATAATAAATGAGAAGCAAACAGCTGAGGTGTTCTCTTGGTCTCTGTGTGTTTCTGTCTGGATTCTCTCTGCTCACGAGTTTGAAAGAGGGAGCCGCCCTCGCACTACAGCTCCACCTGCTTCAGGGTGAAGACACTGATATTAATATTCAGTATTTCTATTACTAAAGTTACACAACTGCATTTTACTTGTGAGAAGTTCATACTGAGCTTTTGTCTCAGACTTATTAATGAAACAAGCAGAGCGAGTGCATGTGCAGCACATCCACAAAGTATTCAAAGATGCTGTCATGTTGCAGCCTGGTTCCAAAATGGAGTCAATTCACTTTTCATTTACACAATTGATTAAAATTGCAGCGCCCCAACACAGGAAGTCTGGATCAGCTCTCTATTTAAAAAGTCCCGTCTCTGATTCTTCGAGTATTACCGAGCAGGCAGGCGCTCGGGTGGAGCCAATTCACTTCAATTCAATTCAATTTATTTATACAGCGCCAAATCAACAGTCACCTCAAAGTGCTTTATATTGTAAGGTAGATCCTACAATAATAAATACAGAGAAAAACCCAACAATCATATGACCCCCTGTGAGCAAGCACTTTGGCGACAGTGGGAAGGAAAAACTCCCTTTTAACAGGAAGAAACCTCCAGCAGAACCAGGCTCAGGGAGGGGCGGGGCCATCTGCTGTGATTGGTTGGGGTGAGAGAAGGAAGACAGAATAAAGACATGCTGTGGAAGAGAGACAGAGATTAATAACAGATATGATTCAATGCAGAGAGGTCTATTAACACATAGTGAGTGAAGAAGAAACACCCAGTGCATCATGGGAATCCCCCAGCAGCCTACGTCTATTGCAGCATAACTAAGGGAGGATCCAGGGTCACCTGGTCCAGCCCTAACTATATGCTTTAGCAAAAAGGAAAGTTTGAAGCCTACTCTTAAAAGTAGAGATAGTGTCTGTCTCCTGAATCCAAACTGGAAGCTGGTTCCACAGAAGAGGGGCCTGAAAACTGAAGGCTCTGCCTCCCATTCTACTTTTAAATACTCTAGGAACAACAAGTAAGCCTGCAGTGTGAGAGCCAAGTGCTCTAATAGGGTGATATGGTACTACAAGGTCATTAAGATAAGATGGGGCCTGATTATTTAAGACCTTGTATGTGAGGAGCAGGATTTTGAATTCTGGATTTAACAGGAAGCCAATGAAGGGAAGCCAATACAGGAGAAATCTGCTCTCTCTTTCTAGTCCCTGTCAGGACTCTTGCTGCAGCATTTTGGATTAACTGAAGGCTTTTCAGGGAGTTTTTAGGACATCCTGATAATAATGAATTACAGTAGTCCAGCCTGGAAGTAATAAATGCATGAACTAGTTTTTCAGCGTCACTCTGAGACAGGATATTTCTAATTTTAGAGATGTTGCACAAATGGAAGAAAGCAGTCTTACATGTTTGTTTAATATGAAATAAGAGGGGGCTCACGTGTGCACACCCTTCACCGTGTGACAGATTGGATGAGGTCCAGTATTGATTCTGTGACAGGATCATGTTGTCGTATCATCATCTGTGTTTTTGGTTTGAGATTCTTGTCTGTGAAGGTTCTCAGTCATCCAGGTCATCGTAGTCTAAGGAGCTTGGAAAGAAAAGCGTCTGGACTTCTTAAAGTTGCTTGAAAACTTTAAGAAGTCCAGACGCTTTTCTTTCCAAGCTCCTTAGACGTTTGAGATTCTTGTTTTTGAAAAGAGCTGAAGAGTACATCTCATCATCACCACCCTGCTGGTGGCACTGAGTGCACCTCGTGGTGTGTTGGTGTAGTCACACTGTCACACAGAGGAAATCCAAACGAGATGTAAAGTTTTCTTTTAGTGCACGAGCTGCTGCCCCACGTGGAGGACTTTCACCGTGTCAGGGTGATGTCTGAGCATGAGAGCAGCACTCTTTGGTATTATTGGAGGGTCTTGACCTTATAAAGAGCCTCGAGGCGACTGTTGTTTAGTGGTCGGTGTACATTCTTACTCTCAGCTCTGGGCTCATACGAGCAGCTTCACCTGAAATAAAGTAAAATTTGATTTATATCTGACCTGTCAAGACAGAGATCACAAAAAATACCAGAGCAACAAAAAGAAAAGTTGACCAAAAAGATTTATTTGTTTTTTAGAAGAGAGTGAGTCCACAGATCTTTAGCTCAGAGGGAGAGAGCTCCACACTCTGTGGGTCACAGTGGCAAACGCCTCATGTGCTGATCACATGACCTCACACAGGGCTGTAGAAGTTCAATAATGTAAGCTGGTGCTGGTCCATGAAGAGCTCTAAAAGTCAGAACCAGAATCTTTAAATGGACTCTGAATTCAGTGGGGAGCCACTGCAGGTGTATTAGCACCACCTGTGAGTACCTGGAGGATGCAACAGGACTTAATTTAGCAATGTTTCTTAAGTGATCAAAGGAGGTCTGAACCAGATATTTGACATGAACATTGAAAGTAAGGCGGAGTCAAAAGTTACCCCAAAGTTCCTGATAGACGATTTTACAAAAGGGGACCAAGAGCTTTCATTATCTTAGGCACAAATCTGTCAGGAGCACATACACACGCTTCAGTTTTTCCTTCATGAAGTTGGAGAACGTTGTCACCCATCCAGCCTTTAATGGGGTCTACAGCTTAGAAACGTGGGCGTCTCTGCTCAGCTGATGGGAAGGAGCAGCTGAGGTGGATGCCTCCAAGGTCAGGCGTTTTTGGCACATTCACTGGGTGGAGACCCTTGGACAGACCCAGAACGTAACGGCTGGTTTCAGGAGGCCTCGGGGTCTGACCTGGAGAAGCTGGAGGAGGTGGACTGGGAGCGGGAGGTCTGCTCAGACTGAATGAGCACTTGTGTTGGTTTGTGGTCATTCACAATAACCTGTGAGGTGATCAGCCCATGAGTTTAGTCTGTTCTGACTTCTCCCCCTGAGCAAACGTGTCTCAGTGTAGCTGCTAACAGCTCCATAAGTGTGAGGCTGAGGAGAACAGCCTCTCAGTGGAGAATAAATCAAAGTTCTCCGCTGCAGCTCCAGAGCCACATGAATGTCCCACATGCAGAAAGATGCATGTTGTGTACACACGACCTGTTTTTTCATGCTCACATCGTTCCTGCGCCCAGCCTTTGTTGGCTAATCAAACTCTCATATCTCAGTTTACCAAACAGACGTGTTTGGATGAGGATGAGGAGGATGCAGGATGGCTTCTGATTGGTCAGCTTGCTGTGATGTTCTGCACATATTAGCAGTGGAGTCTAAAAACAGATGTTTGTGAAGTGTGTTGAGTTACTAAGTTTGGTGGATTTTCAGGTAAGACTTTATAATAAATATCAGTAATAACTGATAACTTCATAGTTAATTAACGGTTAGTTAATAGCTCGTTTTTTTGCTGTTACTAAGAAGAAGCTGCTTCTTCCTTACCGACACTGAGCAACAAACATTTTAAAATTAATCTTTTGACCACATTTTGATCGTGTGATGTTGGTTGAATGACAAAGTACTACAGTCTAGCAGGTGGTTGCTAGGTAACCGTTCTACATGGAGATGACATATGAAGACCCCATATTTGTACTATGATTTCCATCCAGTTTCCTCTTTATTTAGCAAAAGGCCGCCTTTACTGCTTCTACCTGAATGATGAGCTGAAGTGATCAGTTAATCAGACCCATTGATTAACAGGATTCAGGTGTGTTAACGTCGCCACAATCTTCCTGGGAGTCGACGCCACAGCACAAAAAAAAAAAAAAAAAGCACGAGCTTCATCTTCTTTTTTTAAATGCATTTATTTATTTTTTATTTTGGGGAACATGGACAGTACTTCTGCATTTTTGTTAGAAACTTATCTGCAGGTATTCTTCAGTCATTTCAAGACCTGCAAACCACCAGGTGATGTTTTAATGATGTTCAGTATTGTTTGTTAACTTTGAGTAGAGTTCTGTTATTTTGACCTCTTTTATGGGCCCAAGATTTTGATTATTTTTGCATGATTTAACCATTTATGTTTTTGGGTTAAATAAAAAAAAATCCTTTTTTGGGGGACTTTAACCTGTGCCTAAGTTTCCTTTGCTGCTCGTTCCATCGCATCCAGTTTGATGATGAGCCCGTTTGTGTGGAGCATCATTGCTGGTGATGAAAGCCTATGACCGAGCCACTTTTAGATGAAGAGGCCACAGTTTAAAGCAATGAAGGCAGCGTTCAGGTGAGGCGGGAGGTTGAATTCCTGCCCACGGTCAGATGGTTTACACAAGTTTGATGTCCTGAGGCATCACAGGGATGATTCAGTTTCCAGGAATGTTCAGTGGGCGTTTGCCATCATGCACACAGCATACTGAACAGCCAGGAGGTTTCTGACTACATCCACACAACCCGCTTGAGCCGTTTGTCAGATGTGTCCCTGTGACTTTTATTAAATTCCGTTCTTTTGAATTCTTTTAGCGAGAGAGAAAGACTTCTGACTCAGAGTGGTCAAAGCTCAAAAAAATCATCTTTAATGTACATTTCCGGAAACGGAGAACTGTAGACACGAGCACGCACCCACAGTTCTGAAAGCATTGCAAGCTAAAATACGTATGTATAGTTCTGCTGTACGTCACACACAGACACACATAGTTTCGATCAAAACAACTCCTTCTGGTCTGACTAATATTTGTGTGTGTGTTACTTAGTTCCGCTTTTTCTGTCTGGTTTCCTGTATCTTATTAATATGCCTCTGCAGCTCTGCACTAAACTTCCTGTTTCTTAACTTCCCCTTACTAAAGCCTTGGTTGCTAAGGCGACCAGTCACCCTCTGACCTAGTTCTTTCTCACATCTGGCCTTGGTTTATAAAGGCCTTTATTATTAAAATACATAAAACAATATAATCAGAAAATAAGCACTAAGAATATATATTTATCTTGTAACACTTTCTCAGGTTATCCAAGTTAGACGATGCTGGCAGACATCAATCACACCTCAGACATCATCATCAAGTTCTTCTCCAGCATCACTTAATGTCCACGTGCTGTCCTGTCCTCTGTTCCAGCCGCTGTCAGGCCTCTTCTTCCTCGTGGCTCTGGTGTTGATAAGCTGTCAGCCCATCCGCCACCTGCTGGACTGCAAGGACGTCTACGAACAAGATAAGCGGAGTCTACACCATCAACCCCATCAGATGTACATCTGCTGTCCAGGTACACTTCATCCACCCCGGGACAAATACTCACATTACATGACCAACAGATGCTACAGATGGAAGTTGTGTCAGTGTTTATTCATGATGCTACGCAGAGAGAAAATGTGTTGACCGCGTCACTGCTGTGCTTGTGTGCAGCTGTACTGTGACATGGACACAGACGGAGGACACTGGACGGTGAGTATTCATCCGAAGTTAGCTTAAAGTCTCAGCTGGAGTTCTCCGAGTGTTGTCTGAGCTCTCAGTACGTGCTCAGGCGAGGACAATGAGCAGTTTTACCGAATCTGGTAGCTCATGATGTTTCTGAAAGCATTCACAGACATAAAAGTCTGAGATGGTGATTTAAAGGGTTTAGCAGCAAATAACTTCCTTTAAAATAAGAGAGTTGGTGCAGAGCTGCAGAGTTCTGACAGTTTGATTCAATCAGATGCTTTGTGTTCGGTCCTTCCAGAGGAGGATGGATGCTTCGGTGCACTTCTACATGTCCTGGGAGGCGTATAGATCAGGCTTTGGCAACGCTGCTGCAGAATACTGGCTCGGTGAGAACAGCTCCTGTCCGTCTCCTGCACCTATCAGAGTGGCGTGCTGCTGAAAGAGAGAGTCATGTCTGCTGAACTTGTTTACCTTTGTTAGCTTCATCAGCTGTTAGCTCCTTCATCCAGAAGAATCCTGATGGTGTTCTCCTGATTTGTGGGGTTCTGCTTCTCTGTCCGTGGCCTGCGTTTAGGTCTGCGAGCCACTTTGGAGGGACGAACTCTTTCTTGTGTTTCATTTGAGTTGCTTTGGAGGTTTGTTTCACGTTCTAAAGTTTTACATGTTGTTCTGTCAAGGTCTGGAGAACATCCAACAGATGACACGCCAGCAGGACTCCAAGCTGCGGGCTGACATGGAGGACTTTGAAGGAAATAAAGTGCATGCTCTTTACTCGTCATTCGAGGTCGCTGCTGAGTGTGACGGATACAAACTGACTGTGTATGGATTCTCCGAAGGGTGTACCGGTGAGTCATTAGATGTGATCTCTACGAACAACTGCAACCAGTTGCACAACAACTAAAGACATCCACATGAACCAGCAGTGAGACTCAGCGCGAGACATAATCACTCCTGCAGCTGCGACGCAGTAAAAACCTGCAGCTGTTTGGATCATAGCAAACTTTTAGTGGCGCAGCAGCAGGAACGCAGACCGACCGGTTCACAGCAGATTTCAGCCCCAGAAGCTACTTTCGAGCTGAAGTTCAAACATGAGCCCTGACAGGTGTATCAACAGTCACATGACTGATGTCTTTGTAGAGCAGCAGCGTCTGAGCCCAGCAGGTTTCGTAGTGTCGGGATTAAACGCCACATTAATCTTGGTTTTGTCATTTTCTATCTGGAGACTCGCTGACGTATCACAATGGGGAGAAGTTCTCCACCTTTGACAAGGACCAGGACAGCTCGAGTACAAACTGTGCCAAACTTCACATGGGGGGGTTCTGGTTTAAAGATTGTCAAGAGGCAAACCCTAACAGGATTTATACCTGGGGGAGAGATAGCACCATGCCTAACTTTGGAGTGGAAATCCTGGAAAGGTGAAAGTACTTCCTGAAGGTCATCAGCATGAAGATCCGCCCTACGCCGTGATGGTCACATGTTCACAGTCAGAATACTTAATCAATTAAAATTAATCATTGAGGAAATTATAGATGCTCCTCGTGTCATATGTTCCCGCCTCTTCCTGATCTGTGATGTAACCTTTGATCGTCTGCCTGCCTTTTAACAAATATAAAGAAATAAAAGTTCTACATGTTTGATCCAAAGTGTGCTGCTGGGTGAAGTCTGTCTGTGCCGGAGGAGCTCATGATACCTGCCGATAATAAACGAGACACAAACAGCTGATGTGCTCTGGTTGCAGCCCCCTAGTGGTCACAGCCTCAAACTACAGCTCCACCTTTTTCAGTAAGAATATTAATCTGTATGATGTCGTTCTGCTAAAACAATTCAATTTTAAGTAAACAACATCAAATCACAACAACAGTCACTTCACTGTGCTTTATGTTGTAAGGTGGACCCTACAATAATGCAGAGAATGACCTTGTAGTACCATATCACCCTATTAGAGCACTTCGCTCTCACACTGCAGGCTTACTTGTTGTTCCTAGAGTATTTAAAAGTAGAATGGGAGGCAGAGCCTTCAGTTTTCAGGCCCCTCTTCTGTGGAACCAGCTTCCATCACTGTCCTCTATCCGTCCTCTGCTCTCATTTCTTCAGTTTTCACTGAGCTTTCAAAGAAGACACGGGGGGGCTGCTGTTCATTCAGATCTTATTTTATTCATTTTGAGATGATTATTAAAAATCAACAGTTTATTGCAGCGGTTTCTTTTCACGATGTGAGAAACCTGCAGAATTAGCTCGACAGATAAGCACTGATTCAGTTTCCCATGTTTCAGTTTCTGAGTCAATTATTACAGAAAAATGACTAAAATCAGTTTGTACAAACACAGCGAGGATGTTCATTCTTTCTCCTGGTATAAAAATAAGCTCTAAGTGCTTCACACACTTTAATACTGTCTCTGCTTCAGCGTGTTCACAGCTCGGTGTCGTCGATTAAAACTCTCCAGAAACATTTAAGAATAAAAGTCAACACGAATCAACGACATCGCCGTGTCCTGACAAGTCAAAGGTCAATCACCTCCCTCAAAGCAAGCATGGAAACTCATTAAACTTTTATTAGAGGCATGAACCAGCTTTAGTAACTTTAGTTAACCAGAGATAATAAACCCTGGTTTAGTTAGTGGCAGTGGACCTGAATGAAGGAAAGGTTAAAACAGATGAAAAACAATGAAAGTGCGACGAGACAAGCATCACGGCATCAGCAGCCTCAGAGACACCAGAACAAAGTCAGCAGCTGCACATCCACAAAGTAAGAGCAGCTGAACTTCCCACAGATTCACTCTAACAGCAGGGACAACGTTTCTGATCCAGCTTCTGTTAGCTGGAGATCATGAGGATGATGAACTGAGAGCACGCTACGTTTCAGCAGTACAGCAGTAGTATAAGTGTATCATATCACAGCTTTTTAAAAATGTTGGCTGAAACAAACTGAAACAGGAACTTAAATACTGGTCTCAGATTTTTAAAAGACAAAAGTTTTCAGTAAAAAACCGAGCGACACGAAGGCGACGGCAATAAAATGCTGTAAACACGCTACGAGGAAAAAAAACGATCCAAACGTGAATTCAAACCGACCAATCTCAGCCAATCACGGGCTGCCTAATCAATGACGAAACCGTGGAAACCCACGGCCATGATTCGGATTACAGGAAGCTGGAGAGCAGAGAGCGACGCGCGGAGAAAGAAGAAGATGCTGACAAGTCTGAGATGTTTTCTGGCTGCGGCTTCCTGCGAGACTCAAACCGCCGAGTTCTGGAGAGTCTGGACCTCAGCGTGAAGGCGCATTCGATTCCTTTTGTTTGGGTTTGACTGAGCACTGGTATCTATAACGAGCCAATCAGATTTCATGTTGTACTTTCAGGAAGTTTGAAAAGAGCATCAAAGCATCCTGTGGGCGTTCTTCTTCTGAAACCGCTGCTCTATAAAACACCGTATCCGTCAGTGTGGCGAGCTGCCACAGCGAAGGCGGGGTAGCCATCGTAGGTGGTGTAGGTGGTCAGGTCCTGACCCAGAGATACGGCCTGCTTCAGCTGGGAGGCAACCGCCGTCGATGCCGGGCCCGCCAGCGTGTATCCTGCAGGGACACACAATGCAAACTCAGCACCGCCTGTTTCAGGACTGCAGCACAAAACTTTAGCTGTTCTAATCCCATCGAAGCCTTTTAGCTTCAGTATTTTTATAGGCTGTATATAAAAGATGGACGTAGCCGCTGTGATGTCACCTCCTGGTTAGTCTCTCGTCCTCTGCAGGAGGAGGAACGTTTTATTTTGAAAAATTGAAAGTCATCAGGAGAGAGTTCACTTACAATCACACAGCAGGCGCCCCCTGCTGGTCATCAGCACTCGCGCCATCTGGCAGGCCTTGAAGCTACGTCCATCTTTTATATACAGTCTGTGGTGTTTGGGCCTGTAGGTGAGCGTCTGTCAGCGGTTAGTTGAGTGAAGCATTAGTCGGCTTTGGGTACGGACCTTCACATACCTGGGAAGGCTACTGCTGCCACGGCAGCCGCAGTAGCACAGTTGGCATCGGTGGCGCCCTCCGTCTGCACGCCGAGTGTCTGCAGGGTGTGTTCGGCCGCGTGAATTTTAGCCTCTTCTACGCCCGCGCACAGCTTAGCAGGGGTGAAGGGATGGCTGCCGAGAGACACGTGAACAGGTGGACAGTCAGCGCTGCGTCCAGCTGAACAGCAGGCAGGTGATCAGACAGGTGAGACGTGCTTACACGTTGGGGTACTGAGTAGCCAGAGCTGGGATGGTGATCTTGTAGAGAAAGAGCTGTCTCTGGTCAGGACCGATGGCAGAGTGCAGCTGATAGATCGGCTGACCCCAGTTATTCTTCTGACAGAGCTCCTCCAGAACCTGACAGACAGACAGGAGGACCGGCAGGCAGGAGGACAGAGAGACAGGAGGGCAGGCAGGCAGGAGGACAGACAGGAGGACAGGCAGGCAGGAGGACAGACAGGAGGACAGGCAGGAGGACAGGCAGACTGCAGTATTTACTCACAGTAATGGTGCGTGAGAGCTAAAAGTATAAAAGTACGAGGACAGTCTGTTTGACCAAATATAAAAATATATTTTGTACATTTTAGTGTTTTAATTTGAAAGGTTTGTTCTTCCTTTCTTTTTAAATGAGCAGCATTTAATAAATCCTGACAGCTTCAGTATCGTCAGACTGATCTGGGTTTAGTTTTTCCTGCAGATGAATACATCAAATCTAATTTGATCTGATGTATCCTAGTCTCCCTCACTGACAGTTCATCTGAATTAAAACTGAATACAATAGAAAATGTAAATGTGGAATATCGCCACCAGGTGGAGCCTCGTCCCTGTTTGCTGTTTCAGCTGTGATATTTACTGCAGTGCCATGAAGGCATCATGCGGTCCATGTTCACTGCTGTAGATCAGGTCACATGACTGACTGAGTGGCGCTAAAAGATTCAGAGTTTTCCCCTTCATGCAGTTACCTGACTGCTGTGGGTTATTTTGGGGGAGTGAAATCCTCAGATTCCAGTGGGCACTCTGTGGCCTCAGGCTTCTCCTCCAGCTGTGAATCACCCCAGTGCACCTGATGAAGCCAGATGTCCACAGACAGACCAGGACGCTGCCTCCAGACCCTGAGCATTGGGCTGAGGTCAGCCCGACTGCATGGACACTTTTCCATCAGTACCAACTTGGATCGACTCACCACAGTTTTCAGGGATTTCCATTAGGCCATAGTACTAAAGTAGTAGCTGCTCAGCTGGGGTTCCAAGTGATCCAAGCAGTCACTAAAATGTGAGCTCGTCAGACTGCATGCCACCAATTGGCTGGTCAGTGGCATCACTTGATGAGTCAGGAGAGCATCTTGTTCACAAAAATCAAAACCGACATTTTTGAAACCCAGCAATGAGGGAAATGTCTCCAAAAACAATGCCGTGGTCCCCGAGTGTGAGAAAAAGCCTCAGACCGAGCAGCAGGTACATCATCGCCTCGACGTCCACCTTTGTTGTGGCGTTCGTGTCACATACCACAGGACGTTCGGCCCCGTTGCTATGATGACAACAATGTACATTAGGTAGTACTCGAAAGTAATGGAAAACCAGTCGATCGGAGTCAAGTTGATCCGATTGGGAACTAATGGACAAGGAGCCTATCTGAAGCACCGAGGTGACCCTGCGGCCCCACAGGAGGCCAGGCTCGTTTTTACTCAGCCAAGGTGCTTAGGCCTGGGTAACGCTGGCCCAGGTGAGGTTATTTGACACATCAGGCCGGGACCAGTTGAGACCCCAGTCTATGCTCTTACTCCTACCCCCAAATCAGTCTCACAGATGGCCCCGTCCCTCCCTGACCCTGCTTCTGCCAGAGGTTTCTTCCTATTAAAAGGGAGTTTTTCCTTCTCACTGTCGCCAGGTCTGATTGTTTTCTCTGTATAACTGTAGAGTCTTACAGAGTCTATACTTACACTATGATAAATATATAAATAAAAACGAAATGAATTTTATGAGTTTTGTGCTCTGGATTTTTGTGCCACACCAACAATTAAAGGCCTCTCGGTCAGGTGTGTCCTGTTACCTGTGGTGCAGGCTTGACAGCGGTGGCCTTCAGGTTCGGGGTCATCGGGGTCAGCTCCATTCCCGGCAGAAGATCATACAACTTCTCCTCTTGCTGCTTGTCTGCCTTCAGCCCGTAGGAGGCACCACCGCCACCACCGCCTCTCCCCACGGCTCCGCCCCCAGCAGCGTAGGCCAGGTAGCCCCGCCCACCCAGTCCCCGCACCCCCGCAGCCCCTACAGGTACAGTCATGTAAATTTCTACAGGAAATCGAAAAGGCAGTGAAATCAATCAAATCACCGGAAATCAGCCGTAAGAAGAATCACACAGCCAGACAATTATCTGATCAGAGTGAACAGGTACAGTGGTAACCACGGTAACAGCACACCTGCCCTTCTTCTGCTGCTCTTTGACGATTACCGTTTCCTGCGTGATTGAGTTTCAGGTATTTAAATTCATTCAAGCCTGAATTGACAGAAACTTCTCGGTGATTCGTGGATCTGTTTTTGATTCCTGCTTCAGAAAAACATTCACACATCATCACGTGTTTGTGATTCAGCTGAACCGCCTCACGACACAGGTGAAATGATGGTTTCTGAGGCCCCGCCTCCAGCCTCCGCACAGCGGCAGGGTTACCTCTGAGACTCGGACACTTTAAAGTCACAGTTGTGCAGGCCCACTGAAAGGACTCACTCTGACTGATTTGTGATTGGACAGTCAGCGTTCAGGGGCGGGGCTTCACAAACTCTCAGTTCACCATCAGAAGTCTGTTTGATTGTGCAGAAACATTTTGGAGCTTTCTTTTATGTTTAAAGCTCTGCAGCATAAAACTAAAATCTGAAAGTGCTGATGGATGCAGAGCGAGCTCAGACTCACACAGAAGCACTGAAATGCAGCAGCCTATCAGAGGCAGAGCAGGTTCAAAGCTGAGCCCTGGAGGCTTTTACTCAGAGAAACACAAAGATTTTAAAGTAAATGTGGATCCATGTAATCTCTGACAATATTCAGGAGGATTCTGCTTTTTCCTCAGAAATGAACCCTCTCCAGCTCATAGACTGTATATAAAAGATGTAGGTAGGGTCATGTGACACGGTGAGCGCGGGGTATGGTAGTGGGACTCAGTAGACTCATTTCCCTTTTAGAGTCGCTACCTGCTCGCCATTAGAAATAATGTGGACTTGTTTGTTTCTATGAGTCAGCTCTGTGTTTCACTGACATATGTGTGTTCTCTGTGGTTAACCAAGCATTAGTCTGTCCCCAAGGTTTCTCTGCAGCTGTTCAGGTGTTCTGACAGAGGGTCTACCTGCTCTTTCAGTCTCAGAGTGCTTTTATTCTGAAGGTGAGTGCGAGCTGTCTTTGCAGGCATTCAGAGATCACACATGCTCTAAGGGCATCCTCACCTCGGACCGACGGCGTCCGGATCAGACCTCGACCTCCAACGTGAGCTTTGGCCGCTGGGAAGCGGAACTGAGCTGGTATGGCTGTGTAGGCCTGGGGGGCGTAAAACACCGGCGCACCGAGGTACGCCGCCGAGGGGTCGTACATCTATAGGAGGAGAGAGAAAGATGTGTATTTGTACATTTTAACAGGAAGCAGATACGAGTTTCCTGGAGCATCAGAACGAGGTCTACACTCACAGTTTCAGTGTTTCCTGTCACATCTGCTGTCGTTCACGTTAAACATCAAGCTGCTAATAATGAGCTCAGTCTGTGTTCAGTAACCCTGATCTAAGCACTCTTAGATATTCGGTCATATCAGGAACACGGAAGCCACACCCACCTGCTGTTCAACCATTGAGTGACAGCCAGTCAGAAGGAAATTGTCTTAAAGGGGGAGGAGCTAAAATAACTTGTTTCAGACAGCAAATGAAGTGAGGGGCTGCACCGAGGCTCAGTATCAGCTACAGAAGGATTATTTTGAGCTGTGGATCATTGAAAGCTGCCCTGAAAGGAGGAATAACTCAGAGTGCCTGTTGGCTTCCTGTTGGTCAAACATTGTGTCACATGGCATTCGCCAATAACTCACCTGTCCCAGCGTGTAGGAGGTGTAGTCGGTCTGTAGCAGAGAGCCTCCTCGGCCTCCCGTCCCTCTGGTGTAGCGAACATAGCTGTCTTTGTCCACCGGCTTGGCCAGCGTCACCTCGATGGGAGAGCCGTCCACCACCTGCAGGAGATCCTGGTCAGTCTTTGAGGCTTTCAGAAACCTTGTCCTCAGGGTTAATACACAGGTGTCAATCAAACCTGATTTTGATTAGTGAAAATAGAGGAAGAACTAAATGTTGGGCCTTGCTGACCTTCCCGTTGAGCGCTTTCATGGCGTTGATGGCGTCCTCTCTCTGAGTGAAATGGACGAAGGCGTAGTCTCTGATCTTCTTCACTCGCTCCACTGCGCCTGCAGCACAAACACAATAAGTACTTTTCTAAAACCAAATTTCTTTCTCTGTTCTGCAGACACTTGTCCTCAAATATAAAATACTTCAAATATTACTTTTAAACATTTGTCTTTCAAAATCTGCAGTTCAGTTACAAAAATGAGCAACAACAAGACGCATTCAGGGACAATCTGACATCAGAGCTTTGATGGAACCTGGCTTCAGGCTGTTGAACTCCTTCTCGATGGTCTCCTCTGTCGTCTGCAGCATCAGGTTCCTTACATACAGAATCTTCACTGTTGCCATGGTATCCTCGTCAACCTCCACCTCAGGCTCTGCCCAGTCCACAGCGATGGCGTGACCCCACAGCTGGATACGACCTAAGAGAGAAGACGGAGACTCATGATCAGGACTGGGAGGGATCGTTCTCTTTGTGATCCTCGACTTGTAAACTGCTGGTCTGAAGCCACTCCCCCTCAGCTGAGAAGGAGGAGCTAATTACTGCTATAACTGCTAATTACTGCTGATCAGTAACATCCAAATAAATCCTGTCTCAAACTGAGCTCAGACGGCTTGGACAGTACAGTGACCTCACAGCAGCCATGTTATTGGTCACATGATGTTAATGAAAATGCTCCAGAAGGCTCCAACAGCACAAACACAGTTCAGAGGAGCAGTTCAGGTGAAGCTGGCAGACAGTTAGCAGCTATAGCCACCTGTGTAACCATCCACCTGTCACTCAAAGAGGCCACGCCCCTAAAAAGGTAAAGTTTAAGCCTTAATACAATTTAAATAGGTGAGTTATATAAACAGACGTTATGAATGGGAAATTATCTATAAAGACCAAACAGGTTGTAAAGACATTTATTTCTGCTGTAAAGGTTTAACATGAGAGTCTATGAGACTGACTCACTGCTGCCTCTGCTGGACGTCAGAGGAACATGCTGGCTTTATTTTTCTAAAATTCCTAGAGCGTGTAATTGTCCTCTGGACGTGCTGGTGACGTTTGTGGTGTTGGGTTCAGGGTCAGAAACCAAGTAAGATGCTAACGAGGCAGACGCTCTTTAACTTCAGCAGGAAGGCGCTATGATTGGACGCCAGATTTCAGAGGCACGGTGTCGTGGCTTTCCACCCGCTTGATCAGACTTAATGCTGCACAATGAGCCTGATCTTCCTGTGGAGAAGCAGTAAAGCTGTTTCTGTATCTTATCTCTGACACTTTCAGCTTTAGACTCCAGGAGAATCAGACAGTGTAACAAACCAACAGCTTTGGGTATATTTATGGATCTATCTGAAACTGGGATCACATTACTCATACAGCAGTTATCTTATCATTAAGCCCATCCAAGCTCTTCTTCTATTGGACATTGTGTCACAGGCTGTGATTGGCCAGTGATAATGCAGCCTTACAGCCAGCCAAAAAGAGACTTTGGCATTTTTTTATTATGTTAGGTTTACTTTACGAGGTATTAGACAGTGTGAAGCCGGGTGGAGAGTTACTGCTGAACTATAAATTATAAATTAATTGGTGAGGCCCTCATGTGGCCGCCTAAGGAAAATTAACTGCCCACTGCCGGTGTCAAGGATTTGTTAGCTAAACCACTGCAGCTGCATCTGCTCAGTGTCTCCAACACCACAGGAAGTTGGAACCAGCTGATCAACAGAGCCTTCGAGTTTTAGGGGATAACTGAACCCGTTTTAACAGATCCTTTGAAAACATCTTATTTTTGGAGTTCTTCAGTGAATCATTCCTGAAGTCAGAGAGGGAATTATAACAGTACATTAGCAAAGAAAACTCGAGTTTGAGTTTGGTTTGGTACCTGGCAGCAGTTTGCGGCGGGCCATGGCAGCTGCTCGGTGGCTCTCATACTCGACAAAAGCAAAGCCTCTGTTCTTGGATTTGTCGGCGGCGCTGGGGTACACGATGACATCGACGACGCCGTCGGTGACCTTCTTCATCTCTGACAGGATCTCCTCTCGCTTCTTGGTTTTGGGAATCCCGCCAACAAAGAGGCGGCAGTTATCGACGCTGGCACAAACGCCGAGGAGGCGTCCGTTCCTGTGGGGCAGAGAAAGATTTGGTTCAAGCTCAAACGGGAACCCAGCTGGCTAAGGTTGGTTTGTTAGGTCTTTGCTGATTGGCACTTGGGTGTTTCTATGTTTGTACTGGACTGTGACCACAACCCAAGACTTTGGGTTTATTTGTTAAGGTTTTTTCTTTTGTGTTAAAAACACTCGAGTACCTGCACCATCTGTTTCCCCGGTGTAATACTCCCAGGTCTATTTTGAGATAAAGAAGCTCTCCTTGCTCTCCTGCTTCCTGCCTAAACTGTTCACTGTATCGGCTTACTTGCTCTAAATGTGATGAACATTTGAATTTTGGACTTGTATCTGCTCTGGTTTCCTCTCCTCTGGACCATTACGTAGTTTGGGTGTTTCTGGTGGATTGGTAGAATAATCTTCGTTAGGTCACTGGCAGGGTTAAAGGTCGTAGGGTTGGGTGTTTGGTTAGTGGGTCATAGAAGGTTAGTTGGTCAGTTGATAGGCTGCAGGTCAGGGGTGGGGAACTCCGGCCTCAAGGGCCGGGGTCCTGCAGGTTTTAGATGTGTCCTTGATCCAACACAGCAGATTTAAATGGTTAAATGACCTCCTCAACATGTCTTGAAGTTCTCGAGAGGCCTGGTAATGAACTAATCATGTGATTCAGGTCTGTTGACCCAGGGTGAGATCTAAAACCGGCAGGACACCAACCCTCGGGGTTCCCCATCCTTGCTGTAGGGGGATGGCCTGCTGGTAGGGTGATGGTAGGTGGGTACTGTTAGTCTGTACCAACGTTAATTAATGATTCTCTCAACAAGGCAGTCACCAATGAGGAATCAGAACCAGGCTGGACTCCCAGGTTTGACTAGTCGCCTGACTGGTTTGACTCTGGTTGTTGTAACTAAAGACTTATATGAGCTGAAGTCAGGTGAGGCATGACTCTTGAACCACCTCTGCTCCACATCCAGGAGAAGGTGCTCACATTAAAGATGCCAGCTGGTCAGGTTGTTTGGGTTCTCAGTGCTTCCTAGTTTGCTGCTCCATTATTTTTGCAGTTGTGAACTGTTACTAGAAAAATAACTCTAACATTTCTTTGACAGCGACTGAAAGAAAGTAGACCTGAAGCCTGCCGATGTGCTTCTGAGAGCTCAGTTATCCTTTCATTTATCAGTACAAATAAAGATAAAAGAGGGATCACCTAATCTCATAGTTGTTGAGCTGCTTCATGGCAGCCCTGGCCTCCTGTTTGTTGCTGAAGGTGACAAAGGCGTAACCTCTGTTGTTCCCGTTGAAGTCCATCATCATCCTCACCTCGTAGATCTTTCCAAACTGAAGAGATGGAGAGGGAAGCACAAACAGATGAAACAACACCCCCAGATAGATCACAGTGACCGCATCCTTAACCGTGGTTCTCTGACCTTCTCACACAGCGGAACCAGCTCATCTTCAAACAGATCTCTCGGCAGTTTCCCCACAAAGATCTCGCTGCCCCTCTCCGGTGGGGGGCCGTCCCAGCCTGGAGGTGGGCCGCCGTACCGCCGCTGACCGTTCTCCTGAAGCGCCAGCAGGAAAACACGAAAAGCATTCAGGAGCAGTAACAGACACGCGCTGCTGTCTCCTGGGTCTGAGGGTCCACGTACCTGGCGCAGCTGGTATCCGGTTCGCTGCATGAGTGAACGAAGCGCCGCCTCCTTCTGCGTCCCCGCCAGTCCGTCCCCGCTTGCTTTCTGATTGGAATCCATTGGGTGTGATTGACAGCGATATGTAAATCAGGGAAATTAGCGGTGCTCACTGGAAGACAATAACAGCAAAGGTGTTATCATGAATGCAAACAGCTGTGAACCGGTCTGCCTGCACGTGTCATCCAATAATGTGCCGGAGCATTGCACACAATACAGTCACACCTGTTTGAATGCAAATCACTGCAAGCTTCAGACCGTAACATGTTTGAGGGACGTTAAATGTTCATTTGATGTCGTGCTGATGGTTTTATTCCACACTGAAAGTGACCGGACTCACTGAGTCCCTGAGCTGGACCTCTGCACATCTAAACAAAGCTGCTTTAGATGCATTTACGTGCGGACACTGACGGGGGAAACGCTGGGTGGTTTCAGCAGCTTTTGTCACTGACGTGGTCGAACAGCAGTCGAGGAGGACCTGCTGGTCTGAACGGCATACACGAGTCGTGTTTTGAAGAGCGCTGCAGGGAGGTCAAGGTCTGCTCGGTAATCATTGACAGAGACTGCGGAAAGCTGCAGGCTGGAAGCCCGTCTCACTGTAACACTGAGAGAAAACATGCAAGGCTTCAAATGTGAAGCCAGCACATTTATAAATCCTGTGTTTTATGAATGGATAACACACTCCTCTCTAACGAACCTCAAACATGAACCCTCTAACCACAGCCTGGGCCAGAAAATGGTCCCAGTCCTCCCAGCTTGGGAATGAGATGAAGGCAAAAACAAACAGTCGTTCTGTGTATCTGTCTCTTTGCAGTTTATTTACAGGAACCACAGGACAGCACACAGTCAGCCGATGATGTAGAGACAGAGAACGACCTTGTGGACTTTGGCTGATGCTGCTGGGTTTATTATGAATGTACTGACACAATTTTAAGGGTCAGTTATTTAAATGATTGAATTATAAATATCTCTATTTATAAAGCATTACACAGCGAACAAACCATCATCTGTTAGCAGTACTTGGCGACAGCAGGGAGGAAGAATGCCCTTTTACTATGAAGAGACCTAGAACATTCAGCCACTCATCAGTAATAACTACATGTCATTTAGATAGCACAAGACCATCTGTCGCTGTTGTGGAAATATGGGAACAATGAGAGCGTTTAGAGTTTAGGTTCAAACGATGTTTGAACCAGCACGTTAGAATGCGCCGCCATCCGTTCATTCTGACACGCTCATGCTCGCGGGCATCTCTTGATTGCACAGCTGCACTGTCAAGCATGTGGACCACGTGAGCCAGCTACATGATAAGTCGGACTTCCTTAACCACCTCCAGATTCTGATCCTCTTTAAGTTCACGATCAAATAAACCCAGAGGCATCACTGAGAGTCAAAAGTGCAGAGAGGATGTTCTCGCAGGTGGTGCAATAAGGTTTAACGTCCAAGCAAAAACAATTTAGCTCAGTTAGCAGGAAGTTAGCTTGCTAGTTTCCATGTAAAGGTGATACTCCACGTTCTGACTGAAGAACCTGGGACAGAAACACAGAGTGAAAACTAAACAGCACCGAGGTTGGAGGGTTAGTGAAGCTAGGCTAGCTGACAGGTGGAGATTTAAACACATGAGCACAGAAAGATGGAGGACCAGGGTTAAACTGTCCCCAATGAAAGTTCACATTGAGACAATCGCCATCACATGACAGCAAGAAGCCACCAAAAAGAGAACGTCTGGGGTGATCGGTCCACAGCAGGGGTCAGAGGTCAGGTCGCTGTTAAAGTCCTGATCCTCAGCTTCTACTCTGAAGACTTCAGGTCTTTGCTGCAGCTACAGCGCTCAATACATTTATGACACCAGTGTCAGGTTCATGAATTATTACAGTTAGTCCTCGAGTGTGCGCTTTAATCACTGTGATAATTTCAATAGTAACATATGATCATTGTTGTTATTATTTTTATTCAGAATCGCAGTTTCAGTTTTAGTGGTCGAAGTCCTGTGTGCCCGTTAATAGAAATGTACGTTTTTAACAGGTTTTTGACAAATGGTAAATGGCCTGTATTTGTATAGCGCTTTACTTAGTCCCTATGGACCCCAAAGCGCTTTACACTACATTCAGTCATCCACCCATTCACACACTGGTGATGGCAAGCTACACTGTAGCCACAGCTGCCCTGGGGCCAACAGTGTAAGACAAATTTCTAAAATATTTGTGTTCTCTTGTTTCTACGACAGCTCAAGGTCTCACGCTGCATCAGAATAATGGTGATAAAAAGCTGAGCACAAAAGAGTTTCATTAAAAAGAGGAGAGACAGACACGACTCCTCTGCAGGAGGGGTGGGTCGGCGGTAGCTCTGTCCCCGGCCTTTATCAAACTGCCCTCCAGTTTGGGCGTTGCCTGTGTGTGCTCTGATCTTTGACGGGGGCTGTGACCTCAGAGCGTTCCCCAGCTCTGGGTCCCAAACTCCTGAAAATCAAAGCTCTTTAAGCACAGAACAACTCGTACTGGACATCAGCTGTTGGTGAGTCACGCTCAGTGTTCGTCTGATTGTGTCTGGGAGCTCTGTGAACACACAAGGAAGTTTAGGGTGAACTGAGAGTGGAGCGCGTGGAAAAACATCAGCTGGACTCAGTCATCTGCTGAGATCCACCAATCAGCACGGCTGACAGAGGGGCGTTTGGCTGGCAAACAGAGCTGATGCCTAAAGAGATCTGCATTTCTTCAGCTGGTCATGAATCTGTTGACATTTTCAGTTTTTCAATCAAAAAACATGTTTTAATTTTTATCCAGTCAGACAGAGAGAGCAGAGGCCACAGCTGTGAGTATGGAAGCCCATCAGCGCCCAGAACTTAACGACAGGCTCCATAAAACCTTCATTACTTAAAACTTCAGTCAGTCAGAATGATTTACACGATGCATCACAGTCATGATTAGGTAAGCTGGTGTGTTACGTCTTTATAAATACATCCTGACAGAATGAGACCAAAAATAACATGAGCATGCGTTCTGTGATATGATATCAAAACTCTGACATTTTATATTGAAATCATTCAACATTCATGTGGAAGTGTTCATAATAAAATAAAAGTTCAAATTTCAGGGTAGAAGATCAAAATAATGTCAAAATACATGGATTCAATAAAAAAATGATATAACTAAATTGTCTTAAAATATAATGTAACCTATAATTAAATATGTGTATACATTTATAACAACTGTGTAAAAATATGACATATTAATATAAATACCAATAAAGTATCAGTAAAAAGTAAAAAAATTAACCTAAATTAAAATGTAATGTTGTTCAAAATGATGAAAGAATAAATGAAAGACTTACAGCCCCACAGTCATGACCTCCATCTTCTCCTACAAATCCCAGCATGCCTTTCAGCAAATCTGCCTTATCAGCCTGTGTGAGCTGCAGCTCGCTCTCAGAGTAATCTCTGCTGCTGCGCTGGTTAACCTTTCCCCACGTTTGAACCACTACAGCCACATCTGCACATCTCCACATCTGCGTCTGTACATCTGCACAGTCACATCTGCACAGGCACATCTGCACAGGCACATCTGCACATCTGCACAGGCACATCTGCACAGTCACATCTGCACATCTGCACAGTCACATCTGCACATCTGCACAGTCACATCTGCAAATCTGCACAGGCACATCTGCACAGTCACATCTGCACATCTGCACAGGCACATCTGCACAGGCACATCTGCACAGTCACATCTGCACAGTCACATCTGCACATCTGCACAGGCACATCTGCACATCTGCACAGGCACATCTGCACAGGCACATCTGCACATCTGCACAGGCACATCTGCACAGGCACATCTGCACAGGTGACCCATTGAAGACCACGGTGTGTGTTTGAGGCAGCAAACAAGCTGCAGAGTGTTTATGCTCTGTTCTGAAAAGTTGACCTTTGACCCTAACTCCAGTGTGGGTCACACAGCTGCAGCTGTGATAAACACCAGGAACATAAGATGTTTTTCCAGCTGACCGCAGCACTGAATGAAAACAAACTACTTCCTGTCCTGTTAAACACCGCAGCTCGCTCTTAGACTGTGTTTCCTGTCTGTCTTCAAATTAAAAGTCCGAGCAGTGACCTGGGTGAAGCACTGCACTGAGTTTATGAATGTAGGCGTCATTTTCCCGTAAACATTTCAGTGATGTGTGACATCAGAGGTCAAATGTTCTGACTTTGTGAACAATAACTGAATTTAATCTGTGAATAAAAATCGATTTCAAAGGTAATAATCACATAAACTATTCCTACTCTGGTCTTAAAGATCACATTTAAGTAAACAGAAGTTTAGACGCCAGCACTGCGTCCTGATTGGATCCTGATGAGCACCTCGCTCGTTTCCACTCAGATCTTTTTAATGTCCTGGTGACCTTCAAAGTGAAATGAATAACTACTCGCTGCTGATTCCCGATGGCTGACTTTACAGACGGAGTATTTTCCTGTTCTGAAACTGGACGAGTTGATGAGTGACAGGTGGATCTACCGGTCACAGGTAGCCCCGCCCTCCTCCTCCTTCTTGTTCCTCTCGGACTCTGACGGGACCAAAATCTAAAAATACTCTAAAATACACTTCCTGTTTTCTTCAGTCTGACCTGAAAGCAGTGACTGAACCCAGATCAGCTGAGCAGGACGCTCATTTTCTCATAGACTTCTATACAGTCAGAGTTTAGAGGAGTCGCCCCCTGCTGGGCATTAGGAGCAATGCAGGTTTAATGCGCTGCAGCAGTTTCCATCTTTATACACAGTCAATTACAATACAAAAAAATTAAACTCTGACTAAATGTGGCACTAGCTCCTGATTAATTACTGGATTATGATAATAATAAGTTACAGTTCAGCTTCTGTTTGGATTAAACTGAGTAGTAAATATGTTACTTTAAGCTTCTTCTGGATAAATGTGGGACTCCACGGAGCAGGAGTCTTTTCTTTTTAACCTTGAAACCCAACGCAGACAGAAACTTGACTCTGTGCTTGTTTGTGTTTATTTCTGATGTTTCAAAATAAATGTAAACTCGGCTGCACAGCGGCAAAAGCTGCTGCTCTTTCGGCGCGGCTCGCACATTTGGAATTAAATTTCAGGTGTTTTTATGGGTTGAGAGACACTCGCTCACATTCTCTCTTTTTTCACACAGCGGTAGGGAGACATTTACTTAGCACTCTCGCTCTCTCCATTAAAACACCCATTAACCCCGGCCGGCCTGTTTGCTCAGCTAGCCGCTTTTAGCCTCTGTGACAGCTACTGTTCACCAGACACCAGCGAAGAAGAGAGGAAGAACGACCCTCACTTTACCTGTTCACACTCTCTCTCTCTCTGTGTGTATTTAAAATATAAAATTCAAGCCTAAAAAACTTTATTTGCATGAAAGAGAGACAAAAACTCACCTGAGCAATTTCAGAGATCACCTCCCTCCGATCAGAGCTGTGTCATTCTGAGCGCCGAGTGTGTGTTCACGTGTCATCAGGGGCCTCTGTGTGTGTGTGTGTGTGTGTGTGTGTGTGTGTGTGTGTGTGTGTGTGTGTGTGTGTGTGTGTGTGCGCGTGTGTGTGTGTGATCACATCATATCAAACTCCAAAGGTTCACTGTCTTCGTGTTAGCTTTACAAGCTGCCTAGCGTTAATGTTTAACCCGCTGCTATCTGTGGAGACACACACACATGCATGCAAATATAGACACACACACATACTTGTGGAGTGTCCTGCAAACGTCTCTTCACAGCACACAAACATGTGGTCAGGTTTTTAACCCAGGGCCTAAAACCTGGTCCTGGTTCTGACTCAGACCTCGGCTCCAGGCCTGAAGCCTGCAGTTCTTCTGATGTCCACTAGAGGCCCAACGCTGCCTCTAGTGGACATCCCTGTGTTAAAAACTATGGAGGAGCAGGAGAGTCACACAATGATTATTAAATAACTAAATTTAAAAAAAAAAATCCAAAATCATTTTCAAAATCTGTTTGTTTGTTTGTTTGTTTTTTAAATTTAATGTAATAAAAATAAGTAAATAGACATAAAAATCTAACATGGAACATAAATTGTTTTGTCTTTTGACATTTAAAATGCTCATTGTACTCCTTGAACTAGCAGCTACTGGGCTAGCTTCTTCATTTAGCTTTCGGTAAGTCGTTATGTCCTTACAGCAACAGTTTGAGAACTGTTTGGACATTTGCACATTTACCTCGACGTTCCCTGTCTTAAAATGTCCAGCATGGATATATGACGAACATGAAGGCACTCTGCAGTGAAACGGAGGCCCCATTCTCCAAGTTTGCATCTGAATCACCTGTTAAAGGTGAGCCATGCTAGTGTTAGCCACGCTAGCACAGCTAACACTAGCATGGCTCCCACTAGCCTGGTCACAGCAGATGGCCCCGCCCCTCCCTGAGCCTGGTTCTGCTGGAGGTTTCTTCCTGTTAAAAGGGAGTTTTTCCTTCCCACTGTCATCAAAGTGCTTGTGTAACATAGTTAAAGAGAGTCGAAGTTAAATCCCGCTAAATGGGACACTGGCACCACCTACTGTTGTAAAAGTCACCCTGCAACATTCACAAAGGGCAAGGGATTCTGGGTAATCCTCAGAATAATGGAGGATTCCTGCGAGGTAAGGAATGCGCAAATGTCGTGGGGAAGAAAAATCATATCGCTGGTTGTAACAGTAATACAAGCTGACCTGATTATTTTTGTTGTTTAAACATCATTTGTTGCGGGTCATTTCTCATGTCCTTATGTTGAATTAAGTGCACATTTATGTGAGATTCCTTTATTGGGAAGAGAGGAAAAAAATGGGAGCATAGTTAGCTAACTCTGTTGTTGCTTTTCCATTTAGATCTTACTCTGATTGTCCACGACAATAAAAGAAAGCATTCTAACTTGTTGCCTTTTTGTTGTGAATGCAGGTATGTGACTGTGCCACACTGTTTAGAGAATACACATTGTTTTATGTACAGTTCTGAAATATATTTCTGTATTCCTTTCATTTGGGAAATTTAAGATGCAGATTAATTGTGTTGAGGTTCTTCTATTTTGTTTGTATAATTTTACCACTATATGAGCACACTGCAAGTGGAAATGTAATCCTCAGAATAATGAAGGATTCCTGCGAGATCTTACGCTGATTGCCCACGACAATAAAGGAAAGCATTCTAACTTGTTTTGTGATCTTGTTGGTCAGCAGTGGTTTTCTCCTTGGAGTCTCCCATGGAGGCCATTTTTGCCCAGCCTCTTTTTTATTGTTCATCGTGACCTCTGACTTTAACTGAGCCGCATGAGGCCTGCAGGTCTTTGGATGTTGTTTTAGGGTCTTCTGTGACCTCCTGGATAATTTTGGCCAGCCGGTCGCTCCTGGGAAGGTTCGGCACCGTTCCAGGTTTTCTCCATGTGTGGATAACGGTTCTCACTGAGGTTCACTGGAGTCCCAAAACCTCAGAAATGTCTCTGTAACCTTTCAGACTGATGGATGCCACTGGTGTTGTTCCTCAGCTGGTTCTTTAGATGGTGGCGTGATGTGCTGCTGTTGAGACCTTTCAGCCTGCTTCAGTCTATAGGTTTGGCTGTGAAACTGACCTCAGCTTTATAACAAATGTGTGTAATCACAGTTAATTCATCCAGAGAAAAAGTTGAGTCCATGGGGAAACCTTCTGACTGAAAACAAACGTGTCTCAGGATTCAGCTGATCAACGCTCCCAGCAGTCGGCGTTAGGTTTGGTAAAGAGATAAAACCATCAGACCTGACCTTTGAGTTCAGATGAACTGTGGGGTCCACATAGCTGTGGTTCTGATCTTTAGGTGCTTTTAAATGTTTAAAATAACTTCTGTTCTTAAACACATGTGGCCAGATGTTCCCCGTGGTTCCCAAATCTAAAAAAACTAAATGTCGAGTTTTTTAAAGTTTTATTTAGAGGTGAAATCTTTAACGTATGTTTGATCTTTATTATAAGTTGTCATCTATTCATTTTATAATAATAATGGATTGCATTTATATAGTGCTTTTCGGGACCCCTCAAAGCGCTTTACAATTCACTCTCACATTCACACACTGGTGAAGGCAAGCTACAGTTGTAGCCAAAGCTGCCCTGGGGCAGACTGACAGAAGCGAGGCTGCCATATCGCGCCATCGGCCCCTCTAGCCAACACCAGTAGGCGGTAGGTGAAGTGTTTTGCCCAAGGGCACAACGGCCGAGACTGTCCGAGCCGGGGCTCGAACCGGCAACCTTCCGATTACAAGACGAACACCCAACTCTTGAGCCACGATCGCCACGATTTTTCTGCTTCCTGTCTGGATCTGCAGTCTAAACAGTCAAAACTTTTATTTTGAAAGGCACAGTCCCAGCTCTACTGGGACCTCCACTCTGCTTCAACTGTAGTTTGAGCATTTTGTGGGGGGGGGGGGGAGGAGGATACACAACAACAAACCTGTCAGAGCAGTTTGAAGAACAGCTGATTCACATCAACACCTGCGCTTTTATTCTGAAAAAGAAATCATAACCAGCCATATATTTAAATTTTTCGTGCTTCGTTAAATTATCACTGTGTTTATAATTTATTGATTGGTGTGTGTGAATGAGAGCTCCACAGTTAGCTGTGTAACTGCAGCTCAGCTGTCAATGAGGTGAAGAGTAATCTGGATACTGACACGTCACATATCCATATTTAGATGTTTTTATTTCTCAGTGCTCACGTTTAACCATCGCACAGCTCAGCATGTTACTGCATACTAGAGGCCGCCCACAGCCACCAATATGTGGAAACCAGAAAGACCCCAGCAGCCGTCACAGACCTGCACCACCTTTACTGTGCTGTGTGGACAGTAAAGGTGCTGGGGTTGCAGAGCGGAGCATACATCCTGTAAATAAACAATGGTAGCCTGCAAATGTCAGAGTTACATACAAGTTCAACCCAAGATAAGGACAATGCTGGACAACACCTCCCACTGGAGCACGCTCAGTGAGAGACTGAGATTACCCATAATGCACCACTGAACGACACAGGAAGTCATTCCTGCCTGTGCATCTCTCTGTACAACTCCTCCATCTGATGCAGAGAACACACTGCAGCAGTTACACTCTCACTATCTGCACACGCTCTGCAGAGGAGTAACAAACAAAGTTTCACAGGTTAGAGTCAAATGTCAATCATAAATATTTCAAATATTTCACGTCTGTAATATTCTGGATATTTATAACTGAGCTTTTTGTATATATCAGAGCTATTTCTTATATTTTGGAACTTTGTGATATATTGTATTATTTAAGTAGTTCAGTCTGTTACTGTTATTGTCTTGGAGCGACTGTGACCCACAACGATTCTTCTGGGATTAATAAAATATTCTGATTCTGATTAATTCACAACATCAAGGTGCTTTTTATAGTAAGATAAAGACCCCACATTAATACAACAAAAACTCCAAACTGACAATCATATGATCCCCTATGAGCAAGCACTTTGGCGACAGTGGGAAGGAAAAACTCCCTTTTAACAGGAAGAAACCTCCAGCAGAACCAGGCTCAGGGAGGGGCGGGGCCATCTGCTGTGATTGGTTAGGGTGAGAGAAGGAAGACAGGATAAAGACATGCTGTGAAAGAGAGACAGAGATTAATAACAGACATGATTCAATGCAGAGAGGTCTATTAACACATAGTGAGTGAGAAAGGTGACTGGAAAGGAAAAACTCAATGCATCATGGGAATCCCCCAGCAGCTTACGTCTATTGCAGCATAACTAAGGGAGGATTCAGGGTCACCTGGTCCAGCCCTAACTATATGCTTTAGTAAAAAGGAAAGTTTGAAGCCTAATCTTAAAAGTAGAGATAGTGTCTGTCTCCTGAATCCAAACTGGAAGCTGGTTCCACGGTTTGTCTGCAGTTTGTTGTAATGACAGTGATCGTCCAGCAGAGGGCGCCATGTGACAGCAGGAGTCCTGAGCTGGCCTTCAGCCGCTCTCTCTGCTCTTTAGTAACTTTATTTATAAAAGACACGAACGCTGTTTATGTTTTTCTGTGAAATGTTTTTTCTTCACTGCTAAAAAAAATAATAAAAAAAATTCAGCTACGAGACAATTATTGCAGAGAAATACTTAAAAATAAAAATTGAATAACTTTACAAAGCCCATTAAAGATGATGAGCTGATAAAGGATCATAAAAGAAGACTATAAAAGACAACATCACATAAAAGCACGTCCATAAAAATGTGGTTTTGAAGGAAGTGGCTGATTTTATGAGCCTGCTCTGCTCCAATTACTAGAACTTTATTTCCACAAACAACAAAACAGACCGACTGACGTGAAGCGACCCCTGCAGCGTGCAGAGAGACCACAGCACGGCAGCAAAGGTGCCACAGAGGGAATCGAACCGTGGACCTGCAGCACGCCGTGTGCACAGGCCACATCACCACATTCACTCAGGAAGCTGCAGGCCTGCTCACAGCGCTTCAGCAACATCCATCAGAACCACACCCGTCTGCCTCCACCAGCTTCTGATTCCGACTCAGCCCGGGTTCAGGTGAGGCGGAGAGATGTTGCTCTGACTGAACACTGGACTCGTGTTCCCACCTGAACTCCACCCTGAGGGGTCTCAGCGTCCGCTGGAGTCTGTGGTCTGAGGATAAATGAGCGCGAGGGTGAAAAGTGAAAGAAAGAAATATAAAGAGAGCGGAGCAGCGTGAAGGCTACATGTGGTTCAAACATGACATTTACAGGTGAAGGTGGAGGTTCCTTTATGATGCCGTGTTTGAGGAGATCCTGGATGTTGTTTAGGCTCCGCCCTCTTTGCCTCCGAGGTCACAGAGACTGAATTAAAGATGTTATCCACCCCAATTTCCTGCTGATGAAGTTGGTCTCTGTGTGGTTCTCCCTGATGGGAAATAAAGGTGTGTGTGTGTGTGTGTGTGTGTGTGTGTGTGTGTGTGTGTGTGTGAGCGTTGGGGGGTGTTTGGGGGTTGCCCCTGGGCTTCTTAAACAGAACTCCGGCTCTGACACCAGCCGTAAATGTTCAGCTTTTAAACCCTGAAAGCTTCAAATGTTTCTGAGTGAGGAGGAGGAGGAGCTGAGGCAGACCAACTTTTCGTGGCTCGTGTCGTTCAGCCTCAGCTCCGGTAACTCGCTGAAGTGCCGCCGGGATGAAGCGGCAACGTTTCCGTCCTCCGGTGCGCGGCAGAGAGAGGAGAGCGGAGTGAGAGCGTCTCCTTCCTCCCGCACGTTTCTCTTTGCGTTTCGCGTTTTTTCGCTTATCGGTTTGAAAACAGCTCCCGTGCACCTGAGTGACGCTCAGCCCGCAGCAGGAGGAGGAGTAGGAGGAGGAGCAGGGGGAGAGCGGGGCTCGTGTTTCACGCCGTGTGTTTGCGTGGATTCGCTTCTGCGGACGCCGCTGTGCTGACCCAGTCTTCCTCCGGACTTCACGCGAGGACCTGTGGATTCTTCACTTAAACTTTGTTCCACGCTGTCGTCTCTCTGGTCGTCTCTCATTGATCAGATGTTTCCTGGAGGTACAGCTGCTTCTGCAGGCAGGACGCTGAGAGCTGGTGAGTGTCTGCTCAGGTTTCCTCTCACTCATCTCCACATCTGCTCAGATGAAACAGGGAGGATGTGAGGTCACACCCTGAGGACCAAACGTTTCTCCAGTTGCATCATCAGGAATTTTGTTTTCCTTGGAGGACCGAGGAACTCAGAGAACTTTAAAGACTTCAATGGGAGAAACCTGAAACTGCCACAAAGAAGGAAACTATCCTAAAACCAGAACTAGGTGTTTGCTCTCTGGTGAAACTCTGAGAACCCCATCTGAGGAATTCAGGGAGACCCTGGAGGTCCTTCAGTACATACTGAGAAGAAAGTGAGTGAAACTAACGACACACCTGAATTATCCTCCTGGAAGAACCTGCAGCATGACCTCAGACAAACCTCAGTGAGTTGCCAGACTCAAAAGTTTTGAGGGAGGGATGTGAAGAGAGCTTCTCAGACACTGAGCTGAAACTCTGATTTAACCAGAGGAACTACATGACAACCCAGGAGGCCTCTGAAGACGCTGAAAGGCTCTGAATCTGAAGCTTCCTGAAGGTCTTTCAAATTTTGTACGTGACCCCCGAGAAATGCTGAATGTGGCAGAAGAAACAAGTAAGTGCAGGTGTACCAAAGATCCTGGGTGTAAGAATATTTAAGAGTTGCTGTAACTGGCTCATAGACTAACACTTTGACCAATCAGGATGAGCACTTCAAGGATCCTGAAGATCCATAAAAACAGGAAACTCTGAGGAGGAGGTGCTGTGCAGAAACATGACTTTTGGAAGTCAAAACTTTTAGGTGCTCAAAATCCTCAAAGACCCCAGAGGATTCGAAGAGTCGAGTTCTTTAGGAGAAGAAGGTATTCCAGTGGAACCTGGGGGCGTACCCCAGATAGTTCAAAAGAACTCCTTGTGGATCCCCTGAAGGACAGATGGGGACCTTGCGGGACCTCCAGTATGCCCTGCAGGAGAAGATCGAGGAACTTCGGCAACGCGACGCCCTGATAGACGAGCTGGAGCTGGAGCTGGACCAGAAGGACGAGCTGATCCAGAGGCTGCAGAACGAGCTGGACAAGTACCGCTCGGTGATCCGGCCCGCCACCGCCCAGCAGGTCCAGGCGCAGCAGCAGAGCCTCGTCCTGCAGCCGGACCAGCACCGCAGCAAGCGGCAGGCCATCTCCGCCGAACCCACCGCCTGTGACATCAGCGACCTGTGCCATGTGACCCTGCCCTTCTACCCCAAGAGCCCAGAGTACGTAAGCTACCTGCACCTTAAAGGGTTAGCTCGTCCTCCTGCAGGTTTGAGATCTGTGGCTCTGAATGAGGGCAGCGCTGCAGGACTGTTAGAGTTTTCTTTATTGTAGTCAGTGAGTAGAGCTGATGTGATGAGACAGGCAGCTGCACCTTTACCCTCAGACACATAAAGGGTCATTTCCAGTCGTTTGATGTGATTATGCTGTTTGGAGCTGAGGTTCATGTTTGCTGCGATTCTTGAGCGAGGAACGCAAACATGAATCCATAATAGATTAATTGAGTTTTTGCTAAACGCTCCAGCTGCAAACACCTGGCTCACATCCGAGCAGCTGTTCATCAGCCTCGCAGACGTCCTGAGAACCAATCAGATTTAACTCTGTTCTCCTGACTGATGGGCTGAAGGTGCAACAACAGTTAGCTGTTTTACAGACTGAAAGCTGCAGCTTCGTTGGGTGTGATTAAAGCTGGAAGCTTAGACAGTTTGTGGGTAACACCACAGCTTCAGGTCCGTCATTTCTAAGGTGACGTATCGGTCACACAGCAGCTGTGACGCTGCGCAGTCAGAGCGCCATGTCGTGGTTTCTTTGAGGAGAAAAGTGAGAGCAGCTCCTGCCTCCTGAAGCCTGTACAGGGGCTGATCCAGGATACCAGACCCTTCAGGCTCTTTCCTCCTGCTGCGTGTCCTGGTGTTAGGCTCACAGCTTTAGTAAGACCTGGACTTCACTGCTCTGCATGGGTTTCATATTTAGAGATAAATCCAGGTACAAAGTCTCTGCGTGCGTTCATGAGGGTTTTTTAATATGGCGCTGCTGGTGCTTCACAGCACCACCAACCCTCCGATTAGCACATGACCTGCTCTACCACTGAGCTCCAGACACTGCACAGGTGCTTGCTCTTGATTTTACTGCTAGATTACAACTTAGGTGTTTAAATAAAACAATTTTTTATGAAGTCAGGCATCATTCTGTATTTTCATCATTCTGTATTTTGGAAATAAGTTGGGACTAATCTGGGAAAAGGGGAGCTCCTGCAGCCCTGAGCTGTCACAGACTGGCACAGAGCGAGTCGTTGCTGTAGTTTTTTTAAAAAAAGCAGAATTTAATAAGAATCAGTAAAAACACAAAGATGTGAGCAGGTCAGTGTGAAGGAAGATTCCAAACAGGACCAGGTCATGCACGAAGTGTGGGCGGCTGTTTTGGGCCATACTTCTGTGGACTTTTAATTTTGCGGTCTGACATGAGCTAGGTGCATGTTGTTATTTTGAATGATGCTTCCTGCATGAAGCCGCCACACGTTAGCTCATGTTGTTGTCATTGTTGTCTGGGACCAGGATGCACAGCGGGAACGTGCGGCTGCGTCTTCATCTCTGCGGCTTCAGTGAAGGTCTGATTAAAAGCGAGCAGACGAGTGGGGGCCGGCGTCCCGGCAGCACGGGTCGCTTCACCTGCACAGGTGGAAGCAGAGGACGGCGTGCAGATTCATTCTCCTCTCTGATCTTTCCTTTGTCTTTTTCCACATTTGCCTCTTCAGCAGTGAGGAAGCATGAAGCATTCATAAGTGATGCAGTGTGTTCACCGGCTTTTCCTTCCACGGATGAAGTCGCCCCTGAAACACGTCGACGGCTCTCACATCACATGATTCGTTTGCACGTGTTAGTCTTTATGTTGTCGTGGACACACGTATGATGAGTGATGATTGGCTGTTTTCTCCTGTTAACGGTGGGCAGCGCGTAGACGACCAGTTTGGACTCAGAGTTTTTTGGCGCCTGCAGCGCTCGGTGGGCCTCGTCAGCCTCGTGCAGGCAGGCCGCTCCACCTCAGAGGCCTCTAACACCAAACACTCGACGCGGTTCAGGAATCCAACCTGCTCGCAGGGATCTCGTAGTTTAGTTTATCTGCTCGTGTGTGACCAGGATGTCTCTGACTGCAGCCACTCATGGTTCAGCTAAATAGATTTAAATGCTGTGTTTATGTAACATACACAGAACTATTATATTCATAAGCTTAATAAAATCTTATTGGAAACATAACTGAGTTGAATGGTTGGCTGTAAAGTCTGCTGGGGTTCTGGTGTGCAGGAAGTGGAAGCAGATGGATTTTCTGAATCAAAGATGGTCCGACCAGCAGCGGCGTTTGAAGGCGCTGTGAGTAATCAGATGCTCAGCCTCAGTTCTTCAGTTTCCAGGACACGTCACACTGCAGTAACCTTCGGCTCCCTGACGCGCCTCTGCCGCTCACACTTCTGTGTGTCGGCTCAGCTTTCCGCCAGAGATCCACCTGATGCTGCACTTCCTGTGCGAGTGTAGACATTTGTACCTGTAATGACTCAGTGTTTGCTCCTGACAGTTTCCTGCACTCACTCACTTTGTGCTGGGAGTCACATTTGTTCTACTTTTAACTCTGAGTGAAGCTTCTTCTTGAAACAAGGTTTTACTCAGAGCTGCTTCCCAGTTTTACTTTTGGACCTTTATGATTGGTCACAAAGGTCATAAACAAATATGCAGGACTGCTTTCTTCCCTTTGTGCAACATCTCTACAAATGGAAACGTCACATTATCTTTTCAGGAAGTCCTAAAAACTCCCTGAAAAGCCTTCAGTTAATCCAAAATGCTGCAGCAAGAGTCCTGACAGGGACTAGAAAGAGAGAGCAGATTTGTCCTGTATTGGCTTCCCTTCATTGGCTTCCTGTTAAATCCAGAATTCAAAATCCTGCTCCTCACATACAAGGTCTTAAATAATCAGGCCCCATCTTATCTTAATGACCTTGTAGTACCATATCACCCTATTAGAGCACTTCGCTCTCGCACTGCTTCTGCGAGATGTGGCTTACTTTTGTGTACATATACATATATAAGGATCAGATGGTGTCGCCCCCTGCTGGCTGTTTGAGAGAAGCTGCACTTCGGCATCAGTTCCACTTTTCAGACCTGGAAGCTGCTGCCGTCTTTATTTACAGGTTGTGGGTGGTTCCCACTAAAGTTGGTATTTGCAGCACTGCATTTTGCTATGATAACACACACACACACACACACACAGTTCTCTGAGTTCTCTGTATTATGATCAGGTTTTCTGTGTCCACGTCAGTGTGTTGGTTTGTAATCCACATGTTCCTCCCACACACACACACACACACACACACACACACATCTGACAGGGTTTCATTTACATCCCACCACCTCTCGCTGTCAGCGCGCCTGCCTGAGTGTTTGTCTGTGTGTGTGTGTGTGTGTGTTGTTTTAGAACAGTGTTACAGTGGAGAGTGTGTGTGGGCTGCGAGCGCCCACCAGCTCTCCTGCTGTCTGCAGCGAGGCTCCAGAGGCAGACGAGTTAATGATGAGCTGAGACTCGCCTGTCACAGATCTGCTGCTGACACTGGACTTTTATTTTGAAAGTTGTGTGTGTCAGGCAGGCTCGTCCTGTTTGTTCCTGGTTGCTGCGTTTGATGAGGTCGTTTTCATTCGCGGCTCTTTTCTTCCTGCTCCACACGTTTCTGCTGACAGTTGGATGTTTTTGTGTCACCTGCGTTTCCTGATGTGATGTTTCGTTTTCTCGTCCTTTGTGTTTGTGAATAATGATTATAAGATTATTGCTGCAGTCCTCAGGTCTTCTCAGTTTTCTTTCCTCTGTCTGCATCTCATCTCAGGCTCTGTGAGCACTCTCTGAGTTTGGTCCTTCTTTCAGTTTACTTCCGGTTTTATTTTGAAAGACGGGTGCTTTGTGGTGTTCTTTCTTTGTACTTCCTGTGCTCCTCAGCGCCCTGATCCTTCTCTGGGCTTGTATTTCAGGTCATTTCCTCACTCTCAGTTTCGCTTCCTCCTCACATAATCGTCGTAGTGATCGCCTCTTTAGAGTCACCTGTGTGTTACCTGTTCCCAGTCAGCCAATCGGTGCTTTCACGTCATAATGTGCAGATTTGCACTCAGTACTGCTGCTGTTTGTGTTTCCAGATGATCTCCTTGTGCAGGACTTGCATGCAGCGCAGTGCTGCATTTCACTGTCACATGCTCAGTTGATGTTGTGTGTAGGGTCACATGACGCATCCTTTTATGTGAGCATGCTCAGAGCCTGCAGCAGGAAGCCTGTGCTAGCCAGCTAACACAGCTAACACAAAGAAAACCAGCTGTGTTTGAGTCTGCGTGTCCTTGGGCGTTACTCACCCTCGCTGGCTCTTTGTGTTTGGTATGTTTTCTGATAAAACTTTTTTATTCTGCCCTTTCTATTCTTCTTCTTCTTCTTCTTCCAGTCACCCCCTTTAGGGATCTCCAGAGCAGATCATCTGCTGCACCTCTTCCTATCCCAGCATCCTCCTAGCACTCTGCATGTTCTCCTTGTCCTCCTCTTACATCCATGAACCTCCTCTGAGGTCTTCCTCCTCTCCTCCTGCCTGCAGCTCCATCTTCATCATCCACTCTCCCTTCTCTGCACACGCTCAGACCGTCTCAGCCTCTCTGATTTTTCGCTCCAAACTGATCAAGTTTTGAATATTAAACTTTTTTTGGTTTTAGTTGCCATAAAGATGCTTCAGCCTTGTTGTTTCCACAGTTACAGACGAGTTTTTCTTTCCTCGGGGATGCTGAGGCCTGCAGTCATGCACCTGCTGTGGCCTGGTATCTCCGTGCTGCATCAGTGGGTGTCGCGTGGAGCGTCATGCTTCCCTGTCCTCAGACGGATCTCCATCAGGATATGAAAGTCTCCGTGTTTCCTCCCGACTCTTCCTGTGATGCTTTCGCCCCCTCTGGCACCTCTTTCGTTTGCTCGGCTCTGTGTTTATTGTCTTCTGTGTTCAATGAAGTTTTTCTTTTTTTTTCTTTGAAATACATTTCCTCACATCCTGCTGATTAATTTTTGTTCTTTAATTCTTTTTGCCTTTTATGTAAAAAGTAGTTTGGTTCCTATCTCGTCACTTGTTCTGCTTTTCCTTTTATTTTCCTCCTCACTCTGCCGACTCATGCAGTAATAATGTCTGCTTCATCACCCCCTCCATCCACTCACAGCGCTCCTTCATTGCTTTCCTCCTGAGTCCAATTTGCATGCAGCAGCCGTCCAGTCGTATTTCTTCCTTTGCAGATTCACCAAAATAAAACCCAGCTAATGGATCCTCTCGGTGCTCGTTTGACTGCCTGGACAAAATAAAACTCTCAATCTAACCTTAAGTAGACCTTCAGGTGTATTTTTTCCTCTGTAATACAGTTATCTTGCATACATGAATGTTTTACAGTCTCAGAAATGTTGGCTGCCTGCACTGAATTTGATTTTGACCGAGGTGCTGCATAAATCTCAAACAGCTGAGGTGAAGTTGTAGATTTTACACCTGCAGTTCCTCAAACATCCACTAGATTTTATGACAGCTTCAGTTCTGAGAAACCTGTTTTTGATTTGACTTTCTTCATTTGATTTTCAGTCATTTCTCTGATGCATGCATCATCTATAAAATGTGTGTTTTTATCCATACAAGCGAAACGGTTTGCTCATAAAAGAGTGACATATCTTCCACGGCTGAAAGTGATGCCAAGTTCCTTTAGCCTGTGTTCTCTCTGATGTTGAGCAGGGTGCATCTCCCGTCTCATTGTATAGAAGTCTACGAGGAAAAAGCTGATCTGAGCTCAGTGAAGTTCTCCCTGGTCTCAGTCACTGGTTTGAGGTCTGACTGAATGAAACATGAAGTTCGTATTGGAAATGTTGGTCCATTAGAGTCACATAGAAGCAGTGAGCAGGGCAGGGTTTAGGATTTTGTTGTGTGAAAACTATCAGCGAGGATAGGAGCATCAATCATCTGCATATAAAATGACATTTACCTTTAATTCATGCACAAACCAGCAACTGTGAGAAAAACAAAGTCAGAGGTCCTCACACGGAGCCCTGTGGGATGCCACAATTTGAGTTCAGAGCATGTAAGAGGAAGTGAAGCTATTGAAGACTGTTCTGAAACAGTTCTGCTTTTTAAGTTATCATCATCCTCAGCTTGTGCCACGTTAAATCTTCCTCCAAACCCTCTAACACCCAGTAAATCATTGCCTTGAATTAAGCACTGTGAATTAAAATGCTGCTCTCTTTAACATTCATTCAGCCGACTGTTCTTACTGCTGACAACTGGACATTATCCTCTTTGACATTTTGACACCAGAATAGTTTCCTTTGTTATAAATGAGCTTCACAAATTAAACTGAATTACTTCCCCAACAGATCTGATGAGGGTTTGGATGCTGTTACATCAGTCTGAGTGAGCTGCAGGTGTTTTCAGCTCCCAGCAGTTTACACATCAGCAGCCTTTTTCTGAGCTTGTGGGAGCCTGAGCTGTGAGCCGGCTGACAGCTGGGAGTGTTGGTTTTTCTCCTGTTTTCCATCTTTTTCCACTGTCTGTCTCTTTCAGTTTGTTTCACTTTAAATGAGTTTTGACAGGAAGGAAACCTTTGGCTTTGCTTTAATATGCTCTCCCTCCCTCTGTCTCTTTGGGCTGATTCATTCCTCTCGGCGTTGGGTTTTCTTTGTGACGGCACTGTGAAGGAGGATGGAGCTCCTCTCCTAACGAATACACCGTATCTGACAGCAGAGTTCATGTGTGGCACCAGCTGCTTGGAAAACCTGTAATTATGATTTGATAGTTGAGAATTAGCTTCACTTACATTGGAAGAGACAATCATGGAGCTTAATTCACATTTAATCTGTGATTTATTTGTCTTAATGAAAATGGATCTGTTTGGTAAACAGGGACCAGAGCAAACTAAACAGGAAGTGCGTAGTTATCTATAAATCCTGATTCATAAATTATCTTTAAAATGTACATGCTTTATTTTTAATTTTGATGGTTTCCTCACTGCAATCTGCTTTTATATGCCTGTTAATTATTTTTAGTTATTTTATCTTTTTTTCATGAATTGTATTGAGATGCACTCAAAGTCTCTTCTACGTCCCTTTTAGTACATAAACTAATAATTGATCAAAAATTGAATTACAGAAACCTGGTTGCAGCAGGATGATTATGTTAGTTTAAATGAATCAACACCCCCGAGTCATTCTAACTACCAGAAAAGCACAAGCTGAGGAGGGGATGTGGCAGCAATCAAAACCAGTCTTACTTGTTATCATCTATCGTCCACCTGGGCCTTACACAGAGTTTCTCTCTGATTTCTCAGACTTTTTATCTGATTTAGTGCTCAGCTCTGATAAAATAATTATTGTGGGTGATTTTAACATCCATGTAGATGCTAAAAATGACAGCCTCAACATGGCATTTAATCTGTTATTAGACTCAATTGGCTTCTGTCAAAATGTAAAAGAACCCACCCACCACTTTAATCACACTCTAGATCTTGTTTTAACATATGGCATAGAAACTGAACATTTAACAGTGTTTCCTGAATATGATCAACCTATCTCTCTCTCATCTGCAGAGGAATGGCTTATTTGAAGAGTTTCAGTCAGGTTTCAGAGCTCATCACAGCACAGAAACAGCTTTAGTGAAGGTTACAAATGATCTTCTTATGGCCTCTGACAGTGGACTCATCTCTGTGCTTGTCCTGCTAGACCTCAGTGCAGCATTCGATACTGTCGACCATAATATCCTATTAGAGCGATTAGAGCACGCTGTAGGTATTACAGGTACTGCACTGCAGTGGTTTGTATCATATCTATCTAATAGACTCCAATTTGTGCATGTAAATGGAGAGTCCTCTTCACACACTGAGGTTAATTATGGAGTTCCACAGGGTTCAGTGCTAGGACCAATTCTGTTTACATTATACATGCTTCCCTTAGGCAGTATCATCAGAAGACATAGCATACATTTACACTGCTATGCTGATGACACGCAGCTCTATCTGTCCATGAAGCCAGATAACACACACACATGCTTTTGATGTTGAACCATGCACAGGAAGTCTGAAGGTGAGGCCATCATTTGAATGAAAAATGAACATAAACCAATCGGAGAGAGAGAAAACTTCAGGAGTGGTCAAACCAACTGTAGTCAAACTAAACTTTATAACATCCAAAAAGGTCAGGAGCACCTGGAGGGGGGCAGGTGTATCACTTTGAAGGTCTGCAATCAAGAGACGTCTTTTCAGTTCTGAAGGCAGAGATCCACAGTAGCAGCTGTTAGTTTGTGCAATTACTTTTTAGACTGAATTGCAGTTTTTCCATATGGTACTTGGGGTCTCTCATATGGATCCTGCTGCTGTTGGAAACATTATGAATAAAAGCTGTGAGCTCATGTTCGGGATCAGAATGATTAATCAGCTTTTACAGACCAGTGTTTGCAGCAGGGCCAAAGTCATGGGAGAGGATTCATTTCATTATTTCCTGCATGGTTTGGTGAGTCTGAGCTTCCATCAGTTCATCACTGTCGTCAGGATGACTGCTAAATATTTGTCTTCTTTTGCATGCATGCTGCAGTTTCACAGTTTAATATGAACTTCTTATTGCTGATCTTACTAAAATTGAATTTTCATGCTATTGGTACTTTTTAAAGCTGGCTTTACTTTTTGTTCTACCTTTGCTTTTTTCATAGCAGTCTCTTTAATGCAGATGTTATTTGTTCAGACAGTAACGTGTGGCTTTAAACACTGATTTAAAGTTACGGCTGCTGAACAGCAGTTTGTCGTCTGGGTTTTTGCAAACAGCCCGTCAGCTGTGAATGGGCTTCGGTTTTAAACACGAGAGTCTTTGTGAAGCCAAAGACTGTGAAACCTTTTCATCAGCTGCTTCAGTCAGCGTCCGTATGCTGTGATCAGACTGGCAGAGGAGCTGCAGCTCAGACAGATCTGTGGCATTTCAGACACTTTCACAATCAAAGCAGAGCACTAAAATAAGCTTTCAAAGGAAGGCAAATATAAACTTTAGAGGTCTTCCGCTGAATCTGTCACAGAGAGCAGGTGGGGTTTGTTCAGTGCTCAGCAGATGTTCACCTGAGGGCAGAATTGCTGGTTTGATGTGTTTCTGATCACTGCAGGTACAATCCTCATCACAACTCCTCGCAGCTTCTGAGAGAAACATGGGAATCGGCTCATTCTGCAGCCGCTGCCCTCAAACCACCACAGGAGATGTTTCACTAATGTAGTAACTGCTTTGCAGATGATATTTTATGTAAAGAGGTCATTGTAGGAAACAAATGTCAGGCTTGTTTGGTTTCAGCTGCTCCGCTGTGATGACCTTCTGTTCAACTTGGGTTTAACGACTGAGTTTTTCACTCATGATTAGACAAAAGAAAAATACATATGAAGAGTTTTTGCTCAATTCAATTCAGTTTTATTTATATAGCGCCAAATCACAAAAGCAGTTGCCTCAAGGTGCTTTATATTGCACAGTAGACCCTACAATAATAGATACAGAGAAAAACCCAACAATCATTTGACCCCCTATGAGCAAGCACTTTGGCGACAGTGGGAAGGAAAAACTCCTTTTTAACAGGAATGACTTAAAATGAAATGAAAATGACTCCAAGGTTCCTCACAGTGTTACTGGAGGCCAAGGTAATGCCATCCAGAGTAAGAATCTGGTTAGATACCATATTTCTAAGATTTTCAGGGCCGAGTACAATAACCTTAGTTTGATCTGAATTAAGAAGCAGAAAGTTAGCGGCCATCCAGGTCTTTATGTCTTTAAGACATTCCTGCAGATTAAATGCGATGTTGAGGCTGTCATTTTTAGCATCTACATGGATGTTAAAATCACCCACAATAATTATTTTATCTGAGCTGAGCACTAAATCAGATAAAAAGTCTGAGAAATCAGAGAGAAACTCTGTGTAAGGCCCAGGTGGACGATAGATGATAACAAGTAAGACTGGTTTCTGAGTTTTACAGCTGGGGTGGACAAGGCTAAGCATCAGGCTTTCAAATGAATTAAAGTCTGTCTGGGTCTTTGGTTGATTAATAGGCTGGTGTGAAAAATTGCTGCCACACCGCCCCCTCGGCCTGTGCTTCGAGGTTTCTGGTAGTTAGAATGACTTGGGGGTGTTGATTCATTTAAACTAACATAATCATCCTGCTGCAACCAGGTTTCTGTAAGGCAGAGGAAATCGATTTGTTGATCAATTATTAAGTCATGTACTAACAGAGACTTGGAGGAGAGAGACCTAATATTTAATAATCCACATTTCACTGTTTTACTCTTTGGTTCAGATGTGGATACTGTATTGTTCTTTCTTTGTGATTTTTTATGTTGTTTGTTGCTGGTTTTTAGTTTGTTTTTTGTCTGTTTGGGAGCTGACACAGCCTCAATGGAGATGGGTTTTGGGGGGGTAGCAGGAGGAGAGAAGCTGCAGAGAGGCGTGTAAGACTGCAACTCTGCTTCCTGGTCCCAACTCTGGATAGTCATATTTTGGGGGTTTAATAAATTTGTTCATATTTCTAGAAATGAGAGCTGCTCCATCCAAAGTGGGATGGATGCCGTCTCTCCTAACAAGACCAGGTTTCCTCCAGAAGGTTTGCCAATTATCTATGAAGCCCACATCGTTTCTGGGACACCACTCAGACAGCCAGCAATTTAAGGAGAACATGCGGCTAAACATGTCACTCCTGGTCTGATTGGGGAGGGGACCAGAGAAAACTACAGAGTCCGACATTGTTTTGGCAAAGTTACACACCGATTCAATATTGATTTTAGTGACCTCCGATTGGCGTAACCGGGTGTCATTACTGCCGACGTGAATTATGATCTTACTGTATTTACGTTTACCCTTAGCCAGCAGTTTTAAATTTCCCTCAATGTCGCCTGCTCTGGCCCCTGGAAGACAATTGACTATGGTTGCTGGTGTCTCTAGCTTCACATGTCTGAGAACAGAATCACCAATTACCAGAGTTTGACCCCCGGCGGGTGTGTCGCCGAGTGGGGAAAAACTGTTAGACACATGAACAGGTTGGTGGTGTACCTGGGGCTTCTGTTTAAGACTATGCTTCCTCCTCACCGTCACCCAGTCGCCCTCTTTCCCCAGCTGCTTGGGGTCTGCCGGGGAACAGCTAGCGGGGCCTACGCTATCTTCGGCTGCACCAGCTACAGGGGCCTGGCTAGCTACGGGTGAATGAAGGGTGCAAAGCTGAGTCTCCAATTCAGTAAGCCTGGCCTCCAGAGCAACAAATATGCTACATTTGTTACAAGTATCATTACTGCTAAAGGAGGCCGAGGAGTAGCTAAACATCTGACACAATGAGCAGGAAAGTGCAGGAGGGACAGGTGAAGTAGCCATGGTGCTAACGAGTCGGCTACGAGCTAAGCTAAGCTAGCGAAACTGTAAAGACACAGTGAGTGAATACTTTGGCTATAAATTAGGTAGTGAGTACACAGAAAGTGTGCTTCGGATGAAGCACGTGAAGAGATACATTCTATGAAAAAAGAATGTATCTAACAGTTTTTAATTAAATTGCTAAGCAGATAAGCTACTCAGAAACACCACTGTGTTTGAGCAGGAAGAGGAAGTGATACTCTACCGCAGAGAGAGCGAACACCAAGTGACAGCGCCACTGGTTTTTAAAGCAACTTTTGAATCAGATAATCATCAGATGAGTCATAAGTGAAATAACCATGAGGTTCAACCATAATATTTGCATGATTCATACTTAAGCCTTCGATAATCGCAGAGGTTCGGAGACTAATTTAAGCCCTGTGGTGCTTCTTTATTCTAACTCTCTGTATTTCTGCATGAAAAATGAGAAAAACTTGGTAGGACATCAGCGCACAGGCTGTTTATTTTGCACATAAAGATTGAGACGTCTATCCCGTCCAGAGAGGTGTGCATGCAGGTGATACCAACTTTGAGATGCACAGGTGTTTGCTCTTATCCTCCAAACACAGTGGCACAGATACATAATGAGGAGACGTGTAGGATAAAGGTATACTCATGAAAGTAGAATAAGGACTTACCTACTGACCTGTTGTCCTCCCTCCTCCTCTCAGATCGAAGGAGCTGATAAAGGAGGCCATCTTGGACAATGACTTCATGAAGAACCTGGAGCTGTCTCAGATTCAGGAGATCGTGGACTGCATGTACCCGGTGGATTATGGGAAGGACTCGTGCATCATTAAAGAGGGTGACGTGGGCTCGCTGGTGTTTGTGATGGAAGGTGAGGAACCCACGGTTTGGTTTTCTTCAGGATCTATTTATTTATTTCTCTGTCAGCAGTTATTTTTAAAGTGAGGTATTTCTGTCAGAAATTTCTCTTTTCAAGAACTTTTCAGGTTTGGGGAATTTGGGGAAAATTCTGGGTGAAAAAAGTACTTTTGATCTGAGGTGAGGGGACTTTTGAACCAGGCTGTGCAGCTTGTTGCCACTCAGGTCTGTTCTGGTTGTTAGACTTTCCTGTGTCATTTTTTTTTTCCTAAGAGTTTATCAGATGTTTCTTTTTTCGCTGGTTCTTAAAGAACTTAATGTTTTTCCTTGAACGAATAAAAACTGTGCAGTTTGAGCTGTAGTTGTAGTGCAATGCTCATTGTGAGCATCTTTGAATGTGTGGTTGGTGACAGACAGCACCTCTCCTTACTCTGAAGCTTTTTTTAAAGGAACTGGCTCACATTAGATAATACAAATCTCATCTCTAGAAGAAGCCGACTCTTCAGGTTTGAAATCGTTGATAGCTTTATTAACGATCGTGTTTCTCCAAACTAGAACTGCCATTGTGCCTCTGAGACCGTCGGTGAGTGAATGAAAGTTTGGAAAGAGGTTTTAAGACGAGAGCACTGAGCCAAACCTTTGGAATCACAGAAACAGGAAAAAGTTCATTACGGCGGCTCGATGAGAAAATCGTTTATCACTATACGAGAAATAGGATTCCAGCTTTCAGCTTCTTGAAATAAATAATTATGGAACTCATTTATTCTTTAATGACTACATTTCCTCCAATGAGCTGAGGAGTGAATAATTTCACAGGTCTTCTGTGTGACGGTGAATTGATGAAGTGTAGCGACATGGAAACTCCTTAACGAGCGGTATCTCAGAGTTCCGTGACATTTCCGCATGAAGTTTCCCAGAGCGCCGTTCGACCTTCAGGATGTACTTTCCTCGGCCGCCGGGAACATGTCAGAGCGGCGCGGCGTTGCGTAACGTGTCAGAGCGCCTGAAGGTATTCACCTCCACTCTGCTGCTGGTTTCCCTGCTGCCTTCACGCCACACACTACTTCTGCTGCTGTGAGGAAGAGGAGAACTCAAACACGATGAGGAAGCTGATGCCTCACAGGACGTATTTACATTTTTCTGCTTGTGGAAAAAAAATCACAAAAATCGTCCTGTAGGTAAAAAGTAACTTAGTGCGGTCACAAAGATGAATGACAATGTGTCTGAACAGCCAATCAGTGAGCAAACAGCAGAAAACAAAGAGAGGAACGAAGAATGATGGGAATGTGTTGGCACGAGGTCATTGGTTCTACAAGAACTGTGACATCACTACAGCCACATGACCAACTATAACTAGCTAACTAGCTAACATGTGAATCAACTGCTGGAAAACAACAGGAAATAAAGTGACTGCAGACAATGTTCAGAGTCTCCCTCGTGTTTTTCACTGAACAGGACGCTCCGCCTGTTGGCCTTCATCACCATCAGCTGTTTCCAAAAATCATGGATTTCCACAAGAAACTGAAACGTCACTGAAGCACGGCGTCGCATGTAACATTAGACCGCCGTGAGGTCATCACTGTTGACGAGATGGAGCTGTCACCTACAGAGGACTTCAGATCTTTTCTTGGGTGCTTTTGATTCACGTTCAGTCATTTGTTTGTTTAAAGGAACAAATTAAAGAAACTCAATGAAACAATGTAACCATGTTCTTGTTTTATTAGGAACAAAAAGAAGAAATCTACCAAACATGTCTCACTTTGGCTGACAGGTTAGGGTTAACGCGACTGCCTGAATCTGAACAAGTCAAATTTATTATTGAGCTTTATTATAAATAAAAACATAAAATAAATAAATTAAATAAAACATAAGTTCTGCAAATAAAATCAAATGTTGAGACTCAGTCGGGTTTAAAGAATCAAAAGGATACATTCAAATGTCTCGACCAGGGACCGGCTCACAAAAGTCATCACAGACACAGAACGGACACACAACGGGCCCGTGGAGGACAGGCAGTGGGCTGGAATCAGGCTGAAACCCTTCCACTATCACCTGATGCAGGGAGTTCTCACCTGTTGTCCACATGCTCAGACAGGACTGAGGTTCTCGTCCCTGCTTTGTTCCTCTGATGTTTCACTCTCACTGACTAACCAACAACACTTGGTTAGGAGAAGGAGAAGGCTGGGTAAACACTACACTGGTGGAGTTTAACACTGAGATGAAGGTCGTCTTGTTCTGTCAGCTGCTCCTTTCATGGGTCACCACAGCTGATCATCTCCTTCCGTCCCAGCATCCTCCTCTGTCGCACCAAGCCAGCCTTTTTATTTTACCTGTACGCAGCTTAAGTGCTGCCAACACAAACCTAAAAGCTGTCGGCAGCATAAATGTTGTAGCTTGGGTGCAGATAACTGATAATTATCCTCAAAGAAACACTTTCAGCCTGCAAACAGCAAAGACAGATTTATGAAAGGTTGTGCTGCTGGAACATGACAAACGCTAGCGTTCCCCTTTCAGAGGGAACGAGTCAGTTCGAGCTTCACTGTTTCTGCTCAGAAGCTAAGAGAGCATGAACACTGTGGATCCTTTTGTTTGCTTTTCATTTTCTTTGACCCGAAGCTTTCAGTGCTCATTATTTTTACCGAAGGACACTTGAACAGAAGGAACCGGGGATCGAACCGGTAACCTTGCAGCCTTGCTCCGCCGTTCCTATCCAGAGTACTTTTGTTGTATTTTTAGCTGCATTTGAGGTTATTGTGTTACATAAGAAGCCTGCGTAGAAACGTGATCCTCCCACTGAAAGCACAGGGCGTTGCTGAAGCTGCACTCAGGACGCCTAACCTGCATGCTCGTGTGCATCCAGTTAGTCATCCATTCACATTCAGCAGCTCTCACAGTTTTAATGACGTCCTGGTATCTCGAGATGCTCGGGCACAGCAGCACAGGTGGATTTTTTGAGTTTCACGAATTTCAATGGCATATTTTTCTTAATATTCTCCTGGAATCATTCCTGTAGGATTTCTTCCTTCAAACCTGCCATCGGTCAGACTGTCACTCTGTGTTATCAGTACATTTAAATCTCTTTGTCCCAGTCATGCTGGCCTCACAGGGACAACAATTCTCCAGATGGCCAATCCTCCGTGTCGGTGGGTGGCAGGCAGCGAGTGGTGTGAAACAACTGATGACATTTATATCTAAGTAAAAGCTGCCGGGTGAATAACACCCATGCTGAAATTCAGAGCGATCCTCACAATGTGAAAAAGATCCTTTTGTCAGATTTTAAATGAAGCAATTCAATATTAAAACTGCCCATTTTTGAATGGAATCTGGTGTGGGCGGACGAGGTTCAGGCAGGCAGATTGTGTGCACATCTGATGACTGTGTGTGTGTGCGTGTGCGTGCGTGTGCGCGTGTGCGTGTGTGTGTGCGCGTGTGTGTGCGCGTATGTGTGTGTGTGTGTGTGCGCGTGTGTGTGTGCGCGTGTGTGTGTGTGCGCGCGTGTGTGTGTGCGCGTGTGTGCGTGTGTGTGTGCGCGTATGTGTGTGTGTGTGTGTGTGCGCGTGTGTGTGTGTGTGTGTGCGCATGTGCGTGCGTGCATGTGTGTGCGTGTGTGTGCGCGTATGTGTGTGTGTGTGCGCGTGTGTGTGTGTGTGTGCGCATGTGTGCGTGTGCGTGCGTGCATGTGTGTGCGTGTGTGCGCGCGTATGTGTGTGTGTGCGCGTGTGTGTGTGTGTGTGTGTGTGCGCATGTGTGCGTGTGCGTGCGTGCATGTGTGTGCGTGTGTGTGCTTAAATCAAGTTTTAGTGAATTTCCTGAACATCAGTTTAAATTCCTCTAAACTCGGCCACCGTCTGAAGACTTATCCATGCAGTTCATTGAAGTTTTTTTCAATTCAAGTTTTTGTTTTATTTTTATTAAACAAGAAAAATCTGCTCTGCCTTTCAGCACGTCGTTTTTTAACTTTTGACCCTCCATAAGGATATCCACTTAATTTTTCCTGCTGATTCAATATGAAAACTGTCATTTGACACGTTGTTTGCAGACACACACTTTTTAAATGCACAAACATCTTCAGCACCCTGTGAGCAGGTTCATCATCATCTGTGGAGAAGGACCAGAGCTGGCTGGTTAACAAAGGAACTTTCAAGATAAGGCCGAGGTGATCGTTCACTCACAAATGCTTTGTATTGTTGCCTCTGAAGAAAAAGTAAATCTGATCATCTGAAACCAACTCTGTTCCAAGCCAAAGACAAGACCATATGATGAAGCATATCTTCAACAACAAATTTCCCACGTGTGGGACTAATAAAGGTTATCTTATCTTATCTTATCTTGCCTTTGGCTTCACCTGCACAAGTACCAAGGCCGGTCTTTCCGACAGAATTAGTTTTCCCTGCATCGGGAGCAGCGCTGGGCTCTCCAAATCACAGACAAACAGCATCCCACAGGCGTTTATGTTTTTAAACTGATTTTGCACAGAGAGGCATTTTTTTAAAATGTATTGATAGCAATGTTGAATATTATTACACAGTAAAAAACAAACAAAGAAAACAACTACAATAAAATAATTACACCATGAAGATGGTTTGTTTAGTGTTTTTTTTATTGCAACCTGTAATTTATTGCAGTTTACTTTTATTTGTTTAATTGTTTACTAAAGGTTTGAGGTGTGAAATAAACTGCAATGAAGTTTGAAAACAAAATATGGGTGTGTGTGGTTGGAGGATTGTAAAAAAAAAACAAAGGGTCCTAGCAAAAGAATTTGGGAAACCACTGATTGATATGCAGACGACTGTCTGATCTATCGTACAAACCTGCCGATAGATCCTCTTGTTATACAATACTTTTGTTTTACCTTTCAGTGTAAAGCACCTTCAGGACACTGGTTTAGCTTAGTAGGATGAGCAGGCGCCCGTAAGGTTGAGAGCGGTGGGCCCGGGTTTGAATCCACCCTTTGCCACATGTCTTCCCCTCGCCCTCCCTCTGCTTTCCTGTCAGTCTTCACTGTACCCATCCAATAAAGCCAAAAAACCCAGAGCATCTTTAGGCACTGTTGTTATGATTTGGCACTATATCAATAAAACTCAACTGAATATCTCTGACTTTAACACCTCAAACTGCTGATAAACTCTCATACTCAGGTATATTTCAAGTATATAAATGTGGAAGATCTCAGAAGCTCTCCTGGAAAATTTCAGCCTCCCAAATACAAGAAGAGGAAAGGAGAGCCGTGACTTTTAGAAGTTCTAAAGACCTTTATTTATCATCAGAATCATCTAAAAAACTCTTCATCGTCCACGCTCGACAGAGCAGTGTGTGACGCAGCAACAACCAGCTGCTACATCGACAGTAAAAAGAATAATCATATCAGACGGATCTGACTGAGATTCATCAGAGCCAACAGTGTCCTGATAAACGAGTGCAATGTTTCATAAATATGATAAACACATTTTTAGGTGTTTGTTTTGTTAATCCTGCGCTGTGAAAATGCAGCATGAATTCGTCTGCTGTGTTTGAGCTTACATAAGAGCGGCGCATGTAAGAGTTAACGTTGCTCTTCTGTAAGGGTTACGCTGCTGAGCTCATGAATGCATTATATCAATGAGGGTCCTCACAAACATAGATATACAAGCGTGAGAGTGTGTTGAGGGGGCGGGACGAGGGGGCGGGGGGCACAGATGGTGGCTAAATATACCGATAACTGTCACAGGAAGAGGAAGTCATCCCTAAAAACAGACCACGACAAAGGCTGATAGTGTGTGTGTGTGTGTGTGTGTGTGTGTGTGTGTGTGTGTCGCTCATGTTTTGGGGACAGTTAGGGACATAAATCTGTCACAGTTTGCTTCAATTTGCAGAACAAAAAAGTCCTCAAATAGCAAAACAGCAACGTTTTATTTCTTTTGAAGTTTGGTTTGAGGTTGGAGTCACTGAGATGGAAACACCACCCTGTGTGTGTGTGTGTGTGTGTGTGTGTGTGTGTGTGTGTGTGTGTGTGTGTGTGTGTGTGTGTGTGTGTGTCATAAACATGCTGCTCATTAATTCTGTGTTTGGAAGAAGAAACAGATGCAGCAGTTTTGTCTCATTATGTAAAAGACACACACACACACACACACACACACACACACACACACACACACAGACTTGTGTTTCTATCTCTGTGAAGACCCTCAGCACAGATGGTCCCCTCCTCATCCATCCAAACTGGACTCTGAGACCGCGTCTGGACCTCTGGACCTTTGCAGAAATGTCCTCACTGTGATGGTTTGATACAAAAATGTGTCCACACAAAGACTGAAAGACTTTACACACACACGCATACACTTCTCTGGTGATGTGGTTGTCATGGCAACGTATTGGATGACAATTTTTGGCATTTAAATATTTTCACAGTTTGGAAATTTTGAATCTGTGTTTTTTCTTTCTAAAAAAGGGAAGATGGAAAAAAACATATGAAAGGATGAGAAAAGGAAGGAGGAGAAAAGGGAGCGAGCAGGGAGCAGAAGGTGATGGAAGGAAGCACGTGAGAGACGAGGGAGGTGGGATGGAAGAAGAATAGCAGAGAGGAAAATAAGGATGAATAGGTGGAGGAGTGAAAGGAAGAAAGTGTGAAGCTGGAGAAAATAAAGAGAAGGAGAAAGGAAAAGGAAAAAAGAGAAGGAAAGAATAAAGGTCTGAGGCAGAGGAAGAAAGGAGCAGCCTGACAAAGAAGGATGGATGTCACAGCTTTTTATTCCTCACCTCTTTATTATTGCTGCATGTGAACCTGTGACCTTTGACCTGTGACACACACACACAAAGACAGCAGGAGCTCATTTAAACTGGACGGCGTTTTTCCTGAGCTGAAAGTTTCACGCTCGTCACTGAAAGTCCTTTCAGTGTTTTTTCAGACCAAACGTTCACTGTCGGCGTGTTGTACTCGACCGCAGCATGCTCGATGGTCAGAACGCCGTCTGCATGTCGAGCTGTCACGTTACCTGCTGACAGCGTGACGTGTGAGCATTACCCTGGATTTTGCTGATTAATAATGACTCTGAAGCAAAAAGGTTCAAATTTATTATCAGTAAATAAAATAAGGAGAAAACACCTGAATGTCAGGATTCAGCTGCTGCACACACTTTGGTGCTTGTTACCCTGAAAGCTGATGAGACATCGTCATTAGCCCGCAGGGCGTGGACGCCCAACACTGTGAACAATAATCATAATAATAATTTGGATTTCTGTAGTGTCTTTCCAGAAACCCAAGAACACTTTACACAAGAATAGCAAAACAAAAAAAATAACGCTAGAGTTTGAAAGAGTCCAAAATGGCACCCAGATTGCAAACCTTAGTGGACGGTGAGATGTAGGGCCTCGGGGGCCACAGCGGGGGTCACAGCAACCAAGAGCTCTGTTTTACTCCTGTTGAGCTTGAGTAGGTTAGTTGACATCATTACTTTGATTTCATGCACACAGTTGACAGGTGACTGTGGGGAAGCTGGGTTTAGGGTTTGTTACTGAGGCTATGTCCACACGTACGCGGGTATTGTTGAAAACCACACGACAGAAAACATCCATCCATCTTCTTCCGCTTTATCTGGGGCCGGGTCGCGGGGGCAGCAGCCTAGGCAGAGAAGCCCAGACCTCCCTCTCCCCAGCCACCTCCTCTAGCTTATCCGGGGGAACACCAAGGCGTTCCCAGGCCAGCCGAGAGATATAATCTCTCCAGCGTGTCCTGGGTCTGCCCCGGGGGCTCCTCCCGGTGGGACATGCCCAGAACACCTCACCCAGGAGGCATCCTTGTGAGATGCCTGAACCACCTCAGCTGGCTCCTTTCAATGTGGAGGAGCAGCGGCTCTACTCTGAGCCCCTCCCGGATGGCTGAACTTCTCACCCTATCTCTAAGGGAGAGGCCAGCCACCCTTCGGAGGAAGCTCATTTCTGCCGCTTGTATCCGCGATCTCGTTCTTTCGGTCACTACCCACAGCTCGTGGCCATAGGTGACAGTAGGGACGTAGATCGACCAGTAAATTGAGAGCTTCACTTTTACACTCAGCTCTCTCTTCACCACTACGGACCGGTGCAGAGTCCACATCACTGCGGCCGCAGCACCAATCCGTCTGTCGATCTCCGGCTCCCTTCTCCCATCACTAGCGAACAAGACCCCGAGATACTTGAACTTCTCCACTTGGGGCAGGAACTCATCCCCGACCCGGAGTGGGCACTCCACCCTTTTCTGGCTGAGAACCATGGCCTCAGATTTGGAAGTGCTGATCCTCATTCCCGCTTCTTCACACTAAGGCTGCGAACCGTTCCAGTGCGAGCTGGAGGCCATCACCCGATGAAGCCAACAGAACCACATCATCCGTGAAAAGCAGAGACGAGATTCTGAGGCCACTGAAGTGAAAGCCCTCCGCCACTTGGCTGCGCCTAGAAATCCTGTCCATAAAAATTATGAATAGAATTGGTGACAAAGGGCAGCCCTGGCGGAGCCCATCACCCAGCGGGAACGAGTCTGACTTATTGCCGGCAATGCGAACCAAGCTCTTGCAACGGTTGTATAGGGATTGAATGGCCCGTAGCATTGGGCCAGACACCCCATACTCCCGTAGTGTCTCCCACAGGACACCCTGAGGGACACAGTCGAATGCCTTCTCCAAGTCCACAAAACACATGTAGACTGGTTGGGCAAACTCCCATGCACCCTCACGTATCCTTGAGAGGATAAAGAGCTGGTCCAGTGTTCCGCGACCAGGACGAAAACCGCATTGTTCCTCCTGTATCTGAGGTTCAACTAGCGGACGAACTCTCCTTTCCAGCACCCTGGCATAGACTTTCCCAGGGAGGCTGAGGAGTGTGATCCCCCTGTAGTTGGAACACACCCTCCGGTCCCCCTTCTTTAAGATGGGGACCACCACCCCGGTCTGCAAGTCCAGGGGTACTGCCCCTGATCTCCACGCAACATTGTAGAGGCCTGTAGGACAGCCCTACAACGTCCAGAGCCTTCAGGAACTCGGGGCAGACCTCATCCACACCAGGGGCTCTGCCACCAAGGAGATGTTTAACTGCCTCAGTGACCTCGCCTCCGGAAATTGGCGGGTCATCCCCCTCATCCCCAGGCTCTACTTCCTCCTCGGAAGACGTGTCAGTGGGATTAACCTTCCACCGCCCGACAATTTTCTCAGTCGACGTCAGCAGCGCTCCGCCAGCACTATACACAGTGCAGGTAGAGCACCGCTTTCCCCTCCTGAGACGCCTGACGGTTTGCCAGAATCTTTTCGAGGCAGTCCGAAAGTCTTTTTCCATGGCCTCTCCAAACTCCTCCCACACCCGAGTTTTTGCTTCAGCCACTGCCCGAGCCTCATTCCGCTTGGACTGTCGATACCTGTCAGCTGCCTCGGAAGTCCCATAGGACTCCTTCTTCAGCCTGGTGGCTCCCTTAACCACCATTTGGTTCGGGGATTACCACCACGACAGGCACCAACCATCTTGCGGCCGCAGCTCAATGCAGCAGCTTTGGCAATGGAGATGCTGAACATGGTCCATTCGGACTCAATGTCCCCAGTCTCCCTCGGAATGCTGTTGAAGCTCTGCCGGAGGTGTGAGTTGAAGATCTCCCTGCTAGACGTTCCCAGCACACCCTCACTACGCGTTTAGGTGCACCAGGTCTGTCCAGCATCCTCCCCCGCCACCTGATCCAACTCACCACCAGGTGGTGATCAGCTGACAGCTCAGCCCCTCTCTTTACCCGAGTGTCCAGAACATAAGGTCGCAGGTCTGGTGATACAATTACAAAATCGATCATCGATCATCGCCTAGAGCATCCTGGTGCCACGTGCACTTATGGACACTCTTATGTTCGAACAAGGTGTTCGTTATGGCCAAACTGTGATTTGCACAGAAGTCCAATAACGAAACACGGCTCGGGTTCAGATCAGGGAGGCCATTCCTCCCAATCACGCCCCTCCTGGTTTCGCTGTCGTTACCCACGTGAGCATTGAAGTCTCCCAGTAGGACAACAGAGTCTCCAGGTGGAGCACCTTCCAGCACCCCACCCAGGGACTCTAAGAAGGCTGGGTACTCTGAACTGCCACTCGACGCATAAGACAGTCAGGACCCGTTCCCCGACCCTAAGGCGCAGGGAACAAACCCTCTCATCCACCGGGAAGAACCCCAACGTACCGGCAGCAAGCCGAGGGGATATTAGAATACCCACCCCAGCCCGCCGCCTCTCACCAGGGGCAACTCCAGACTGAGACAGAGTCCAGCCCCTCTCCAGGAGACTGGTTCCAGAGCCCAAGCCATGCATAGAGGTGAGCCAGACTATATCTAGCCAGTACCTCTCAACCTCACGCACTAACTCAGGCTCCTTCCCCACCAGAGAGGTGACATTCCATGTAACAATTACCAGTCTTGGTAGCCGGGGACTGCCCGGCACACAATGCACCCGACCCCTACGGCGCCTCGTGTGGGTGGTGGGCCTGCGGGAGGATGGGTCCATGTCCCCTTTTCGGGCTGTGCCTGGCCGGGCCACATGGGCTAAGGCCCAGCCACCGGACGCTCGCCCTTGGGCACCCTCCCCGGGCCTGGCTCCAGGGTGGGGCCCCAGTAACCCTGTCCCGGGCAGGGTAAACTGTTCCCGCGATGTTTTCCTCATAAGGCTCTTCTGCGCCGTTTTTGACGTCATGCTGTGCACCACGTTATTGTTTGTATGGGATGAATTTCTACAATGGTGGATAGAGACAAAATACTGTTGCTGTTAATCTGACTATCTGCAGTTTTTACACACTTACAAAAATTTACTTTTTTTAAAGGTAATTTATGCATGCTCTATGTATTTTGTTCATTCCTGTGTTGTGAGTCTACACCAACTAAAATACTGTCTTTAGTATTAACATCTGAAATAATGAAGGCACTTGAAAAGTAACACAAAATTAGCTGCCTTTACAGAAAAACACAAACTTTTCAGAAGTACTTCAGGTTTTGTGAGGGCACAAAACCCTGTTTAGTCTTTTCCTCTCAGGATTCTAGACTTCTGATTGGCCAAAATGTGGACGGGATTTCTGCGTTTTCAAAAATACCCGTGTACATGTGGACGTAGCCTGAGATAAAGTTGTTTATCATCAGCATAGGAATGGAAGCAGAGATCATGGGTCAGACATGAGGGAAGGAAGGTGTGAAAAATGGTGTTGAAGGCTGCAGAGAGGTACAGGAGGATGAGGATGCAGATGTGGCCAGCTGCAATAAGAAGGCTATTGGTTATTTTAATGAGAGCAGTCTCAGTGCTGTGGTGTGTTCTGAAGCCAGATTGGAAGGATTGATGGTCTGACATATGTTGACGAAGGTGGGCTTTTTCCAAAATGTTACTGAGAGAAGGAAGGTTGGAAATTGTTAGTAGTTGTTAAAGTCGTCAGGGTCCAGACCTGGTTCTTGAGGATGGGAGTCACTGAGGTGGCTTTGAGGCTCCCCCTCCTGACTCCAGGGAAGAGTTGATGATGTAAACTGTAAGGGGGCACAGAGCAGGCAGACATGCTCTAACCAATGTTGTCTGCACAGGGTCCAGGGTGCATGTGGAGGCTTTGGACTGAAACATCCACTTGGTGACCTGAGAAGACTTCACAGAGGAGAAAGAGGAGAAGGAGCAATGAGGTAGATGTGCTACAGAGGAAATGACATCCTGAAACTGATGTACAGGTGCCAGAAGCTGCTGATGGATGGCGATAACTTTTTCTTGGAAGTAGTCCAGGAACTTGTAGCAGGTCAGTGGCACCTGGAGGATGAGGTGGATCAAGTAGGTGAAGTAGTCGGTTGATGATGGAGAACAGCAGTCTGGGATGACTTTGCTGCTGGTGAATGGTGTGTTTTGGCCTGAGAGCTGCTTTGTAGGACCTCACATGATCTTTATAAGGCTCAAGCGGACACTGAGACCAGATCTTTTCTACGGCCTCTCAAGTCGGCAGCTGTGTAGTGAAACATGGGGCGGGGCAGGTAAAAAAGACTGGTTGAGTTTTGAGGGGGGCAAGAGAGTTTATACTGCTAATGGCCAGCAAGCATATCAACCATGGTGTTGGGTGGGTCTGAGACCAAGTGGGTTGCTATGAGATTGTTCAGGGCCAGTGTACTGACAGCCTTAATGTTCATGTATGTAATGGTATGTTTAGTGCACAGCCTACGCACTGGAACAGCAACAAGAAGCAGCACGGTCCAGCCACTTCAGATTGGAAGGAGTACTGCTGGTGGAGAAAACCAGATCGAGGGCGTGACCTCTGCTGTGGGTCAGACCTTTAACATGCAGCGTCAAATTGAGACAGTCAAGCAGTGAAATCTCAGGTGAATGAAGACCTGCTGGAGTGGACATGAATATTGAAGTGACCAAGTAGGAGTAGCTGGAGACGAGGAGCAAACAGAGGTGAGAAGCTCAGACACCTCAGAATGACCTGGAGCTGTGTTGACCCAGCCAGGGTGACAGAACACTAATCCTGGGGGAGGGGCTTGAGTGAAGTGCCGTGTCTCTGTTAGGCAAAGGATGTCAACCTTTCTGTCAGTAATGACATCGTTTTATTTTTGAATGAGCGGACATTCAGCAGCATGAAAGATGCACTGTTGGCAGCTGATGTTGAGACAGATGTGGAGCGAATGGTGCTGTGGTTCCTTTAGCTTTGTGGTGGTGTGAACACGACAACACGAGAATGAGGCAACGCGGGATTTCAAATTGATGCCATGGGTGCATCTAATAAAAATTTCAGACAAGGTTCAAATTGCAGTGACCTCAGCCTCAAGGTCAGAGGTCAAGTTTTCTGAAAATCTTTTTCAAACCATTACCACAAATGTGTTTACTGTGAGGCTGAGCGGTAAGACTGGACGCTCCCAGTATCTTTGTTTCATTTTCTCAAATCCCAGTTTGCCTCCAAAATGTGTGTGTGTGTGTGTGTGTGTGTGTGTGTGTGTGTGTGTGTGTGTGTGTGTGTGTGTGTGTGTGTGTGTGTGTCCGCCCACACATGTGCGAGCACCGTTATTCATACATTATGTAAAACACTGATCGGTGTTTCTGTTCATGATGAAACGTGAGATTGTTTTAAGCTGCACATTTTATTAATCAAAATCATAAGAATCATAATAATAAAATAAAACAACAACTTCCGTCTCTGATGACTCTTTCTTTTTTTTTACCGTGGACATGTTCCACAGGAAGCACTGAGGTGAGTTGATCTGACTGTGGAAAAATGTTTTGGGGATTGAGCGACGACACAGGCGACAGACAGAAATGAGAAGAGACCCTGAAGCTCATTAATGTGCTGCTCTACTGCACATTCCTGCATAGCTCTGAAAATAGCAGAGTCTAAGAAAAGCATTAATAAAGAAACATTTTATCACAAAAATTAAATAGAAATTTAGAAAAATTGTGATGAAATAAAATAAAATTAAAATAAAAAGATAATAATTTATTTCAAGAAAAAATTGTATAATTTTAGAGAAATAAAATCCCTGAAAAATGCAACTAAATTTCCTGGGAAATAATTTTTAAAATGACCAAAAAAGTCATATAAAAATGAAATAATATCAAATAATAAAAAAGTGCAGTGTACTCATTCATTTACATAGATGAATCTATAATCTATATTTTTCCGTATTGTTAGTAGTTTAGACACAGGACCCTCCTGTCTGCACAGCTGTTTAACCAGCTCTGCAAAAGCAGATGGTTATAAGCTAAGATTATGTCAGCTAATGTTAGCCTCGAGTTTCCTAAAAATCACACTTTACATCTCATAAAGAGCTTGATTACAATCTGAAATCGTCTCAAAATCCAACAGACAATTTCACTAACAGCAGCTAAGAGCAGCTAACACAGTCTGACAGCAGCTAACAGCAGCTAACACAGTCTGACAGCAGCTAACAGCAGCTAACACAGTCTGACAGCAGCTAACAGCTGTGTTTACCGACACAAAAGCCAGCTGTCGTCGGTCAGCAGTGATCTTCTCTGACTCATCGACTCGTATCAGACTCCTGTCACAGTGTTAGAGCCTCCTCCAGAGTAAATAATGATGGATGCTTCTCACCCAGCATGGACAGCTGAGGTAAACAGTGGACTCACAGCCTTCCACAGATGAGGGAAAACTCCATCACTTTGCTATCTGAGCACACTCTGGGTACTCTGGGGTAAAAACGTAAAGTATTGCAACTATTTAATTCACCGTATCCATTTTTTATTTCCTAATTTATTGCAAAGTGGTGAAATTATTCAAATATGTTAAAATTGAGTGTTTTTTATTCAACATAAGTAGGGTAAAAGGGTACAGTCTAGCTCTACTGTATCTCTTGGATAATTAAAACATATTTGTTCTGTAGCAGCCAGTTTTGACTAGGACTTGAATTGGGAGGGTAAGAAAACAGAGCTGACTATACTGACATCACACTGTAACTTTAAGATAAATGGATGGTTAGAGACTGGAAAATTGCTAATAAATAAACGTCTTGAGGCTTGAAGCAGTCCCAGCTTGGCCCTAATCGCTGGATCTCAGATTTACACAGTGCAAGCGTCACGTTTCTGAACAGCTAGCTCTGTGAGATCAGAAGAAGCTGCTGCGCTATGGAGGAAAACCAAAGCAGGCTGCTCTCACAGCCTCTTTGTGTAAATCTGAAGCTTCCTCAGACTTTGCTTCCTTTTTGTTCGACTTTAACAAAGACCTGTTTCTGTGTGCAGCCGGCTGCTTGTACCTCTGACAAAAGCTCAATTTTCACTCTGACTAATGAGAAGCAGCTTCTGTAATGAATCCATGTCTGCTCAGAGTTTTCTGCTCGTTTAGCAGCGTTTCATGATCCCCTCCTCCTCCTCGCCACTCTCCCGCTGTTTTAACGAGTTTCTAAAAGCACAACTCAACATCAGCCTGTCGGGTGGATGCAGATTATTTGCTGTTTGCAGGAACAAAGACACAAATCAGAGAAACTAAAGGAGGTCTCTGCACTCTGTGTTGTTTGTCCATTTTACAGATTCAAATTAACCCAGTGCTCCCAGTGCACCAGTTTGGAAACAGTTTGCCTCTCTGGAGCTTTGGCTCTGAAAGCTCCACTGCCCGCTGCTCTGATCATTGCTTTCTGTTCCTGAGAGTCTCACATTTCCACCTCATGTGTTTTTACCTTCAGACTGAAAAGTCTCCGATGTTGTTGCAAGAATCACGATGGAAGGTGGTCCAGACAATCACGGTCTCCTCCGGATGATTCTTCTGACTTTGATTAACATGTGAGCTCCAGGAGGAGGCGCTGTCCTCTGTGAGGCTGAGGTGGAGATTCTTTACATGCTTTCTTGTCATGGTAGGAGAGATTGTTCATGTTAGAGTATGTTAACGTGTTTGTTTTCTTTCTCTGTCTATCAAAACGTAATATCAAACTGCCATTTTTGGCTAAAAGTTTTTAAATGATCGTTTCTAGACAAAAACAGCATCTGTGAGAGCTTTCAGTCAGGTTTTAGGCCCTTCAACAGTTCTGAGTCAGTGCTTTTGAAACTAACAAATGATATTCTGATGATTCTGTCTTAGTTCTACTGGACTCACTGTGCTAATGAAACACCAGCAGGAGTCGTTTAAGATCTAGATCTTATGTTAAGCTCAAAACTGGAGTTCCACAGAGGTCTGTCACAGAGTCTGTTCTTCTTTCCTTGTACATGAACCCTACAGGCCAAATGATCCATCAATAGAGCATCTCTAGATGACTGACAACTGTGATGCCTGGTTATAAAAAACTGCATGTCCTTCAGGTTCTTTCAGGTTTAACAAACGTTCAAACTTTGGGATAATCTTTGACACAAACCTGAAATTTGCCAAACAAATGAATGTTTTGGTCCAGACCAGTTCTTTTCTCGCCCTTTCTAAAACAACCAGATCTGGAAAGGTGCAGAGTCATCAGTGGCTCTATGTGCACTGCAGAGTTCAGTATACAGTTAATTTAAACCCTTAAATGGTCTACACCTGTAGATTTGTTGTACACTCTTTTCAGATCCCTAATGTCTGCTTCCTGCTCACCACCCTGCTGCTGAAACGTATGTTAAAAGTGTGCTGTGTCTTTAAGTGTAAGTCTTGGATGGAGGACGGGTTCCTGTAGTGTCATTTTATCCTGCGTGAATTTTCAGTAAACATCTTGGATTCATTTATTTATTTAGCTGTAAAGCACATTGGTTTAAACCCACTGTATGAAGCAATAACTTCCTAATTATAATCAATGGCATAACAACAACTCAAACAAAACAACACAAATTTAGATTTGTGTTTAGATTCTGATATTTTCATCACACAAAAAGTGCTTCATAAATGAAACTGTGTAGAAGAAGTAAAAGAATTAAAAACAGGTTGGTGTGTTTCAGCGCTGACTGTTCGAGCTGTTGATGAGTAAACTGTAAGGATTATACCACAAACCTTTAGAGATTATCATACAGTATCCGTCTCCCTTGTAATTAGCCAAGCCTACACTCTGAACCATCAGTGTAAAAAAGAAACAGTGCTTAAAGTAAAGAAGTGTGAAAAATGTTAAAATATTTTTTTATGAACACCCCAAACTTTTATTCATCAAAGAAGTTCAAAGTGAACAGGAAACAGGAGGCACACATAGGATGGTATAAATTTGGACATTTGTAGAATGTACATAATGTTTCAGAAGACGTTTAAAGGCAGATGATGATGAAGTACAAACTGACGAAGAGCTGTGCTGGTTTGTTGATCTGGTTGTTTAAAGCAGAGCTCCTCACTCATGCTGCTCAGTGTGGCTCATAAGTAAATCTCTGCATTCAAACGACAGCGTCATCTGCATAAAAGTGCACATTTGCATCAGCTACATAATGTGAATATTAATAAAGTATCTAATTTTTTGACCCCACCTGTGAAAGCTCGTGTTACTTCACACAGTGCCGTTAAACCTGCTGTGTGTGCAGTTTTTCCTGGTGTTTGCTGTATTTTGTTCAGTGTCTCCTGGTCTCGTGTGAGTCCGCGACTTCTCTGAACTGTGCTGTGTGAGACTCACAAACCTGCCAGTCCTTTTCATCACTTTTAAAAGGCTCTCTCTCTCTTTGTCTCTGCAGTAGTCGCTCACCCACGCACTTCTTTTTGTTGTTCTGTCACTCTCTGTCCACCTTCTCAGTTATCAACATGGTAAAAACATTTTTCTCTGCCCTGACCTGTGATTCCTCCTCTAATGAGCACACCGTGGGCTCATGTCTCTCCTGTTTGATGCTCTGGAGCTCTGAGACTCCCCTGAAAGCAGCAGCGGCATGTTTATGTGCTCTTTACTGCCACAAATGACTCATATTATTTAAGACTGCATAACAGTTGATTTTGTTCATGAACATTGTCCACACTATATGAATTTCTTGAATAATTATTCAGTATAAGCTATGGAATAATGAATCTTAGTTAATTATTTTCCTCTACAAAGTATATTTGATGGCATAATTAAAATAGATAAATGATTAACTGTCTTCAGCACCACGGACAGAGACATGGTTCACGTTACATCCAAACTGATGGACGAATAAAAGACGGCGTGACGGCAGAGTGTGTGTGTGTGTGTGTGTGTGTGTGTGTGTGTGTGTGTGTGTGTGTGTGTGTGTGTGTGTGTGTGAGAGAGAGAGAGATTAGCCTAATGATCATTATAATGTGCAATTACAGCCTCAGTTCCTGTGTGTGTGTTTATCTCACCATTCAACATAATAATCACCACCATCTGGTGTGTGTGTGTGTGTGTCTTCCTGTCCCTGTGTGGACACATATTGTTCCAAGCTGTTATGGGGACGTCTCTACGTTGCAGGGACATTAGGGCGGTCCTCACAACGTTAAGTAAACAGTTAATCTGCTGTTTAACATGCTGAAGGTTCTCAGTGACATGTCGCCCTCTGAGCTGATGTGTAGTGATGATTTTACAGTCGCGAAATGATGCTCAGTGATAATCATCAAAGATCTGCGACTTCAACCTCCTGATTTAATAAAATCCTCTAAAATCCACCTGCGATCAGAATGGTGGGCGATCAAAGATGACTAAAATCCCTCTAAAATCAGACAGCAGTGTAATTTCTAGCATCAACACTGAAGCTTTAATCTGAAAACTCTTTTTAATGGTGCTATCTGAACAAACAAAACCATAACTCATCTGAAAGGCAGATTTCCTGTTTTAGGTTCCTGAAGACGTTTCACTTCTCATCTGAAAGTTCCTTCACTTCTAAAAGCGGGTGGAGACATAGTGGGGCTGTTAGTCATTAGCATCGCATGACTCACATCACATGTCATGAGGACAAAAAAACTCACACAGCAAAATGACTTCATCAGCTAATGTTACATCCTCACATCCTCAGATTCATGCATGTAGCTAACTTACAGCTAGTTTAGCATTATTACTAATAACTCACAGATGACTTCAGCAGCTAATTGATGACGCTAACCTTTGTTTAATGTCACGCAGTATTGGTTTTGGCCATGATCAGCTTGTCAGTCACCTGTGAAGCTCAGCTGGTTCACTCCTGTGTCAGAGGTGCTGTTTTTATCAGTAAGAGGAAACTGAAGTTCAGTTCTCCTAAGTCAGTAAAATAATATTTGTGTTTTTATTAAATATGTTGGCGAAGGTTTGTTCCGAGCTGCTCAGAAACAGAGTCGCTGAATCTCCAGATAATCCGCTCAAAATGAACCAGCCCTTCATGAAAGCCCTCTGAGTCTCTGAGCTCACTTCATACTCACATGTTGCATCCCTGAAGAGACGGGAGACTCTTCATCATACATGATGATGACACGAGTTTGTGTTGTTGACACTGATCACTCTGACATTTACAGTTCCCACCGCATTAATCTGTCTTTATCTATATTGATTTAAAATGTCAGTGTTTAAATGCCAAACAGTGTCTGACATCAGATGAAATCACTCAGACGGAGAACCGTCGGCTCTCTGAGCTTCACTGGGACTTCCAGCTCTCTGTTACTGTGCTTCCCTCAGAGGGGCTGTAATGTTACCAGCAGTGCTGGGTGCAACGCATTACTGTAATCGCATTACATTTTTCAGTAACGTGATATAGTTACAATTATGTAGTTACTTGCATTATAAAAGTTCTTTGGTTATCTGCACGCTGGGTCGATAGACACAGAAATTCTTTTCTTCCTGCTACAATCAGCTGATTTCAGTTCATGTGAAGAGTGTTACAGAGATGCAGCTTTAGAGGAGTGGACATTAGCATTGTTTGTATTGTGCAGAAGGAGAAGAGCGAGATAGTAAAGTGCAAACTGCCTCAGAACAGAAACAGCTGCATTATACTGCTAACATCTGCACAGACAGCTTGCTAACGCTAAGCTAGCCAAGCAGACTCCAGCCCAGCAGCCAGAGCCTGAGCCTCAACAGCCTGTGATGATGATGATGATGCGGCCTGTTTCTACCTGTTCAGGTTTCTACAGTAAAATCACCATGGCAACCGCTCTGAAGTCAGAGAAAAAACAAAGAGAAGTACAAATGAAGTTATTTAAAAACACTGACGTTCGATAAGAGCGAAGTGTAAATTGCATTAATAAGTAATATGTATGTACTGTGAAGTACAATCGACAGTATTTGACTGAAATGCAGAATCAGTGAGTATCAGCAGCTGACTCTCATGTGTCTGTGAGATGCAGCGGCGTGAACAGACGTCTCCTGTGTCCCACGCTGGGGTTGGTCTCATGTTCAAATGTCAGCACTGCAGGGCAAACTTTGTTTTCAACTCTGGCTTTGATTTAACGGCTGTGATGGAAACAGGGCAGTCATTATGAGTGAGGCCTGAGTTAACATGACCCCGTGTAACGTGTTAAACCCGCCATGGAGTCACAAGCTGTGCGGATGACAGAAGCTACCACAAAGACTGAGGAACGAATTCTGAGCATGTAAACACTGCAAAGCGTCTCTCTCTGTCTTCAGTTATTATTATTGTTACAGTAGCAGACGGAGGGACACAAACTGACGGAGACGTGGAAGCCTCACAAACTGTTCCGGCCTCTGCAGATAATTTCACCTTCATGACAGCTGTACGAGGGGAGAATGTTTTTATACATCACCTGTATGCATCATTATGGGCGCGGCCTCTTTGTCTGACAGGTGGCTGTAAGGCAGTGGTTCCCAAACTTTTTTTGCTGGGCCCCCCTTGTTTTACAAGAAAAATGTTCGCGCCACCCCCCACGCGCGCGCACGCACGCACGAACACATCCTCCAACCACACACACCCATATTTTGCTCCATTGCGGTTTCTTTCACACCTCAAACATTTAGTAAACAATTAAACAAATACAAGTAATCTGCAACAAATTACAGGTAGTAATAAAATAAACTACTAACTATTTTATGCTACGTCCGCACCTACACGGGTATTTTTGAAAACGCAGCTGTTTCGTCCACACGTAAACGGCGTTTCGAATCACCGAGAACAGAGATTTTTTAAAACTCCTTCTTTGCGTTTACGTGTGGACGAGGAATACAGAGTTCGTCACGCAACATCAAAGGTATGTGCCTTTTTTCACGTCACGCTGTGCGCCACGTTATTGTTTACATGAGATGAATTGCAGAATAGCAGATAGAGACAAAATACTGTTAATCTGACTGTCTGCAGGTTTTACATGCTTACATACACATGCAGTTACTGTCCCTCCATTTAGAAAGGCAGAGGCGTCACGGTGTAATTATTTTACATGTAGTTGTTTTTTTTCCTGTGTAATAATATGTAATATCCTAGGACTAAGGAACCACGGAGACCATGTTTAACTCACAGTTACTTCTTTATTAAGAGGAACGGGGCATGCGCCCCACAGACTGAAAACTCTCCAACAACTGTTGCCCCCTGGTGGACAAATCCCTGCCACAACATAACATTCCTCCCCCCTTAAACTGAAACTACTCTGTAGTTTTAATGACTACAGAAAATACCCATAAACAAAAACTTCACCTTTATAAAAAAATGCAACAACCCCGTCCCCAGCCTTTATTGAAATTTCACTCCATAATAATGAACCTTTAGTCCAGCAGTCTTAGGTTAACCTATAACAGTTCACCGTAATCTCCTTCTTATTATCGTCAATCACAGCACAAAGTCTCTCAGGTGCTCTGGAGGTCTCTTGGTTCTTTGCGATCGCCGTAACCCAGTGGCTGGTGATTCCTGTGAATCACTACTCTCCATATGTGGCTTCACCACTGGTGTAACTTGCACCTCCATGTGTCTCTCATCCTTGTCTCCTGTCTCAGCGCTGATGTTTGGGGCTGCCTTTGGCGGCTCGCCCGGGTGGCCTTCAGGCATTCCTGCTGCCAGGCACGGCTCCAGGCGGGCAAACAGCTGATCTACGTGACGCCTCACCACTGTCCCATTGCCCAGCATCACCAAGTAGGAAACAGGCCCTGTCATCTCCTGTATAAGTCCTGGTATCCATTTGGGTCCTCTGCCATAGTTTCTGGTATACACTGTGTCTCCAATAACAAACATGCGCTCCTTGGCATGCCTATCATGATACAGTCTTTGGCTATCTTGTTTTGCTGTCACTTTCTGTTTCAAGTCAGGGTGTATGAGATCCAGAGTACACCTCAACTTCCGGCCCATCATCAACTCAGCGGGAGACTTCCCTGTTGTGGACTGTGGTGTGATTCGGTAACTAAACAGAGCCCTGTTTAACTTGGTTGCCAGTGTGTCTCCAGTACTCTTTTTCATGAGTTCTTTAAACGTTTGCACTGCTCTTTCTGCTAACCCATTGGATGCTGGGTGATATGGAGCGGAGGTGACATGAGTAATTCCGTTCTTTGCCATGAACACTTTAGTTTGTGCACTTACGAACTGGGCATTGTCTGAGACCACCATCTCAGGAAGGCCGTGTGTGCTGAAACAGTTTCTCAGGCAGTCTATGGTTGCAGCTGCTGTAGCGGATGGAACTGGATAAACATCTAACCATTTGGAGTGGGCGTCCACTATTACTAAGAACATTTACCCAAAAACGGGCCAGCATAATCGATATGTATCCTTCTCCAGGGCTTTTCTGGCCACTCCCAGGGGTGTAGAGGTGCCTCTTGCGGCCTGTGTCTATGTTCCTGACATGTACTGCAGGACCTCACCTTGTCTTCAATGTCATTTTCCATATGCGGCCACCACATGTAGCTTCTGGCCAGGCCCTTCATGCGGCTCATTCCTGGGTGTGACTGATGTAGCTGTTCCAAAAGGGGGTGTCACCACCCTCGCCCCCCACAGCACACACCCATCCTGCACACTCAGCTCCTGTTGTCTCTGTCTGTAGGGCTGAAACTTAGGATGCTGCGTAGTGGGCCATCCTCTCAAAGCATACTCACGCACTCTGGAGAGTATGGGATCTTTGTTTGTCCATCTTTGCAGCTGCTCAGATGTCATCACGCCCTCCTGGTCCTGATCTACCATCAACACCTGGTCCTCAGCTGCTACCTCTTTAGGGAGTTTCTCTGGAAGAGGGAGACGACTCAGACCATCAGCATTACTGTTATTTTTGCCTTCTCTGTATTTAATGACATACTCATAGGCTCTTAATAACACCGCCCATCGCATGATCCGCTGTGACGCCATCTGAGGGACGGCCTTCATCTCATGGAACAAACTTATCAATGGCTTATGATCCGTGATAATCATGAACTTCCTGCCGTACAGGTACTTATGAAAATACTGTACACCAAATATTACAGCCAATCCTTCTTTATCCAGCTGTGAGTAGTTCTTTTCTGCTGCATTCAGGGTACGTGATGCAAACCCAATGGGTTTTTCCTGACCATCTGGCATGCGGTGAGCCAGTACTGCTCCCACTCCATAGGGGGACGCATCGCAAGAAAGAATTAAATCTTTTTGCTCATCATAGTGTACCAATACACTGCTTGACTGCAACAGTTCCTTTGATTTGCAGAAAACCTTCTCCTGTGCTGGTCCCCAACACCATGGTTCCCCTTTTCTCAGAAGCTTGTGCAGTGGGGCCAACAGTGTGGACAAGTTTGGCAAGAACTTATTATAGAAGTTCAACAACCCCAAATAAGCTTTGAGCTCTGTCACTGATTTTGGGGATGGCGCCTCCTGCACTGCTTTCACTTTTGCTGGCACTGGATGTAAACCGGTCTTATCCACCCGATGTCCTAAAAATGTCACTTCCTTCTCCATGAATTGACATTTGCTCCTTTTTAAGCGCAGGCCCGCCTCCTCCAAGCGCTGCAGCACTCCATCCAGTGTTTGAAGATGTTCGTTGTCATTCTTTCCCGTCAGGATGATGTCATCCAGATACACTGCGACATTGGTCAGACCTTGCAACACACTCTCCATGGTGCGCTGAAAAATGGCAGGACTTGAACTCACACCAAATGGCAACCTGGTGTATGTAAACAAACCCCTGTGTGTGTTCACTGTGACATACTTTCTAGATTTGTCATCAAGTACAACCTGATATGCGTGACTCATATCTAACTTGGTGTATTTTTCTCCTCCTGCCAGCCCTGCTATCATGTCCTCCATTCGTGGAATGGGGTATTGTTCTACAGGCGACACCTTGTTAACAGTCAGTTTGTAGTCACCACAAATTCTGGCGCTGGAGTCTGGCTTTAGTATGGGTACGATGGGTGCGGCCCACTCTGAGAATTTCACTGGTTGGATGATCTCCTCCTTCAACAGTCTCTCCAGTTCCTGCTCCACTTTCTTTTTCATAGCAAACAGAACTGATCGGGGCTTATAGAAGCACGGTTTGGCATCACTGACTACATGTATCTTTGCTGCAAACCCCTTCAGCGTTCCCAACTCATCCTTAAACACTGTTTCATGTCTGGCCAGTATCCGCTGTAAGGCATCATCTCTGCCTTCTATCTTATGTACAGGTTGCCAGTCTAATTGGAGGGCCTTAATCCATCCCCGACCCATCAAACTAGTTCCAGCCCCTTCAACCACCACCACATCCAGATTTTTTTTACTGTCTCTGAATTCCACCTGCACTTGGGCTGCTCCCCACACGGGTACCTTGTGGCCTCCATACGTTCTCAGTTTGATTCCACACTTGCTTACTTTGGGTGCATTACTGCCTTCAAAAAGCTTTTGAAATGACTCCTTCGACATGATAGTGTAGCCACAGCCTGTGTCTACTTCAAATGTCACATTCTGTCCATTTACTTTTAGCTTCTGTCTGATGGGTTCCTCCCTTGGGATGCTAATCTCCTCATGCACATTATACATAGTCACACTACTTGCCTTTATGTGGTGCATTTCAGCTCCTTCTTCCTCACTCTCCACATTCTCCTCTTCCAAGAAATGGGCTTGTTTACCTTGTCTGCCACGCCCTCCTTTTTGTTCCATTTTCATTCGGCAGACCCTTTTTATGTGTCCCACCTTTCCACAGTTGTGGCATTTTTCTGAAACAAACCTGCAGTCCTTGGCCACATGATTTAGCCCTACACATCTGTAGCACTTCCTGACAACCTGTTGTGACGTCGAGCCGCCGTCCTCCATCTTGTTCACCGCTCCTAATCCTTTAGTGAATCGCGACTGTTCCGTCATGCTCTTCAAGTCCACAATGTCTCTGTTAGCCGCCTCCATTGCTTGAGCAAACTTCAGCGCCTTTTCAAATATTAGCGAATCCTCTGCTAACAATCTGCGCTGTATCCTGTCGTCGCTTATTCCGCACACTAAACGATCCCGCAGCATCACCGTCAGGGAATCTCCAAAGTTACAGTCCTGTGCGAGCTTCCTCAGCTCCGCTACATAATCGCCCACACTTTCCTCCGGCCTTCTATTCCGTGTGTTAAACTTCCACCGCTGCACAATTTCACTCGGCTTAGGGTGAAAATGATTGTTCAACAATCCCACCAACTCAGCATAAGAACGATCCCCTGGCTTGACCGGACTGAGTAGGTTCCTAATCAGGGCATAGGTCTGTGCGCCCACGCAACTCAACAGTACCGCTCGCTTCTTCTCCTCCTCCTTAATATCATTCGCCACAAAGAAGTAATCCAAAATCTCACAATATTCCTCCCAGGATTGCAGCTCGCTGTCGAACGGTGCCACCGAGCCCACTGTGGTAGCCATTATTCCACACCGAGGGTTACGCTCCGCTTCCAACAGATGCTAGCGCTGTACCACTTGCCAACCTCACTTCATAAGTCACTTATCACGGCGTAACTTCACAGCAACACCTGGCTTTTACCCTCGTCGCCATATGTAATATCCTAGGACTAAGGAACCACGGAGACCATGTTTAACTCATAGTTACTTCTTTATTAAGAGGAACGGGGCATGCGCCCCACAGACTGAAAACTCTCCAACAACTGTTGCCCCCTGGTGGACAAATCCCTGCCACAACATAACAATATTCAACATTGCTATCAATACATTTTTCAATCCCTCTGCAAAATGGGTTCAAAAACATAAACAGCTGTTGGATACTGTTTGTCCGATTTGAACAGGGGGAACAAATCGTGGCAGGATCAGCCTGATGTTATTTGTATCCCGCTGTAACTTTACTTTATAAAGAGCTAACATCTCCAAAATGTCAGGAGTAGTTAGTCATTACAACAAGTGTTTGTGAACTAAAAATCAAGAATGTGGGATACTGTTTGTCCGATTTGAACAGCCCAGCGCTGCTCCCGACGCAGGGAAAACCAATTCTGCAGGGGAGAGCTACCTTGGCACTTGTGCAGGTGAAGCCAAAGGGCAGATATGCTTCACCAGATTTTCTAGTCTTTGGCTTAGAATGAAGTTGGTTTGGAAACATATTCAGCGATGCTTCATCTCCTGCTTTGCGTTTGTGTAGGCGCCCCGTGCTAGCAGTGTCCAAGCGTTGTTGGTTTTTTTTTTCCCCTTTTCATGTCGCGCCCCCCCTGCAATGGCTCTGCGCCCCCCCTAGGGGGCGGGCCCCACACTTTGGGAAGGTCTGCTGTAAGGCAAGGCAAGTTTATTTATATAGCACAATTCAACAGCAAGGTGATTCAAAGACATACAGAGACATTAAAAAACTGAAACAAATAAAAAGCATGATTTAAAATGGAAAAAAAAGAGTAAGTTTTAAAATTTAAGCTTAAAAGTAAAACAGTGCAGATTTGGTGCTTTATTCAAATGCAGCTGAGAACAGGTGAGTCTTCAACCTGGATTTAAATAAACTGAGTGTTTCAGCTGATCTGAGGCTTTCTGGGAGTTTGTTCCAGATATATGAAGCATAAAAGCTGAATGCAGCTTCTCCAGCTGCTAGCTGTTTGTTAACTGGACCTCTGGACCGTGTTTGTGCTGTCGGAGCTTTTTTAATGACATAATGTGACCAATAACATGGCTGCTGTGAGGTCAAACAGACCAAGAAGAAGAAATTCAGGGTTTTGTTTGGATGTTACTGAGCACTGATTCATGCTCCATCTTTACTCATCTTTAGGTGGAGGACTTGAGGCCCTGTGAAGTTTCTTTTATTTATCAGATAATTACAGATAAAAACTCTGCGTCTGTCAATGAAATCTGGTAAAAACTGATTTAAAAATGAGCCTCGCAAAGGTGACTGTGTGTCCTCACTAATGAACGCTGACAGCACTTTGATATGTAAAATCCTCCTGACAGGTGGCCTGTGTGTGTGTGTGTGTGTGTGTGTGTGTGTGTGTGTGTGTGTGTGTGTGTGTGTGTGTGTTTGTGTGTGTGTGTTTGTGTGTGTGTGTGTGTGTGTGTGTGTGTGTGTGTGTGTGTGTGTGTGTGTCCACCCATATTCTGTTTCCAGTGTGTCACTGCAGCTGAACAAAGCACTTTTTTCTATTTTACACAACTGAAAACACACAAACACACACACACACACAAACACACACAAACACACACACAAACATACACACATAAACACACACACAAACACACACACACACTGACCCGTGGATGATCTCAGACCATTGTGTGTTTCTCTCCTTCAGCTGAATCCTGATTGGCTGAAGTTTTCAGGTGGCAGTCAGTGTGTGTGATAGATGAGCAGCAGAGGAGGAGACGAGACCACGTCTCAGTGTCTTCAGATGCCCTGGAGTCGTTTGAGTTTGGATTCAGATCTGTTAGAAGCAGAAACGCGAGTCGTTCTGATGCTGAGGAGTCCCTCACTTACAGAGCTCTGTTCTGTGGCGAGGAGCCGAGGCAGAAGATTCATCAGCCGATGGATAAAACTCGTGGTGGGAATTTAACATGAGGCATGTGATTGGAGTCAAAGCAGGAGAATCGCACTCAGAGCATCATTTGATCATCGTGGACGTGATCGTAAATGTGATTCTGACTACAGTCAAATAAAAGTGACAGGATTAGACGATCGTGCTCTTAAAGACGTTTATGAAACAGAAACTGTGACGCAGAGACTGAGTGAATCTGAGAGGTGGTTAAAAATCGATCTAGGAGGAACCCAGATATTCAGTCACGCTGAACTGTTTACACGAGGTTTTGGTTGGTGGTTAAATCCCTGCATGGCGTGGAGCTGACCGGCAGACAGCTTCTATAATTCAGGGGGTGTGTCCATCAAAGCCTTGCGTTTGAGTCTTTCACCGTCCTTTCATGATCACTCAGATGTCGTCTGATGACATCATAATGCTACAGGACCCTAACAGCTGAGCAGCAGCTGTGTGAGGCTGTGTCAGAGTCAGGCAGGTTAGAACACAGCCTATTAAAGAGCCTACATTTCCCACAGTGCACCTGTCCTTCGCGAGGCTGTTTCTGTATCAGCCAAAACTCTGAGTCAGAAAACAAGAAACACAAACTGAGACTGACGGTCTTTGCTCTCTCTCTCTCTCTCTCTCTCTGTCCTGCTGTGTGTGACTGTCTCTCGCCCAGAGGGGAAGGTGGAGGTGACGAAGGAGGGGATGAAGCTGTGCACGATGGGACCGGGCAAAGTGTTCGGAGAGCTCGCCATCCTCTACAACTGCACCAGGACGGCGACGGTGCAGAGTGAGTACTAACAACCTGATGTTGGTCTTCATACCTGACCTCAGGTCAGTTCAGTGCAAAGACATAGAGCAGGTGAACTCTGACCTCTGACCTGTACACCCAGATGAATCAAATATTAGCCATGGTCTAGTTTTCATTAGTCAGAATGATGTCATATCTGATGGGAGCTGGATCCATCTGATCATCAGTCCAGAGCTGAACCTGTTTCATGTTGGTGGCCTCCTCACATCATCCACAGGAAAACACTTTGATTGCAATCACACACCACACACACTCATTCATTCACACATCTAACATGTGCACTCTCATGAACGCCCAAGGATACTTTGGCATGCGGACTGGAGCAGCCAGGACTCGAACCACCAACCTTCCAGTATCCTTGAAGCTGAGCGCTGATGTGAGCGAGGCCGTCAGCTGCTGACAGATTCCTCCGGGTTTCAAGGGACCTGTCAGACTCCCTCGCTCTCTGAGGGATCTGTGTTTCTTACCTCTCCGTGTTCGCTAACAGTGCTCTGAATGTCTCTCAGCTGTACTCGGTCTGTGTGGCTGTGGAGCAGCTTCAAATGAAAACAGGGCACGCTCTCACACCCAGCTGATGGATCAAAGATGTTTGGTTTGTGTTTTCGACTTTTGTAAAAACCTGTGGTGTTCGTGCAGAAACTCTGAAACGGTCGCTGCTGCTGGGAACTTTTCGCTGTCAGACACAACTCGGACCATCACCTGACTTGTGGAGACCACGGGAGCTGTTTGGACCTGACAGCTGGAGCTAACTCTGTTAAGCAGATGGCTGTAAACCTGCTGATGCTCAGAGACGCTGGCTGTCCGTGTTGGCTTTCCAAACTTTATCCGAGCACTTTTGATCTTCAGAGTTTCTGGAATCGTTTTCTTTTAAGATTTCCAAGCGAACCCTTGAGGATTTCTTCCTCATGTAAGAAGCACTGAACTTCTTTTTAGCAGCACATTTGATGTCAGTTTGGTTTACCTTCTCGCTGAAGCGTCTTCATTAGAGCCGACTGTTTTGTGTTGTGTAATAAACTCCTGTGAATAATTGAAGCGCAGCTGCAGAGCATGCTGACCGTGTGGTGTAAAAGCAGAGGATTAAAGCAGATAAACTGCAGCTGCAGCTCCGTGTGAGCGTGAAGATAACGAGCAGAAAGCTTCTGCAAACGGAAACGAATCCCCTCGAACCCAACACTGTTGCCAAGAGACACGGATGCCAAAACTTAGCTCACTGGCTCGACCGGATGGTGTTGCCTGGCAACTGCTGCTCAGCAAGCGGTCTACCAGGAAGCCCCGACAAAAAGTTGGAGGTCCACACACACACACACACACACACTGCTGTCAGCGTTGCGGTTGATGTTCAGACTTCCTCTCCCTGGAGACAGCACACGCTGAACGCTCCACAGAGTTTTTACAGCACGACAAACTTCCAGCTGTGGTCTGGAGCCGACGGTGTGACGGATCCAGATGTTTGCTGTGGTGGACACGTGGACTACAGCAGGTTCAGTGGGTGTATGCAGGGGGCGGGGCTAAAGGAGACGATAGTTTGTTAAAAATGTCATCAGTCCATTTTTACTTTCTCTGTGTCTCTGTGAAAAAAACATTTTAGTGCGTAAACATTAAAACTGCTGAGACTACAGTTTGTTGGAATCGGTCTTTGATTTTGGGTATTTCAGGATCGTTTTGGAAGAGTGAGCCATTTTAAACAAGGAATGCAGAGCATGTGAGGATAGAGTATCCACAGGTCCAGGATGATCGAAGCAGCATCCAGGCCTGATCCTTATCCGGTCTGAATCCCTGATCCTGATCTGTTTTGGACCTGCTGGAGTTTCAGTTCTGAGTCGACTAAATGAGAGGGGGTTAGGTGATTTTCAGACTCTGATCCAAATGTGTGAACACATGTGAACATGAAATCAGATTACAGTCAGACTGCAGCTGCTTTTAAAAACTCACTTTAATCACATTTGCTTCAGTTTTAAAGTCTCACCTCCTCTCAGATACTCACCTGTGACAGGTGTGCTTTGGTCATGTGATTAGTGTGTTAGACACGTCAGTTTGATTTCACGGTGATTCTCAGTATCAAAGGAGCAGACAGAAAGTCACTCTTACAACACCAGTGATAATAAGTCAGTGGTGGACTGGCTGCTTCTGTCCTTACACTGAAACTGAACTGTAAACACACTCAGCGTGCTTGGAGCAGCCTCTGCAGAGGAATTCACTCTGACAGCAACGTCATTGCTGAGGAAATAAATGGAGGCAGGTTAAGTCCACAGAGTACATTTCCATGGTAACTGATTCAGAGTTGAAGTTAACGCTGCTCCTGGGACAGCAAACCTGAGCTTCCCTCAGCTCAGGGTCAACAAACTCAAAGCTGTAGTTGAGTCTGCTTCCTGTTATCAGACTCAGGTGGGTCAGAAACGTAAGGCCAATAATTCAGGTGTCAAGCAAGCAGGTTCCTGGAATCACACCGCCCTGGAATCACATGGGCCCCTGGAATCACACGCCCCCTGGAATCAAATGCCCCCTGGAATCACACCACCCTGAAATCACACACCCCCTGGAATCACACCACCCTGGAATCACATGCCCCCTGGAATCACACGGACCCCTGGAATCACACCACCCTGGAATCACACGGGCCCCTGGAATCACACGCCCCCTGGAATCACACCACCCTGGAATCACACGGGCCCCTGGAATCACACGCCCCCTGGAATCACACCACCCTGGAATCACACGGACCCCTGGAATCACACACCCCCTCGAATCACACCACCCTGGAATCACACACCCCCTCGAATCACACCACCCTGGAATCACATGCCCCCTGGAATCACACGGACCCCTGGAATCACACCACCCTGGAATCACACGGGCCCCTGGAATCACACGGGCCCCTGGAATCACACGCCCCCTGGAATCACACCACCCTGGAATCACACGGGCCCCTGGAATCACACCGCCCTGGAATCACACAGAGACTCCGGCCCTTTGAGAACAAACAGCCTGAGCTGTTTGTGGTTCTGACCTGACTGAAGGTGCTTCTGAATATGAATAACTCTGACCTTTGACCTTTACAGCACATGCACTGTAGAGATTCTGATGTTCACTCTGGTTAGTTATAAATAGATGTTAATAACGGTCCGTCCGCCCCCCTGAATCACACTCGCACTGTAAACTCTGCACAGACCGTTGTATCTGCTGCTCTGAGGGTCTCCCGTTGTTTCCATGGTTACAGAAACACTTGGTATCTCCATAGCAACAGGCAGCAGGTCATAAAGCAGTGGAAAAAGTAATAAAGAGTAATGGCCAAACAGCAACTGAGACACCACCACAGAGAAGGTAATGTGGTTAATGCACCAGGTCAGAGTCATCATCAGTCTGAGTTACAGGTTCTGCAGCTGAAACATGAAGTCAGCACTGAAGCACCACACCTGCAGTTCCTCCGACATCCAGCAGGGGCAGCAGTGAGTCAGTGCCCATGGAGTCCCATGTTAAAATAAACATGTTTACAGCCTGATGCACAAAATGTTTGGTCTCTATGGATCATTTAATCCTTTATAACACCTGTTTTTTAACTCAGCTGTCTGCTTTTTAAGGGGCGTGGCCTCTTTGATTGACAGGTGACACAGGTGGCTGTAGCAGCTAGCTGTCTGCTGAGCTGCACTGAATCTCTGGACCGTGTTTGTGCTGCTTGAGCCTTTTGGAGCATTTTTAATGACATCATGTGACCAATAATATGGCTGCTGTGAGGTCACTGTACCAACAGGGCGTCCAGGAGCCACAAAGCTAAAGCTTCTTAATTCCAGAAACCAGTGGCTCTATGGCCATTTAAACGATTAGACTATTAATTACAAACTTACAGAAACAAAGATTGTATGTTTACTATTTACTACTAATATATAATTTATTTGTTAGTGTCAGAAAGATAGTATTTAAAGGTGGAAAGCAGAGCGGAGTAGTGTGGGAGTAGGAGTGAGACTTTTCTGTATACAGTTTGAGAAAATCCATCCATGTGTGCTCGTGTTTCCTCACACCTCCGCTCATTAAACTGATGGAAGTTTGAGCAAGTCTCTGCATCGCCACGGTAACTGCCAGCAACTTCAGGTGGATGACTTGTACCCATGGCAACCGCCTCGGTCTCAGCATCAGTGCTGGAGTTTATGGGATGGCTAACAGATTACATGTTGAAAGCGTCCTGATCCACACTGACAGCGTGAGCTCCCACGCCCCCTAAAGTAACCTGAACCTGAACACTCATACCGACCCACCACCATGTACCAAATACACCAAATCAGGTGTGTGATCTGTGTGCAGAGTTTCCTGTGTCAGAGTTTTGCATATCTGACCTGATCTGATTGAACAATGTGTTCAGCTTCAAACACAGCTGCTCTGGCTGCTGCTCAGAAGGAAAACCTGGCAGTTCCTGGTTCGCGCTCAGACACTGATCACAGCCAGCAGGTTCCTCTCTTTCTTAAGTTTGATTTCATTCTGATATCAGAGTATCGCTTACTGCCTCGTTTCTGTCCTCCTCTCATTGGCTCAACATTATGACTGTCTGGGGAATCAAACCTGCGTCATCTTGATGTCAGCACGCAGATCTGAGACTCCAGAGAAAAAGGACCATGTCCTACACAGTGATTGGTCCGTTTGAAATGACTGTGCTCTCTCTGGTATTGTCATCTGCTCTCTGTAACTCAGAGTAAACCTTTATAATAAGCATAAGTCAATCTGATCCAGCAGTCCCTGAAAAATAAACTGCATCACATTTATGAGCTGTTTGTCATCGTCTCCAGGTGTAATCGCTTTTACTATCAGCACCGAGCATCTCTGGCACAAACACTTCCTTCAGGCTGCATTAGATCTATTAGATATTCAGTATTAATGGATCGAATCACGACTAATTGGAGTCGAGGACATGAGATGCACTCTGAAGAGATGTGACTTTTAAATAGCTGAAATCTGTTAACCAAATGAAGCGCGCTGCTGTTAATGAGCACGCCGCTGCTAACGAGCACGCCGCTATAAATGAGCGTGCTCCCATTAACAAGCATGACGCTGTAAATGAGCGTGCACAGCGCTGGTAATGCACACGCCGCTGTTAACGAGCACACCACTACTAATGCGCGCTTCACTGTAGATGAGCGCGCCGCTGTTAACAGCCATCTGCTATTAATGTGCACGCCGCTGTTAACGAGCACGCTGCTGTTAACACGCATGGCGCTATTAATGAGTGTGTTGCAGTTAACAAGGACACCGCTGTAAATGAACACACTGCTGTTTAGGGCCACCCACTGTTAACGAGCACGCTGCTGTTAATGCTCGTGCTGCAGTTAACAGAGCCGCCGCTGTTAACGAACACGCCGCTGTTAATGCTCGTGCTGCAGTTAACGAGCACGCCACTGTTAATGCGCACGCTGCTGTTAATGCTCATGCTGCAGTTAACAGAGCCGCCGCTGTTAACGAACACGCCGCTGTTAATGCTCGTGCTGCAGTTAACGAGCGCGCCGCAGTTAACGAGCACGCCGCTGTTAATGCTCGTGCTGCAGTTAACGAGCACGCCGCTGTTAACGAGCACGCCGCTGTTAATGCTCGTGCTGCAGTTAATGAGCACGCCGCTGTTAACGAGCTGGACTTTAGGCAGCTGTAATGGTTCATGTTACTAAGCAACAACTTTGCCTCAGTGATTTCTGTGTGACACAAAACCTTCATCACATGTGTGTGTGTTATTTTCAGTCCACACACACCATCATGGCTGTACACACTGGAGGTCTTCATGTGTTTCCACAGCAGCCACAGATCCTTCCCTCTGCAGCTCGATCCTTTCAGGATGTTTCCTTTAACTGAGTCAAAGTGACGCGGAGCTGTCGATGTGCTTATGATGCTAAATGTGTGTTTTGTAGCTCTGACCCATGTGAAGCTGTGGGCCATCGACCGGCAGTGCTTCCAGACCATCATGATGAGAACCGGACTCATCAAACACGCCGAGTACATGGACTTCCTGAAGAGGTGAGAAACTGCCATTAAAAGTCGATGACAGAGTCAACAATGCCACAGAGTTTAGGAAAAGCTTTACAAGTAAACTCGGAAACCTTTTCAGGCTTATAAAGCTTATTTTGTTTATTAATTATATTTATTATTTATTAGTCTGTTAGTCAGTGAAAGTAAAGCACATGTAGGTAATACTTCAACACAGCTGCCCAGGTGCACAGATGTGTCTTAAGGAAGGACACAAACCAAGAGTCCAGAAGCTGTTTCCTGTGAGAAATACATTCATTCATTATAAATGAGAGAACATTTCAAAACTAAAATGGAATAAATATGTTGATATATTTACCAGAACAATTCTGATTGTAATAATATTCACATTATGAACAATATAAATATGATAATATAAATATATACTGTAACATCAGTGAGAAATAGAAAGAGTGTCTTATAGCGTGATCGTATTCTCGTCTTCGCTGTCGTCGGCTCTTCTGGGCAGTTTTACAGACTTTAAGCATTTTTGTAGCGGTTTATTTGAATCAGCTGATCGATCAGAAGCTGCTCAGCTGACCCGGGAAGATTAAAAGTTTGTGCTGCTTCACAAATACGCCCGTGAACACTGAACGCCGACCTGAAGTTACCGTTCCACGCTCAGTCGAACCGTCACAAGTACAAATATATCGTTGCATTTGTATATGTCATAAATACTCACCGTCCCTCCACAGTGGTTACTCAGAGTTGTATTATTGGTCCTCTGGTCAAACAAACAGACTCCGTGACTGCAGGAGGAGCTCAGATGAGGAACATGGCTCGATTGATCTCGTATTTATTATCTTTTCACAACAAACTCCAACTTTTAAGTTTGAATCATTCCTGTCTGTGTCTGCAGCGTTCCCACCTTCCAGAGTCTTCCCGAGGAAACTCTCAGCAAACTGGCGGATGTCATGGAGGAGGTGAGTTTGTACCCGCCCCCTCGTCTTCTTCTGTGGGAGTGGCCCTGTAAATACTCCAATCAGATGCTGTCTTCTGGGTTTAGACTCATTATTCAGATGGAGAGTACATCATCAGACAGGGAGCCCGAGGAGACACCTTCTTCATCATCAGCAAAGGGAAGGTCAGTCCATCCTCCTCTTCATCTTCCTCTCACTCGTTTCCTAGTTACTGATCTGCCCGCTCATCCTCATCCAATACATCCTCACAGGTGAATGTGACCCAGGGGGATTCAGCCAGCCAGCAGCCTATACACCTCAGGGAGCTCGTCAAGGGAGACTGGTTTGGAGAGAGAGCGCTACAGGGGTAAGGTCACGTGACCCAAACATGTTATGTATTATGTTAGGCTGGTTTAAAATTCGCTCTGAAGATCAGAAGGTGCTGCTCAGTTCACTCTGACGGCCCTGAAAGATGTCAGCTTACACGGACAAAAGAAAATGTCTTTGACAGTTCATCAAACCTTCTGTTTGTCAGGGGCAGCCAGTCAGAAAAGGGGGGATGGGCTAAAACATTTGGTTTTAGACTGAGGGTGACGTGAGATGGGAGGTGGGAAGGAGCAGAATCAGTGTCCAGATGGTGGCGCTGCAGGGAGGATGATGATGTCACTGACATGTTTAGGATTCTGTGGGCTGCACCTTCACACACACACACACACACACACACACACCCTGTAGGTATACAGGTGAAAGGTTATTCAGGGTGGACATACTTCAGCTCCTCATAACGCCGTCTCTGAGTGAGTCTGACAGGAAATGAGGTCACCGGGAGCACTTTCATGGGACGCTTGTTTCCCATCTTTGTGAGGACCGGCTGCAGCATGTGGACGTCCTGTCCAAACAGATTTCATCTCAGCTAAAACACCTGGAGGAGAATCTGGCGTTGGTGGCCCAGGAGCTTCGAGGTGGAGCGAGATGAGGCGTGTCGGAGTCCGCACATGTGAAGTCGGAACATGTGTGCACTTTGCTAACCTCCTGCCATCATCGCAGCTGCTGCTAATTGGTTTGAAGTGTTTCTCTCTTTCCCCGCGGAGCGCCGTTTACACACCGGCCCATCTGCGAGTGTCTGTATCAGTGTGAGCGCCTCGGTCTCAGAGCTTTTCTGTAAAGAGCCGGAAGGAGGATGAGCTCACACTGACTCATTTATTCAGACAGCAGGAGGCTGAATCAAAGGCCACGCTGCACCTTCACCGCAGGCCAAAGTCCACGTTCAACCTCGGACGACTCGCCTGCATCGCTCCGTCATGTGGATTAACCCAACACAGCGCAACATCAAGCTTCACCTTTTTAAAATCAAAAGAAATAAATCTGTTGGGTGTTTGTGGCCCGAGGTCGTCGGTTTGATTCCCTTTGCGTTGAAGCGTCTTTGAGCTGCACGCTGAACCCTGAAAGACTCCATCTGTAGGAGGGTGGAGACGTTCTGCCCCGATCGTGTTATTTACCACGAGGCACAAACTCAAAAAGATTCAAATATGTATATTAGGGAAATATGTTCATAAATCAAAATTCAGAAAAAGACAGATGAGAGGTGGTGGAGCTGGATGGGTTTAAATACCAGGGGTCAAAGAGAGTGCTGCAGGGTGGAGTGGGTGGAGACGAGTGTTAGAGGTCAGAGGGAGAGCAACATGAGTGAAAGGGAAGGTTTAAAGATGGAGGTGAGCTGAAGGTGTTCAGATGTTCAGTGAGCAGGAAAACAATGGTTTGGTTTCTGAGTTTGTTTCCACATTAACACGTGAACCAAACCTGAAGCTCAAGTGAAACATGAACAAGAACAGGTGTGTTTTCCTTCTTGACCTGAACCCTGTTAGGGAGCGGGCGGCCATCCCAGAACCAATCAGGAAGCACCAGCACCTGCCGGTCGACTGGCCTCAGCAAACAGCAGGACACGAAGCTGTCTGGCCTGATGGATGTTCAGGGGGAAGCCCCTGCAGCTGCTGAACGTGAGGGAAGGCTGTTAAAGTGTGAGCTGCAGTCAGGAGTCCAGCAGCAGTATGAAGCAGCCCGAGCCGCGATAAAAGCTTCTTACTCGGTCTGTCAGGGTCTGCTCTGCATGACCGATCCATCCGTTTCCCCCTCGTTAGCCTCGAGCCTTGAGGTGTCACGCTCTCATGATTCCCACCATCCAACAAACCTGGGAGCAGAGCGAGGTCTCCTCCATGGCAGATGCCTTTAAAGGATCTGTGAGTCGAAATGCTCGTACAGGAAAACAGCACTTCATTCATATTTCATTACACTAGTGCAGTCTTGGAGCCACTGCTGTGCAATCAGCCTTTTACCTCAGCATAACCTGTGTGTGTGTGTGTGTGTGTGTGTGTGTGTGTGTGTGTGTGTGTGTGTGTGTGTGTGTGTGTGTGTGTGTGTGTGTGTGTGTGTGTGTGTGTGTGCGTGGTCTCCAGGGAGGATGTCAGAACAGCCAACGTAGTTGCCACGGAGCCGGTCACCTGCCTGGTCATCGACAGAGAGTGAGTCGTTACATCTTGTTCACTCAAACTCAGCTCACCTGTGCGTGCTGCAGTGGCGCTCGTGTGTCACCTGAGCAGGTGAACCTGTCGGCCGTGTTTCCTCGTTCACAGCGTCCTCACTTTGTGTCTGACTGTTTAAACACAAACAGTGGAGCTGTAGAGTGAAGCTCCTGCTGCCCCCTGCTGGGCCTCACAGCTAACTACACACACAGCGCAGCATATGAAGCTCTTTACATTTCTTTTCTTTTCTTTCATAAAATGAGCTCAAAGAGAAAAAACAAACACAAAGTGCTGATTTTTAAATGAGCACACAGGTGTTAAACAGTCTGACTGCAGTTTGGAGAATTTTTATTCCCATTGGTGGAGATGATTAGCAGGAACTTACAGACAAAGAAGCCGGAGCCCCGTGTGGGACAAACGATTTCACACTTTCTTCCTGTCATGAAATTAGTACATGAAAGTAAACCCCCCATAATTAAAGCTTTCAGTACTAACGTGCTAAATGAATTAGCACATTATTTGGCTGAGGTGGTTCACATGATAAATGAAAGTGATTGTTTACCTGCTAACGTTGGCTGTGTTTCCACCCAAAGTGCAGATCGTACTGATGTCAGAGCAGTGAAAGCAGAGCTTAGCGACAGATTGGCTACACGCTGATCTTCCACCAGTCTCCCATCAAAGTCCAGAGGTTCATCAAAAATGCACATGTGCAAACACTATGCTTGACAAGCTTAGTGTTGTCATATTAACAGGACACAGACACACCCACAACAACATGAACCCCACACAGAGTTCAGCGGCTCCATAATCAGGTGGAGTTAATTCTTTTTTTTCTTTTTTTGCCTGTCCCGTTTGGATCTTTAGCCATCAGAATTGTTGTCTGAAGGCCAAGAAAGATGCCAAGCGGATTTACTTTACCAAGTGGATCATCATGGTATGGCCATATTGGTCCATTTGATTGACCTTTATTATAATTATGTATTTATTTTATTTTATTTTCAGTTGTTACAGACGGGACAGACATGACTGGGGGATAGGACAGGGAGGAAGAATGAAAGAAAGAGAGGGAGAGAAAGACAAAATAGAGGGGAGAGAGAAAACAAGAAAAGCAAACAAACAAACAAAAAGAAAAAAAAAGAAAAAACAAAACACCTGGATCACCTGTTGAGAGAAGAAAAAACAGAAGAGAAAACACACAAAAAGAGCGACATAATAAATACAACATATTACTAAAAATTACATGTTATTGTGCAGAACACAAGATTGACAGCGCACAATGTGCTTTGAGGCAGCAGCAAAGAAAGGTGTAGTTTGTGTCTGTGAACACCCGTGTGTACACCTGTGTGCACACCCGTGTGTACACCTGTGTGGATCAGCACGCTTGTATTCAAAAGGTTTCTCCATGTAACGATCTGCTAGGGAGTGTGGGGAGCCATAGCCCCGTCCCCCAGGGCATGAAGCAGGTATGGAGGAGATCCAGGCCCCAGACATCCAGAGGCCCCAGAATACGAGGACCCAAGGAGGACCACCAGGGGGGCAACCGTGCCACCCTCCTGGGAAGAGCTGAGGAGAGCCCCAAACAAGAGGTCACCCAGCAGCCACGGAGCAGAGGCCAGAGGGGGTTGCAGTGACGTGCCCGCGGGCTCTGCCGGCAGCCAGCTGTGCCAGAGAGGACCGAGCCCCAGGCCCAGAGGCCAGAGGCCTGAGAGCACCCCACCTCCTGGAAGGGGCCCAGCTGGGCCACAGGCGCCAGGCTCCGCCAAGCGGCCACCAGGAGTGAGCCGGTACATACATGAGCGCCCGGCCCCAGACACCAAGAACCACCAACACACCAACGTCTGAGGGCATCAGCCACTGGGAGTGTGGTGAGGGGAGATGGGCCTCCATACCTCGGAGAGCCTGAGATGTTCCCAGAGAGGTGGAGTCTAAGACCCAAGCTGACATATAGACACAGACGAACAGGCGCACGCAGACACAAACGTGCATTCCCACCCCCATATACACAAACAAATACTCGGCACTCACCCGACGTGGAGACAGACACAAGTAGACACTGAACACATAATCACACTCCCCAAACAGAGGGGGGATGCCTCCCCTGCAGGTGACACACCTGCACCCCAAGCCCTGCGTGTGTGGGTGGGTATGGTGGAGCGGGAAGAGGGAGGCAGCTGAGGATGGGGAGGGGAAAAAGGGAGGGGCAAGAGGCCCCACCACAGCCCAGCCCCACAGAGTCCGGGGCAGCCCACCCGACCCCACCGCAGAGAAAACTGCACCCACCCCATCATCCACTCATCTCCCAGACTACAGAAGACAATAGACACCCAGGATGAGTTCATTCTCCACCTCTCCTCTATCTCTCCCCCACCTGCAGAGTGTGCTCCTGTAGAGAGGAGACGTCCTGCAAAGATGTAACAGCCTCCCCACCGGTTGGAGAGCCCTCCAGTTGAGCCGATGCACTAGAGGTTACCCCGCACCAGGGCTGAGCCCCCATGCACCCACCCGCCCACCACCCCGGTGACACAATAACCAGGACCCAAGCCCCCAAGGCCCAGCCAGAGGTGGAGTTAATTCTGCTTCCAGAGACAATGACCAGCTGTGGCCACAAGATGGCAATTATGTGAAAGATGGATGCAAACAGGCATGACTGGTAGATTTCACAGACAGGCATTGCTTGCCTGGCTTCCCTTGACAGAACACCACTGACATCCATCAGTATAAATCAGAAATATTTACCAGAAGTTTCTTTACAAAGATGTTTCTGACGGCTGAACCAACAGGTGCTCCTCTCCTGAGGGAGAAAAATAAAAACCTAAAACCAGGAAGTCTTACCAGATACCTGGGAGGAACACAAGGAAAGCAGCTGGAACAACTAGAACTATAATTACAAGCCAACAGTCCCACCGGTGCCGTCTATAACCTGCTGTTATGGTTCTGAGGTTCAGTTACTTTTGGTTCTTTTCAGTTTTGTAGTTTTCCCCTCCCTTTCCCATCCCATCTCTCTGCTTTAACCATTTCCTGTTTTATCAGAATAGAATAGAATAGAATAGCCCTTTATTGTCATTGTACATGTACAACAGAACTGTTGAACAAACAGCAGAAATACATACAAACAATGTTCCCTCTAATTTTTCATGTGTCTGAGCGAACACACAAACTCCCTGAGCGGTCCCTTGGACCACTGTGAGCAACAGCAGACGTGTGCACTGTGGTCACGCCAGCATCCAATCCATCCAAGTTACATGGTTTATTAAAATAATCAAATTACAGCATTTACATTTATGTTAGACTACTTTTAATTAACTGCTTTAGCCCACTTACAATGAAAATTTTAAAAAAAATCTAGTCATTGACCTGTGTAGTATGTTAACACTATTGGAAATAAAAATAACTTGAACTCCAATTTTGAAAACACAACTTTATTTATTTATTTATTTATTTGTTCTGACTTGTATTATTAGTCTGAGTCTGTGGTCTGGGAGAGAGTCCTGTAACTCTCTGTCTGCAAAATACAGTATATAATGACCAATGTTGGGCACCTAAAAATGCAGCCAAGGCGTTTTTAAATAAACATTTCAAACTATTTACAGAACAATCAGCTGTTCTGCATCAAATCTGATGCCACACAAATTATTTGGGCCACTCCAAAAAATAATTTGTGTCCACTATGAGATAAAGGAGAACAACAGCCTGATACCTGCAGGCCTGACAACAGCAGATGTATCACTGCTGTAACACCTGTAACATTCAGCAGTCGCCTCATTGTTCTGACACACACAACAAAACTATTGACTACACTACACACTAACTACACACTAACTACACAAGATTTGTGCTAAACGTCTCAAATCTCTCACATCTCAAAACCCCGCCGTCACTCCTAAAACTTCCTCCTTCCTAAACATCTAAATGCCATGTTGCCATATCATTTTTTGATTGGTCGACATGGTACATTTTTCCACCAATAGGAAAGGGTGGGGGTTTGGTTTTGTGTTTGCTCACAGGTGGAGAGTGCTTTCGAGCGTTTTCCTTATAAAACGCTGTTTTTACCGTTTCTTCCCGCAGTAAATATAAACAACGACAGTATTCAGGAAGAAAACCAAACATTGCAGATATTTTTATCATAACTCTGGTTTTACGTGGCCGATCAACACAATTTAAAAACTGGTATAAAGTCCACACTTTTTCCTTCAGTTGTTCCGTCTGTCCTGCTCACATCTCCAATGGTTGTACACTTTGTCATTAACGTGGCTTCACTCCACATCAGCCACGCCGCTTTGCTAAAACACCGGTGTCGGCACATAAGGACGCTGTCATAGCCTGTCAACCACGTTGATTGGCTGCGTATATACGAATGTGAATCGCATTATTGGCTGGACTATGGGATAAGGTGGCATCGTTCTAATCCCATACGGGAGCAGCCAGTCACTTACTGACTAACACTGCAAAACAGAATTGTTAAAGTATTAATTTTAATTTCAATTCAGGTTAGATTTTTTTTGTGCGCAACGCAGATTTTCTGTGCGCAGAGACCGTGCCAGCAGTGCGCAATTGCGCACGTGCGCAGCTTAGAGGGAACATTGCATACAAACCAGATGAATGTATACAAAAACAATAGAAAAGCACACATTAGAGAAAAAATTGGACATTAGACACATCAGCTGTGTTTCAGCTGCTGTTACTTCCTGTCTTTGCCTTTTTGTCTCTGTTGAGATTGTCTGTAACTCAGCGGTGTTCCTCCTCCTGTTCTCATTTCTCAAAGTGAACATCCCGCTGTTCGTTACTCGTGTCTTGGCCCCACCCACAAGAGATGCACATGAAGGAGCTGAGGAGGAGGCAGAAGAAGAGAGGAGTGGAGGCAGCAGGTGGTGGACTAAATGAGATGTTCCCACCTCAGAGCCTCATTTAAAAGGATGCAAATTAAATCTGAAGTTTGGAACAACTGCATGATTAACAGTTATGTTTGCTGTATATATGACCTCAGGTGTGACAGAGCTCGTGTTCTCTATTTATTTCCTCTTTTAATTAAACTCACAGCATGGACCAGTGTGATAGATATCAAAGCTTTTATTCCCGCACAAAGAAAGAGTGAAGGGAAAGAGTCCTCCCTGTGTGGATCCTCAGGCTGCGGCCTCTTTCCTAATGTGAAGGTAAAAGCACTTCTGGAGGACACAGGGTGTGAGTCTGTCCTGGAGACGTCCTTCACCATGGAGCACTGAGACTGATCTCAGGTCAGAGGACAGAGGATGGGGCGGTCCTCTGCCAGGTTCTCCTGTGTCGCAGTTGGCTTTAAGCGTGGGGGAAAGCCCCTCTTAGAAATGAGTCATAATTTGTGTTACGAGCTGTCGTAGACTTTCTCTGAAGCTGTGATCAGCTGACCTTTGTGGATTTGCTGTTAGCTGAGCTGTGATGGCTGGTTTCCAGCACCTCCACGCTGTAAAGCTGCAGTAGAAAGGTAGTGAGTTTAAATGGATGCTTCTCTAACCGTGAGCATGAGCATCACTGCAGACCTCACCACACTGCTCTGAACTAACCAGCTCTGCGTGTTTGAGGTCTTTATGAGTTCTGTGCTTGTGTATCTTACAGTAAAAGGCTCTTTGGGGCAACTTCTGTTGTGATTTGGTGACATTTAAACAACACTGGATTAAAGTCATTACACTGAATTGAACTGGAGCTTTACGTTGGTCTCTGTGCTTCCTTTACACGTCGAGTTTATGGTCTTTTTCATTTAGTTCCCTCTGTTCTCTGCCTGCTGTTTGTCTTTTGTCCCTGTTCAGTCGACTGTCTAGTTTTAGGTCCTTCATCACGTTCTTAGTGAGTTGTCTGTTCCCCACATCTTCTTTATACATCCTTAGTTTCACTTGAGTCCGTGTCACAGTGTCTGTTTATCAGCCTCGTGTTTGTTTTATGTGCCTGCTTGAATATTTTGGATGATATTCATGAGCTCTGGTTTCCCACTAAGTAAAGTGTGGTTTTAGTTTATTCTTGCTTTTTTGGGAGTCCTTCTGTTCTTCGAACCTCGACAGTACTGACTAAGGCTACGTTCACACTGCAGGAGAAAGCGCATCAAATCCGATTTTTCTGACCCTATGCGACCCATATCCGATCATGGTATGACAGTGTGAACGGCACAAATCCGATATTTTCAAATCCGACCTGGGTCACTTTCGTATGTGGTCCTGAATCCGATACGTATCTGATGTTTTAGAAAGCGACTGCTGTTTGAACGGTCAGGTTGCATTAAATCCGTCTTTTACGTCACTGACACAAGACAGACGCCAATTATCAGCGCCGGAGAAGACATGGTGAACGCTTCCTGGCCATCCCGTGAAACTGTTGGGAAGACAACGTTGGAGAAACGTGAACATTTTATTTGTACTGTATAATCTGCAGATTCTGACAGAAATCTGCAACTATCCTTTGAAGCACCGCTCCTCTAAAACAGCAATAAGGATCATTATTAGGCCATATGTAAATAACACAATAACTTTATAACTTAAAGCAAAATTGGGAAACGTAAAGTCCGAAGTCTTTATATTAAAGCCATCAGTCAAACAATACTGTTTGGTCTGGGTCTAAACAGAGCGCGTTGTGTGTGACGTCTTCTTTTGCGCATGCGGGCCGCTTTGAGGGTTCACACTAGAGCGCGTTTGCTGTCGCATTTTATTTGTAGTGTGAACAAGCAGACAAAAAAATCAGATTTGATCAAAAAGTCAGGATTGAGCATTAAGACCTGCAGTGTGAACGTAGTCTAATACTTTCATCCAACCTTTTAACAACACAATATTAAACTTCAGCTTGTTTTTCGAGATCTTCCATAGAGGAAGTTACAGCGTACAGATCCAATAGCTAATTTAAAGAATGTGGCATTAACATTGCAGGTTAAAACTGGTGCTGAGCAGTCCTTACAGCTCTCAGACATCACTCCCCCCCTGTAGAGTCACAGCCCCAACTTTATTGACATGTGCACCATGAACGCACCACAGAGATGAGGAGGATGGGGAAGTGTTGGCTCACTTTCCTGTTACTGACAGTCTGACTGCAGCACTGACTCTGCATTAAACTGCTCATTAACTAAATTGTCTCAGAATCCCATTCTGGATTATTCTGTCCCACTTGAACCTTGTTTGGGAAACCCAGCTCTCAGCTCCTCAAACTGGGTCCTTGTTTGTGTGTTCACACCCATAGGGGGCGCTAGAATCAGCGCAGCAGACCCACGTAGGTCATCTCTTTGTCTGTAAACTCCTCCCACAACATCAGGCCTTCAGCAACCAAATCTAGTACACAGGTACATCTTAGGCCTCTGAAGGTTCGCATCTATATCAGGTAGCATGTCCTTAAGTTGCCTAGTAACCACGTAGCAACAGGCTTAAATGTCCCATTAGTAGCATATAAACAACCTCCTATATTTTATATGTTTCTCGACGTGAGCGAGTCCACCAGTTTGCCCACATTTACCAGAAGCAGCCAGATAAATGTTCACAGGAGCAAAAGCATGTGTGTATGTACATGGAAAAATATCTTGAATGGTGTGTTCTGATTGGCTGCTCTCTCCACCTCCCTCTTAGCTCATTCAAGCATCTGATTGGTGGCCTGGACGACGTCTCCAATAAAGGCTACGAGGACGCTGAACTCAAAGCCAAGTAGGTCTGCCACACTCACACAGAATCCTACACACTGAAGTTTTACTTCATTGTGTGTCAAAGTCATTCAGAGGAAATATCACAGTTCAGTTTCAGCTTCTGTTTCTACATGTCAGACTTTTCTGAATCAGCTGGTACTGAACGTGTCATCACCCTCCTTCCTGCCGTCTGTGCTTCTCCAACACGTTCACGTATGTTTGCAGCAGAAACCGGACACGGGGCTTATATAAGAGCAGATAATAATAGCAGCTGCACAGGCCGAGCAGGTCACACGACTCCTCGCTCTCACCTCTGTTTTCTCCTTACATCTGCATAAATCGCTCGTTTGTGTGAACACTGACTCTGAGCTCTTTGGTTGATCCGACGCTCACGTCTGCTCGCTCTTTACTGCCCACGCCCTCAGTTCCTCCAGTCAGAAACAAGCTACAGTAACTTACTCTGCACATGCTCAGTACGGCTCTCCGTCTGCCTGAAGTGGGTTTGTTAAAGAATTTGAACATCTTTAAGTTCTTGGTTGAAACGACGAATAAAAGATGCACTGAAGGCTCCACGACGTCATCGAGGAACAAATCTGCTTCAGACACACAGACACACAGACACACAGACACACACACACACACACACACACACAGACACACACAGACACACACACAGACACACAGACACACACACACACAGACACACAAACACAGACACACACACACAGACACACACAGACACACAGACACACACACAGACACACAAACACACACACACAGACACACAAACACACACACACAGACACACAGACACACAAACACACACAGACACACAAACACAGACACACACACAGACACACACAGACACACAGACACACACACAGACACACAAACACACACACACAGACACACAGACACACACACACACACACAGACACACAAACACACACACACAGACACACACACACAGACACACACACACAGACACAGAGACACACACACACACACACACAGACACACACAGACACAGACACACACACACAGACACAGAGACACGCACACACACACACAGACACACACACACAGACACAGACACACACACACACACACAGACACACACACAGACACAGAGACACACACACACACACACACACAGACACACACACACACAGACACAGAGACACGCACACACACACACAGACACAGAGACACACACACACAGACACACACACACAGACACACACACAGACACACAGACACACAGACAGACACACAAACAGACACACACAGACACACACACACAGACACACACACACGCACACACAGACACACAGACACACGCGCGCACACACACAGAGACACGCACACACACAGTAACTGTAGCTGTTGTGTATCAGGTTGGTCATGTGACTCTGGTATCGCTTCCATGCGGCACACACAGGTGTGCTGCTGTCAGTCATGGCTGTTTACCATGACTGCTGTTACCATAGAAACACTGCATGCATTTCTCAGTTTCCTGTTTAAGTAAAATTTTGCTCACATTTGCTGGATTTTATGAACTGTTGTTGTGCTTTGGTGTCGTGCAGCAGTCAGAGGTTTGGACACATCGTCTCATTTAACGTTCTGTCTTTATTTTCATGACTGTTTACGTTGCAGATTCTCACTGAAGGCATCAGAACTTTGAATCAACACATGTGGAATTATGAGTGAACAAAAAATGTGTGAAACAACTCAAAACATGTTTTATATTTTAGAGTCATCAAAACAGCCACGCTTACTGCTTTGCACACTCTACATGCATGATTGAACTGTGCGTGTAGAGGTCACCTTTTCTGCGTCGCACAAAGTCACAGCACGTGGAACCAAAGATCTCAAACTTGGACTCATCAGACCAAAGCACAGATTTCCACTGGACCAATCCATCTTTATTTATAAAGCACTTTAAAATAGCTAGCACAGGACCAAAGTGCTGTACAGTAAATAAGTTAAGAACAATAGAATAAAACAAAACAGTAAAAAATAAAACACATAATACATAAAATGGACCTATATTTACACAAGATAAAACAGCATAGAATCAACTAAAACAACTAAAATAAAAACCAACAGGTCAGGGTGAAGAGGTGGGTTTCAGGAGTGATTTAAAAACTGTTTTTTTTTGTGTTTCTGGGTCCAAACAAATCTCTGCTGCTTGTTGCTTTCCCTTAGTCGTGGTTTCTTAGCAGCTGTTTGACCATAAAGGCCTGATTCACACAGATGTGTCTGCTGCTGGAGCTCTGTGTGGCATCTGTCTGGGCTCTGATCTGAGCTGCTGTTAACTTGTGATTTCTGAGGCTGGTGATGAATGTATCCTCAGCAGCAGAGGGACTCCTGGTCTTTCCTGGGGCGTCCTCATGTGAACCAGTTTCATCGTAGCGCTTGATGGTTTTTGCGACTGCACTTGGGGACACATTCAAAGTTTTAATAATGTTCTGGACTGACTGACCTTCAGTTCTTACAGTAATGATGGACTGTGGTTTCTCTTTACGTAGCTGATTGGTTCTTGCTATAATATGAACTCTAACAGTTGTCAAACAGGGCTGTCAGCTGTGCACCAACCTGACTTCTGCACATCACACCTGATGGTGCACACCTGTGAGGTGAAACATGTCAGGTGACTACATCATGAAGCTCACTGAGAGAAGGCTGAGGGTTTGCAGCGCTGTCAACAAAGCATAGGGCGGCTACTTTGAGGAATCTAAACTATAAGACATATTTAGAATTATTTATTATTTTTTCTTTGCTGCATAATTCCACATATCTTGCTTCATATATCTGATGTTTTCAGTTTGTATGTACTGTGTAGAAAGTAGTAAAAATAAAGAAAAAACATTAAGTGAGAAGGTGTATCCAAACCTTTTACTGCTAATGTCAATAAAACCTCATTTATTTTTTCAGTTGTACAAAAAACTGAAAACCATAGACCACAGAAATGTTTCCCTTCATGTGTGAATGCTTTCCTGAGTTAAAGATGATTTTAAGCTTCCTCTTAGTCTATGAGAGCAGCTTAGCATGAACCACAGAGTAAAATAATCCTTCTTTATCTCATGCAGAGCAGCCGCTCAGCTCGTACTCTGTTTACACCATCGTTTAATCACCAAACATTATATATTTGTATTTTACTTCTTATCAGAGAATAAATGTGCTTCTTTCCATTACCAGACTAAATACAGCTAAGTATCGTATAAATTCACTGATACTGAAATTATTAATAGAGATCAAATGCAGTTATATTTATAAAGACCTTGTTCTGCAGCGTGACACTAGCTCTGCTTTAAACTGAGCACTTTTCTCATCCTGTGTGTTAGTTCAGTGTTCTGCTCAAGGGCACGTCAGCGGGGTGAAGGTAGTCTGGATTTGAACCTGGCTGCGAGCTCTAACAGTAAATCTCTTACTTAAGACCTCGCACTAATTTTAGAGTGTTTGTGTTGTTTCGTCCCAAGCGACCGGCAGCAGCTTCTGTTTCTGCCGTAATCTGATTCCACAGCTTCCAGGAACTAGTCAGGTCCCTGTTTACACAACAGCACAGCTGCAGAAGCATATTTCATTAAAACCTGGCAGACAAGCGAGGCTCGCCCCACAGGTGAACGGCTAAACAACCTGAGAAGTTGAAACTTTTGCGTCCTCTGGTTTAGAGGTCGGGACAGTCTGTCCTTTAATAACTGAGCTGCGTTTACGGGCGAACCTCTCAGCAATGTTTCCATGCGCTAAAAATACTTGAGCAGCAGCGTCCTCCTGCAGGTTCTCCTCTCAGCTCATTACGCCCCGCGGGATCGGCCGGAGCAGACGCAGATGCAGACCTCTCAGAGGCTTTCCTCCTTACACTTCACTTTGAGCGTGCTCAGTTGGGCTTTTTAAAATCAGACGCCACAAAGTTGGAGTCCAGATCCTGGATCTGTGTGTGTCATCCACTGAGGTGCCGAGCTTTCCTTTGAGGTGATCCTCGGATTCACGCGGTGCGCTACGCGGTTCAGGTTCGTTTGTAACCTTGATGCACGAGGAGCTGGAGGATCTAGCAAAGTCTCCACACCTGTGGTACCACCGGACCTCCAACGCCCGCTCCTGTCCTCACCATGTAATCTGGAGGTGGAGCTCTTCCTTTGAGACGGCTCTGTTACGGACACTTTGCCGAACGTTCTCGTGAAGACTGAAGACCAGTTGTTTGTTCACACGTTTGTAGTTTAAACATCAGATTCCAGACTCGGTAGAAGTCGGGCAGCTTACGAACTCTCCGTCAGCATCATCTGGATGATTCCAAACCAACATTCCTGAACAAGTGGATTTACTGTTTAAATAAAGTTTGGCGATGAGAGAGCCGATTCCCGTCCCAGCGAAGGAGCAGAGAGGGCGGCTCCCCAGCCTCCCTGCTCCTCCTTCCTCCTCTTTCTCCTTCCCCATCATCTCGTACTCCATCCAGACCTCAAAGAAGTTCCCGTTCTTCCACGTGGTCAGATGCTGCAGGTAAAACCAGGTCCCTTGTTGGGAATGCCAGACAGGATTTAGCATGGGAAGATAAAGCTGAATCCCGGTGTTTTGTCCCAGGATCGGTGTCCTGTGTTTAGTGATGTGTGTTTTTGTTTCAGATACGAGGCGGAGAATGCCTTCTTCTCCAGTCTGAAGCTCACTGACTTCAACATCATCGACACGCTGGGAGTCGGAGGCTTCGGACGCGTCGAACTGGTACGATCTGACATTTCAGGAAATTAGATTCATCTGTGCGTCACTGAGAGTCGGAGGTAGTTTTATCTGAATGTGTGGATGCAGACTCACCGTGGAAGGCCTGCCACAAAAAAAAGATGGTTTCTGTGGAAACCACAGATCAGATAACAGTGATGTCACCTTCATGTTTGTGAAGTATCGTTTTAAAGTGTCAGCCTTTTCTTTGGAGCTATAAGTAAGTGGACGAGAGAGCGGAGCTCTAAGCTGTCAGATAATGCTTGCTCGTTTGCTTTGATCGCCTTCATACACTGCTTCACAGTGATGTGGATAAATGCTAATTAGCCCCAAAATCCTGAACTGGAGCTCCGCCTTCTGTTGGTCTGTTAGTACAGTGTGTGTGTGTGTGTGTGTGTGTGTGTGTGTGTGTGTGTGTGTGTGTGTGTGTGCGCGTGTGTGTGTGTGTGAGCTCTGCTATTCACAGTATCTTACCAGTAAAATATCTTTGCTGGTAACTGGACACCAGTCCTCATGTGATTCAGGCTCTGCAGGTTCACAGAAACCTCGGAGTTTCTGTCCAGCGTCGCCATCGTCCTGCCGTCCTAATAAATCTGTCAGGTATCAAACATGTGACCCTGGCCTCAGGGCGCCTCACATCATAAATTCATCCACAGCTTCATCTGATTAAATAGTCATAGTGTCTAGTCTAATGGTCATAGTGAGAAGGTTTGAGATGATGGAAAAATGTAAGGGGGGGCGGAGGGCGGGAGGCAGCGGGTGGTGCAATGCAGCTCAGGGAGTCGAGTTTCTCTGCCACAGGAGGCGGGGCCTGAGGGTACTAAAGGTCGAAGGGGAAGCCCTGCGGAGGGTTTGCCCAAAAGCAGGAAGGAATCCCCACTCAGGGTCTCCCACCGTTCCCCTGGGGATATTTTTGGAGTGTAACTCTGCTCCAAGGAAAAAGCAGACCTCCGACCTCCCGACTGTCTCACCGCAAAGACTACGAATCATGTGACGCCTCAGAGCCATCAGCGTACCCACCAAACAGCTTCAGATTTTATCGCAACCTGTGTGGTTTCTAGGCTGAGTGCGAGTTCTCAGAACAGAAAAAAGTTCTTTGCGTTCGATTTCACTTTATTCTCGTGGACCTGATCAGGAACATGGATCCACGGTGTCCTACTGACCTCCATCCCACAGTCTGCATTCTCCAGACGGCCTGAAACCAGCCAAGCACTGCACAGATGCATTAGAGAGGAAAACGAACCCCAGTACTTCAAAATCTTATCTGATACTAACGTTCAGTTTACCGTTGTCTTCACTGTGACTCTGACTGTTTGTTCCTTCAGAACTAATCAGATCAGTTGTTCCTGAGGTTGTTAGAAGACTTTAGTTTACAGGTTGGACAACATGTCCGAGTTTCCAACAGTCTCACAACGAGTGACTGCAGCACCGAGCGAGCAGACCATCAGCCCCTAATGAAATACAGCAGCTAGGCAACGAGCGGGAACCATCAGCAGTGCAGAGCGGCTGAACGCTGTTAAAGTTACGAACGACCGACTGAGCCTAGAAGCAGCTCAGATAAACAGTCCTTTATCAGAAGTGGAAGTTTTCCCGTGTTTGTCTGAGTGAAAAAGCTTCCAGCTGCTGCTGTTTCTCCGTCAGCACCGATGGTGTCGGTTACTGAGGAGGGGGTGACCTCTCAGACATGTCGGAGTAAGAAGTCAGGACCGTAATTTGAGGAATCGGTCCAGGAATAGAGGATTGTGTCATCGTCTATGAACAGCACACAGCGAGGTGTTTACAGCGAGAGCGTGGCAGTCGGCTTACGGCACAGATTCCCCACAGAGACACCGCACAGCTGCTCCGCTGTTTACTGACATGCAATGAAGAGCTGATTTACCAGCAGAGGGACAGACGCCCGACACAGAGCTGCAGGGAAAGTATCTGACCTCTGCTTTTCTTTGTATTTGCACATTTGGAACACTGACTCTGTCCATCGAACAAGTTTTAATATTAGACTAGATAACCCGACTCAGCACAGAGTACAGGATTTAAATGATGATTTAAATGAAGCTTATTCACATCTACCTGACCAGTCTGAAAAAATGACTGCCCTCCTCGTTACATCTGCCCTCTGTGCCCTCTAACTGTGACCTTTTTTGGAAAGCTGAATCAAGAAATCACTTAAATAGAAGTCTGCAGGCGTCACTGGGCTCAGTTAAGGTCAGAGGTCATGATTCAACAATAAGAAAAAAAAACCCCACAGCTGACCAAAAGCGTCACACAGGCTTGTTTCACATCTGCCGCCAAACATCTGGATGGTTCCCGAGACTTCTGGGAAATATTCTGTGGACTGCCGAGACAGAAGCTGAACGTTCTGGAAGGTCTGAGTCCCGTCACATCATTGCTTCATAAAGAGAGCATCGCAGCAGCAGGCAGACACCGTGGTGGTCGTGTGATGGTCTGGCTGCTCTGCTCCAGGACGGCTCGCTGTAACCGACCAGAAAACCCTGAAGGAGGATGTCCGCCCATCACTTTGTTTTGTGATGTTCAAGAGCACTTGGTTCTGCAGCAGGACAATGATCCGGAACCAAAATGAAGGTTTCAGAGCGGCCGAGTCAAAGTCCGGACTTAAATCAGACCGAGATGTTTTGGCGTGAAACCCCCCTCCTGGATTCAACAAGAGGGGCCAAAGATCCCCCACAGTGATGAGAAAGACTCACACATCACAAACACGTGATTGCAGTTCTTGCTGCTGAGCGTGGCACAACCAGTTATTACCAGTATGAACATCCATGTGCTTCGGTAACTTTTTCCCTGAATAAATGAAAAGATCTTTTAAACACTGTTTGTTGTATTTGCTCTGCTGTCTTTGTCTGATGTTGAATTTTGTGATGATCTAAAACATGAAATGAGATGTGAGATGTGTCCAGAGCACAAATGCCCACAAGACTGTGGACCAGTTAGTTTTTCAAAATAAAACAAAAACAAGACAAGCATGCTTTTTTAGCTTGGAGAAATTATGAAAGTGGCGCGGTACGCAGTGACTGCATCACAGCTGTTCTAACTTTAGCCACATTTTGTTCAACTTTAGCCCAGAGGGTACGTCACCATCTCTGGAAGTGTTGGACCTCCTCTAGAAAACAAAGCTTCCTGGGTTTGACTGATGCAGGTGTATCTAGCTGTGTGCAGAGCAGTGTCGCTAGCTCTTTACGCCCTGTGTTTTTAGATGTTTTTACCAGATCAGGCTGTGCGTGCATTTAAAGGAAGGACCCGTTGTGTTTGTTCAGGTGCAGCTGAAGAGCGACGAGGCAAAGACGTTCGCCATGAAGATCCTGAAGAAGCGTCACATCGTGGACACGAGGCAGCAGGAGCACATTCGCTCAGAGAAGCACATCATGACCGAGGCGCACTCGGACTTCATCGTCAGGTCGGCACAACAACCGTCACTGGAGGCTTTGTGTTTGATGGAAACAGCGAAAGATGCTTTGCAATACATACTTTAATTCAAAGATGAATTTTTAAGTAAAATATTCAAAAACGCTTAATCAGGCAAAAAAAAAACCCTCATCAACCTGCCGATCAAAGTCATGTGACCAAAGTTTAACATTTAGGTGTAATATTTATATTCATGCTATTTGATATATAAACTTTCTGGAAAATTTGCAATGAGAAATAAAGTAAAGTCTGGATTTGCAAAATAAAGTCCTTGAATCAGATTTCTTCTTTTTGTTTCTGGCTTCGTAAAAAGTATCACAGGCTGGAGTCTGGCCAGGAAAAACATTTATGTTTGTGGGCTTTTCTAAAAGTGTTCTTTTCATTAGTCTCACTGACATAAACACAACGCCACATGTAACCGTCAGAAAGATGAGCTGCTGTGTTTCTTTGTGCTCAGGTTGTACCGCACCTTTAAAGACAGTAAATATCTGTACATGCTGCTGGAAGCGTGTCTGGGCGGAGAGCTGTGGACCATACTGAGAGACCGGTACACGTCACACAAAACTCTCATCATGTACAACTTTACATATTTTAATATAATGCAGTAAAATAGTTGTAGTCATGAAACTTTAAAAAACAAAAAGGTAAAAAAAAAACTTCAATTAGAACAAAATCAATGAAACCATCATTTGTGAAACATGAGACAAAACTTTAACCTCTGATGACGTCACCTCAGACTGAAGGATTGTGTCTGACCTTTTATTGGCTAAAACCCAAATAAGAAACATGTGCACACTGCAGCCTTTAAAACCTGTCAGTAAGTCGTCACAGAGCAGTTATTGTGTTCCTGAGCAGAGGCTCAGAACGTGTGAGAGAGCCGTCACAGCTCTTTAAACTCTGTTTCAGAGGCTCCTTTGAAGATTCCACCACCAGGTTCTACACGGGCTGCGTGGTCGAAGCGTTCGCCTACCTGCACGCCAAAGGCATTATTTACAGAGACCTGAAACCCGAAAACCTCATTCTGGACAGCCGAGGATACGCCAAGCTGGTACGCACTAACACCTCCCTTAGGGCCATTTTTGACAAACAATCAGACGTAAGTCGACGAATAGAGTGAGAAAGGTGGATGCTGTAAATCATCACATTCACATACTGTAAACGTAGAGCTAAAGAGTTCATTGAGTGAATATGACAGATACAGGTCTGTTTTTTCAGGTGGACTTTGGCTTTGCTAAGAAAATCGGTTTTTGTAAGAAGACGTGGACGTTCTGCGGGACGCCGGAGTACGTCGCTCCAGAGATCATCCTCAACAAGGGTCATGACGTCTCTGCTGACTACTGGTCTCTGGGTATTCTGATGTATGAGCTGCTGACCGGCAGGTGAAGATGCAAATCGGTGTTGGACTTTTTTTCTTTCTTATTTGTGCGTGTGCTTCAGTGCCTGCTTGTGTCTCCAGCCCTCCATTTTCAGGTCCAGATCCAATGAAAACCTACAATGTCATCCTGAGAGGCATCGACATGATCGAGTTTCCAAAGAAAATCACCAAAAACGCTGCCAATCTCATCAAGAAGCTCTGCAGGTAGGGGGCGCTGTCTGAGCCACAATTCACTGTTTTCATCTCCAGGAAAAGTATCTAACCATGGCTGTGCTGGCAGGGATAGTCCTTCAGAGAGACTTGGAAACCTCAAAAATGGAGTCAAAGACATCCAGAAACACAAGTGAGTGAGCTGTCCACAAAACATTCTCATTAAGATGACCTTTGACCTGGATCAGCCCTCACCTGTCAGTCTGAATATGACACAAATCTGTGTTCGTGTGTGTGCGCTCAGGTGGTTTGAAGGTTTTAACTGGGAGGGTCTGAGAAAAGGAACGCTGACTCCGCCCATCACGCCCGATGTGAGTAGAAATAAAAATGCACTTTTTTCTTCTTGAATTGTCAAAGCCTGAAGATTCCCTGCTGATTTTTAAAGTTTAAAACAACAAATTACTTTGCTTGTCTCCTGATGCTGGGAGTCTGCTTCATGTATATTTTATTTAGTTAATGGTAGTTTTCACTCGGACCCAGCGGCACTTAATGAGAGGTTGGTACGAATCCTGATCATCAACTTCTGTCCCGCGCTAACAATCTGATTTGCTGTTGTTTGTGCTGTAGACTGGCTCAGTATGCAGTGCTAAAAATCAACCATTTTTATCCTCACTGATATTAAAACACTTTAGCAAAGACACCCTGGCAATTCAAGTCTTATGTTTAGTTGGACATGATTTCGGTATATTCTCTAATAAAGTCAAAGAATCAAACTAAAACAGGGATTACCATACCTGCTAGAACAAGTCCTTCAAGTTTATATGTGAAATTATTGAATTACACCCATGAAAGTTAATAAACGGACCTGTGAGTTTATCTCATCACTGTGAAACTGACAGCTCTCCATATTTACACGGACCCTCAGCAATGAGGTCAGTTTTAGTTTGGGTCTTGACATTTTGTGCACATATTACTCGAATTTTACTCCTCTCATTTCCTGTTTCTTCGTCTCTCACAAAAAGTACTGAAGAGAATGAAGGTACGTAATCAAAGGGAAATTTATACTTGGTGCACGTCCAGCCGGGAAGACCCGGGATGGAACCAGGACACGCTCCAGAGACTGTATCTCTCGACTTTTCTGGTGTAACTTATACGTATTCAAACTGGCACAACGTTAAATCTGCTGTGAAGAGTTCCTTTAGCTTCAAACAGGTCCTCCCCATTGTCACCTCGAGCTTCTCGATCGATTTCTCTCTCCGGCGCTGTAAAGTTGTGACTTCTGTGTAAACTGTTAAAGTTGATTTGATTTAGCAAAATGTGCTTTGATCAGTCTGCAGGTTTTAAAGGGGTTTTATTGTTTGACCTTCTGTCCAGGTCTCCTCTCCGATTGATACGAGCAACTTTGACAGTTTCCCCGAAGACACAGATGAACCACCGCCAGATGACAACTCTGGGTGGGACTATGACTTCTAAAGTGGCAGCCATCAGTCTACACCAACACCCAGAGCTTGACACTTTATGAAGAAGACGATGACTTCTCAGCGGGCCGAACAAAGGCTGCGTGGGCATCTTGGTGAAATATCCTACCTGAAGTGATTGTGTTGTTCTAAGCATGGCTGTAAACTTCTAGAAGTCAAACACTGAGGATTTGAGGACCTAGTGCACGGAAGTTCATAAAGGGAAATGGACTCCAGGCCCTTCCTTGGTCAAACTGGTCAAGCTGGTCTCTACTAACAGGAGGAACTTGGGACCACCATTACACCTGAGAGCTGGAAGCTGAAGCAGTTCAGGCATCAAACAAACTGCCTCTTAACATCACACGTTTGTTCTTTTTTCATATTAAGACAATGCAGGATGATTTCTCGAGGCACTCAGGGCAAGAAGTCAGTCCCACAAACATCTTTTGCTTTGATGGTGATTTTCAGCAAATAGTTAAAAGCATGTTTTTAACTTTTACAACAGAAATGATGTCAGATTTTAGAAACCTGTCAGGACCCTGGGAGTTTAACGGTACAGCTACAGAAAAGGATCTACAGCATAGAAAAAGTCCTTTCAGTGATGCCTCTGAATATCTCATGAACCCAAAGAAGCCTGATTCCTTGTTTGGCTACAGACGGACTTTGGGCATGTCCCTCCAACAGAAGTCAATGACCTGCGTAGCTCTATCTTCATGTGCTGTTTACTGCTGCAAGATTTTCTGTCCCATATATTGCTGCAAAACAATTCTTTTTCAGCCCTCTGAAATCAGGAAATGAGTTTTTAAAATGTTTGATTAACACATAGACAATTCCTCTTTACATTAACCGGCTGCTCCTATAGAGCAGTCAAGACTGTGCAGCAAAATAACTTCATCCACACAATACAGAAGAAATAACCGGATGTTCCTAAGAGACAAAAATGATAATATTTTGCGACAACTTGGGGTATCCTCACCCGTCTTGAGTTAATGACACACCACAGGCCTTTTTGGATCCTCATTCAACCGACACGTTTCACAGGAAGTAATGTTTACCATAAATCTGATGTCTGCTTTCATCAAAGATACCTGACATCTTGACAGTTCAACAAAATCATCCCAAAGTGTTTCTGGGAGTAATGAACAAGGCTAGATTACCAACCTACCAAAGTGGGGAACTTCTCCAAGGCCCCAGATCCTCCGTGGTTCCACAGACCGAAGGAGTTCTTTATGATAATTACTTTTAGTAACTTCACCACAAGGTTATCTGAAAGCAAAGACCAGTTAAAACCTGTGAGGACTTAAACCAAAAGCCCTCCTGCATACTTCCCCCTGTGACGGCATCACAGAATCCAAGAACAACGTCAAATCATCCTTCCCATACTTCCTGAAGACATTGAAGGCATCGTAGTCCTGCTTTGTGCAGCAAGTGGAAAACTTGTGCTTCTCTCAAGTGGCCTTGATAACTGACAGTTGAACTTTGACCCCCTCAGAGGGAGCTCATTCTCCTACTGCTTGCTGTTTGATTAGGTGGTAGATTTGGAAGTTTCTGGAGACCCTCTGTGGCACGATGAACCGCACCGAGTGAAATAAAGACAAACTGAGACCGAACACACAAACCTGAGGTCACCACGATGCCTTCACTTCCTGTTTCATTTTCTGGAACTTCAGATCCAAAGACGGATAGAAAGAAAACAATGCTGGGCGTAGTAGCGATCTTCATCCCCAAAGAATGACGGGGCTGTGATGCAAACATTTCTTCTTTAAGCTTTCCTTTCTGTCATTCTTTATATTGTGAGTCTTTGAATTGCTGCATGAGAACTGATGTTTTGAACAATTTTCCAAGACTTCCTCCATGTTTTTTGGACATGAATGAGACAGCATGCTTTGATTTCTTCTGAGCTGTTGCTCTGAAGACGTTTAAATTGTGCAGGTTTCAGGAGTGTTTCCATTTTTCTGCAATGCATCAAAACCGTTTTGTTCAGAACACGTTAGGATGATGTGTCCAAGACTTGGCCGTGGAAAGGTGGAGGAAAAATAGAATCCATTGCGTCTGCATGCTGACAGTAACTCCGTCACAAAGTGGACCTCTAGTATTGTTGAGTTGATGAGTCTGCAGTTTGTTTGCTTCCAAACATGAGATGAAAAGATCAAATTTGCAGTAATTTAAATTTGTACTGATGATGTATTTTTGTGGCCTTTTGTAAAAGCAGCTAACAGTCTCAGTTTGTTATGAAGTCTTTATCTTCAGCAGTCGGATTTCGCTGTGGTTTTTCTGTAGAATGATCAGTGATGTGACGTCTGTGAGCTCTGCATGACAACAACAGTATGTTCAGTTTTCACCACCAGAGGGCAGCACACAGTCAGACTTCCACAAAGTAGCCTGTGCCGTGCTTTTCCAGCAAATATTCCAGTGGAAAAACATGAAGGTGGGAGTCCAGTGAGGGATGGAGTCCTCACTGATGGTTTCTGGGATGTGGAGAACACCACCTACGAGCCTCACTAATTATCAGTAATTCCTATTATATCTGAGTAGTTTGAAGTGGAGGAGGACTTCGTAGTCTAAAAACCTCGAACTAGAATTTTCAATCACAGGTCATACTTTACTCAAAAATGAGAAATACCTGTTTCCTCTGACTGACTGGCTCCATCTGCTGGACAGAGCTAAAATACTCCTGATGGGGACAATCAGAGTCAGACGACAATAAAATGCACAAAATAAATAAGACACGTATTTGGACCAGAAGGAGAAATATTCATGTTTGTATCGAAGTCATGATGCTTTGTGTTTGTGTGATGAAGCTCAAGTGTCATTGGTTTATTTGTATATACTGGGGATATTGTGTTTTGAGGATGTTTTCAGCTGTTTGTTATTATTATTATTATTATTATTATTATTATTATTATTATTATTATCTTTGCTACAGTGGCTGTTGCAGTAGCTGAAGAAGCCTTCTGACTCTTTCCGTCAGTGGAAAAAGCTTTATGGTGATGACTGTTAAAAGAAAAACTCTTTGCCAAAGCTGCTCGATCTGTTTCAAAAAATAAAAGCTGTGAAAAAAAGTTTCTTTTTTTTATTTATAAAATGAAGCAGAAGAAGAAAATGACATTCAAAATTCTGATGTTGTTCCAGCCCACAACACAATAAAATATATTATTAACATGAAATATGGGAGTCGTGTGAGGACGGTGCACAGGTACTGGTGCATTTAAACACCTGAAGGAGGCGCAGTGGTGCTTGTGTGTTTGTGAGTCTTCCACACCGGGGTAAATGAGCCTTCATGTGTAGCGCTTCATGACCCCCTTAAGATGAGATTTCCAAGCGAGACGTGGCATCATGGCAGTTATCGTGGGATTAAATGAGCCAAGTCCTCAGCACGAACAGTTAATGATAATAAATCTGAATCCAGGGTTAAATTAAATCTTTATTTAAAGTGAGAATTACATTAAGGTAGAGATCACATTTACAAAGCACGAGGAAGCCAAAATCAAATGTATGAACAGCAAAGTTCATTAGTAAAAATACACATTTAAAAATGTAGGTAACATTTGTAATGTGAATAAACTGAACATTTGTTGAACAATAACTAGATGGATTTTAGTGAAACAGTGCTGAATTATCGATCTCAGCCCAAATGAATTCATTATTAATTATTAAATATCATCCTAAAATCACAAGTCAGGAAAGGCAGGGCTGGAAGGACGGACTCGAACCACAGACCTCAGAAACTGAACAGCAAAGAGCTGTTTTTGCAACTTTTATTTTGAAACAACCTCCGGATGTTGTCGCATGATGTTGCGGATTTGTTTTCTTCTAGCCATCAGATTTCTAATCAGTATTAAATATTAAACATGTTGGTAGAAAAATCACAGTTTTCTTTCATTACAGTGTTTAACTGGTCCACACAGTGTTGTAAAAAAAATGGTTTCATTTATATATGTTTTATATAAATATATACGGTGGCCCCTAGAGGCAAAGCACGTACAAACTCCAAAACACATTTCTTAACTGAACTTCCAAAACAGAGCTACCTAGATCACTTAAATTACACAGTTGAAAGCATATGTGTATTGTTTGTGTATTTATACACAAGCACTCACATATATTCAAATAATTTAAAAAAAAGTTAATTTACCTGTTACTACCACACACCAAATCCGGTCGTTGGTACTTGCTGGCTTGTGTAGCCACTAGGTAACAAAAGCTCAACACTGCCCCCTAGCATCCTGGAGCACTTCTGTTGTGTTTTGTGTTTTGGAGTTTGTACGTGTTTTGTCTCTAGGGGCCACCGTAAATATACTTTATTTATTTATTTATTCACTCCACATAAAATGTAATAAATAAATCATATAATACAGAAACAACTATTCACATTTCAACTTTTAACTATTTACATTTTCAGCTTTTTCCTTTTAAACAAATTTAAAGTGAAACAACACAAAACACTGCAAACCACAACACAATTAAATATAAATTCAAATATGAAAACAAAAAGAAGATGCATGTTCTCTGTCATATGGGCCTGCATGAATAAACTTTCTGAATCCTTTATCATCCGCAACTGAAAAGAGTTTCAGGTCCAGATTGATCGCTCAGAGCAGCTCAGGTGGGTTCGTGGATATGTTCACACTCGGGTTTTAAGCTTGTTTTACTTTAACGTAAGCTATATATGATCACCCGCGTGACTTGCGTCGTTTTTCTACATTGATTCTGAGAAGTCGGGCTGACGTGACGCACACAGTGTTGACAGAAACTCACAGAATGAATCCGCCAGAAGAGGACCGAGCAAACAACCTGCTCGGTCTTTAATGTTTAATAAATGTATGGGGTGCTTTTGAGAGTTTTGATAAAAACACATTTGTTTAGACGGACTCCGGTATGTGGGAATCCCGAGGACAACATGAAAATGGGCACATTTTCACTGCAAACACACCGCAGTGAAGTTCAGCTAACATTTAACAAAACTGCATCAAACATGTCAGTGCACAGACAAAAATCCAACTCAAGTAAGTTGTTTCAATGACAGGTTTATTAATCGGCCGAACTGAGCTGAGTTATGTTGGAAACATTCTCCATGATGGCTGCTAAAGATGGCTGTCCATATCAGGTTTAGAATGCAGATTTGTGTCTACATATAAGGTGCTTTTATTGTGGAGGAGTCAAGCTGGAGGCAGTGGTTTGTTTGTTGTGGCCATCCTCAAAATGCACGTGCGTGTTTGCAGGGCTGCTGCGGGGCTCTGATTGGTCCCCTGCAGGTCTCAGCTTTGCCGCATCACGCATGGTGAGTTTAAAGAGCTTGACTGTGAGGAAGCTCTGGGTGGAGGTGGGTGGACGACCGTCATAATGTGATCATTCTGATGGGTTAGATGCTTCTGGCCCCGCCCCTTTCATGTGAGATAAGCGGGACACGTTTAACCTGCTTCCTGGTGCTGGGCCCAGGTTAGGGTTACCATGGCGATGTACCCCAGAAAGAAGTGAAGCACCTTCACGTGCTCTGATGTTACCTGGATAAGAAGGCCTCAGGTCACACTGAAGCGCCACGCCTGCAGTTCCTCCAACAGCCAGCAGCGAGTCAGCATTTACAGCCTGACACATAAACACCACACCTGTATGTTTGTGTAACTCACCTGTTTAAAGTTTGCATTGTTGGGGGCGTGGCCTCTGTGACTGGCAGGTCTCCATGGATGCAGGATGATGCAGGAAGAGGCTGACGAGCCTCCGTCTTTTATGTACAGTCTGTAAACCGTCGCGGTGTGAGCGCCTGAAACTCATACAGCATGCAGTGTTTCCATAGAAACGCTGTGGGGACGTGCCACTGCGTGTTCAGAGTTTAAGCTCTGGGTGTGAGGAGAAGCACGTAACTGCTCCTCCTCTTCCTCCTCTCCTGTTTTTATGAATGAGAATTAAACACGTACTCACACACGGTGATGTCAACAGCAAGCCCCTCCCCCACCGATGCGGGAGAAGCCTCATGACCAGAGAGAGAGCGGCCTCCTCCTGTCTTCAGATGTCTCTCACCCACCCGTCTCCTCCTCAGGGGGAGAGAGAGGGCAGACATCCCTCTCCCCCTCCTCCTCCTCCTGCATCCTTGCTCCCTCCTCTCCTCACGAGCCTGAGGATGAGTAATCCAAGCAGGGAGGAAGAGCGAGAGCTGCAGACGGAATGAGGGAGGGAGGATGCCAGCATCATCATCATCAGTGAACGTGCAGAGGCAGAGGATGAAGATTCAAACCCCTCCTGCAGGTCTCTCACTGCTGAGCGCCGTCCACCCGGGGATGGCTAATTCCTGGAGTGGGAGAGAATCAGCTGAGTGAATATTTCTGCATGCTGGTGGATTTCACCTGCACTGGCTAACTCCTGGAGAGTGTGTGCATTTGCATTTGTCTGTACGTGACTAATATCTGGAAGAGCTGGAGGGAGACGTGTTTTTCTGGATGCTGCTGGTCTAATTCCTGGAAGGGAGGCTCATTGACGTATGCTTTAAAACTGTGGGATAAGACTATTTCCTGAACAGTAAGCCGCCGCTCTGTGCTTCCACATGTGACGTTTCAGAGATCTGGCTAATATCTGGAGTCTTTTATTGTAACAGTGCCTCACTGCCCTACATTCACCTCACACACACAAACACACAGACACACTGCGCCTGGAACCTGGTTAATCTCTGGACCAGCGTGTCTGGCATGTTCTGCTTCTGCCTGCAGAGTTCCCTGCAGAAGCTCCAGGCTCTGGAGGTGGAGGGGGGGACATCACTGGGGTCATCCCCCGAGGAGAGCCCCCCTCCTCTGGGCAGCAAGGAGCAGAAGAGCCCCCGAGGTCGGGCCGAGATCGGAGGGAAGGAGGCGAAGACGCTGGCGCTCTGTCACGGTGTCCCTGCAGACGAGAACAGCCCGCCAGGTACACACACCTGTCAGTCTGTGTGTGTGTGTGTGTGTGTGTGTGTGCGTGCTTGTGTGTGTGTGTGTGTGTGTGCGTGTGTGTGTGTGTGTGTGCGTGCTTGTGTGTGTGTGTGTGTGTGTGCGTGTGTGTGTGTGTGTGCGTGCTTGTGTGTGTGTGTGTGTGTGTGTGTGCGTGCTTGTGTGTGTGTGTGTGTGTGTGTGCGTGCTTGTATGTGTGTGTGTGTGTGTGTGCGTGCTTGTGTGTGTGTGTGTGTGTGTGTGTGCGTGCTTGTGTGTGTGTGTGTGTGTGTGTGTGTGTGTGTGTGCGTGCTTGTGCTTGTGTGTGTGTGTGTGTGTGTGTGTGCGTGCTTGTGTGTGTGTGTGTGTGTTTGCGTGCTTGTGTGTGTGTGTGTGTGTTTGCGTGCTTGTGTGTGTGTGTGTGTGTGTGTGTGTGTGCGTGCTTGTGTGTGTGTGTGTGTGTGTGTGTGTGTGCGTGCTTGTGTGTGTGTGTGTGTGTGTGTGTGTGTGCGTGCTTGTGTGTGTGTGTGTGTGTGTGTGTGTGTGTTTGTGTGTGTGTGTGTGTGTGTGTGTGTGTGTGTGTGTGCGTGCTTGTGTGTGTGTGTGTGTGTGTGTGTGTGTGTGCGTGCTTGTGTGTGTGTGTGTGTGTGTGTGTGTGTGTGTGTGTGTGTGTTTGTGTGTGTGTGTGTGTGTGTGTGTGTGTGTGTGTGTGTGTGCGTGCTTGTGTGTGTGTGTGTGTGTGTGTGTGTGTGTGTGTGTGTGTTTGCGTGCTTGTGTGTGCGTGCTTGTGTGTGTGCGTGCTTGTGTGTGTGTGTGTGTGTGCCACTATTACAAACAAGCTTCTGTGAATTTACAGAAACGTTTGTACAAAAACTTAATTTCTACAGTCAATAGTGAAAAGTGGAGCTTGTAAAACTTACAGGAATACAAACATCCATCGTTCCCTCACATTTTCCAAAGCCATCCAGTGGGCCGGTTTAGAGTCTTTAACGGGCTGATTCAGGGCCCTGGGCCTTATGTTTGACACCTCTGCTATATGTGGTTCTCAGTTGGGTCCAGAGGTCCTGTAAGGTCATAGCAGTGATGAGAGTGTTTGCAGTTATTTTAGTCATTTTGACAGTTCGGCAGCTGCAGGGTTCCCGGCATTCTCCGAGTTTCAAACACTTTTTGTTGAATCCACTGGGAACAATAAAAACAGGCAGCAGACTGAGCTTTGGCATTCGGACCCTTGTTGGAGTGACGATGACCTCCGTTGACAGCACAGAGGAGAAACGCGCCGTCGGTGTGAAACCTGCGGTTCAGGAGCGTGTTTTGGCTTCTTTGGTTTTTGGATGAATCTGCATGACAGAGTTTTGATGTTCTGAACTTCCTGTCCTGATTCTCGAAACACGGAAACTAACCTGTTCACTTCCTGTCGTTGGCCTAAAACAGCTGTAAACGTATAAACGGGTAGGATTGTGTCAGCAGGACGGTATCAGCTGTATGATGTCACAGAATTAGACTTCAGCTTCACTGAAACACGGCTGAAGGTAAAACTGATAAATGTTCGATTAGCTAACGGTTCCCACAGGTGCTCAGGGTCAGAATGCAGTGATGTAAATTTATATACACGTGGTATATAAAGCAGTTTAGAGATAATTATAATTACTGTAAACTGACAGTTAGCACTGCTGGGAGGAGGAGGCGCGCCGTCCTCCCGCCGTCGAGGAGGAGGCGCTGACCTGTTTGTGTTTTGTGTGTCTGCAGAGCTGCTGACGTTCCTGACCAGACCGCCGCAGTCCCCGCGACACCCACCGTTAACCGCCATCCACCCCGGCCAGCAGCCCCCGACCCCCGACGTAGTGCCGCCGCCGAGCCCTCACCACTCCCCCTACTCTCCTCAGAGGAGCAGCCCCGGAGGTGAAGGAGGACACGGCTCAGATGGAGGCGGAGCTCTCCTCCAGCTGCTGGCGGGCGGCGCCAGCCCCCTGCCCTCCCCCCGCTGCTCCAGCCCATGTCAGAGGTTTAACTCGGACCCGGACTCCGCCCCGTCGCCACCGTGCAGCCAGCAGTACATCCTGTGAGTGCTGCTCTGATGGGGGCGCTCGCTGCCCGTGTGGACCTGGTTCTCCTTGGTTCTGGGTCCTGTTTGCTCTGATGTTCTGCTTTGTTTTCCTTTAAATGATGTCTGTGTCCGTTTATGTCTGCTTCCATGCGTGCTGCACAGCCTGGATCTGGACCCCGGTGGTCCTGGATCTAGACTCTGGTGGTCCTGGCTCCAGGACAAACTGGACTTTTGCTCTGGTTTCCAGTTTCAGGCTGCTTGAAGCTTTTTTGTGCTCGATGTCATGTGATTGGTGGGGAGAGTGCAGTGGAGTGGTTTGTGTTTGACCTGCATAGTGCGGCTTATATAATCCGTCCTTCATCATCATCGTCTTCGGTTTGTGAGCCACTGCCTGAAGCTGTGACCCAGTTTTGTCGCTCTGCTTCCCGTCTTTGTTGTTTCACCGACAGCTACTTCCTGTCTGTGTCTGTGACACGTTGGCGTTGAATAACGTGACGGTTCCCGCGTTCAGGCTCAAAGCCGTGTGTGTCCTGCTAATCTTAAAAATGTCGAATCTCTTTGATAAATTTATCTGGATATATCCCTGTGGGGTAGTGGCGCGCTCGTACCTGATGACGCCCGCCTGCTGAATCTGAGCTCCTGCGCTCTGTGTTTGTGTTCAGGTGTCGGGGCGACAGGACGCAGGACTCGGAGGGCGAGCGTCCCTCGTCCGTGCCCTTCCTCACCAGACACATCCAGACCCTGAAGAAGAAGGTCCGCAGGTTTGAGGACCAGTTTGAGCAGGAGATGAACTACAAGGTAGATCCAGGAGGGGGCGCTGTCAGACTCACGGCACAGCGTTAAAGAGTCGTAAACGTCATCGCTCGATGCTCCTTACTGCATCATTTGATTTCTGTCGTTGAGCTTCAAACTATCCGATGTCGTCTTCTGTTTCAGCCGTCCCACAACGACAAGTACTCGAACTCCGAGATGATCCGAGTGATGGGCGAACTGGCCAAGGCTCGCAAGCAGCTGAAAGGTGACGGTCGCAGGCTCGGCTCAGGTTCAGTGTCTGTTGTGGGCGCACGCTGCAGCCACACGTGTTTGACAGCAGCAGATTGAGTCTCAGTAAACGTGCTCATCAGCTGAGCTGCGATCAGACTTCTGCCAAACTGACAGTAAAACTGTGACCTCTGTGTTTCTGGTTTCACTCCCTGCTGAACTGGTTCATGGTAACGTGTGATTGTGTTTCCTCTGCAGAGGTGAGACTCAGGCAGTCGGTGTTCGAGTCGAAGGAGCAGGAGAACGCAGACGTCTGCAGGTAACCCGACTTCACTAACCCTGTGCTGACTCAGTTTCAGCAGTAGACACAGACGGTTCGATTAGTTTGTGCACAGAGTCACTGCAGCAGAGCTGGAAGGTTTTAACACGCTGCCTCTGCTGGATGCTAGAGGAACTGCAGACTTTGGTGCTTCAGTGACGGCTGCCTGTATCCTGCAGGTACGGCGCGGGGCAGCAGGGGGCGTCGGAGCACAAACCGGCTCTGGAGGAAACGGTGGAGTCTCTGTTCAGGCGGCTGAGAGAGAAGAGGCAGGCGCTGGGTCTCCCTGACAACATGAAGGTCGGTGCTCGGCTCTGCGTGACCGAACGCTCCGATTCATCAAAGGAATCAGTTTGTTTCGCTTTGAATGTTCGTTATCACGCGCACAGACTTGACTCTGTTAGAGATGAACCAATCCCATATACAGTATCAGTATCGGCCTAAATGACTTAATCGGATATCGGGGAGAAATAAAAATGTAACCTGATCCTTTAAATATCACAAAACTTGTGACATGGCGTAACCCTGGTAGTGACAACCCAGGGTTTGTGCATTTATTTGCACTGCCTTAAACTCTGGATGTCTGTTTATGTTCAGCTGTAAGTATAAAAGGCTCCTTTTTTGAAGTTGTTGAGTATAAACATTATTTCTTGCTGATTTTCTCTCTTTTTCAGAACCAAAGAGTTTTTGAAATCTGCTTTAATTGCATTTAAATGACTTTTTGAATTTTACTTTAAGTACTTAAAGTTTAAATACAAACATCAGTTTGGCTGAACTGTGAAATATTTTGGGTGCAGTGTATGTTTTTTAAATGATAACAGAACAGCTTTAGTGTTTTGTTTTTTAAACTGGAGCATGAAAATGCAGCGAGACATTAAAAACAGTGTATTGATTATAACTCTATCAGGTTCACATTGGTATCAGCAGATATCCGATTTGATGATATCAGACATAAAAAGTGGTTTGGTGCCGTCTCTGTGTGCAGGAGATGACTCAGGCTCAGATGGTGTTGGAGAAAATCACTCTGCAGAAATGTCTGCTGTACTTCGAGAGTCTGCACGGCCGGCCGGTGAGTCCTCCCCCCCACACGCCCAGCAGGATCGAAGCCCCTCGTTTCCAACGCCATGTTTTTATTCTCCAACTCCACGAGAGGAGCTTATTGACACTTTGTTGTCTCCCAGGGAACGAAGCAGGAGAAGAACCTGGTGAAGCCTCTGTACGACCGATACCAGATGATCAAACACTTGCTGTGTGCCAGCCCCACCATCAGCACTATCGTAAGACACGCGCACACCTGTCGTGTTTGAGCAGGAACATCAGCAGCAGCGTTTTCATACGTGCGAACTAAACAAAGTTTCATCAGAGAAAAACGGAAACGTACGGTTTACCGTCCTCCTGCTGCAGCGCCACCCTCAGGACAAACTCACGGTCGTCTCAACGAGACGTGAAAACAGCAGCTTTGAGTTGTTTATGTAGTCGAGATGATTTTACATAAAAACTAAAGCTTGATGGTGTTTAAGTACAAGGACGCATCTGTTTCTGTCTCAGGAGGAAGAGGATGGTTCGGATGAAGACTGCGTGAGTTCGATGGCCGTCGATGAGCTTCCTGTCCCGCCGCCTCGCAGATCGGCCCAACCAGCAGCCGGCGAGGAGGACAGCGACCGGGACAGCGACCCGGCCTTCGTGTCGCCGTTAGACGAGGTGAAAGCCGTCCGCCAGCAAGCTGCTCTCACCACAGCGAACCTGCACGAAGCCTCCAGGTGGGTGAAAAGTGACGCGCGGCGAGGCTTTGAACTGTCTGTGACCCGAGCCGGTGTCACAGACGCGTCCGGTGAAAGCTGAAAGAAACAGATGTCTCACTGCGTCCCAACACATCTGACCTTTAACTGTTCCACAGCTGCTAACAGGAAGTTTCCACTCAGCAGCTCATGAAACGTGACAAACAAACACGTCTGAATCCTGCAGCTGATCTGTGCAGCTCCTGCAGCTTGGTGTGAGACGTCTGATTAAGTCGACGTGCTGCAGGTGTAACTGCGCCTGTCAGACTGAGCTCAGGGTCGAGTCCTCACAGTCAGCCTGCAGCAGGGCGCTGCTACAGTCTGTAAATCAAAGATGGACGCAGCTCCTGAAAAGCCTTAAACCTGCACTCTGTCTAATGACCAGCAGGGGGCGACTCCTCTGCTCAGCTGATCTGAAGCAGAGGTGCGTGATTGGCTATGAAACACCTCGACGGAGCCGCGTCCATCTTTCGTGTGCAGTAAATCGCTCGGCGGCCGGTTTTCAGTTTCTTTCCTGGGTCCAGGTCTCAGCTGCTGGACTGTCTGCGGGAGACCCGGGCCGAGAAGAAGGCGAGGCGGAAAGTCCTGAAGGAGTTCGAGGACGAGTTTTACCGACAGACCGGGAGGTGAGCACAAACTTTATTAACAACGGGAGCTTTTAACGCAGCAGTAGCTGGTTTTATTCAATGATTATAGGAGCGACGCGTGCGTAACCTCGTTAACTCGCTCCTGTGTTTCCTGTCATTTGTGCATGTTGGACAGAATCTGCCAAAAAGAGGACCGAACTCCGATGAAGGAGGAGTACCAGGAGTACAAACAGCTGAAAGCCAAACTGCGCCTGCTGGAAGTCCTCCTCAGCAAACAGGAAGTCGCCATGTGAGGAAGACCTGAGTTAAACAGAGCCAGCATCACTTCTCCCAGTCTGGAGGGAAACTCGTGAACGTTCCTTCAGTTTTCCTCACACGTTGAGCTTTTTCATATAAACTGAATGTGCTCGAGTCCAGGTGGAAGCTTTACTGTGACGATAGTGGAGGACGTGACAAAAGTTCAAATGAAGCTAAAAGTCACAAAGTTTGTGTTTGTTAACCGTGTGAAACACACTCAGAAAAGCAATAAGATCAACAAACAGGAGCTTGATGCTGAAAGACGGCAGAAACCTCCTGAAACGTGCTCATTGGACACAAACCAGGAGGGCGGAGTTTAGCCGGTGTCACGAGACAAAACATCAGCTGTTTGTTTAAAGCGACCGCGTCCTTCTGCTTTATGGTTGTTTTGCAGAAATTCCACCTGAAATATTTAATATATAAATGATTTTATTGATATTAGTGCTGAGCTCAGTGAATTCAACACGTGTTGAAATCAAATGATGGAAAACGTCTCTCTGGAGGTTAAATCTAGTCTGTAAATCTTTCAGCGTGTCGTCGCGCCTGATCACATGTTAGAGCTACAAACTAGGGCGGGGTATCCTCACTGATTTCTAGAATCGATTTTAATCGATAAATCGATCATCAGAACCCAGCCCTACTACAAACTGGATGTTCGTCCAGAGGTGGAGGCTTCACAGGCAGACACCACCAGCAGACCCGGAGTCGCTGCTGAACACGACTTCTTTAATCATTCAGGTGTTTCTGTTTGTTCTGATGACTTTTAGCACTGAAGCTACCAAAACGTGTTCGGGTTAAGTTCACAGAGTTAACCACAGATGGGGCCATTTTTGGTGAGCGCACACTGAATCTTCTCATTTCATTGATTTATTTTGTTCTGTCAGTTTTGCTGAGATCTGGTGTGTGTTGCCGTGGAGATGGAGGAAATGAAGCGTTTACGTCACTTTATCTGAAGCGGGACGTTCAGGCGTCAGACTCGTGCCGGTGCAGATGTATTTATGTCAGAGCACTTTATGCTGAAAAAGGACATTTAATTTTTTTCAGGTTGCTGTTGTAGCGACGGGTGGCTGCTGGAGTCTGTCGCGGTGCAGGCGGAGTCAGGCGGATGCAGGCGGAGCTCCTGTAGAAAAGAGAGCCTGCAGGGCAAGTAGCTGAAAACTGCAGAGCTCTTTAATGTCAGAAGAAAACCCACTGTGTGCGTTCGAGGAAACTGTCAGAACAACCGAGCGAAAAGCTTCCTGTTTTGCACATTACACTCTCAGCATGTCGGCGGCGTTCCCGGGATTTAAGGTCAGTATTCAGAGCAGAATCCAGCCTTTTCCAAACACTCCTCCTGAAACATGAGATGTTCCGTGTTTCCCCGACGTCTCTGGTGAATCGTGTTAATGTTGTCGTTTGAATCTTAAGGTTGAGCCTCGCGCTCTGAACGCTGAGTGCACGTCCGTGTTTGACACACACAGGCTGCTGTGATCATGAACTCTGTCCCGTGTTGTGCAATCCTGGTTGAAAAGCATCTATACAGACAAATACTGAATAAATATTTTTGCTACCAACCAAGTGTTTGTGTTGGTTTCTCTTTGTCTCTCACAGAGTGATGCAAACCTTCACACAGAGCATTTAAACGCTTTATTTGGATTTCACACATAGTCAGAGTGTTTGTCTCGACACATGCAGCCTCTTAAAATCTGATGAGTCCTGGAGGACTTGGTGCTGGACGGTGGTCGGCCGTGTCGTCTCAAACCGCTTCACTCGTAGTAGAAGCTGGCAGTGACCGTGAAGACGTCCGACGAGCCTTCGTACGGCGTTATGACCGGCTGCAGGCCTTTCAGCTCTTTGTAGTGGCCAAAGTGTTTGATCCTGTAGGAGCCCGCCGAGGCTGTCGGGGGAATCTGCCACTCCACTGTGGCGTTACTCTGCCAGTTTGACCCCTTCAGCCAGTGAAACCTGCAGCAAGACAAGTGACTTTAACTCCTCAAAGGACCCTGGAGTTAAAAGAGGAACGTCTGCAACGTGACTTTAGTTTCAGTTTGTATGTTTTATGATTACAGCTCATGAAAATCAGAAATCCAGGTTCCAGAATATTTAGACTTTGTGTTCTTTCAGAGAGGACACTTAACCACACCCTTGTCTACCTTACCTGTAGACAAAGGTGCCGGGTCATCTGCTGGTATTGGTACTGGTTGCCGATTCCACCTTCTCACAGTGCCCAATACTATCAAATAGTTTGATAATATTGTTAGTGTTTCTGATTGGTCAGGAAACTCACCTGACCTGAACCCTGCAGACACAATCAGAAAGTCTGGAGTGGACGAGAAACACTCGACCAGCAGCAGCACCACAGGCTGACGAGGGACTCAAACCAAGTACTGAGTGTATAAATACACAAACATTTCTGTCTGCAAATCCTTTTTTGATCAATCAAAGGAAATATTCTAAAAATCAAAGGTTTTTTTTGCCGATTTTCATGAGCTATAGACCATGTTTTTTAAATAAAATTACAAAAGAAGGTTTTTTTGTTGTTTTTAAAATCCTGATCAAATTTTTGAGCTGCACAGCTACACATTAATCTACCTGGTCTCCCATGATGCATCATTGTGGACAACCTCCCAGGTTTCTGTTCTGTTGTCAAAAATCTCAACAGTGACAAAAGTTTTATCCCTCTGCAACAAACGAGAGGAAGAGGTCAGAAAGACGTTTAAAGTATACTAGAAATGCTGGATAACAATGCTAAGCTAACAGTGGCTGAAACACTAGGATACAGGAGGATGAAGAAGAAGAGTTCTTACAATATCTCCAGAGTTTCTCGGGTTCCCTGCTACAAATGTGACAGTCACAACATCACCCTGAAAACCACATTAAATATTTAAGACTCATTTTGTCCACATAAACACAGAGCGGTGTCATCAGCGTGGACCCTGAGGAACACAGTAACAGTGTGAAGGTGTTTCCTACCTGTCTATAAACGGGGTAAACCTGCTCCAGGACGTCTCCAAAGCTCATATTCTCAGGTTTTCTGTCAAAGAGCGCCAGGGGCACAAAATTAAAGAGGTTCTCTGTGAAGAAGGGAGGCTGAGGGCCGGCTGGCAGCTCTGAGACTCTGTCCTGGAAGCAGAAAAACATGATTAATATTAGCAGGTAGTGTTACATAGGATTGGCTTCACACTGCAGTGAGGGTCTTCTGTTGACTGTTTGCATCCGATTGTTGGTCCTGGCTTTATGAAATATTTCTGCTACAACCTCATTCATTCAAGAGTCTTTATTTGTCACATGCGTAGTTATACGAGTACAACACAGTGAAATGTATCCTGACTGTGATCAAACCTTTTCACTGTTTCATCTGATGTTTCCACCTCACATGAAGTAAAACATGTTCAGATTGCGCGTATGACAAGTTTGACGGATGTTTAGGCATCTGAGTTTGCTTCAGTTTCATGTTTTATCTCAATCATCTTTATATTTGGAAAATATTTTCCTGTGATTTTCTTTTGTATAGATTAAGTAACATGTAAGCAACATTACAGAATAATTCCTGTGTTGAAATATTCTCCTGCTCTTATTGTTTCTCTGGCAGAGAGAGAGAGTAGGTCTCACACTGCAGCCTGTTTCAGAGGATAAACTGGTGATAAATCTGCTGTTTAAACTGAGCTCTGTGGGCTCTTTCTGAACTCGTTTTCTTTCACTAACTGTTCTGAGCATCGAGGGAAGCGTGACCCCGTGTTTCCAGTGTGCTCATTAATGCTGATGAAAGGTGTAATCCATTCACACCTGAGCGATGGCTCGGGCCAGGCCTCGATACTTTTGCAGGTAGGCACTGAGCGTGTGCGGGCCGTATATGGTTGAAGCGCCTTCATACCGTTGCACCTGAAGAGAGACAATCAGAGTAAGTTTCCACCCTGCTAAATGTCCATTAATATACACACACACACACATATATATATATATGTGTGTGTGTGTGTGTGTGTAGACACACACACACATATATACGCTGAACAAAAATATAAACGCAGCACTTATGTTTTTGCTTCCATTTTTCATGAGCTGAACTTAAAGATCTGAAACATTTTCTACAAACACAAAGGACCCATTACTCTCAAATATTGTTCACAAATCTGTCTAAGTCTGTGTTAGTGAGAAGTTCTCGTTTGCCGAGATAATCCATCCCTCCTCACAGGTGTGGCATGTCAAGGTGCTGATTAGAAAGCATGAATATTGCACAGGTGTGCTTTAGACTGCCCACAATAAAAGGCCACTCTGAAATATGCAGTTTAATCACACACCACAATGCTACAGATGTCGCAAAATGGTAAATGGCCTGTGTTTGTGTCATGGCCCTGGGTCATGTGACCCAGTATTCTGAGTTTCTTGGTGTTTTTGTTATTCTTTTTAGTCTAGTTTCATTTCAGTTTATCTAGTTACGTTCTGCCATGTTTCATGTCCAAGTTTTCTTTGTTTGTCAAGTTCAAGTCATGTCTGGGTCTCCTTATGTTTCCTGTTTTATTTTGAAAGAGCTTTGTGTTGTGTGTTTATTGTATTTAGTTTCACGTGTCCTGTCATTATGTTAATTGTTGTCAGCCGTTTTCCCCATGTGATTCTACTTCCTTTGATCATTCCTTATGTGTATTTAGTCTGTGTGTTTCCACTCAGTCAGTGTCAGATCGTCTGTTAACCTCACAACAGTTTTCATAAGTTTACTCCATTGTTTCTCTGTGTTTTCTAGTTTACTCAGTGTTCATAGTTTGTCACTGAGTGTCTCAGCCCTTTTGTTAACACAGTGTTCATAGCCTCCTTAGTTTCCCTAGTTCCATGTTTTTCGTCTGCAATCAGCCAATAAAGGCTCGCTTTATTTTTGAAACTACGTTTTTGTCTCCACCGTGTCTACCTCTTTCCTCACACCGGCGCACCCCGCCGTGACAGTTTGTATAGCACTTTACTTAGTCCCTAAGGACCCCAAAGTGCTTTACACTACATCCAGTCATCCACCCATTCACACACACATTCACACACTGGTGATGGCAGCTACACTGTAGCCACAGCTGCCCTGGGGCGCACTGACAGAGGCGAGGCTGCCGGACACTGGCGCCACCGGGCCCTCTGACCACCACCAGTAGGCAACGGGTGAAGTGTCTTGCCCAAAGACACAACGACCGAGACTGTTGAACCAGCAACCTTCCAATTACAAGACAAAAACCAGTCAGTATCTGGTGTGGCCACCATTTGCTTCACACAGTGCAACACATGTAATGGAGATGTGTTGCCTGCGTGAGGCAAATGGTGTGCAATGGGCATAGAGTTGATCAGGTTGTTGACTGTGGGCTGTTGGTCCACTCCTCTTCAATACTTGTGCAAAGTTGCAGGAACTGGAACACGCTGTCGTACACGCCGAGCTGAGCGTCCCAAACATGCTTAATGGGTGAGTATGTGGCCATGCAAGAACTGGGATGTTTTCAGCTTCCAAGGAATTGTGTACAGATCCTTGCAATATGGGGCCGTGCATTATCATGCTGTAACATGAGGTGATGGTCGTGGATAAATGTCACAACAATGGTCCTCAGGATCTCAACACGGCATCGCTGTGCATTCAAAATCCCAATAATAAAATGCACTCGTGTTCATTGTCCATAAACCCACCGCCACCATGGGTCACTCAATCCACAACGTTGACGTCAGCAGACTGCTCCTCCACCTGACGCAACGCAAGCTGTCTGCCATCTGCCCTGAACAGTAAAAACATCTGTCAACAGAACGCCTCTCCAACGTGCCAGACGCCATCAAATGTGAGTGTTTGCCCGCTCAAGTCGGTTACGATGACGAACTGCAGTCAGGTCCAGACCCCGATGAGGACGATGAGCATGCAGATGAGCTTCCCTGAGACAGTTTCTGACAGTTTGCAGAAATTCTTTGGTTATGCAAACCGATCGTTGCTCCAGCTGTCCGGGTGTCTGGTCTCCACCTGGTCGACCATCCTGGAGGTGAACATGCTGGATGTGAAGGTCCTGGGCTGGTGAGGTTACATGTGGTCTGCGATTGTGAGGCCGGTTGGATGTACTGCCAAATTCTCTGAAACACCTTTGAAGATGGCTTATGGAGGAGAAATGAACATTCATTTCACAGGCAACAGCTCTGGTAGACATTCCTGCAGTCAGCATGCCAACTGCACGCTCCCGCAAAAGCTGCAACATCTGTAGCATTGTGCTGTGTGATCAAACTGCATATTTCAGACTGCCCACAATATTTTTATTGTGCAATATTCATGCTTTCTAATCAGCATCTTGACATGCCACACCTGTGAGGTGGGATGCATTATCTCAGCAAACGAGAACTTCTCACCTAATTTTACTCTGTGATATTTCATTTAAGTAAAGAAACTGAGTACTTTCTCCAAATCTGACTGTTTCATGTCCAGTTGGATTTATTCACACACTGATTTGGATTTTACAATTTAGCAAATGACTCTAAAAACTACAAATCCCATGAAGTTCAGCATATGTGTACCTGGTATTCTTCATAGGTGGTGATGTAATGAGTGTACACGTTACTGAGGCCTGCAATCACCACCTCCATGTCCTTTAGTGTTCCCTCTGACTCCAGCTCCTGGCTCACAGTAACAACAACACAGTAAAAACACAGTTATAACACAGTAGCAATAACATGGTATCTATAACACGGTAACAACAACAGTAACACCATAGTGATGTGACCTGTAAAGATTCGGTAATAATAACTGTTTTCATATGAAGTGTTGATGTTGTGTCGTTTCTCACCTCTTTGATAGCTTCTCGTAACCTCCGCCCTGACATGGTGCTGTTAAAGAAAAACACATACATATATGCAGCAGAGTGTTATTAATGTGTTATAAGCAGCTGTGTTATCATTGGCTGCATTAACAGCTGTCGGTAAAATGTCATTACGTCATTTCTCCAGGAACAGCTACGACAGCCACAGAGCCGATGGTGATCATCTGAACGTCGACAATCTGAGGATGCCAGGGCAGAGGCCAGTTCATCTGCACAGACAAACACACCACGACAGCCTCTTTATCCATTTTATTTTATTCATTCCACCTCTCAGGTTTTACCTGCTCCTAGTAGATTTTGTGCCCTCTTCTCTTTAATTTAAGCCCAACTTTCTTGTAAGGTTTGAGCTAGTTGGACCTCACAGCCCAGATTTACAGTCCAGGTTATTTCCTGAGACTTACAGTCAAGCCTGTGGGGAGCTGGATGAAGCATCGTAACCTGCATTAGTGTCAGACTGTAGTGATGCACTGACTATGGGTCATTTTCTGACGTGCTCTGATAACCTAAATGTTGGATCCATGTTCATCACAGACTATATTTTGTATGTGTGAGCCTCGCCTCACCTCCCCTGTGCTGAACAGGATTGGTTTGGGATGATGACATTCCTTCGTCTGATTGGACGGTGGGCCAAGCAAAGCGTCTCTGATCCCATCCCAGAAGGGGTCTCCTTCCACAGCGCCTTCACGCACAGAGATACAGAGTTAGGTTATCACAGCCCGTCTCCGCAGGCTTGCAGCCTATTGTGAGCTAAGGGACAGAATCACCTTGGGTGAAGTTCAGGCCTCCGCCTCCATCTGTTGTTCCTGCTGCAAAGCTGTGACCCAGAGCTGGTTTACATGTGCTCGCCTGAAACACAAACACAGCGTAGCTTAGCTTCTATGTGAAATAGAAGCAGGAACGTGCCGGCCACAGCTTTTACCCTGTGTTCACATTAAACAGAAACTAACACATTAAAAGAAGCTGAGTTATCTGTTAGGAGCTGCTGTTTGAACCCACACATCGCAGAACAAGAGAAAACATGTCTGTGAAAAATGAATGAAAGAAGAAAACATTAAAAATTTGTTCCTGGGAAACATGACATCAAATTTTAATTATTATGAATAATTATTAATACTGTTTTTAAATTTCTTGATCTGTGTGTGTGTGTGTGTGTGTGTGTGTGTGTGTGTGTGTGTGTGTGTGTGTGCGCATGCTGACCGTGTGTGTCTCATTGATCTGAACAGTGACATCAGTCATGTTGACCCACTGATGAGCATGATGAATGAAGCCGGTCACCTCCTCGACTGCATTTGCATACAGCTCCTGCAGGGGGCAGCACAACAAGCACACAGTTGTGACTTTGTCACTCGTGGGGATGCTAATCTTTCAGCTTTAAAACAAACATTCATGAAGCAAAGACAAAATCAAGACACAAAAACAATGAATCTTTGTGAGGGTCTGACTTTTGTCCCCATAAGCACCGAGTCCCCACAAAGCTCTTAAGTCACACGTCCCGATATGGCAGTGAATACAAGCACAAAGCTTGTCAGATTTTTTCATCATTACATGACACTGTGTTGTTTTCTGAAACGAGGCACACATACCTTGGCTTTCAGGTAGACGTTGTGTCCGATGATCCGAGTGCTCTCAAACATGTCTTCTCCAGGTCCGGACGCCAGACACATTGTAGTCTGGCAGACACACGTTTATCGGTTTCCTTCTGCAATTTATTAACTATCTTAACGAGTCTGTCTGTGTGTGTGTGTCTGTGTGTTGTGTATTTACCCCTCCTATGGGACAGGAGCTGTTCAGGTAGTCACAGGGCAGCCCAGTGTTCACACAGTATGGTCCTCTGGTGTTCGGAGTGACGTCTCCGAGGTTACTGGAGGAGAAACCAGCAACGAAACTTCCCTGAAACACACACACACACACACACACACACACACACACACACACACACACACACACACACACACACACACACACACACAGAAACACTTTAATTATATACCCAAATAAACCATAACGAGTAAATGTTCAGCTGGAAACTCGTCTTTCAAACACTTTGTTACCAAAATGACCAAAAATGCAAAAAATAATTTGCTTGTTTTATCTTCTGGTTTCTGGTTTTTACTGAGTTTGTGTTAAAAATCACAAACTCTGAGACTCTGAGACTGTGGTCGGGCTTTGATGCAACCTCCTCAGGTTACCTGTCCAGGTAGCCCTCCAGGGTTCTTGTCCTGCTCCAACAGGTAGGAGGCGTAGCCCATGTTGTCGCTGCTCACCATGCGGTTGGTGTAGTTCATGCTCACTGCATGGACAGCAAACCAGCTGCAAGCAGCAAAGCTCAGTAAGAATAATGATAGTAATAAACGATGGCAGCATTACTGAAGGAGTGCTGTGTGCGTTTGTACCTGATCATACCGATGCCGTCTCCATCCTGATCGGTGAACTTCAGCACCAGCACCTGTTTGTCGGTGTTCCACTTATACCTGAAAGATCAATAACACGAACACCTGATCAAATCAGCCAATCGTGTGGCAGCAGTGCAGGTGAGGAGCTGCAGATGTTTCCACCAGCCTGTCTCTGTGAGAGTTTAGGAAGCTTTGAGCTTTACAGAGGAGAACGTGCCTTCAGGCTGTAAAGACTAGAATGGCTCTCCTTATGCTGTGGAGCTGATCTATAGAAGTGACAGCAGAGCTGCAGGGATGTACTGATAGAAACAAACCGATAAATCATTCATTATTATCTACCTGCGCCTCTCCTCCTCGGGGTTGTTCAGGTACGAATGAGGACTTCTGTTCAGGCTGCTGTCGTCCAGCTCTCCTCTGTTCCTGTAGATCCTGCCGGGCCTCATGTTATTGTGGGCTATGTCTATACTCTGGAATCAGCGTTTCAATTATGAGTACACAGTTCATCGGTACAACCTTACCCTGACAGATAAACGTTTCTAATAAAAGTAATCATGTAGTGCATTCTCCTATCCCCCCTGAACTACCCAGTGTGTCTTTGCTGTGCAGTTCCTGCAGCTGCCACCAGATGTCACAAAACACTTACTACGTGTTAATATGAGCCAAATGTGGATTATATTAAAACAAACACTCATTCAGCCAGGTTGGATAAAAAAAAGGGAATTCTTGGTAGAAGAATAAGAGCTGATTAGGAACACATAGGAATGTGTGGGAGTTTACTGTGGTTCATCAAAAAACACACACACACACGCACACACACACACACACGCACCTTAACAATGCCATTGACCAACGGCTCGATGGCAGCCTTCATGTAACCGCCTGTGATCATGAACAGCGTGTACTGGAAATATCCGCCGGGTCCACAGTGAGTGTGAGTCCCACTCAGAACAACGTTATCCTGCCGGTATAGATCCCCGTACTTCACCTGCAGTGCCTGCAGAACCTACACACACACACACACACACGTACTGCTTTATGTGCTTTGTAAAGACTTCTAACATGAGACACACTGGTCCCCACAAAGACAGATGCGCAAGTCACGCACACACAGCAGTGATCAGAGGATAATGTCTCCACACATCTGTGAGACCTTTAACCTCCTAAGACCCGAACTCTTCCACGGCATGCATTTTTAATTTCTCTTTGATATTTGGGCACATTGGGGCCCGATGAATGTAAAAACAAAGAATTAACAGATTTTTTTTAACCTTATTTTTGTTTTTAAGAAAAATGAGAGCCACATATGAGGATATTCGTTTAAAATTTTGATAGAACAGTAGCAGTATAATGTCCTCGTAAGTGGATATCAGGCCCTTGTAGAGCAAAATTGAGTATTTTAGTCTAAATAACCCAAAATGTGATGTCCACATATGTGGACGCCAGGTCCTAGGAGGTTAAGACTCTCTGTTGATGTCGATGCATCATCCTTGAGAACAACAAGAACAGCGGTGAAACTACAGCATGAGGTTAGCTGAGGTAACACCCAGCGGGGGCGGGGGCTCCCAGCGCTGATCCCAGACCCAGATAAATGGGAAAGATTGTATCAGGAAGAGATTCAGTGTAAAATCTCTGATAAACATGCAGGTCATAAAGAAGTCCATCAGAGGGAGCGCTCAGAGTCAGAGAGGCTGACATGGTCTGAGCACGTGCAGAGGAGGGAGGGTGGAGGATGGAGGTGCAGGCAGGATGAGGAGAGGAAGACCTCAGAGGAGAGGGATGTAGTGAAGGAGGACATTCAGACGGTGGCTGAGAGAGAGGAGGATGCTGGGATAGCAGGAGGTGGAGGCAGATGACCTGCTGAGGAGACCCGCTTCACCCCAGAAAGTAAAACTTTGAATAGAGTGTGTGTGTGTGTGTGTGTGTGTGTGTGTGTGTGTGTGTGTGTGTGTGTGTGTGTGTGTGTGTGTGTGTGTGTACGGGTTCGTACTATCCTGGTGGGGACCAAAATCTGACTTTTACTATCCTGGTGGGGACTTTCTGCACCGTGGGGACCAAAATCCAGGTCCCCTTGGGGTTGAAAGCAATTTTCACACTCAAAATGCGGTTTTACTGTCAGGGTTACAATTAGGTTATGGTTAGGTTTAGGGTAAGGGTTAGGGTTAGGCATTCATTTTTAATGGTTAGGGTTAGGGTAAGGGGCTAGGGAAAGCATTATGTCAATGGGATGTCCCCACGAGGATAGCAAACCAGACATGTGTGTGTGTGTGTGTGTGTGTATGTGTGTGTGTGTGTGGTCACCTCGAGTCGGAGCCTCTGTGAAACCATTCCTATGTCTGCTGTGACGAACACCACCCTGCGCTTGCCGTCATCGACGATGAAGGCTCTGCTGTACAAACGGGTGTGTATGCCTGCAGCCGTCTGCTGAGGGTTTGCATAGCCCATCTAAACCCACACACACACACACATTTAAACCTTCTCAGCAGGTGAGATTAATGAAGTTTCACAGTGAACACAGTGAGTGGGCAGCTCGCGTCTGCAGGATCACAGACGTTCACACAAATGTGACTGTGGTACCTGAACACACACACATGTGAGCTGTGTGTCTTTCTCTTCTAAGACGATGTAAGTCATGCTGGGTATAAGACGTGTTTCATGCCAGAACCCAGACTACAGACAGATAATCCTGCTGCTTCCAACAGATTCTATATGTTCATATTCACTAATGTTTTTATGACCGCTCAGCGTTCGGCACTTAGACCATAAAGATTATCAGTCCAAGCACACCCAGTCGGACCGGAGCGGCAGACTTTGGAGTTTGTTCTCTGCAGGTCCTCTGCTGCTGTTTTCATCTGCACTCATTTACATGTCAAAGTTCTGGGTCTGCTCCACAGGAAGTCCAATTCCCATCGCCTGTGGTTGGTTGAAGTTGAGGAATGTCATTCAGTTGTGAAGGTCTCGGGTGCCATGCAGCTTCCAGTGAGCAGCTCTGATGCTGCTGGAATCAGAAATAGTTTGATTGGCAGAGATCGGGTGGAGGTGGGCTGCAAAGCGGCTTGCAGAGGCAGCAGCAACTACTGACTACTGACTATATACCGTGGAAAAAATGAACAGTAACTTGGCTAACTGTTACTTCCCCAGCTGTTCTCTGAAGTTCTGAAGAAGAACTCCAGAGAACAGCTGTGACCCACCTGCAGAAGCCCGGAGAACTGTTGCTCAACAGCACTTTAAAAATAACCACAAGGTCTGCCTCTGTAGAAGCAAAACATAAAGAACTGAGCTGTGGCTCAAGATCTTTGCACAGTTCTGTGCACATACGGGTGACTTCATGTTAAACGCAGCACGAATCCCTGAAGGCAGCATGAGTGAGTTTGTGGTACTGACCATAGGGACATCAGCCGGCGGTCCGGTGCAGTCGGCTCGGCCCACGCCGATCAGGTAAGGTGTGTGCTGAGGGGGCGGAGTCTCTGGATCTGACAGGACGACAGATTTGAATTCATTACGACCTCAGATGTTGGTAATATTTTCATACTTTAGATTTGCTGTGACAACACTGAGAATGAACCTGATTCAGTGTTTTATAATTCATCTAAAATAATCAGACAGCAGTTTGTGCCACAAATCACTGAATCTGACCAATCACATAAAAGCAGAAGCTCAATCAGGAAGTAAACGGTACATCTGCATTCATGTGGCGCTCTTTAAGGTGCCGGTCTGTAAACATGGATGTTTAATGGGTTTAGGATCGTCCCCATAGTAACAGTTGGTCGGGGCGTGTCGAGCCATTGGATGGTCGATGAAATTTGAATCATAGCTGCTGAAACATAAAACAGACACGTGTTGGGGATTTATGCACAAACAAAGTTTCCTATTAACTGTTATGTTTATTAGCATTAACAAGCACTCAGAGGACAGCTCCGCCCTGACCTGACCCTAACCTTTGACCTGTGACCTTGTGACTAAAATGGTGCATTTTATCTTTGGCTTCTATAAACTGCACAAACTTGCAGATATATTCATGCAGTGTGTGATTATGATGTCATATTAAAACAATAAAAAGTGCTGGTCAGCTCTCTCAATGCCATTTCATATGATATTGACTCCATATGGTTCTCAAAGTTTTTCAAGGTCAGTTTTGACCTTGGACGCTAACAATGAAGGTCAAATGTTTGACCAGCGTGGGCACTCGTGTCCCCGGGACCGTGGTTATGAAGATTGAAGACAATTCTTAAAAGATTGTGGGTAACACAGTTTTTACTGATTTTCATATTTGCTGTGACCTTTGACCTTGACTCGATGTCACCACAGTGAAATCAGCTGGAGCTGTTGTTGGTATCTACCATCACACAAAATTTGATCATTTTATCTTGGAAACTGTGGATGCTAGAGTGCTAACAGACAAACGGACGAGCAGAACCAAGGACGTCCGTCCTCCAAACACGCTGTCGCAACAAAGTCGACAAAGCTCCGAGTACACGACAGGATGAACGTCTGAGGTTTTATCGAGTAATTTCTCACCTGTGTGCTTTTCCCTGGTAACGTACAGGACGATGAGCGAGATGCACACGCCGGTCATAACGACGAACATGACGCCGAGCGTCACTTCCAGAGCTGAAAACCCACAGCACAGCGACTTCCTGCTTCCCATTCTGTCTGTAGGAAACACACTGAAATGATTTTACCTTTCAGAGCTTCATATCATCAAAAACACAATAATACAAGAAGAAGAATTTCAGAGTCCGATCTTCTCAACGTGTTTGAAGAAATGAATCATGGGAACAACAATCCGTCTGTCTGATGACTTCAGAGCCGTTGATGCTCATCAGGCTAAAGACCAGACTCCATAAATCTGCCTCAGACCTTCATCAGGTTCTTCCATTAAAGGTTAGACAGCCAGAGTCCGTCCACGAGTAGAAACCAGCAGCGAGGTTTCACAGATCAGACACTTCAGATCATTTTGCACATTAAATCAATCAATCAATTTTTCTTCTGTTTGTTTACTTTGTTTCTCTTTTTCTGCTTTTTGGGGAAATATAGAAAAGAGTTCACAAACGTTTCCAGCTACACGTGGAAGGAAACTTCATATGATTTCTTTGATTTATTTGTTGCAGATGAAAATGATTATCTTTTAAAGCAGGTGACCGTCTCTGAGACTAGCCGAGGTTAATCCGAGTCTCCATCAAGCTCACGTCCGACAAACGCTCGCATTCAGGCGCGAGACGAGAGACGAGCATAAAGACACGACTCACCTGGAGTTGGAGCTTCAGAGAAAGTGTCTGTTCTGACAGTCTGACAGCTCGGCTCTTATCTCTCTGATAAACACGAGTCTGCGGGTAAAAAGCTCCAAAGGTTAGCACAAAGGTAAATCACAGATGCTGATCGGCGATTCCAGATAAAAACAACCTCGATGGTAATAAGACAATAAATTTGTTCCACCTGTTATCAGACTGATACTTTGAGTTTGATCTCTCAGCACCTCGAAAACAGCCGTTGAACTTATCTCAGCTTGAGGATCGCTCACCTGCTCGTAGTACAGACGTCAAAGCAGCTGAAGCTCATGTAAAGGTAAACATGTGACAACATCACAGTGAGATCCTCAAATAACAGGGTGTCCAACATGGGGCCAGGAGCCCACATCTGACCTGCCAAAGGTCTAATGCGGCCCAGCAGATGGAACCTCAAATATTCTTCAATAAAGCACGTTTCTGCTCCTCGTGTAATAACAGCTGGGGTACTACTCGAGCCTTACACTGCAAGGGAGTTAACATATATCTATTATATACAGGAAGAGGGTGATAGACCATCTGAAGCAGTTATAACAAGACAAGGCTGTTGACCGGACCTCATACCACAGGCTGTACCCAGGGGAGTCTACACCAAGTCTGTGTGGTTTACTGAAAATACATAAACAGGGTGCACCTTTAAGACCGATTGTCTGCATGATCAACTCTGTGACCTATAACATCTCCAAGTTTCTGGCTTCGATCCTCAACCCGCTGGTGGGCAGCTCTGAACACCACATCCAGAACACCCTGGATTTTGTTGAGAAGGTGAGAGATGTCATTATGGAGGCAGATGAAACCATGGTCTCGTACGACGTTACATCTCTCTTCACTTGCATCCCAGTCATGGAAGCGTTGGAGGAAGTCCGTAAGAGATTACAGGATGACACCAACCTCAGCAACAGGACCACTCTCAGCATCGACCAAGTGTGTTTGACCTGTGTCTTCATTCCACCTACTTCACATACAAGGGTCAGTTCTACAGGCAGAGACATGGGTGTGCCATGGGCTCCCCAGTTTCACCCATCGTGGCCAATTTGTACATGGAAGAAGTGGAAAAGAGGGCTTTGCTATCCTACCCTGGAACACCACCAAGCCATTGGTTCAGGTATGTGGATGACACCTGGGTGAAAATCAAATCTCAGGACGTACTACACTTCACGGATCACATTAACTCGGTGGACCGATACATCAAATTCACCAGGGAGGATATGAAAAGTGGCAGGTTAGCCTTCTTAGACTGTGAGATTTCCATCAGTAATGGGGGACATCTAAAAGCTGACGTGTACCGTAAACCTACACATACGGATCAGTATCTAAGGTTTGACTCTCATCATCCACTGGAGCACAAACTGGGTGTCATCAGGACGCTACAACACACAGCGAACACCATCCCCACTGACACAGCGGCCGGGGAGGCAGAAGAACATCAAGAAGGCCCTGAGTAAATGTGGTTATCCCAGCTGGACTTTTGTCAAAGCTGGAAAGGCTCCTAAAGAAAGCTCCAGCCGATCCAGGAGAGAAGGACAACCGCTGACTAAGAGAAAACCTGTAGTGATCCCATATGTGTCAGGAGTATCGGAGCAGTTGAGACGCATTTTTTCTAAACACCAGGTCTCTGTGGCTTTTAAACCCCAAAACACGCTGCGCCAAAAACTGGTCCACCCAAAGGATCGGGTCCCCCGACACAAACAGAGTAACATAGTGTACGCTGTTAAGTGCAGGAGGATTGTCAGGATTTATACATCGGGGAAACCAAACAACCTCTGGCTAAGTGGATGGCACAACACAGAAGAGCTACCTCGTCAGGCCAGGACTCTGCAGTCTATTTACACCTACAGGCCAGTGGACACTCTTTCAATGATGAGGATGTACACATCCTGGCTACAACTGTGGTTTGCCTGCACCAGTGTGTGAATGTGAGAGTGAATGAATAGTGGAATTGTAAAGCGCTTTGAGGGTCTCGAAAAGCGCTATATAAATGGTATAAATGGTATAAAGGGTACATCTGTCACCATCTTACAATGCTGTGATTGCAGCCATTATAGCAGTAATATTATACCCAGAGATAAGGTCTGTAATCAAAGGAAATGCAATAAACAGAAAATACAGCAGTGTAAAAACAGCCGGAGCATGCGCTGCCACGGCGCAGGCTGTTAACGAGTTTCACGGTTTCTGCTCTGCACGTTTGTTAATTATGTCAAAAGATCACTTTGTGTCGCAGCTGTCTGCTGTCTGCAGCTGGGCCGTCATAAAGTTTGGAGAAGATAAAGCATGAATGAAAAATGTGTTCATACACCAGAGGAATCTAAACAATCCTCATCAACACTCTGCTTCATAATCAGTCAGCAAACAGACAGACGTGCTGATAAAATCCTTCTTTGTTGTTATTATACAGTTGTTTCATAATTACTCTGAAGGACAGAAGCCATAAAGCAGACATGTCACAGGTGTAAGACACAGACGGAGCGGTGAACTCAGAGCTGCAGGGCAGTGTGGGAGTGTCGGTGGACCATAACATTACCTCTGCTGTGCTTTCTGTGGGACAGCAGTCGTTATTCCAGGGAACACTGAGGCGTTCCCACACGCACATCATGGAATGTTCAAACTTGTTTACACGGGTTATGTCACGTTACAATATGATGGTTAAAAACTAAAAAACTAAGTTAAACTTACTTATGAGAACTATGTTAGGACAGTTTATTTATTACAAGTACGCATTACTAAGAATAACTTGATGTATCTGACTGTTTACAAACTGACAAACATTAAGTTCTACTAAACTAAAAACAATTTGTGGTAACTTTTTTTTACCATCCTTGAAATTTCTAGAACAACACTTATATTAATATAACACTGAATGCAAATATGAGTCATTTTTGACCAGGACATGTCCTTCAACGCACATATTAAACAAATATGTAAGACTGCTTTCTTCCATTTGTGCAACATCTCTAAAGTTAGAAATATCCTGTCTCAGAGTGACGCTGAAAAACTAGTTCATGCATTTATTACTTCCAGGCTGGACGACTGTAATTCATTATTATCAGGAAGTCCTAAAAACTCCCTGAAAAGCCTTCAGTTAATCCAAAATGCTGCAGCAAGAGTCCTGACAGGGACTAGAAAGAGAGAGCAGATTTCTCCTGTATTGGCTTCCCTTCATTGGCTTCCTGTTAAATCCAAAATTCAAAATCCTGCTCCTCACATACAAGGTCTTAAATAATCAGGCCCCATCTTATCTTAATGACCTTGTAGTACCATATCACCCTATTAGAGCACTTCGCTCTCACACTGCAGGCTTACTTGTTGTTCCTAGAGTATTTAAAAGTAGAATGGGAGGCAGAGCCTTCAGTTTTCAGGCCCCTCTTCTGTGGAACCAGCTTCCAGTTTGGATTCAGGAGACAGACACTATCTCTACTTTTAAGATTAGGCTTCAAACTTTCCTTTTTGCTAAAGCATATAGTTAGGGCTGGACCAGGTGACCCTGAATCCTCCCTTAGTTATGCTGCAATAGACGTAGGCTGCCGGGGGATTCCCATGATGCACTGGGTGTTTCTTCTTCACTCACTATGTGTTAATAGACCTCTCTGCACTGAATCATATCTGTTATTAATCTTTGTCTCTCTTCCACAGCATGTGTTTATCCTGTTTTCCTTCTCTCACCCCAACCAATCACAGCAGATGGCCCCGCCCCTCCCTGAGCCTGGTTCTGCTGGAGGTTTCTTCCTGTTAAAAGGGAGTTTTTCCTTCCCACTGTCGCCAAAGTGCTTGCTCATAGGGGGTCATATGATTGTTGGGTTTTTCTCTGTATCTATTATTGTAGGGTCTACCTTACAATGTAAAGCACCTTGAGGGAACTGTAGTTGTGATTTGCCGCTTTATAAATAAAATTGTGAGATTATAACAGTGATGGCAATACAACTGTTTGATGTTCTGAACAGTGTCTAGGATGTTGGCTCGTCTACTTATTTGTTAACTATTCTATTTCAATTTAATTCAATTCAATGAAACAAAGTCTCAGATTTAATTATTCTGAAACTAAGTTTAGGCTTACCACAACATTGTTTTATAGTTACTGATATCATCAATATAAACATATTTATCGTTCAGTCACAAGTGCAGTCTCTAGTTTAAACAACACATTTGTTTTTTATTCCAACACAGGAGCTGGAATGTTGTAATATTTGAAGAATGGTTTGTTTCCAGTCCAGGCATTACTGCCTGAATGACTGTCATGGATTGAGGTGATTCAAATGTAAGTGCAGAAGAAAGTCTTTAACTTCCCTTCAGCACAGTGGCAGTGGATGTGGGTTGGAGAGTCAGTGAGCTTGAACCTGACCATCTTCACTGACCATCTGTGACGGAGGACTCATCTCTCCTGCTGTCCTGCAAGCAAACAATCAGATCTTTAGATCACCAACTTATTTCCTTCCTTAAACATATTTTTCAGCATTTACTATAGAACAGACCCTGATTTAGACGATCTCAGGCTCCCTCCCCACCGGAGAGGTGACATTCAGTGTCCGACTTGTCAGTGTGGATCGCCCTGACCACCACCTCACTCACAATAATGTCATGAAAGCACATTTTTAAAAAGGGCTATGCAAACATAGACAATAACTTTCACTCTGAGGATCTGCAGAATAATGTGGGCACAAAACAAATTTCAGTGATCTAAGACTTGCAGACTTCACTATATACAGTGCAGACAGTGTGGACCCTCTAAGTCTGTGGGATGTGATCTTTGAATAAATGCAGACCAAACTGTCGTTGTTTGTTTACTTCCACAGCGTGTCTTGTAGACTAACAGTAACAGTATTGTAGAAATTCATTTCACCGAAACAATAACGTGGCGCACAGTGTGACGTCAAAAAAGCACACCTTTGACGCTGCGTTTTCTCCGTTTTTCTCGTCCACACGTAAACACAAAAACTGAGTTTTCAAAAATATCCACCCTGGCAGGCATTTTTAGAAATCTCCGTTTTCAGTGACTGAAAACGCCGTTTACGTATGGACGAAAGGTGCAAACGCATAGAAAAATCTGCGTTTTCAAAAATACCCGGGTACGTGTGGACGTAGCCTTAACTGGAGTCATCAGCAACAGCAGAGAGCAGTCACATCTCAGGTCTGATAACAGAAGACAGGAAAAGATCAGGAAAGAAGCAACTTCCCCAAACCAGCTAACAGGTGAGCTGCTCTGTGTTGGTACAGGGCACTGAAGATGATAACAGTGGGTGGTACAGAGTACAGCATGTCCAGAGAGACAGACTGACTATTTTGGTGGTCTCTGTGTCCCACAGTGTCCTGTGGTATGATGGGAGGAGGTGCGCTGCGCAGAGGTGTGTGGGACTGCACTCTGATCTGCTCGTGCATGTGCAGGCAGGATCATTACTGAGAGATTTCCATGCAGCACTTTCTGTAAGTTTTCTGAGGAAATCAAATCTCTCAGCAATGATAACCAAACACATCTACACACGTTACAACAGTAACTCACTCCTTCCTTAAACGGACTCTTTAGTTCAGTCAGTCAATCATTCGTTTGCACAGGTGCTCTGACGTGTTTGCTTTATGGTTTGATTCCTTCAAAGGTGAACAGACACAGAGGGAGCGATGCAATCAGAGCTGCAGGGCACTGTGGGAACGCCTGGGACCAAAACAGCGAGTGCAAAGTTCCTAAGAAGTGATTACTGCTGATCTGCTTTCTGTGGGACAGCAGCCGTTATTCCAGGGAACACTGTAGGTGTTCTTACATGCACAACATAACCTGAAACGTTCAAGCTTGTTTACACAGATGTTGTTTTTTTTTCTTTGTTTGTTTGTTTTTGCCTGTCCCATTTGGTTCTTTAGCCGTCAGAATTTATGTCTGAAGGTCAACAAAGATGACCAACGGATTTACTTTACCAAGTGGATCATCACGGCCTTGCCATATTGGTCCATTTGATCGACCTTTGTTGTTATTATTTATTTTATTTTATTTTATTTTATTTTCAGTCATTACAGACAGGACAGACATGACTGGGGGATAAGAAAGGGAGGAAGAAAGATGAAGGAACAGAAAACAGAGGGGAAGAGAGACAGTGAGAAAGGGCACTTAAAAAGAAAAAATATCTCCTGGATCACCTGTTGAGAGAAAAAAAAGAGAAAAAATAGAGATCAGCATAATAAACACAGCACCATTGCATTAATCCAGCTAAGTGTAAATAACAGTAAATACTAAATAATGAATGTTATTGTGCAGCACGCAGGACCGACAGCGCACAGTGTGCTTTGAGGTCGCAGCCAAGAAAGGTGTAGTTTGTGTCTATGAACAGTGTGTAGATGAGCTGCGGAGAGATCCAGATGACGAGTCACCCAGCAGCCATGGAGCAGAGACCAGAGGGGGCTGTAGTGACGTGCCCGCGGGCTCTGCCAGCAACCAGCAGCACCAGAGTGAACCGAGCCCCAGGCCCAGAGGCCAAGGGCCCCCCACCCCCCTGGAAGAGGCCCGAACGAGCCACAGGTGCCAGACCCCGCCAAGCAGCCACCGGGAGTGAGCCGGTACATATATGAGCGCCCAGCCCCGAACACCAAGAACCACCAACACACCGACAGCCAGTAACCAACGTCCGCCAGCACAGACCCTCCCCCAGCCCTGCTCCACGCAACCACGAGGAAAACACCATCCAAGAGCCACCAGAGCCCCTAATCAGGTCATGACCACAACTCCAGGGTTAGGCCCTCCAGGGATAACGCCCCTAGGGACTCTCCAGATGCCCTAAGCGTCCTCCACATCAACCACAATAGTAACGGTGGGACCGAACTACGACCCTCCACCCCCGCTAGGTGATGGAGCTGATCAAAGAAGCCCAGAGGGATTAATCTGATGTGGTGGCAGAGGCTGTATCAAGACTAATGTAATCTAATAGATAATTTCTATACTGGTTAGAATTAAGATTATTTTTATTTTTCCAGTTCATGAGGACTGTTTTCTTGGCTATGCATAGGGCAGTGAAAACCATGTGGGCTATATTCTTTTCTGTAGTGACATTATCTAAGCTGCCCAACAAACACACTAAAGGGGAAGTTGGAATGTTACATTTCAGACACTTCGATAAGTCTTCACATATCTCACGCCAAAACTTCTGAACTGGTGGACAGAACCAAAGAGCGTGGATATAATTGTCCGGTGAATTGGTTTGGCAGTGTGAGCAGTTGTTGGTAGACGTAAAGCCCATCTTGAACATCCGATGACCAGTATAGTGCACTCTATGTAGTATTTTGTATTGAATTAATTGCAAACTGGGATTTCTGATCCATTGAAAGGTTTTTAAGCAAATCTGAGACCAGAAGTTTTGGTCTAAGCTGACTGATAAATCCACTTCCCATTTTGCAATAGGAAGTGATATTGATTCATCTGTTTTAGAAAGTGTTCTGTATATTTTAGACACTAATTTGGGGGTTTTAGAGTAAGAAATTGAACCACACTTGGTGGTGTTTGTAGTTCAACTTGACCCGGTTTAAATCTCTTTTTTACTATGGATTTAATTTGTTGATATTCTAAAAATCTTTTCTTGTTGATCCCATATTGTGTAACTAGTCTGTCAAATGGAATAAATTCGGTTCCTTCTAATATATGTTCTAAGTATTTGATTCCTTTACCACTCCAATCTGAAAAGTTTATCATATTATTGTTTTGTAATATGTCAGGGTTGTTCCAGATAGGTGTACGTTTGCATGGGATTAATGAAGACTCAGTTATTTTTAGAAACTCCCACCATGCTGTCAGAGAAGAGCTGATGTTGATGCTTTTAAAACATTCATGTCTTTTGATGTTTGAGCTGATAAATGGTAGATCTGAAATCTCTAGATTATTACATAGTGCCTGTTCTACATCTATCCAAGGTTCATCTAAGAAGGTATGTTTTAGCTATCCTGAGATGAACTGAAGCCTGTTGGCTAAAAAGTAGTGATTAAAGTTAGGCAGATTCAATCCTCCTTTATCCTTGGTCCTTTGTAATGTTTTTAAGCTGATCTTTCCAAAGGAAAGATAAACCCCCTGGGTGGAGGGTCGTAGTTCGGTCCCACCGTTGCTATTGTGGTTGATGTGGAGGGACGGGCTTAGGGCGTCTGGAGAGTCCCTAGGGGCGTTATCCCTGGAGGGCCTAACGCGGGGGTTGTGTTCATGACCTGGTTAGGGGCTCTGGTGGCTCTTGGATGGTGTTTTCCTTGTGGCTGCGTACAGATGGGGGAGGGTCTGTGCTGGCGGACGTTGGTTACTGGCCTGGTAGCCTGGCTGCCCCTGGGTGGGTCTGGGAGGGGCGTGGAGGCTTGGGGGTCTGGGAGTCCTCCGCCCCCGGGCTGGGGCTCTGGCTGGGCCTTGGGGCCTTGGGTCCTGGTTGTTGTGTCACCGGGGTGGTGGGCGGGTGGGTGCATGGGGGCTCAGTTGGGCCTCTGGTGCATTGGCCCAACTGGAGGGCTCTCTAACTGGTGGGGAGGCTGTTACATCTTTGCAGGTGGTCTCCTCTCTACAGGAGCACACTCTGCAGGTGGGGGAGAGATAAAGGAGAGGTGGAGAATGACTCAACCTGGGTGTCTGTTGTCTTGTGTAGTCTGGGAGATGAGTGGATGATGGGGTGGGTGCAGTTTTCTCTGCGGTGGGGTCGGGTGGGCTGCCCGGACTCTGTGGGGCCGGGTGGTGCTGCTGCTGTGGGCCCCTGTCCGGATGGGCCTGGGCCCCCTTGCCCTGGTGGGTTCCAGGGTGTGGGGGTCCCTACTGGGGTCAGCGGGGGAGCTGGCCCCAGGAAGGGGCTGCTTGCCCCTCCCTTTCTTCCTTCCCCAGCCTCAGCTGCCTCCCTCTTCCCGCTCCAACACAACCACCCACACACGCAGGGCTTGGGGTGCAGGTGTGTCACCAGGGTGCAGGGGAGGCATCCCCCCCTCTGTCCCCTTCTGGCCGCCTCTGCCTCAATTTTATTCTGCAACCTAGACATCCACATTACTCACACTCTCATAACACATACATATAGGGGCTTGGGGGTGGGCACGTTATACAGCGCCCAGGGGATGGTCGGTGTATTCCAACCCACCTCTGGCGCTGGTGCCCTACCCTCAGTTTTAAATGCATATAGACACTGAGGGTTTTCGGGAGGAGCCGTGCTGCTCTCTGGCAGGATGCACCATCCCCTCCTGTGTTTTAAATGCACTTTAGAACAGCACGCAGCAACACTACATATGAGCGGGCGGAGGGAGGTTTGGGGTCTTCACTCACCCCCGTTCTGTTAGCCGTCAGGGCTGGGGGGCTGGGAGGAGGTGCTGGCCGTCAGATTGGGGTCTGGGATGCGGGGCCTCCCTGCTACTGCAGATAAGGAGGCGGTCCGCTTTCCTCCAGCCCAGAGAGAAGGGTTACATCTCCTGGGTCTGGGTATGGTTTGCCCCTCTGGGGGCGGGGGTACCTGGACCTGGGATATAGAGTATATTTGGGGAGTGTGATTGTGTGTACAGTGTCTGTTTGTGTCTGTCTCCACGTCGGGTGAGTGCCGAGTATTTGTTTGTGTATATGGGGGTGGGAATGCGAGTTTGTGTCTGCGGGCGCCTGTTCGTCTGTGTCTATATGCCAGCTTGGGTCTTAGACTCCACCTCTCTGGGAACATCTCAGGCTCTCCGAGGTACGGAGGCCTATCTCCCCTCACCACACTCCCTGCCAGTGGCTGATGCCCTCAGATGTTGGTGTGTTGGTGGTTCTTGGTGTCTGGGGCTGGGCGCTCATGTATGTACCCGCTCACTCCTGGTGGCCGATTGGTGGGGCCTGGCGCCTGTCGCCCGGCTGGGCCCCTTCCGGGAGGTGGGGTGCCCTCAGGCCTCTGGGCCTGGGGCCCGGTCCTCTCTGGCACAGCTGGCTGCCAGCAGAGCCCGCGGGCACGTCACTGCAACCCCCTCTGGCCTCTGCTCCGTGGCTGCTGGGTGACCTCTTGTTTGGGGCTCTCAGCTCTTCCCAGGAGGGTGGCACGGTTGCCCCCCTGGTGGCCCTCCTTGGGCCCTCGTATTCTGGGGCCTCTGGATGTCTGGGGCCTGGATCTTATCCATACCTGCTTCATGCCCTGGGGGACGGGGCTATGACTCCCCACACTCCCTAGCAGATCATTACATGGAGAAACCTTTTGAATACAAGCGTGCTGATCCACACAGGTGTTCACAGACACAAACTACACCTTTCTTGGCTGCTACCTCAAAGCACATTGTGCGCTTGCGTACTGCACAATAACATTTAATATTTAGTATCTACTCTTAGCTAGTTTATTGTGATGGTGTTGTATTTATTATGTCGCTCTTTCTTGTTTGTTTTCTCTTCTGTTTTTTTCTTATCTCCATACAGGTGATCCAGGTGTTTTGTTTGTTTGTTTGTTTGTTTGTTTGTTTGTTTGTTTGTTTGTTTGTTTGTTTGTTTGTTTGTTTGTTTGTTTGTTTGTTTTCTTCCCCCCTTTCACACCATCTCTTCTCCCCTCGCTTTCTTTCTTTCATTCTTCCTCCCTGTCCTATCCCCCAGTCATGTCTGTCCCGTCTGTAACAACTGAAAATCAAATCAAATAAATACATAATTATAATAAAGGTCAATCAAATGGACTAATATGGCAAGGCCATGATGATCCACTTGGTAAAGTAAAGCCACTTGGCATCTTTCTTGGCCTTCAGACAACAATTCTGACGGCTAAAGATCCAAACGGGACAAGAAAAAAAAAAGACTTGTTATTACACCACTTATCATTAGTGCATCACTAACAGACTCTGAGCTGTGTGAAAATTACAAAGAAAAGGAGGTTTTCTGCAGAATACCACACCCTGCACTGGAACCTGTTGAATAAGAAACTGAAGATAAGAAAGCTGGACATGTTCAGGTGTGTCTGAGGAGGGAGGTGTTCGTTATCAGCTATAAAATAACCTGCAGGTGTGACGGGACTCTGCAGCTGCGAGCCAAGAAGACTGAGGACTGCACACCTACAGGTAATCAGGGATGCTCTCCTCTCACTCACTCCGTCTTCTGTACAATGAGATGATTTCATTTGACTCTGACATGCTCTTCACGTTCTAAATAGTTTCATCGTTTTTTGGTAAAACAGGTTGTGAAAATTGTCTCATCCCACCCACTTTCTGCAGATTCTGACTCACTAACAAGTTTTTACTGTGATACTGTGACACATGAATCAGAAACACAACTACAGGTGTAGGTCCTGAAACTCGGTGATGACGTGATGATGGAAGTGATCCGAGAGGCAGAGAGGAAGAAAAAGAAATCTGCTAAAAATAACGAATAAAAAAACTGAGAACAGTTAAATTAAGCCTGAATATTGAGTTGTTGGTAAAACACATTTCTCTCAACTCTAAACACAAAACTCAGTATTAAAAATAAATGTTCAAATCATAGTTTCCCATCAAAATAATAATAAGACAAAAGCAGGTGGAATGGATGAAGGAAACATTACTTTGTGTGTGCAGAAAGAGGAAGAGGACACTTTTCACATGAATAAATCATATTTTGAGACATGTAAGCATCTTATTGTCCATGTGATCTTCCTCCTCCTCTTTTATCTACCTGAGGAATCATCCTTGGAATTATATCAGGTTCATCTCAGCAGTCGCGAGTGAGCAGTTTTGATGCATTGTGTTTAAGAACGACCTGGAGGACGTGCCGGAGATGTGAATCAGTTTGGAAAATGTGTTTTGTAGTCACAAGAGATTCACTGAGATCTGCAAATTTTGTCTAATGAGATCAAAACCATTTAAAGATTTAAACACTGACTGAACCTGTTTCAGGACCATGGCTGGAACCATCATGCTGTGATGTCACCAAGATCAGAACTTTGTTTTCCAAAACATGAACGTGGATCAATGTGTGCTGCTCTAGATGGCTTTTAATTTGAAAAGAATGCGAGTGAACTGTGCTGCACGATCAGTTTGGAAATAAATAAATAAATAGATAAATATTTAGTTTTGATGCATTGTGCTGGATTGTTTCTCTCAGGTTGGAGACATGGCCTCAGATCAGGTGACGGTCGCTGCTTTGAGTCGTCCCTTTGCTTTGGGGATGCTCTACGATGCAAGGAGAGATAAACTGAACACAGGTAAGTGTGAATATGAATGAATGAATTACTCACTGGAATCACTTCTGCAGGGGCGTCTTTATACCTTGACTCTGAATAGTGGCACAGATGGCTTCCCTTAGCCTGTTGAATGAATAGATGAAGCAGCTGTTCTAGTAGCTGCTGTGTCACAGAGTCTTTATTAAATGCAGCAGAGTGCAGGTCTGGGCAGGATCCAGACACACGCTCATAAATATAGCAGGAATAAAATGGATTGAAAATCAGCTCAAGGTTCTGGACATTCAGACTTCTGTGGTACATTTCTTCATCAGTGTTGTCATACTGGAGCCTGTTACTGGTATTAGTGACAGCACCAGAGAAGGGCAGTAACGCATAACGGTAATCCAATTATGTTTTTCAAATAATGAGTAAAGTAAGGGATTACTAAAAAAAAAAGTAATTAGATTACTGTTACTTTCCTGTAAGCCAGCTGAATATTTGATTTTATTTATTTCCTGCTGTGTTTGACTTGCATCTATTTGAAAGAGTGTAAACTCAAAAGATCATTCTCTTATTGTATGTGCTGGAATATGCAGACAATAGGTTTAAATGTTAAAGAATTTGTTCTAGTCAAAGACTGTTGCATATAATTACATTTTTGCTTGATGCATAAAGTTAAAAGATTAAAACTAATGAAACAAGTTTTAAAAATAGACTTTTTCACTTGATTACATTTTATATGATGGATTATGCACAAAAACTAGAATTGGGCTGAAAGGTCTGTAGCTTTGTTATTTATTCAGGTTGCACATAATGTTTTTAAAAAGTAACTAAGTAACTAATTACTTTTAAAAAAAGGTAATCAGTAAAGTAATGGGATGACTCTCTTGGAGACGTAATCGGTAATTAGTAACTAATTACTTTTTTCAAGTAACTTGACCAACACTAGACAGTACACACATTTAATACAGTCTTATATCTCTGTTACTTAGAAATGACGCGTCCCTACTGATTAAATCATAGTGCCACTTCTTGTAGTGACGTCATATGATGCAATACTACAAATGTCCAACACCAGATGGCGCCACAGCCTCTGTAACAGCTGATTTCATTCAGTGTATTCAGACTTTTATTCCATAAATACATTTTATTCTGCTAACCTGGGTCACAGGGGCAACAGTGAAACCCAGACCTCCTTCTTCCATGGCCACCTCCTCCAGTTCACCTGGGGTCCCTGGGTCTGCTCCTGGTATGAATTATGTAGGGTCTTTACCTTACAATATAAATGGTGTTGTGATTTAATTAAATTCAATTTCAACTCAGTTTTAATCATACAGTCCAAATCACACCAACAGTCGCCTGAAGGCACTTTATATGTAAGGTAGACCCTGCAATAAGACATACACGAATTTAGAATTTAGTGCTACATAAATGAAATTAAATTGAATAAAATATGACATGGCCAGAAAAATGCCCAGAACACCTCACCCAGGAGGCATCCTGGTCAGATGCCCGAACTACCTCGACTGTCTCCTTTCAATGTGGAGGAGCAGCGGCTCTACTCTGAGCCCCCCTCGAATGACCAGCCACCCTTGGCAGAAAGCGTATTTTCTAAACTTGTAATTACGATCTTGTTCTTTCAGTCACTAATCAAAAGTCATGACTGCAGGTGAGGGGAAGGATGTCAATCACCTGGTAAGTCGTCATTTCCCGCTCACCTTTCCCCTCACTTGAGAACAAGACCCTGAGATATGTTCAAACTTAAAGATGTCCACGAGAACATAGGAACATGAAACATGGAACAGGAGAGCACAGAGGACACAAAACACTAGGGATAATTACAAACAACCCAAAATAAACAAAACCACAGAATATTAATAAATTTAAACATGAACACGGAGTCCACAGACTCCTGACCAGGACACCAGGACACCTTAGGTCGCAGGTCCGGGATTGTTTTTCATGAGATCTGCAGCCGTATGTCTTGGACATTGGGGTAAAGAGAGGAGCTGAGCTGCTCCTCCATTGTTGAGGCCAATAAAAAGAACAGAAACCAAGAGACTAGCAATGATAAATAATGATGAAATCAAAGATTAATAACAACGCAAAACACAAAACCCTGTGTTGCTGATCCAGGACCATGACACCAGACCTTTTATCTGCCTTATTGATAATGACATAACAAAGGGACTACACACACCTGCCCATGAAACAGCCTTTGGGTCAACTGTGCAATTACTTTTGTTCCCTTTAAAAAGAGGGTGGCACATCTTAAGGAGTAGAAACTCCCAGGCCCAGTTTGAATGTGGATATCCTGGAATGAAAGCTGCAGCACTGTGCTGTAAAACTGAGTGTCTGCACATTATGCCCATGTCCATTTTAAAGCTATAATTGGAATATGCTTCAGTAAACAGTTAAAAAACAACACTTGTGTCAGTGTCCAAATATATATAGACCTAACTGCTCATAGACACTGATTATAACATCACATCTAAACCTGTTTTTAAACCAGGCTTTAAAAAACTCCGTACAAGCTTCCATTGGTACTGCAGTTCTTTTCTTGGCACCCTATCACAGGGCTGGCTATCGATTTCAATTTCTATAATTGATTCGAGTCAGATTCACAAAGTCCCGAGTCGATTCAGTTTTGACTCAGACAGAAGTATCACATAGATATAAAAATGTGGATACGTATAAACCAAAGCTGACACTGTGAGACTTCATCAGAGGTGTGAGCATCACAGCAGAGGCCTTTGTGTCAAAGTAACTGAGGATCAAACACAGAAAAACATGAAGGAGATTCTTCTGTCCTCACTTTTTAGCAGATAACCTTGAAAATATTCTGCAGTAGAACAAAAACTTAAGAAAACCATGAATCAGCAGGTGAGCATTACCTGATGCTGCTGAGGTGACAGAGGTTTGATTAGAGACACAGCTGAGAGTTTTGCAGTTTGGCATCATTTTAAAAAGTTTAAATTTCTTCAGTATTGAACAGCAGAAATGAGAATTTCTTGTCAGAAGCTGACAGCACTAAACACAAGATCTGTGAGACGACCCAAAAGCTTGATTCTGTTCATCTGGATATTTTCAGCGGGAGAAACGTTTCATCCTCATCAGGTGACTTCTTCAGTCTCAGCTGACTGCAGGTCTCCAACCTTATAAACAGTACATTTGTATAATGACTGACACCAGCAGAGTCATCAGAAAACTTCTGATGGTGCCCCTGTGTTGCTGATCACCTTGTCAGACATACACTGTGGAAGACACACATATTGTGGTCTTCCTGTAACAACAGGTAACAACAATCCAGGACACCAGAGCACCTGCATCGCTGTTAGCTTATCACCCAGGAGGGTCGGCCTGATGGTGTTGAAAGCACTGGAAAAGTCAAAAAACACGACCCTCACAGTGCTCCAGATGGGTGTAGGCATGATTGAGCAGGTAGATGATGGTGGCCTCAGCGCAGAGTCGGGGCTGGTATGCAAACTGAAGGTGATCCTGATGTGGTCTGATAGGTCGGAGCTGGTCCAGGATGAGTCTTTCCGGGGTACTGGTGCATGACTTGGGAAGTCAGTGCCACAGGCCATCTGTAGCTCTTTTTCAGCATGATGTCACACTGCTGCTCACTGATCATCACTTCACTCTTTACCCTAGCTCCAAAAACTCTTTCCCATATCTGCATGGTGTGGCTCATCAGCTTTATTCTTACTGAATCAACAGAAATGTTAATAATTATTTTCAAAAAACATTTCCTTTTTGTGTTTTCTGCAGATTTCACGCTGTGGGACAGAGAAACAATTAAAAAGTACAGCACTAGGCAGAATCAGGCCAGCACCACCTACGAAATTACTACATCAGACTCCATTGAGACCAAGTCTTCTCTGCTGGATGTAGATACATATTCTAAAACTAGTTGGTTGTGTGGGCTGACTGAAAAGAGTGGGTCTTGCAGCTATCTGAATGACAACAAGGAGTTCAAGAACCAGAGCAGAGTGACGCTTCAGTTCAAAGCTACGACTGCATTTGAACGGCTGGCAATGACTCACCTTGAAGCAAAAACCACACAAATACAAGACGTCATTAAGAAAAGCCGCGCAACACACGTAGTCACAGGCATCCAATATGGGGCAAATGCTTTCTTTGTGTTTGACAGCAAGAAGCTGGAGAGCAGCAGTGTTCAGCAGATAAAGGGCCGCATGCAGGAAGCAGTTAAGATGATCATTATATACAGTTCTGAGGCAAAAGTTGACGTCAAGCTGAGTAAAGAAGAAAAAGCTGTAACTGATGAATTCTCCTGCAAGTTCTACGGAGACTTCATTCTCGACAGCAACCCTTCAACATTTGAAGATGCAGTGAAGACCTACTCACAGCTTCCAAAGCTCCTTGGAGGAAATGGAGAGAAAGCAGTTCCTGTCAAAGTGTGGCTGACACCGCTGAAGAAACTGGACCCAACCGCTGAGGAGATGAAGGGAGAGATTTGTGTCGGGTTACTGAGGAAAGCTGAGAATGCTCTAGAAATCATCAAAGAAATGGAAATGAGATGCAATGACTCTCTGGATGAAGACGTGGTTCAGAGTTTTCCACTGATTCGCAACAAGTTGAAGCGTTTCCAAAACCTCTGTCAAGATAGTGACAAAAAGCTGAGACAGGCTATGATGGAGACATTCCCTTCCATTCTTGAGGGTAAAGAAGACGAGACTTCACTGGAGAAACTCTTAGACGACCAGGAGAAGTCACCATTCAGTCTGGAGAACTTAGACAAGTGGTTAGATAATACAGAGAGAGAAATCAACGTCATCAGGTCCTGTGTGGAAGCAATGAAGGGGATAAAAATCACTAAAGATGAGTCCGAGTTCGACAGAGCGGTTCTTGCTCAGGATGTAGACGATGTCCTGAGCTTTGTTTTCACCTCTGTGGAAACTGACGACCCCTACCTGGACCAGATGTACAAATACTTGCGTTGTCATGACCGTTTCACTCCACCAACTAAAGACCACTGGTTCTTCTCAGCTGAAGTGGTAGCCAACCTGAGACAGAAAGCTGAAGAGTTCTGCAGCATTGCCAAAGGCCTGAAGAGCAGCAGCAGGTTTAGTTTCATTGTGGCATCAGAAACAAATAAGAAATACAAAGGAGCAACCATCTACCACAACAGGAAGAGCCGTCGGGTCACTGAAGAGTTTTCAAAGCCTGCTGTTCCTTGTGTCGCTTCTGTGAAAGACAGACAAGAACTCCTCTGGTGTAAGTCCATATTTACCTATTTGTTTTCATGTTCAGCAAAAATATATGCAATGCTACTAACCCGGCGATGAGTGGCAAATGATAAGGTGATTGGCTGGACTTTTTCTAGGAGTTAATTCAATAGATTGTCAATGTTAGGAACTTTCATCGGTGTATATATAAATTTACAAAAGTGGGAAAATATCAGATACACTCAGTACTTTTCAAAGGTTTAAGCACCAATGGTGAAGTACTGATTATACCTTCAGACACTGTGATGCAATGCAGTTATCAGTAATATCTTCATCATCTAGTAAGAGAAGACAAACGTATGTACTGTGAGTGTGCTTTACCTTTAAAACAAAACCTGCTGAGTGGACATCAGAGGAAATGCAGGACTTAACTCTGACACCATGTTTGAAACCTGGTGGCTTCTTGGTTCTCCTGCATGCCTGATACAAAAGGCCTCTAGACCCCACTCCTTTAAACAATGTGCTGTATGTGAGTGTGCTGTTGTAAAGTGGACTGTGTGGTAACGACTGCCAAACGGTTGATTTTTCCCTCTTGTTCAGACGCCTGTGATCTCACCTTGGACCCAAACACTGCAAACAACTACCTGATTCTGTTTGAGGACAACAAGAAGGCAACGTGTGGAACATGGCAGACGTATTCTGACTGTCCTGAGAGGTTTGATACAAAGACTCAGGTTCTGTGCAGGGAGGGGCTGACTGGGCGCCATTACTGGGAAGTGGAGTGGAGTACTGGTTCTAGTAATAAGGTTGGTGTAGCTGTTACGTACCAAAGCATTGTAAGGAAGGGTAAAAGCAACGAGGCAGCGCTTGGTTCTAACACCAAATCCTGGTATTTTGGTGTGTACGAGCAAGAGCTCAGTGCTCGGCATAAAGATAAAGTGTGGAGTGAAAGTCTTCCCAGTACCGGCTGCAGCAGAGTCGGAGTGTTTCTTGATTGGCCTGCTGGCACTCTGTCTTTCTACAAAGTCTCCCATAACACACTGAGTCACTTCTACACCTTCCACACCACCTTCACAGAGGCTGTGTACCCAGGCCTCTATGTCTATAACACATCCAACTATGCTGCCCTACGCCCAGTTTAATTAGAGCAGCAGAGTCAGTCAGACAGAGTTAAAAACATTTAGTACCATGCTTTAGAAAAATACCTTTAGCTTCATTCTATCAAGCAAACATTTAGATCTTTGGTGCTGGGACATTATTTCACGCACTGGCGAGATAAAACCTGCCTACCATGCTGCCGGTCTGTCCTGTAATAGCAGCTTCCTCCCATCCCTGAACTCTACCAGACCTCAGAAGGTCCTCTGTGGTACCCGAGGGCCTAACCTCAGCAGCTCCTTTCAGCCTGCTGATTGTCTTGTTCTCACAGGGCGTCACTTACAGAAGAAAACCCCGAACATGTACCCTGCTGGTCACGTAATGAAGAAGAAATGTGGACTGTCATTAGTCTGAGTTTTGTCTCACTGCTGCATATATTATTTTTTCTAGAATGATAGTGAACTGTTATATTGTTCTTTGTCTTTATCACAGCTTTATGACTCACATAGCATGAAATCATTATTAAGGGCTTTTATGGATAATTCAGTGTAATCGCATTATAACAGGTGTTACTGAGGGAATCTTATATTTACTCTAATACGTCATAATACTTGTTTTCTCTTATTAAAACTGCTGTTATCGTTAAGGGGACGCTGGCTATGAGTAACCCACTTAGCACGAGCAGTCTTTTTTTTTTAAATATTGCTGGGGGTGGATTCCTGATGTGATGGTTTTATTTCAGTTTCTCTTACTTGGTTCAGTGTTTGCTGGGTTCTTATTAACAGTAACATGTATAATGTACATTTAGATGCTAACACTGGCAGATCGAGATCGATGATGAGGCAACAGGAGTCTGAGTTCTTTCTGTGAGCCATGAAAATATCTCGAATCAAGATGTTCCCTGAGTGCAGACGCCTTATTCAACTGTTGAACCAAATCACTGTCATAATCATTTAAATGCATTATATTTTTCTGATTTCTTTGTCCTAAAATAATCATAATGTGCCGCTCGGGAAAGCTCTGGGTAGTGTGTCAGCACATCTTCCTACCATGACCCAGAATCCATCCCAGAGTCCCAACATGCTGTTAACATGCTGATGTTTGTGGAGCTGAAGCTCTCCTCTTTGTGCTGGACGTCATCAATAAAGCTGGTCCTGAGCCGAACGCTGTGTGCTGCTTCCTGTTTGTCTCCAGTCAGGAATTAAACTTTATTTAAAAGCCACAAAGAAGAAAAGTTCAAAGCTTCAAAGAGTCTCTTCAAACAGTCGTGACATTACAGAGGTACAAACAGGTACATACTTAATCACAGTTATTAGATTTATTAAACACTACGTGAGGAAATCTTTGTTTTCATTATCAAATTATTTTAGCGACTCAGACTAGCACGGTGGCTAATTTGTACCTGTAGAGAGATGAAGCACAGTGCATCTTTTATGGTGTCTTTGCTCATGTTGTCATTCATTATATCAGCTTTGAACAATCATTCGTTTTGTTGTGCATCACTTTGCTAATGTTCAGAGACTTCATTGGGCAATAAAGCTGGAACAGGAAGCTGTCAGCTGTCAGAGACAGGAAACTATAGTCCAAAAAAAGAAATGATTACACAAGTTAAAGATTTTCTAAAGAGAATCTTTTCGTGTTTCATGTCATTACTTTCTATTCTACTAATGTAAAAATAAAATAAAATAAATAAAACTGAATTGAAGCTGTCGTGCAATAAGCAGCGGCTACCGACAGGCATGATGGAATAATTGATAGCTGCATGTCACGCAGGAGGAGAAGGACGGCAGCCCAGTGATGCTGAAACATACTAACATGTGGACTGTCTTATGGGTCCAGCAGCCAAGCCCAATAGGACTCCTGCCTGCGTCATTGCTCCCTTCACCTCCGGTGTCCTCCATCTGGTTTGGGGGTTACCACCATGACTGGTACCAAGTACCTCACAGCTGCAGCTCGGTGCAGCCGCTTCAACAATGGAGGTGCTGAACATGGTCCATTCAGACTCAGTGTCCCCAGTCTCCTCACAGCCCTCTGCCAGGCATTCCCACCGCACCCTCTGTCATGGTCCGGGTGAGTGCTGGGTTTTCCTTCTCGCCCACAGCAGCTTCACAGAGGTTTGGATCTTGCCGTCATTAACCTCTCTACTTCCTGTCACTGTTTTTCTGTTCTCGGCGCTACACGCCTGCCTGTCTCCCTGCCCAGCACTTCACAGCGAGTGTACGCGAACTGGTTTAGCCTCACCCGGACCACTATTCCCCCCAAGCCTCGCCTTCCACCCACACAAGTAAGGCTATGCATTTAGTTGCTTTCACTCCCCAGACTGCTGCGTGGGGCTCACATGACTCTGCTCTCCTTTGTTACAGTGACTCTGAGAGCGTAACCCTGTAAACCTCTACCTTGTGTGCCTGCTCCTGATAGTGTCGTGCCCAGGCTGTTTTCCCCAGCCAACTAAAGAGACTTTTTCCTTTGGACTCTGCTGCCGCACGCGCGGTGTGATTCTGGTTTTCATGCTTGACGATTATTGTAGAGATTGTTCTAGTCAAGTCTAATGCTTCATAGCTTTGTTTACATTCACGGCATCCCTAGTAATAGTTTTGTCTTGTAGTACTTGCCAGTCACAGTGTGTATTTAGTTACAGGTTCTTAGTGCCCTAATATGAAGCTTTGCATTAGTTTAGTAGGTTGAATAAATTCAGAGGTTGAGTGTTTCCCCTCTCGCCCTTAGTTCATGTGTAGTGTGTTGTTTACGTTCACCTCTTTCCTGTGTAACACTTTTGAGTGCCAAAATAAATCTTTTTTTTTCACTATACCTCAGAGCCTCCATGTGGTGTCTGCATTTGAGTCCACTTCCCTGTGTTTGACCGCCCGGTCGTGACACCCTCACTATATATTTAGGTACGCCAGGTCTGTCAAACATCCTCATCCACCTCCCAGGTTTCTCTTCAGCACTGTAGCCAAGCTGACAAAAAGTCAGAGCTCTGTTGAGCCAACCATCCCTTTAACGTTAACTAGTAATGACTTCATGAACTTCTTCACAAATAAAATTTTAACCATTAGAGAAAAAATTACTCATAATCATCCCACAGAATCAGAATGTCTGTATTGTCATTGTCACAGGTACAACGAAATTAAAAGTGGTCTTTGATCAGTGCATCATTCCTAAAAAATATGAAACTATAAATGAAACAACAAAATTCAATAAAATCAATTAAAGAAATACATCAAATACTTAAAGTGCTAACAAGAATAGTATGAGCACACATTCACATACATTCCCACACACATGCTTCAGTCAGTGCATAGATTAATACAAGAGTGGCGTGATGGACATTTATTAGTAGCAGTATTCAGACGTGTTACTGCAGTTGGGTAAAAGCTGTGTTTGAGTCTATTTGTTCTTACACTGACTGCTCTGTACCGTCTGCCCCAGGGCAACAGTTCAAACAGGGAGTGGGCAGGATGTGAGGAATCTTTTATGATGTTTTGAGGTATTTTAAAACAGCGGCTGTTGTGTAGATCTTCCAGCGTGGGGAGTGGGCAGCCAGTGATCCTTTGGGCGGTGTTAATGATCCCTCGTAGTGCTTTCCTCTGAGCTCCTGTGCAGCTAGTGTACCAAATGCAAATACAGTAGGTTAGAACACTCTCAATGGTGGCTCTGTAGAAGGACACCAGCAGTCTTTGTGTGATGTTATTCCTCCTGAGAATTCTCAGGAAGTACAGTCTCTGTTGGGCCTATTTCAGCAGCTCGGAGATGTTCGCACTCCAGGAAAGGTTCTCCTCTATGTTGACTCCCAGGAAGCGGAAGCTTGCCGCCCTTCCTACACAGTCCCCGTTAATGAATAGTGGTGGGATCTCTGCCTTTTTCCTTCTGAAGTCTATTATGAGTTCTTTGGTTTTTGAAGTGTTGAGGAGGTTATTGGCCTTACACCATAACGACAGCTGCTCCACCTCCTCTCTGTAAGCAGACTCGTCACCCCTGGAAATGAGCCCCACCACAGTGGTGTCGTCTGCAGACTTCACAAAGATGTTGCTCTGGTGGACATGAGTGCAGTCGTGTGTAGAGCAGTGGACTGAGCACACAGCCCCGGGGTGAGCCAGTGCTGAGGCTCAGGGCTGAGGATGTGTGATGGCCAATTCTCACTCTCTGTCTATGGCCAGAGAGGAAGCTGTTGATCCACATGCAGGTGCTGTGTGGAAGCCCCAAGTCCTGTAGCTTGACCAGCAGTTTGTGTGGAAGGATGGTGTTAAATGCTGAGCAGTAATCCACAAAAAGCATCCGCACATAGCTCCCATGCTCTTCCAGGTGTGTTATGGCAGCATGGAGTGCTGTGGCTACAGCGTCTTCCACGGACCAGTTTGCTCTGTAGGCAAACTGGTCCGTGGATCCAGGCTGCGGGGCAGTGCTGCTGTGGTGTGACTACGGACCAGCTTCTCAAAGCATTTCATCACCACTGGGGTAAGTGTCACTGGTCTGTAGTCATTCAGGCTGGTGATGTGGGGTTTCTTAGGCAAGGGGACTGTGGTGGAGGACTTCAGGCAGAGTGGGACAGCCGCCTGTGTGAGGGATTTGTTGAAGATCCTGGTGAAGCTCCCAGCCAGTGCGCCTCACTTCATGTTCTTCCAGGGTGAGGGTGGTGCTGCTGTGGCTCCAATACCTCCGGTACCATGGCCTCAAACCGGGCGAAGAAGATATTCAACTCCTCCGCCAGCGCCAGGTCACCTTCTGCAGCTCCGAGGTTGATCTTATAGTTTGTTAAATGCTGGATGCCCTGCCACACCTGCTGGCTGTTGTTACTCTCCAGATAGTTCTCAATCCTCCTCCTATAGTCCCCCTTCACCTCTCTGATGCCTCTCCTCAGGTTGGATCAGGCTGCGGTGTAGTGGTCCCTGTTGCCAGACCTGAACGTGATGTTCCTCTCCTTCAGCAGCTGCTTGACCTCCCGGGTCATCCAAGGCTTTTGGTTGGGATAAGCCCGGATACATTTGTCTACTGTAACAGTGTCTATGCAGTGTTTTATGTAGCAGAGAACACCGTCTGTGAAGGTCCTGTCAAAACAGTCGTGCAGCTGCTGAGAGGCACCCTCTGGCCATATGGTAATGGTCTTTGTGATGGTGGGAGCAGTTTTCTTGAGGGGGGGGGCATATGCAGGTATTAGAAACAGTGACAAGTGGTCAGACTGACCCAGATGTGGTAGAGGTCTGGCCCTGTAGCCCATTTTGATGTTGGAATAAACTTTGTCCAGAATCCTGTCACCCCTAGTGGCACTCTTGACGTGCTGGTGAAATTTAGGGATTGCTGTTTTTAAGTACGCGTGATTAAAGTCCCCTGCTGTGATATGTGCAGCGTCAGGGTAAATGTTCTGTTTATTATTGATGTTTGTATGCAGAGGTGAGATCGCCGAGTTAGCATTAGCATCTGGTTGAATATAAACAGCTGTTATTATAACGGTGAACTCCCTTGGAAGGTAGATGGCCTGCATTTGACAGTCAGATATTCTATGTCCGAGGAACAGTGACGGTCTGTGATCATCGTGTTGGTACACCAGCTGTTGTTCAGATACATACAGAGCCCCCCCTCCTTTGTGGTTACTAAAGTCCACTGTTCGGTCATGTCGCTGTGTGGTGAAGCCTGCTAGCTCAATAGCAGAGTCCAAATGGATTTATGTAGCCAGGATTCGGTGATAAGAAGGATGCAAGTCTTTGATGTAGTTATTCGCTGCTATTTGCAGCCTCAATTAATCGCGAGGGATCTGACATTTGCGATGAATAGACCGTGGAGCGGTGGTTTGAGTGGCTACCTCGATAGCCTGGCTAGCACGCCGGCCCTGCAGCCTCACCTTCTCCTTCTCTCTCGATGCCGCCTGCGCCTCCACCCCGGAGGGATAACAATCCATGGGGAGCCCAGTCTCCTCGCTATTTCCACCGGTATCTTATGCAAGCGGACAAATTTGCTAGTCACACTCTTGCAGTAACTTACTCCGATCTTGAAGAGATCATGTCGGCTATGGATGCTATTCACTTGACTGGTAGAACACAAAAACAAACACAAGGCATACAAAAATATCCAAACATAGCACCGATCGGTGGGACACTGAGCTGCTGCAACTACGTGCGCTGCCATCTGAGTCTGTAATATTATCTACAGCTACTTTCAGTACCATTGATATTCATTTAGACTCTTTTTCTCCAATTGATCTTTCTGACTTAACTTCAATAATTACTTCCTCCAAACCATCAACGTGTCTTTTAGACCCCATTCCTACAAAACTGCTCAAAGAAGTCCTGCCATTAATTAATGCTTCAATCTTAAATATGATCAACCTATCTCTAATAATCAGCTATGTACCACAGGCCTTCAAGCTGGCTGTAGTTAAACCTTTACTTAAAAAGCATCTCTAGACCCAGCAGTCTTAGCTAATTATAGGCCAATCTCCAACCTTCCTTTCATATCAAACATCCTTGAAAGAGTAGTTGTCAAACAGCTAACAGATCATCTGCAGAGGAATGGCTTATTTGAAGAGTTTCAGTCAGGTTTCAGAGCTCATCACAGCACAGAAACAGCTTTAGTGAAGGTTACAAATGATCTTCTTATGGCCTCTGACAGTGGACTCATCTCTGTGCTTGTCCTGCTAGACCTCAGTGCAGCGTTCGATACTGTCGACCATAATATCCTATTAGAGCGATTAGAGCACGCTGTAGGTATTACAGGTACTGCACTGCAGTGGTTTGTATCATATCTATCTAATAGACTCCAATTTGTGCATGTAAATGGAGAGTCCTCTTCACACACTGAGGTTAATTATGGTGTTCCACAGGGTTAAGTGCTAGGACCAATTCTGTTTACATTTTACATGCTTCCCTTAGGCAGCATCATTAGAAGACATAGCATACATTTACACTGCTATGCAGATGACACCCAGCTCTATCTGTCCATGAAGCCAGGTAACACACACCAATGAGTTAAACTGCAGGAATGTCTTAAAGACATAAAGACCTGGATGGCCGCTAACTTTCTGCTTCTTAATTCAGATCAAACTGAGGTTATTGTAATCTTAGAAATATGGTATCTAACCAGATTCTTACTGTTATTCTTACACCCAACTCTTCCTATCCTTTTCACTCTGTGTGTATAAACCTCTCTGCATTGAATCATTTGTTATTATTAATCTCTCTCTTCCACAGCATGTTTTTGTCCTGTCTTCATCCGCTCACCCCTAACGGTGCGTTCACACTGAACGTGATAGACGCGACCAAAAAGCGCCAGACGCCCCTAGCTGGTCGCGTGCACACTCACACCTCGACGCGTGACCAACGCGACTTGAAGCGGAAATGTGGGAGGAAGTAGTGCCAGACGGTATGTTTGCAAGATGGCAGCTGTCGATCTAGCGTTTGAAGAGAGAGTCTCCCTTCTATATTTACTGTGGAGAGCAGAGTAGCGGCGTAAAGGACGAACTCGCCGTACCTGGGTCCATCAGGTCCTCCAGAGGCGTGAGCAGTTTGGTGAGTTTCACCACTTGCTCCCGGAGCTGTGTCTGGATGATGGCCGCTTTCAGCGGTACCACCGTCTGTCCCTCGCCCAGTTTGAGGACCTGCTGTCCTGCGTCGGTCCAAGCATTGCCCGCCTAGACACCTGCAGAGCACCTGTCCATCTGCCTGCGGTTAGTAAAAGTGTTTAATACGGCAGTCCTTTATTGATACCTGTGCTAATATATGCTAAACTATCAGTTTATACACTGATAACATGGATGTGGTATGCTAACAGTGAATGCCGTCAGTGTTTACTGATAGCAAACTGTGGTACGGAGACGACTGTTTATAATATTTCTAGTGATACTCGAAAGGTCTCATCAAGTCCTGATTTAATTCGATTTATGTTGTTATCAGTGTTTGCAATGATAGCATGGCTGTGGTGTCTATCAGTGTATGCTCTCGGTGTTTGCTGATATCAAACTGTGGTATGAGGACCACTGTTGGTTAACCTTTGTAGTGATACTCACTCCTTTTTTTTATTTAGACCTGGTTTAATTCTGGTATAGTTGAATATTTGTATATAATCCTTGCAGCTGTGAGACTCTATAACAGGGGTCACCAGCCTTTCTTAAAACTGAGAGCTAGATGAAATTGTGAACAGTTTGGTTCATCTTTAGTTATATGGTTCTATCTAGCATATTCTATCTTGATAAGCTGTCTTATCACAGGTTAATTTTTTAAAAATATTAACAATGATTTAAGCAAGGAAAGGGCTACATGTCAACATACAACTCTTTATTTCTATTAATGTCTTACTTCATTCCTACCTCACTGACATGTTGAGGAATTATGAGAGATTGGCTCACTGTAGTGGTAAAAGTTGCTACCAATCAAATTATGATATGGTAAAGTTAAAACAAAACACAACTGACTGTTTTATATTATATCTAATATATATTATGTAATTATCCTTATAATCACAAAATGTTTTATGTAAGATTTATGTTTTGTAATTTAAATCTGACATCACAAAAGTATTTTGGAATTTGAATAATGTATTTTGTAACTGGAGTACACATAATACTAATTTTGAACAATTTTGTCCAGGTTCCTTGCCACCGGGGACTCCTTTAGGACCATCGCGTCCAGTTTCAGAGTCGGTGTGTCCACGGTGAGCCAGATCACCCCCCAGGTAGCGACGGCCATCTGGGACTGTCTAGTGGACGACTTCATGGCTGTGCCTTCACCTGGAGACTGGCGGTCCATCGCAGAGGGATTCCAGGAGCGCTGGAACTTCCCTCTCTGCTGTGGAGCTCTGGATGGGAAGCACGTCCAGACGAAGGCACCCCGCAACTCAGGATCCATGTTCCACAACTACAAGGGAACTTTTGCCATTTTTCTCCTTGCGGTTGTGGATGCAGGGTATCGCTTCCGCATCATTGATGTTGGGGGGTACGAGAGGACCAGTGACGGTGGTATTCTGGCCAACTCCACCTTTGGTCAGGCTCTTCGGGCTGGGACTCTCCATCTGCCTCCTGACCAGCCTCTACCTGGTGGAGAAGACCGTGGAGCCCAGCCCCATGTCTTTGTGGCTGATGAAGCGTTCCCGCTGCGCCGGGAGCTCATGAGGCCTTTCCCTGGATGCCTCCTTCCATTAGAGAAGAGGATCTTCAACTATCGCCTCTCCAGGGCCCGGCTGATAGTGGAGTGTGCCTTCAGTATCCTCTCCTCACAGTGGAGGTTGTATTGGCGCTCCATGGAGCTCCGTCCTGAAGTTGCGGAGAAGTGTGTGAAGGCGACGTGCGTTCTCCACAATTTTCTGCACTGTTTGGACGAGAGAGGGGCACCTGCTGTGGTGGAGCTGTTGCAAGGCCTGGGTCGTGTAGCAGCAAACAACTCCTCCAGAGAGGCTGTCCTGGTGAGAGAGAAGTTCATGGCCCACTTCTCGGCGGAGGGAGCAGCGTCTTGGCAGCCAAAAGAAAAGCCCATTTGAAGTCCCAGTGACTTCCCCACAACAGCTCTGAGCCACCCACAAACCTCTAAAGAGCGTTCCTGCCTTTTTTAAATTTTCTTAATAAATGGAGTTTGCCTCCAAAATAAACTAACCTCTCTTTATTCTCTTAAATAATTGGTCTTCACTATGTTCCTATATAGTAGTATATTTTGTCATTAGTATAATATGAAATAAATTCTACATGTGTCAAGTTGTGTGCCGATATTTGCTGTGTAGTAGAACTGAGACATTAGTCATTACAAAAATGTTATTTGAAATAATATTACAATTCTCAAACAGAAAAACATTAAACATAAATATATAAAAAATAAGGTTGCTCGATCTCTTCACATATCTTCCTCCAAGCTCGGTCCTTTATATTCCTGTCTCGGTACAGAAAGCAGCTGGTGTCGTATAGCTCCAGGTGGTTTGCTACGGCGTTGATGAGCCTTTCCTCCATATTGAATGAAGAATGAAGGGCTTTGGCTGGACCTTCCAACTCGAGCCGTAGACGCGATACACGCGAATGCACAAAATGCACCACACAAACTGATGTGCGTATTTTTATTCGCGCTTCAAATGCGTCAGTTGCACTACTTGCTCACGCGACTGACGCATTTTTGCGACGCAAATCTGGTTTGAATTTTCGCAGGACCCCCAGTCACGCTTCATCGCGCTCCTCCATTGACTTTACATGTAAACCTGACGTTCAATCAATCAATCAAAGCTTTATTCGTCACATGCAGGTTGCCCTGCAGTGAAATGGGACCCCCCCAACCTTACATACACACACAGACATTACATGGGGATACAAGTTGGAGATTGGTAGCGTTGGAGAAAAAACATTGAAATGTACATTACAATGGGAAAGTACAGAGGAAAAAAAGAGACCCCTTCTCATGCTGTGCTTCCATGGCAGGACAGCACGGGAACAGGAAACAAAAAACACTCCTCTGCACAAAAAAAGCACATAAATGTCCACAGCACAACATTGTGAAGACATAACAAGCCACAGGGTTGGGTGATGGGTGAGGAGTAATCTGAAGCGAACCCAGCGGCCGCCTCGCACAGCGCTATCTTATCCAGCGCGGCACGTAGACCCGCCGTGTTCCCCCACGGAAACAAGCATCGAAGGCGTTTGGAAAGGGAGGGGGATCAGTGTGTGCATATCAGTGTATGTGTATGTGTGTGTGTATGTCCAGAGTTAAGCTGAGACAGTGTCCTTCGCCCTGCCAGGCTAAGTAAACAGTCTTCCAGCCAACTCAGGTGGCCTTGCATAGGATGGGGAGGAACAGACAAACACAGTCGTTATCAGGGAGTTTTTGTTCGGCTCCAGCCTTGAGCCCACAGCTGGCGCCGAAGGGGTAGCCGCATGAAATGATGATGGTTTTAACTTTAGTGCGAACAACTCATAAGAATTTCAAAGCTGTTCTAACAGTCCAACACTGGTCTCTCAATCTCCCGTTGGAGAGCCGTGAGCTTCTCCATGGTTATCCAAACTTACGTTCCGTGATGTTGTCATTCTTGTGCTCAAAGAGCAGGTTCTGAGAACTCACAACTGCGGTGCGCTTCCCAAGATGTGATCCAATTTGCTTAGGTGTTATTCCGAGCGAGCCCCTCCAGATGTAATCAGTTTGCACTCAGAGGTCTTGTTCTGAGTATTCACGGCAGCCGTGCGGTTCTCCAAGATCTCATCCGTGTTGCACTCATTGACCCATTTCGAGAAACTCACGCCTCGTCCCATCGTTTCAATCCCAGCGGGCAGCCTTGTGGGGGTTTGAACAGCCGGTTCCGCTTCCTTAATTCTTCGATAAGCCAGGGCCAAGCCAGCTCCGATCAGCAAGAACCCTGTTATCATGGTTCCGAATAGGTAGATATCTTCAGCACTCAGGCTCACTCGAGCCCAGACTTCTGGTCGCGTCTGTCGCGTTCGTTGTGAACACACCGTAACCAGTCGCAGCAGATGGCCCCGCCCCTCCCTGATCCTGGTCCTGCTGCACTGTAATAATAATAATAATAATGATCCTCTACTAAATATCCCACACATTTTATCAGTATTAGATTCTTTCGGACATTTATCGGGATATAAGCTTAACATCTCCAAAAGCGAATACTTTCCAGTTAATCAAATGGCTGCGGACATACCTACATCAACTATACCCTTTAAAATGGCTAATTTGGGGTTTAAATATCTCGGAATTGCAATTTCACGATCTCTGAGATTAATGCGGGAACAGAATATTACTTTACTTACAATGAAAGTTAAGTCTGATCTTCAAAGATGGAACTACCTACCGCTGTCTTTAGCTGGTAGGATCCAAATTATCAAAATGAATGTATTACCTAGATATCTATATGTATTTCAAAGTTTGCCTATTTATCTACCTAAATCATTTTTCAGAACTATAAATGACGCTATTTCGTCATTTATTTGGGCCGGTAAACGTCCAAGGGCTAGTCACTCGCTTCTTTATAGGGATAGATCAGCTGGAGGATTAGGACTGCCTAATTTAATTGGGTATTATTGGGCATCTAATATGTATAATATATTATTGTGGTGTACGTCTCCCCATACTAATTGGTGCCAGAGTGAAACGGCCTCCTGTTCTTCGTCATTACGTGCTTTAGCATGTGATACCTCACAATCATCCCTATTAAGCCGGTCTTCCAACCCAGTTGTCACTGAAACATTAAAAATTTGGTCACAAATAAGACGCCACTTTGGTTGGCTCACCCTCCCTCTTGCAACCCTGATCTGCAACAATCACTTATTTGTGCCAGCAAAGATGGACTTAAGATTCTCTGTTTTAGAACATAAAAGACTTGGTACTCTAGGTGACTTATACGTAAATGATGTTTTTGCAAGTTTTAACGAACTAGTTACTCGCTTTAATTTTAATAAATCTGATTTGTTTCGGTACTTCCAGTTGCGAAACTTTGCAAAGAAATGTTCAACTTTATTCCCACAAATCCCAACCTCCAGTGGAATAGATTTGGTTCTCAGAGCCAAAACTTTGGTAAAGGGTCATATTTCTTACCTTTATAAACTAACTTCTTCACCTAGTGAATCTCTTTTATACAGGACTAAGATGAAATGGGAGTCAGAACTTCATATGAGTTTTTCTGAGTTGTTCTGGGAGGGAGCGGTAAGGGCCATTAACTCATCTTCTAGTTGTGCCAGACTTTCATTAATACAATTTAAAGTTTTCCACAGATTACACTACAGTAAAGAAAAATTGTCAAAATTATACCCAGATAAATTTGATGATAAATGTAACAGATGCTCACAGATACCTTGCAATCTTACCCATATGTTTTGGGCGTGCCCTAGGTTGTCTGAATTTTGGCATCAATTCTTCAAAATAATTTCGGATATATTGAGTATAAAATTGACTCCGACTCCACATATCGCTATATTTGGCAAACCACCAAATAACCTTCATACTACAGCTATTCAAAATAACCTTATTGCCTTTGCTTCTCTCATCGCTAGAAAAAGAATTTTGTTGTTGTGGAAATCATCTCAGCCACCATTAATTAAAGTCTGGCTACAGGATATCTTAGGACTCTTAAAATTGGAGAAGATAAAATTCTCCATCAGAGGCTCATCGGATAGATTTTTTACTTACTGGAAACCATTACTTAAATACTTAGAAAAGGTACCAGCACGAGAAATCTCTCTGTAATCCACCATATGATGATGTACAAATCTTTCTGCTATTCCTGGCAGTGGCTGATCTACCTTATAAAAATACTCTATTTAAAGATATTCCAGCATTATTAATTGGTTTCAACGAGGAGCAAGTAATCATTAACACAAATATTGTTACTATTGTTGGTTAAGATTTATATCAATATTGATTAATGTTAAGACCTTATTTTAGGAGGCTAGCAGATGTTAATGTTAATATTAAACTATAAGGAAATGCATTAATATCCTATTGTTGATTTTTTCTTTTTTCTTTTTTTTGTATGGGTCAACTCATTTTCTCTGCAAAATATTTATTTTTTCATTATTGGGAGGGAGTGGGGGGTATTCATGTATTTAGGTACTCATCTCATTTATGTTTTGTGTATGCTATAAAAAAGAAATAGGAAAAGATTATTATTTCTATATGTACTTATGTGTTTTATGACAGTTTGGTATTGAAAATAAAAATATATGAACAATAATAATAATAATAATAATAATAACTTTATTTATAAAGCGCTTTCAAACAAAGTGCTGTACAATTATTTGAAACTAAAAAGATAAATAAAATAAAAGCGATACATAGCAATACAGGTAAAAGACACAATACAAGTTAAAAACAGTAAAAATTTAAAAACTAAAAGCGGTAGAATTAAGACATGTAAGATAGGGTGAACAAATGTGTCTTCAGCTTAGTTTTAAAAACCTCCACAGAGCATGCCTGATGAATATCTTGAGGGAGGGTGTTCCACAGAAACGGGGCATGAAAAGAAAAAGCACGCTCTCCAACTGTCTTTTTTCTGGCTCTAGGAACCTTTAGAAGGCCAGAGTCCTGGGATCGGAGAGCACAGGATGGAACATAAAGATGTAAAAGGTCGGAGAGGTATGAAGGTGCCAATCCGTTTAAAGCCTTGTAGGTGAGCAGCAGGACCTTCAAATCTGCTTGAACCTGACAAGGTAGCCAATGAAGAGAGTTCAGTACAGGGCAAATGTGCTCAAATTTCCCAGTTCTTGTTAAAATGCGAGCAGCTGCATTTTGCACCATCTGTAGACCTCTAAAACTTTTCTTTGGTAGCCCAGAAAGAAGAGCATTACAATAATCAATACGTGAAGACACAAATGCATGGACAAGAAAATCGAATATTGTGTTTAATTAAAAATATTAAATAGGCTGAACTCAATTTTTATCAATGTGTTATTAGAACTCGATTTAAATAAGTTACCAGTACTTTTTATGCAAAAACGCTGATCAACTCAATTTATTTGAGTTGTCTTAACTTAGAAAAACTAAGTAAGCTCTAAGTTTTGCTTCTCATGGTGGAAGGATGAAAGATGTGTTTTGAAAATGCGACGTGACTACCGTCCTCCTCCCTCACAGATCAGTCCGCATGTTCATGGCGCATTTGTTATGGATCATGTTGAGCAAACCTGGAGAAGCTTCAGCTCAAGATATTATTGTTGTCATTGCTGTGGATCTTTACCTGATACACTGACTTGGTGAGTAAATGTTTACTCTTATTCAAACTGATTTTGTGGCTTCTCTTAGTTTAGCACCAGGTTTATAATCTTGCTAGCTAGTTAGTGTTAGCCTAGCGTTGCTGCTGCCGCTGGGCTCATGTTACTTAAAAATTAACACCACAGCCTTAAAAACCTTACATAAAACTATGTCGGTGAAATTTTCTGTTGATTGTTTGAAATAAAAAAGTGAGATAAGAGCCCAGACAAAATTCTTCGGGAGGTGCAGCCGTTAGGGGTGGGGTGGGGTGTGGGGGGTATTTTCAATCCATAGCCATAACTAACTAACTAACTAATTATATATATCATGTTTAACCTGAGTAGCAAAAGACCGCAGGGGGGTTGAAAACAATATGCCAGGAGTTAGCTGTGCTCGCGGACTCTATCAAGCCTTGACCTCCCGGTCAGCTATCGCGCTGGTGGATAACAGAGCTCTCCGAAAACGTGGAAGCACTTTTGGAAATAAGTGATATTGTGATAAATTAAGTAGATATTTGAGCATTACACAGATACATTCTCACCTGAAAATATCTTAAAGAAGGGTAATCTGGGGAAAAGGAGGATCGCATTTGTCGGCCGCAGCTGTCGGAGCCTGTGTATGCACACTTGTGGTCTCGTGACTTGTGATACGTCGGAGACCAAGTACTGTTCCAATTCAAAGTACACAAGAGGCCGAGAACAGCGAAAAATTCTGGGATGTGTTTTTACTCCTCCCGTTTTATCGAGCATGTATCGATGGTGACTTGTGTGGACTTCGAGGGACGTGGTACAGCTAAATATCCCAGAATGCATTTCGTCCAAAACGCAAACGCGGCAATGGCGGAGGGCATCTATTAATGTCAAATCTAGCCTTTCTTTAACAACATAAACAAACTGCTTTTATATTTAACCGACTTTTCTGTTTAATTACATTTTAAGTAATAATAATAAAAATAGTATTTGTTTTGTTAAAAAATGTGTTTAAAAACAAGTTTTGTTGTGAAAGCTATAATCCAGATTAGTGGCCTGTTAAACGGTTAAAGTCTAGGTTGGCTTTATACTTGAGAATAAAGTAATATAGGTTGTCCTTCTAAAGCAGTGGTTCCCAAACTTATTTTGCTTACTGTATAAAGAGCTAACATCTCCAACATGTCAGGAGTAGTTAGTCATTACAACAAGTGTTTGTGAACTAAAAATCAAAAATGTGGGATACTGTTTGTCCGTGATTTGGAGAGCCCAAACCTGATGCAGGGAAAACCAATTCTGCAGGGGAGACCTACCTCCGCACTTGTGCAGGTGAAGCCAAAGGGAAGATCTGCTTCACCATGATTTCTAGTCTTTGGCTTGGAATGAAGTTGGTTTGGAAACATATTTGCTTCATTTCCTGCTTTGCGTTTGTGTGGGAGCCCCATCAAAAACCTGTCCATGATGCTAGCAGTGTCCAAGTGTTCTTCTTTTTTTCTTTTTTTTTTCCTTTTCATACCGTACCTCCCTGCAGTTACTGTTGTAACCAAGAACGGTAACCAGCCAGAAGGGCTGGCTCAAGACAGCCCAACTCGAAACCAAAAACAGCGTTAAAACAGAAAACAACCAGGACAGAAGGACCGAGTCCAGATACAAACCAAAAAAGGTGGGGGCCGACCACGCATAAGGCAGCGGCGGCGACGCAGGTGAAACAGGTCTGGAGGCCGGCCGCGCAGAAGGCAGCGGCGGTGACGCAGTTCAGTAGGCCATCCACAACGGCGATCACGTCTAGCCGGTGGCCTGGAAGGTGGCCGGCGATGCTGAGGTGGCAAAAGTGGAAGAGCCGGCCATGCAAGGCATGGATGTGCCATCCGAACAGGTCGTGGATCAGACGAAGCAGGCGCTGCAGCTGATGGCGTGGAAGCCGCAGGTGGTGATGCTGCAGACTGGACGGGCCCCTCGTGCCCCCCAGCAGAGCAGAAGGCCGGAGTGGTCCCTCGGACCCTCCACGGTGCAGTGCTCTATAGGCTTTTTAGCCTCCAGGGATCCAGAATCAGATATGGGCTAAAACCCAGCCTCTGGGGAGGCCCTAGAGGGAGTTACTGTCCCAAAAGCAGCCAGTTCATGAGAAGCACCTATGGTTGGCATGAGATTTTCTCCCTGCATGGAGTGAACGAGTGAGACAGATGGCAGAATGTGTGGCTGAACTGCAGGCTGAATAGCAGACTGAACTGAGGGCAGCTGAGCAGCTGATAAACAGTTCTTAGAATTCCCAGCCTTTAAATTAGCAGTCATGGTTATTATAACTCTGGACTCGGAAGGAGCAGAGAAAGTACAGTCAATTGAATTCTCAGAGCGAGAGTTAACAATCACAGTAACAGGCACAGAGTTAACCAATCTTGAATTTTTGTGTGTGGAGTCAATATGTCCTGGCTCAAAAGGAGCAGAATAAACACTGTCCTTTAACTTCACTGTAGCCACACAAAAGGCAGTATTAGTGCCTTCAGTTATAGGTGGAGCAGAAAACCCACAGGTATTAATATCATCAGCCCCCAGAACAAATAGTCCCGAGTCCGAAACAGGAAAATCGTCCTTTTCACTCACCACAGCCAGGTGCTCTGAAATCCTGGGGTCCGACTGCAGTGAGGGGCGGTGGCATGAGCGCTGCTTTCTTTTTGAAGGCTGGACCGGCAGGCCGGACAAAACATCCTCCGGCGGGTCGGGCAGCAAAACAGTAGTGGCTGGGTGATGGTGTGGTGTTTTACGAATGAAGTCCTGAGCGATCGGGGGAAGCGATCCTAGTAGCCACGGAAGGCTGGAAAAGAGCCGCTGTAGCCGGCTTTCGACTGCGTGGCGAAGCTCTTCTGGAGGGTGGTTCAGCCACAGGTTGAGGAGAATCTCCATGGTGTATATAACATCCCCCCTGGAACTCCTCGGACGGGTCGAATGCGGCTGGGTCTATGGTGGCGGGTTCGTACTGCCACATCTGGCAGACGAGTGGAGGTTGACAGAGGAGCCAAGATACAAGCAGCTTCAGATGTGAGTGAGCTTTATTTACCGGTAAAGAAATAAACAGGACTGTATCGGGCAAGAACAGAAGCAAAGGAACCTATACTGGGAAAAACCAACAAAACATGGACTTGAAACCAGAAACGGTGACGCAGGGAGACACGGGGAGATAACACGGAGTTATGCAGGGAAAGAACACAGACAAACCAACGAACACGAAGTGACACACTGGGACTGACTGGGAGACAAGACAAGGAAACAAAAGAGAACACACTCACATGAGACACGGATCTTCACAATAAAACAGGAAATGCACAGAGACGCAGACTGGAGGGGAAGAGAGAGCATTGAGGAAAACGAAGGAGTGCACAGGCATGACACGCCGGGGAGACGTGGAAAACATAACAGGATGAAAGACGAAGGAAACCATGGCACAAGAATTCAAACCACCATCTGCTCGCTCAGATTTAAGTTTAATTTTTCGCTGTAAAAACAAGTTTTCTTCCCACACAGAGTGAACAGCAGACGCTAATGTTTTTGTCACTTTTTACCAAATCAAACTCAAAGTAATGTGAGTACTTCCACACATTAAACGCTGCATGGTCGTACTCTCTCCCACACGCCATGTTATCCACTGTTTATCTGCACACGTCTGTTGCTGCCACAGACGTCGCACTCTCTTACATCACTGTCATGTGACACTTTCACAAACAACATCACGGTTTAGTAATGCAGTATCGCAGCGTGCTTACGGGAAAGCAACAGTAATCTAATTACTTTTTACAATAGTAATCCCTTACTTTACTCGTTACTTTACAGGTTACTGCCCATGAACATAATACAAGGCAGAAGCAAAATCATCCAACAAATGAAACCTAACTTGACTTAGAGACAGACAATGAAGTAACACACAGCATGAAGGACAACACAACAGGAGACAGACAGGACACTGACAGGGGGACACATCTGAAGTGAATCATAGGTAATGAGACAAAGAAAGCAAAGATTAACAGACATAAATGAATCGACTGGTTCTCAGGAGGATACAAAATAAAATACTTTTCACTGAATTATGTTAAAATAACATCTTTGTATTCTGAAGGCTCATCCAGCAGCCCTCTGGTACGCAGCCCGCCAGAAGTCAGATAGCTTATGTCGGAGGGACTCTTTCGCAGAGATGATGAAGATGATGACTCCTGCAGCGATGCACAGGAGTCCTAAAGAAAGACACACCCATGCCGCTGCAGATCTAGCAGGCTTCATGGGCGGTGCTGGTGGAGAAGAAAGAGATCCAGAGATCAAACCTGAGGCACTTTAGTACTCAGTGTTTCATAACCTGAATACTTTGGATGAATATCACTCATCGTGTCTTGAATAGGTCCCTGTGGTCTCTGTAATACATGTAATACTATAATAATACTGCTATACTTTGAAGAGATGAAACATGAGGTCTGAGAACTGCTGTAAAGAACTTCTTTTCTACATTCTTTAATTCTTGAGTAGAAACACATTTATGATATAAGCTCAAAAGTTTGTCCATGAATTTCTCAGTAATGTGAGCTGCATGGACTCCAGCAGTGAATTCTCTCATGGTACAACATGCTATAATCCTTTCTGAAAAACAACATTAGAAAGGAGTTTTAGGGCTGTTTTAGAGCAACAAGGTCAAAGGATTGGACATTATAATTCATCTAATGCTAAGAAAGCCTCGCTGTGCTTAGAATAAAGATTTTAGTGTTTGCAAACGTGAGTCACGGCCGTTTCTCTAACAGTGTGTTTGACCAACAGTAAAAATGTTTTAACTTCTGCTCCCATCAGCTGAAATATTCTACGGAGTCTCCTGGTGCCACCATTTGAGGACAGGCCGAGCTGTGTTTAAACTCCAGTTTATATAAAGACATAATACACATGGTCAAGTTTGTGTCCAGAAAACCTCGCGACTGTCTTACTCCATGTAGTGATGAGCGGGCGGCTCAGGGCTTGATGCTGCACACTGCACTCCACCACATCATCAGACTGTGGTTGGAAAGAGAAGCTGGCCAGCTGATTGAAGGTCCCATCCGTCTGAGGATACGGGTTGCTCAGATTCACACCCTCTGTCACCCGAATGCCATTTCTGGTCCATGTGACATTGTTGGAGGGGGGGTAGAAGTGCCTGATGTGACAGTAAATGGTGTTGTTCTTTCCCGTCTCTGCCTCGTCCATGGGATAGATGACCACTGCTGGGGCTTTGACAAAATCACACGGTCAGTTAGTGATAATCAGTTAACCCTGTTAATGCTGTAAAACATCAGCACGCAGAGTTTTCTGGTTCTGTTCTGACTCTTGGTTCAGGTTCAGGTCTGCACTACTACCACACATCTCCACACAATGCCCTGCTGAAGTAATCTGGCTTTACCTTTCAATGTCATTGAACTGTTGTCCAGACGCACAGCTCTGTCAAGATAGAATTCACATCTAGTCCTGCTGTCTAAAGCTAGAGGGAAAAACCAAGAAAGTATGGCTGTCCCCAGATCTTTTAGCAAGGGGGCTGTCCAAACTGCATGCTGTTTCTTAAAGTCAGCATACGTGATCTGGTCTCCGTCCCAGTGCAGCTGTACCAGACCGTCACCAGACTCGGAGCAGCTGTAGAACAGCGTTTCTTCGTGAACAGCTGGAGGAGGAAACAAAGCAGCAGTTAAACTGTGTCTGTACAGAAAGCACCTCGCTGGGATTTCATGGTAACAGTTTCTCTTTTATCTGCAGTCTGACTCTATTTTTATGCTTCTAATGTATTTCACAGCGTTTATCCTGCACAGCTACAGGGACAGTGTGAGCTGAACAGAGGTTACCTACAGCTGAACGCCTCCTGTGGAGGCTCAGTGTGTCATACTGCTGCTCTGACACTGTTTACTGTGTTTGCTTCTCATGAATCTTCTCTACACACCTAACTTAGAGCTGCTAAGCCTGATCCAGTGTAACTCAAGCTTCATGTCACGGACCCTGCTCTGGAGGACTCGGGGGTCCGTGAGCAGGATGGACCGTTATTGTTATTATTATTATCATTATTATTATTATTATCGTTATTATTTGGTGATGTGTGTGTTTCTGCACAATGCTGTGTTAGTCTGTGTTCCACCCATATGTATAGGCAGGGTGTGGGTGTGTACGTGTGTGTGTCTGCGGGTGTGGCTGGAGGATGGAGCAAAGCCACATGCAGGCCTGATGGGTGTGGCCCTGCAGGAGGACTGGCCACACCTGAAGTTCCTGCCACACACCTGTTGGTGATCAGGGCTCGTCGGGGGAGCTACTTAGGAGAGTGTTGGAGCTCCCACCGGCGCGGGATCATTGAGTTGTCTTCCCAAGTTAGTGTGTGTGAGCTTACGATGGTGCAGTTCGTGTATGCCTGCCGGGGTTGGTGTTGATGGCTGTTTCTTTGTGGTTTTCCCCCCCAGGTGGAAGAGTGGACCTGAACGGCAGCACGCACGGGGTGTGCGAGAACACAACAGCGGGGAGCACGAGCACTGACATCGGAGGGGAGCACACACACACACGGGAGTCAAGGGAGCTACGGGGATTTATTGTGTTTACAGCATTCACTGTAAATAAAGTGCACTGTTTGCATCGCAGAGTCTGCGTTTTGGGTCCTCATTCCCACATATCCCCACGGTCTGCCACGCAGCCCGTGACACTTCAAGTATATGTAACAGTACTGCACTGTCTGTGGCACATGTTGCAGAACAACATCACAGCTGAGCAGATGATGGATGGATGCCCAAGGTAAGGATCCAAACGCAGCGTATTTGGTGCTGAATCATACCAACCTCTGTATATTTTATATATCTTATTTTATTGTTTACTTTATTTCATTTGTAAAACATGTATATACATACTATATACACACTCAAACACACACACGTAGGAAAACATATTTAGTATACACATTCAGTAATGTATATACCTTTACATATTGTACATATATTTATTACTTTTTAGATTAGCCATTTTTATATTTTGCTTGTTTTACATTATTGTATTTTGCACAACTCTGTTGCTTGTGAAGCTCGCACACAAGAATTTCACTCACATGTACTGTACCAGTGTACCTGCACATGTGATGTGACAATAAAAGTGATTTGATTTGATTTGATTTGAATGACAACAAATTACAAAGAAGTTAGGAAGTAAAATGAATCTTAGTTTCACTTTCAGTGTATTATAGTTTTGTTTTTAAAATCCTGGCTGTAGAGAGTTCAGAAGACTATTTTACAACAATCTTGTCCATGAACACAAAGAGAAATAATGCTGGAGACTCACATCATGATATCATGGGTGTAAGACAAACACACTAGAAATACTGGTTTAAGACTCCTCAGAAAAGCAACATAAGTAAAAGGAAGAAGGTTTACCTGCATGAGCTGTGAACACACAGGAAGTCAAAGCCAGTAACATCAGAGAGGAGTCCATACGTTCACTTTGTACTCAGGAACAACACGAAGTGCAAGCTGAAGCTCAGACCTCGTGACGACTGATGACAGTCAACCTGGCAGCAGTCGTCACACTTACAGTGACTTTCAAAGTAAAAGCTTTACCACTGAGGAGAAAATCACAACAATAAACTAGAACTAAATAACCAGAACAGAGGCTCGTGTGGTATTTAAACTTTTACTAAGGGAATACTTTCTCCACCATTTGCCACTATCAGTTAATGGCAAATATCATTATACAAATGTGTTTGTGTGTAGCTTGTACAACTCTGTTCTCTCACACTCACACATTTGTGGGTGTGTTCTTATTAAAAGTTTGTGCAACATCTCTAAAGTTAGAAATATCCTGTCTCAGAGTGACGCTGAAAAACTAGTTCATGCATTTATTACTTCCAGGCTGGACTACTGTAATTCATTATTATCAGGAAGTCCTAAAAACTCCCTGAAAAGCCTTCAGTTAATCCAAAATGCTGCAGCAAGAGTCCTGACAGGGACTAGAAAGAGAGAGCAGATTTCTCCTGTATTGGCTTCCCTTCATTGGCTTCCTGTTAAATCCAGAATTCAAAATCCTGCTCCTCACATACAAGGTCTTAAATAATCAGGCCCCATCTTATCTTAATGACCTTGTAGTACCATATCACCCTATTAGAGCACTTCGCTCTCACACTGCAGGCTTACTTGTTGTTCCTAGAGTATTTAAAAGTAGAATGGGAGGCAGAGCCTTCAGTTTTCAGGCCCCTCTTCTGTGGAACCAGCTTCCAGTTTGGATTCAGGAGACAGACACTATCTCTACTTTTAAGATTAGGCTTCAAACTTTCCTTTTTGCTAAAGCATATAGTTAGGGCTGGACCAGGTGACCCTGAATCCTCCCTTAGTTATGCTGCAATAGGTGTAGGCTGCCGGGGGATTCCCATGATGCACTGGGTGTTTCTTCTGGGTGTTAATAGACCTCTCTGCACTGAATCATACCTGTTATTAATCTCTGTCTCTCTTCCACAGCATGTCTTTGTCCTCTTCTCGATTTCCATTTTGACTTTTAACGACCCAAACTCTGACAGAAACACACAAAGGTCTTTTAAGTAGACTGCCTAATAACATAATTTACACTTTGAGTAGCTTCTGTGGGCTCTGAATACATCTGGTTGAATTTCTTCCTTCTTCATTCAAGTGTCCATGTTATGCTACAAATCTCTCAGCACAGCAAAGACAAACAGGGTCCATCATTACTTTAACACATGAAGGTCGGTGAGTCCCAGCTGCAGACACAAAGAGCAAAAAGAACCCGGCAGGTCCAAAGTATCCGTGCATGTGGGAATTCCTTCATAATAAAAGCTTCAAACAAATATTATACAACTGTAATCAGAGTAGAATGAGTCTTAAGATCCAAAGAGTTTTGGTTTATTTCATAGCTGAATGAGTTTTGAATGTACAAAATCACTGACTACACAGTGACTACATGCACCGATTTCCTCTGACATCAGTGTCAGGATGCACGTGTTGTTTTCTGCTCACCGAGTCTTTCTGCAATGAAATACTACAGAGGCGAGCAGGACAAACAGCCCCGTTGCGAGGATGGCTCCTTCCCACGCCAGCGTCACGCTGTTTGACTGCACTTCAGACCGCTCTGCAGAACAACACACATTTTGTCACATTTTATTGAAAATGTTTACGTAGCGTTTGTTCGGTCACTGTAGTGTCGGGTGAAAAACAGTTCAAAGAAACTGAGCTGATGTCAGCGATGTGGCCTCACCACCTGCAGGACAGCTGTGTCACTTCTTTTCAGACAGTCAGTGATATATGAGATGTGATGGCACTGATTTAACATGAAAGGGTGCATTCTAATATAATATTTATTTCTAAATGTAACAACAGTACTTTGGAGATTTGATTTACGTCTGCGTCATGACAAAGGCCCGAGGACGAGGCGGGCATTTAAAGGAATCACACAAATGTGTTTTATAAATGTCTGTAGCAGCAAACTTGCTTTCCTACCTAATTTCAGCAGCTGAGGCTCCTGAAGTCCCCTATGTTCAATCCTGCAGGTGATGTTTCGTCCTGCATTCAGTTTGCGTTGCAGGTAGGAGTGAATCTGATAGCGCCATTCTCCCCCAGGCATCTCTGTGATCATCATGCCTGGGGGGTCAGGTATGACCACGCCATCCCTCAGCCAGGACAGCCGGATCTGCTGTGGGTAAAAGTTGTAGGCACTGCAGACCAGAACCTCAGAGTCTTCACTGCTGTTAGACGTCACTGACTTCAGCCTGGAGACAGGAGGCACTGCAGCAGAGAGACGTGTCAGAGCATTTCTAACATTTTAATGAGGCGGCAGCTAACAGCTCGTTTTATAATTCAGCGTTCTTCCATTTCATTGTTTTCACAGATGTTTGTTTTCTGGATTAAAACTCAAAGCGCTCAAAGCAACAACCATGCCATGTTCAAACTCATTTTCTTCATCAATCTGATGCTCACTTTGATTTCAGCAGGTTGTCATCATCATGTCAACATGTCCTGAAATGCTGCTGTGTAACTGGCTGATGACAGATTTGTGCTAATGAACCGTTGAATGTGTGTACCTAATAAAGTGGCTGGTGAGTGAATCTCTACTTTGCTGAGCTGGTTTTACGGCTCAAAGTCCCAAACTAAACCTGACCTGACATGATCACGTATCACACAGCGGGGGGGGGGGGGTCTGGGCAGCAACATTTCTTTGGCTGCAGACTTATTTCTGCCAGGTTAGCATGTAACCACAGGTTTACTTACCTCAGTCTGTTGTTAACAGCTTTGTTAGATCAAATAAAAAGAGTGTAGGCGGCCTGATGTGGCTCCTCCTCTCTGCTGCTTACCTGCTTTGACTTGAATATTCTTGTACAGCACAGCACCAAGGACTTTGCAGTAGTAGTTGAGATCATTTCTTCGAACTTTAAGGTAGTCGGGACTTTTATTAACCTCATCTGCAAACACTTTGCCATAATGCGTGAATCCGACCACCTTCTCTGTAGAGCTGTTGTAAAACGCCTGGAGGAGTCCGTTGTACCAGTACTGAACCTGATAGTGAACATCAGACGGTGAGCTCTTCTCTATGAACTGACAGGTCTTCAGAATGTGGAAGTATTTTTCATCTTCAGCCACACCTGCACAACATGATGAATATTTTACTACAGTTTGAGGAGGTAAACACTTACACACTGCCTGAATTATCAGCTCACCGTGTTTTCATTCAGTCGTCTTGATTTCAAGTTTTATTTTCTGAATACAGAAACATTTCTCAGCTTTTCAGGGACTGTAAAGAAACACCTTCAGAAATACCAACTGAACTTGAAGCTCACCTTAAGGTCTTCACTTATAACTGACTCTATAATGCTGCAACACTTCATATCACATACAGCAGCACCTGTAAGTCACATGATTTTTTACCTTTTGAACGCAGGAGTAAAAGCAGGAGGAGCAGGGAGCACACACCATGCTGATCCATGTTTCAAGCAATCAGCACGGAGCTCGGTTGGTGCAAGGAGGAACTTGAACAGCTTCCTGTTACCTAAGGTGGATCCAGAGGCAGGAAACACACTGGCAGGTGAAATAACCAAAACAAAAACAGACCATAGAGAAAGTGCACAGGAAGTCAAGACAAACTGCCGACGGCTGGACTTTAAATAGACACAACTAGTTAAAAATACACAGCTGAGGGCAAACAACTGGAAACAACCCGACACAGGAAATGACACAGCCAGAGTCACACAAACGAGATTTCAAAATAAAAAATAAATGAGGAAATAAGTAGGAAGAGTGACACAATACACAGACGAACTGAACCGAACTGTTTCTTCTCTCACAGGACCAGCGAGTTTCTCTATTACAACACCTGAGCTGACCCCGTGTGACCTCTGTCTGTTGGCATGAGTCAGCAGCAGCCAAGGCCGGGCAGCATTCATATTTTACAATGAGTTTAAAATGATGTAATCACCAGCCACATGCTGTAAAATCTAATTATTTCCCAGAACTTAATAAAACTATGCAAACTTGTTGCCTCAAAAAACCAAAGTAAAGCTAAAGCTGAGAACTACGTTAGGACAAGTGATTCATTGGGAGCATGCAGTACTAAGAATAACTTGATGTTTCTGACTGTGCAGCACTAACTGTTTACCTGCTGACAAACCACTTCTACTAAATTAAAAAATAATTTTTTGTAACTTACTTTAAAAAAAAATCCCATTATGCTTTTATCCCCACTTCCCTTCAGCACAGTGGCAGTGGATGTGGGTTGGAGGGTCAGTGAGCTTGAACCTGACCATCTTCACTGACCATCTGTGACGGAGGACTCATCTCTCCTGCTGTCCTGCAAGCAAACAATCAGATTTTTAGAACACCAACTTATTTCCTTCCTTAAACATATTTTTCAGCATTTACTATAGAACAGACTCCAATTTAGACGATCTCAGGCTCCCTCCCCACCGGAGAGGTGACATTCAGTGTCCCACTTGTCAGTGTGGATCGCCCTGACCACCACCTCACTCACAATAATGTCATGAAAGCACATTTTTAAAAAGGGCTATGCAAACATGGCCAATAACTTTCATTCTGATGATCTGCAGAATAATGTGGGCACAAAACAAATTTCAGTGATCTAAGACTTGCAGACTTCACTATATACAGTGCAGACAGTGTGGACCCTCTAAGTCTGTGGGATGTGATCTTTGAATAAATGCAGACCAAACTGTCGTTGTTTGTATTTACTTCCACAGCGTGTCTTGTAGACTTAACTGGAGTCATCAGCAACAGCAGAGAGCAGTCACATCTCAGGTCTGATAACAGAAGACAGGAAAAGATCAGGAAAGAAACGACTTCCCCAAACCAAAGCACAAATAAAACAATAAGTAAAACAGGCTGATCTAAAGTATGATTCAAGTTCAGTATCAACAAAGTTAGCTTTGTTTACACTGTATTAGTACTGTTTTTGCTACATCTCAATATACTTGAGTTTATTTTATAAGTCTTATATTTATTTTCACGTTCCACTGTTCTTAGCTTCAAAACTTTGTATAATCTTTATTTTACAGGTATTTTTTAGACTTTTAGTTATTCGTGGCTGGTCTCTATATTTGGTTTTATCTACTTTTCCCAACACATTAGCAAACCACTGGACCGTCCTTTATGAAAGCAGAGGAGATAATGCCGTCCCACAATTAAGGTTCGTCAGTGTTAGAGTGAATTGTTAAATGTTGCCATTATTGTACTTAAATTTGTAACCCAAACACAAAAACACCCACATCCACACACACTCACTCACGTGCACATGCATACACACACACATATACATGCTCGCACACACACACTCAGTGCCTTAGTTTTGGAAGAGTTTGGGAGGGAATTTTAAGGCAATCTTGTCCCTGAAAGTGAAGTCAGGTAAAGCTGGTGACTCACTCAGGGACATGATAGAAATCAGAGCACATTGAGAACCTGTCTGTGTAGGCTCTCAGGGGTCTATCTCATTATGAGAAGTCATGTGATTTATTATTGATAATAGATATGAAATTAATCTGGAAACTTAATATTTGCATTTTGCCCCTGAAGAAGGTGGAGCTGTAGTTTGTTACTGTGACCACTAGAGGGCAGCAAAGAATGACACAGGAGACAACAAGAGACGTTTGCTTCTCATTTATTATCAGCATGCATCAGATAATGATTCATATCAGGTATCAGAGCTTCACAAATTTAGTGAGACTTTTCCACACTCACAGTCTGACTGCTGCTCTGAAACATTCATGTCATCTACTGATTCTGAAAGTTAAAGATTCTCTGAGATTACAAGAAAGAGAGAGATTTACTGCACAGGACGGATCTTCATGCTGATGGTCTTCAGGGAGTAGTCAAAACCCTTCCAGTGGTACCACTCCACACCAACAGCAAAGATAGTACCATCAGCCCCCCAACGATAAACCCCGTTAGGGTTTGCCTTGTGACAGTCGTTGTACCAGAACGCCCCCAGGTATAATTTGGCACAGTTCCTTGACGAGCTGTCCTGGTCTTTGTCAAATGTGGTGAACTTCTGTCCGTTGTGATAACTCAGACTGTCTCCTGCAGAAACACAGATGAACAATCCCAACATTACCACTAATGCCAGTCAGACTGGGAGTACTGGGAGTGTTCTCAGTGGACCACAACACAGACTGGACTCAAAGAAGCAGCAGGTTCAGCTACCTGCTGATCCTGTATGTCTCCGCACCACCTGATCTGTGGTGGGATACAGCTCCAACCTTTTTATCTGTTTCCATGGAAACAGTCAGCAGAGCCCTCGGTGAGCGACTCCTGTTTGAGCAGCACGAAGATCACATGATGCTGTAATGACATCATCAGTAAATGGAACATCTCTGGAACTAAACTTGTTGGAGGTTTCAAACTAAGTTTAAATGGGGAACCAGATTTAAGACCTGACACTTCTTCATCTCTCAGAGTCAGAGCAGACTATTTCCCCACCTGCCCCTCCGTTAATGAATCCAGACACGTGCAGTCTGTATCCGTCGGCCTCTGGATCGATGGAGAACGAGGAGTAACGGGCAAACGACTTGTTTCCACTGAAGTCCTCCATGTCGACCAGCAGCTCGTACTTTTTCCTCAGAGTGAGGTGGAAGAGACTCTCGAGGCCTAAAAACAACCACAAACATGCACAAGTCTCTGATATGTGAAGCTTCTCTGGTTCCACATGTGTCCACAAAGTCACATCAGAGTTTCAGCTTTGCACTTTGCTCACCGAGCCAGTACTCTCTGGCAGGGATACCGAAGCCCATCTTGTATTGACTCCAGGGTCTGTAGAAGTTCACCGAGCCGTCCGTCCTCCTCTGGAACACCTGGGGACGAGAAGGTGGATAACCAGCTGGACATACACGCCATTCAAGACGAGTCAGAACCACAGACAGGTACCACCAACGCCCTGCGACTTTAGGGCGTTGGTGGAAATAAAATTTCACAAGCAACACACTAGCCTAGTATATGCAGTGTTATCGTCATTTTACATGTGAACAAGGATTTGTGGGTCACGGTGCTTTCTCTTTGTGGAAACTGGGTCCAAGTGGCTCTTTGAGTGTTAAAGGTTGCCGACCCCTGCCTTAGGCAGTATCATTAGAAGACATAGCATACATTTACACTGCTATGCAGATGACACCCAGCTCTATCTGTCCATGAAGCCAGATAACACACACCAATGAGTTAAACTGCAGGAATGTCTTAAAGACATAAAGAGCTGGATGGCCGCTAACTTTCTGCTTCTTAATTCAGATCAAACTGAGGTTATTGTACTCGGCCCTGAAAATCTTAGAAATATGGTATCTAACCAGATTCTTACTCTGGATGGCATTACCTTGGCCTCCAGTAACACTGTGAGGAACCTTGGAGTCATTATCATTTCATTTTAAGTCATTCCTGTTAAAAAGGAGTTTTTCCTTCCCACTGTCGCCAAAGTGCTTGCTCATAGGGGGTCAAATGATTGTTGGGTTTTTCTCTGTGTGTATTATTGTAGGTCTACCTTACAATACAAAGCACATTGAGGCGACTGTTGTTGTGATTTCCTGTATAAATAAAACTGAATTTTACACACAAAATGAAAATAAGCTGGGAGTTCAAATACTCACCGTCCAGCGTCCATTTAGTGAGTCCATGTCACAGTACACCTACACACACACACACACACACACACACATTAATGAAACATCTCAGTGTGTAATACTGATATCAGTTTGATTAGAAGTATCAGCAGGAACTGGTTGTAACTGGTCCCAGTCTAACCTCCTACTGAGTGCTCAGCTCAGACTTTATAAATTGGACATTATAAATAAATTAGTATCATTAAACTGTAAAACTATTTTTAATTTAACTGAATATTTCATACACATTTCACAGAATATTAAAATATTATTTTAAATATGTTCAATATCAACAACATTACAAAAATAAAAAATAAAAACTGTACCTGTGAGTGAACATGATTTTCTTTCTTTGGAACAGTTTAACATAATGTCACAAATATTTGTTGTTTGTTTAGAAGATAAAACTGTTACATTTTAATTTTGTGTTGTAAAAACAAACCCAACATTTGATGCATTCGGTTTAAAGTGACAGTAAAAGAAGTAAATGAATGTGTTCAGTAATTAAACCATATGTTGTGTAATCATGGATGTTTTCACCACAAAGGTGGAGGAATAAAAATGACACACTTTTTACGAGTGCACAATATACCTTCAAATGAACCAGATGGGGTATTTTCTGTGTATTTTCTGGTTAGAAAACAGTTAAAGTATAAATGCATAATCTATATTATTCTTAGGATATCCAAACATTTAATGATTGTGAACAAAAACTGTTAAATGCCTAAAACAACAAGCTTCAACATTAAAACAGATTAGTGTCGTTTTATATGATTTTACTTGTAACTGTTTTTATTAGGAAAGAAAGTTTGTCACACTGAAATATTTTCATATTGCTCAGTTTTTGTATATATAAAAATATGAGTAAGAAGTGAAAGGAAGCATTCTGCAGGTTTCACATTTTAGGTTTGACTGTTGAACGTCTGTGAAAGGGACACTCCAAATCCACCCACTGTGCCATGAATAAGTGTCCAAACCACAGGCTTTATTTATTTAGTGAGTTATGTGCTGACAGGTAGGAGACAATTAACAGTTATTAGTGCTCGACCTTAATGAGCGACTGTTCAGAAACTGTTATGTCATAATCATTTTAATAACAGTGTAACAGTCACATGTGTGTTGAACCTGATTGGACAGTTTGGACGTCTCGTGTTACCAGGAGAAGAAAACTGTGTGTGAGGCTGAACGTACCTGCGTCCGTGTGTCCAAACATCTTTAGCTGCTTTAGTGTGACTCTACATTTAGGCCAACCTTGACTTTAAACTTAAACTTAAGCTCTTATTTATTAAATCCAGTTTCACAGACAGAGTTAAATCTGCGTCACTCTTTGGGACTCCACACAGTAAATTAGCCTTTATTCATGTCAGCTTTAATTGTTGGATGTTTTTCATTTTATTCCTGTTTTGTAGCCATTTGAAGAGAAAACTGTTGTTTTGGTTTTCTTACATTTTCTGTTGCGTTGTTCCGGGACAGGAAGTAAGTGTGTCGTTCTTAGTTTAAGAGTTCGGGCTGTAAAACAAACCTCGTCCCGATTATGAGTGTTGGCCATATTATTAGGCACATGTGAATGCGTTTTGTTTCATATAAAAAAACAAGATTTCATGTACATTTAAAACTAAAACAAGTATATTTTACTCTATTGTCTCATTAGAATGTAGTTTAATTATGAAAATTCCCATATTTTGACAAGCTGGTGAATTTGTGGTGTGGCTGTAGCTCAGGAGGTGCAGCAGGTCAGTTCCAGTGAGCTCCAGCTTACCTGGACAGCAGACGTGGCTCCGATGGGATAGATGGTGTACACGCCGCTGGGTCGGCTGCTGTCTTCGTTGTAGATGTCGCTGCAGTCCAGCGGGAGGAGGAGAGGAGCACAGCTGCTCAGCAGAGGCACCAGGAGGAGGACTGACAGCAGCTGGAACAGATGTTCTCATTTTATTTCAGCATCATGTAGAGCTGCAGCATTTCTGACTGTCACTCAGCAGCAGTGCAAACTCAACCTCAGAGCCAACGTTCTCTGATTTCATGAAAACATCACAGTGCAGCTCTGAGTCTCAGCACAGGCCATAAGTTAGTTTGTGAATATCAACATTTAAACATTTACTGGATTTATTAAGAAAAACAGAAAAAAAGCCTGTAAAAAACTATCAGCTCAGATTCTTTCAGAGAAATGTTTTAAATCTGTTGATGAACAAAGTTAAACTTTCTAAACTTACCTTCATCGTCATTGTTCTAAAAAATGATATGAAGGAGATCTGATGTCTGAGCTGTTTTATAGCAAAGGATTAATGATTTATTGACACATGAATAACCTAAACATGGCAATCAAAGTGTTTATCTGTATGTTTCCTGCTGACTTATTGGCAACCATCAATAACAGGCACACAGTTTGCTCATAAACAGTCAGAACAAAGATCATCAGGGCTGCAAACAGCTCAGATGTGCCAACAAGGTAATAGAGTTCTTTAACGTCTGTGTGGGTGATCGCTGCAGCTGTCAGATGCTTTTATTTCTTCTTGTTTGGATTATTGTAACAGTCATTTTACTTGTTCCAATAAATCAGCATAACCATTCAGTGTGGTCCTTGTTTGGGATTTGCTCTTGAGTCTGTTCAGTCTCCGGTTAAGCCCCTTCATGAGACCCTGAGTACGAGTTCTTACCTTCTCGTCCCAAAATGCAGCTGAATTCATTTAAAAGTTTATTTGTACCCACATCAATCCACCTTTTAAATCAATATAACATTTTTAAATTGCTGTATGGAAGGTCAAAGTTTTGTGGTGTTTGTTGCTACTAAGTTCACCGGCCTGTGCTTCTGCTCTTTACTCTTTATTTATTTACTTATTTATTTATTTCCATTTACCTTTGGTGTCACTGACTCGTTGCAAAGGCAGCTTCCCTGAAAGCACGGGTCTACAAGGGGACAAAAAAGTATATTTCATATAAAATTATGTGATTGTTTGACGTTTGTGGTCCCAGCTCTGAACATACAAAGTTTTCAGACTGGAGAGGAACAAACTTTCAGACACGTGGAGCTCGTAAAATCAAGACCATCCACGGTGAATGTTATCATTCCACTGAAGCACCATTATCACTGTTATCACTGCCATTAAGGTTCCTGGGAAATGCCTTCATCTACCTGCTGGAACCAACGTATCAGTTTAATGAATGATAAACAGAAGAGCCCAGATAAGGAGACTTCAGCAGAAACATTACATTTTAGGCCAACACATTTATGTCACAAAGATCCAAAGTGATGGGAAAAGGTGGAGAGAGGAGGGAATCATGAATAACACTGAGATTTGGGAAGAAAAACAGAAAATTCTGAAATTCTCTCCTGAAAAAGAGTCAGGGATGAGACTGAGGACCAACAGAAAAACTACAAAACCGTCACAAACCTGAACTGGAACCATCATGGTTCCATTAAATACAAGCGCGCTTGTATTTAAAAGGTTCCTTCATGTAATGATCTGCTAGAGGGTGTGGGGGGGCCACAGCCCCATCCTCCAGGGCATGAAGCAGGTATGGAGGAGATCAAGACTCCAGACATCCAGAGGCCCTCAGAACACAAGAGACCAAGGAAGACCAACAGAGGGGCAGCCGCGCCACTGTCCCAGAAAGAGCTGAGGAGAGTCCCAGATGAGGGATCACTCAGCAGCCGCGGAGCAGAAGCCAGGGGGGGTTGCAGTGACGTGCCCGTGAGCTCCGCCGGCAGCCAGCTGTGCCTGAGTGACCGAGCCCCAGGCCAAGAGGCCGAGGGCACCCCACCCCCGAAGGGGCCCAAGCGAGCCCCAGGCTCCAGGCCCCGGCAAGCAGCCACCAGGAGTGAGCCGGTGCGTACCTGGGCGCCCATCCCCGGACACAAAGAACCACCAACGCATCGAAGTGTGAGGGCGTCTGCCACCGGCAGGGGAAGTGGTGGGGGGAGATAGGCCTCCAAACCTTGGAGGGTCTGAGATGTCCCCAGAGAGGTGGCGTCTGATACCCGACCTGACATATAGACACAGACATACAGGCACACACAGATACAAACATCCATTCCCACCCTCATGCTCTCATAGGCAATTACTCCACACTCAACCAACGTGGAGACAGACATAGAGAGACACTGTGCACACAATCACACTCCCCAAGCGTACTCTAAGAACCGGGTCTAGGTACCCTTGCCCCTGGAGGGGGAAACTGCACCCAGACCCAGGTGGTGTTACTGTCATGGTCCGGGTGAGTGCTGGGTTTTCCTGCGTGCCAGTAAATCCATCACTGGGCAGAGTCACCACACCCCTCGTTTGTGGCACCTGTGTTTAATTTGCTGGGAGGCTCTTAAGACCAGCGTTCTCAAACATTCCTCGCCGGAACGTCAGCTAACCCACCTTCACAGTGGATTGGATCTTGCTGTCAGTAACCACTCTACTCCCCGTCGCTGGCCTGCTTTCTATTCTCGGCGCTATTCACCTGCCTGCCTCCCTGCCCAACACTTCACAGTGAGTGTGCACGAACTGGTTTAGCCTCACTCGGACCTCTAATCCCCTCCAAGCCTCGCCATCAACCCAGACAATGACTCAGAGAAACCCTGTGACCCTGTACCTTGTGTGCCTGCTCCAGAAAATACCAAATAATGTGCCCAGCCAGATAAAGAGACTATTTCCTTCGGACTTTGCTGCTGCACACGCAGTGTGATTCTTGTTTACTTGTTTAACAATTATTGTGGAGATAGTCCTAGCCAAGTCTTGTTTACTTTCACAGCATCCCTAGTAACAGTTTTGTCTACTAGCCCTTGCCAATCACAGTGTGTTTGTAGCTACAGATTCTTAGTACCGTAATCTGAAACTTTACGTTAGTAGGTAGCTAATATTCAGAGGTCTATGTTTTCCCTCTTGCCCTTAGTTCACGTATAGCATTTTTTGTTTCATTTACCTCTTTCATGGTGTGCCATTTTTGAGTGCCAAATAAATTGTTCGTTTGCACTATACCTCCAACCCTCCGTGTGGTGTCTGCATTTGAGTCCACTTACCTGTGTCTGGCCGCCCGGTCGTGACAGTTACCCTCTTCCCTGGGGTGGAGAGAAGCAGACCACCCCGACTCCGCAGCAGCAGGGAGGCCCCACAATCCAGACCCCAATCGGACGGCCAACTCCTCCTCCCAGGCTCTCATTTTCCGCCAGCCACTTAATGAGAGCACGTGTTTCCTCACTTGTCCCTTGATTAAAATATAAAACGTTAAATATTGCATTAATATATTAATAATACAGCAAATAAAAGTAGGGAAAATGACAGCAAAACAATCAGATGCTTTATTAAAACTTAATGCTGATACAAACATAGAAATAATTTAAGGTTTTTAAACATTATATAGGATAGTACAAGATTTGTGTGAACGACTGGCGATTAAAAATGCCAAAGTGATTTAAATCAGAGCCTTTAGAGATAAATATTTCCAAAAAAAATGCAGAGATTAGGCAGTTTTCTTCGGGCACATTGAACCTCTTGTGCTCGCTATTTGGCGGGCAAGGTGGCTCCGAAAAAAGCATAAGAAATGTTTAATTAGGGTCTGTACTGTGTGGAAAGGAGGATATTTTTTACTGTTACTGTTATTATGCATAACCAGTATTATCACTGTTGCATCATTTATCATTATCATTTCATCAAAGCATTTATTGAATCTGTTGAAGTTATATTATAATTTGTATTTTAGGGGGAGCCTAATCACATAATAATGGCATAATAATCTTTCAGTGCAGGTTTAACTGTATTCATGTAATCCATATTGTTTATTAGAGAGTTGTTAACTGATGGGTTTGAAGTTATGGGGAAGTGAGAAAATTAAGGTAAAGTTAAGATGACTCCATATCTGCTTACAATATAACACACCACATATAATAAAATCACAGCATGGAGGCCTGTGGGCCCAGCACAGCCTGCTGCAGGGGAGTCTGCCCGGCAACAGATGACTTGGAGGAGGGTCACGGAGGACAAGACACACATGGTGGGGCCTGTTCATACACACACCGTATCTCAACTTGTTTTGCTCAAAACTGCTACGTGACTTGTCCGGTGTACATGACTGTTTAGCAATAACAGAGAACAGCAATAACAGAGAACATCTGGTGTAGGGAGTGAAGGGTCTTCAGGGTTCGATGGAAGAGAATGTTCTTGGATTACGAGAATTGATACTTAGATTTCCAGTAATTCCAAGTGCTTTGACGCATATTATTCGTCATCAACTGTTATATATACCACTCCTCATTTGTTGTTCTGGGGAGATCAGCTTTGGAAGTGTGATGATGCTCATCTTCCCCACATATATATGTGCTTAATAAAATCACTATTTTGACATCTACTGGGACTCTTCAGTCGTTTGTCTTCTCCTCAAATTGCGAATCAGGACAACTGTTAAATTGACTAAACATTCGAAGTTTAAATAACTATATTCTCTCATAAAAATGCATTGAAAATGCACTGCATGTTACAACAATAGTAGTATTTAACTTACAGTTGTGCGTCTTCTCCTCGGACATTTTCACAGAGGTGTTGCGAAATGCATTCTGGGATATTTAGCTGTACCAAGTCCACACAAGTGACCACCGATGCATGCTCGATAAAACGGGCGGAGCGAGAACACATCTGGGAATTTTTCACGTTCTCGGCTTGATGGGTACTTTGAATTGGAACAGTACTTGGTCTCCGACTGATGACGTATGGCGAGTACACGAGAACCCAAGTACGCACAAGTACGCATTGTTATGGAAATTTTAACAATAACCTGCAACACACCCAGTGAGCTTGATTTGAAGTGGGTTTAATCAACACATTGCAATGTGGAGAGAGCATCCCAGTGAAACACCAGGACCATCTCTGAATTGTGGCCACTGCCCTTACATCTTATATACAGAGACACAGACAAAGAACATTCCACAAACTCTTACACTCTGGCCCCTCTCACAGGGGGGAGGGGGGGGGGGGCTATACCTCCTCCCTCACAGAGAGAATAGAGATTGACAGATCACGTGACTTTCGTGCATTGCAGGCCGGGAACTCGTGGCAAAGCAATCCAAGTACCGCATCAAATGCAAGCATTTGCAGCACCGCAAAACGTTCATTCTCCGGTTCCAATACCTTCTTGGTTTTTCTTTGCTCCCCAAAAAAGGAATGTACAAAATGAAGGAGAACAATGCCGGACCGTACAAAGACAGACTCGACTAAAAGTCAAAGAAAAGATACGAGGAAAAAATCAAAGGAGTGAAAGGGTCAGACCCTTACGAGCACACAGAGTGGACAAAAGACGTCAGCGTGCTGCCCAACTTTCACCACGCTCAGATTTATAATTATATGGTTCTTGGAGTGAGTGCATACACTCATGAAGTTTTTAGTAACTTCAGGTCACTGCAACAAGCCCAGGTACAGTTTACCGACGGATGGGTACAGGACCTTGAAATGCACTGTGTAGAACGAAAGACCATCGTACGAACAAAGGTAAGTTTACCAGTCTCACAAATCGTCTTCATAAATACACATTCGTTAACCGTTTATTAATAGGACCTTTGAGCTCAACGGTAATTAATTAGTAGTGGAAATAATTTCTAGTACGTATTACAGAAATGTAGCAGTGACAATAATATTGTATGTTGTAATCGTACTGGGCAATTAGTGATACAAAAAAACTGTTTTATCCTGTGAATAAAAGTATATGTTTTTGTCAATGTACCATGGTAATAACAGAAGCGAAACGCAATATTGTGTCAGGACAATTCACTATTTATGCACAATAAACAAAGGAGCATAGCGCGACCATTTCTGTTCAGCGCCAGACTTGCTTGTAACCTATATCACCAATGATGTTAAGAAAACTGACGTATTAACTACTACAAAACACTGACCTTTGTGGGAATGCTTGGAGCAGACTAACATGTGAGCTGGAGTGTTCTGGGACGTTATATTTGGTATATCCAGACCATCCGTCGGCTCTTTGTTACTTCAGAAACATGGCTTAAACAATTCCTCTTCCATGACGTAATCCGATAAAAACCGATCTCTTTACCCGTCAGCTTCCCGTGGCTGTCATGCGACCGGCTAATGCAGTTAATAATACAACAGCTTCTTGCCATTTTTTGTGTTTCTTTTTATCGCTGTCTAACTGAGTTCAATTGAAAGCCTGCGTGCGCTAGTACCTCTTGCCACGAGTTCCCAGAATCCTTTCCGGTTTTACACCTGAATGACGTCACATTTTCAATCTCTATTATGACCTTGTTTTCTGCTTGGCCGTCACCTAAGGATTTACATCCCTGATAAGGAGGAGTCTTACGATCTGTTTAACGCAGGGCTCTAGAGTGCAACCAATTTGGTCGCAAATGCGACCAAATTTTTCAGTGGTGCGACTAAAAAAAAATATTTGGTTGCACCGGTGCGACCAACTGTTCGGGTAACAAAAAAAAATAAAAAAAATATCTGCAACTCTCTGTGTGGTCAACAACAGACACACATTATGCCCCTATCGTGGGCTAAACCAATCAGAGATAGTCAGGGGCGGGACTTCTCTGATTGGCCGCGGTCCAGTTGAAAGTGCAGGTGGAAGAGAGAGGTGAGTAGCTTGAATAAAGCGATATCGATTCATTAAATCCTGAATCGACTTTTAAATATAACTGTGTTTTGTCAGAAACGCCAGATTGTCAGATTAAAGCTCACAAAACTATTTCAACAACCACCAAACAGCAAATGAGAGCAGGCACACGGATTCCACACAAAGACGTAAACACAGAGCGGACCCAACGCATCAGAATCAGCTTTGTCTTTCTCGGCTTTCTCACCCGAGGGCCCGCACACGGACACGCCGTAGGGGCTGAAAGCCGACAGCTTACCGTTTCTGATGCGTCGGGTCTGCTCTGTGTTTACGTCTTTTTGCGCTGATTCTGAGCTGCAGGTTTTGTCTCTCCAACCAAAATTCGCCGAGCCAGCAGCAAAAGAATCTACAAACTGCGCTTCATATTTGATCAATGTCGTCATGAATTCCCTCTGAGTTTTGCTGTTTTGCTTCCACCACGATAAAATCACACTTCATGCACAGCTCTCTCTCTCTCTCTCTGTACTTCAAGAACAGTTTCCCGTCTCAAATCTCTGTTTTCTGCATTATTCATTCGCTTATTACCCACCAGTCTACCGTTGTTTACAGCGCTGTCAGCCGCTGTCTTTTTCTTTTCTTTTTTTCACTTCAATGACCTCGGACAAGAAAGCCTAATTTCTGCTGTTCAATATTGAAGAAATGTAAACTTTTTAAAATTGTGCAAAATTGCAGAATATTTTTAAGGTTATCTGCTATAAAAAGCCAGACCAGAAAAATCTCCTTCATGTTTTTCTGTGTTTTATTCTCAGTTACTTTGACACAAAGGCATCTGCTGTGATGTTCACAATTCTGATGAAGTCTCACATGTATCAGTGCTGATAAATGATCAGAATTATAATATTTCTGACTGTCTGAGGCTAAATTGAATCGAATCAGGACTTTGAGAACCGGAATCGATGGATTATAGAAATCAGTGATGATACCCAGCCCTAGTGAGCAGCCTAGGCCTGACAGAAGTGGATGTAGCTGTGGGTAATAAGAAAAGATGAAAAGAACGATTGATAACTTTTTTGTTAAGTTAAGGCCTGATCCGTCTGAAATTCATAGCCAGCTCTGACACGGTGCCATCAATCTTTGAATGCTGAAAAAGCACAGTGTATCCAGAAAACACATTATATGCTGCAATAAATGCCCAAGTGTCTCTCTCCCCACTGCCTTTCAGCAGCATGCAACAGCAAACAGGTCGTCATTGGAGGCCAAGATGATGATTAAGTTTAACAAAATATGTATGGAAAAAACTTTTGACAGCTGGCAGAGCTACCACCAGGCTTTCCCTCCGCCGTTTGTCTGCCCTCCTCCCTCTCCCGACTACCGGTACCTGTTCTTAGCTCCAAACAATAACCCAGGAGCAAAAACAAGGTTAAGGAGATCGTCTAGAAGGGGCTGTAGGTCTGGTGTCCAGGCTAAAAGGAAACGCGCCCGACAGAGGGGATTTCCTCCACTCCATGGTAGAGAACGTCTCCGGTATTTGGTACCGGTTCCCCTCCAGGACGCGGATAAGGCCGATCGGTTACCGCCTGCTCAGCTTTTCATCACGGGCAAACAGAATGATTACCTGGATCGGCATCTTGTCTGGAGATGCGGGATGTTTTCACCTTGGCCTTTCATTCTACAAGACCACAGTTCCACAGCTAGGGGTACCGGGAGACTACGTCCTCTTTCCAGGTGTCTGCTGTCAATTCCCTGTCAATCAGCTGTTGATGACGTCAGCCTGTCACCTCCGTTTTGGATCACTCTCCTAAACGCTCGCTCCATAGCCAACAAATCATTTGTACTGAATGACTTTTTTAGCAGTAATAGTCTGGACTTCATGTTTCTCACGGAATCTTGGCAGCGGCAGAATGAATTTATCCACCTTAATGAACTCTGCCCGGTCGGCTGTCGCTTCATCGGGACTCCACGCTTGGACCGTCGTGGTGGTGGTCTGGTCACTGTTCACCGAGACAGTCTCGCTTACAGGACTATGGACTCTGAGTTTTTCCCTTCCTTTGAGTCACAACTTCTTAAGGTTGGTTCTTCAGATATATTTTATTGTGTTTTAATTTACCGCCCTCCCGGCCCCGCTGGTGTTTTTATTCAAGATTTTACGGACTTTTTATCTTCCATTATTAAACTGGAGAAAGTCTTAATGATTGGGAATTTCAACCTCCACGTGGATGATCTTAGCTGTAGCATGGCCTCTGACTTTCTATCGATTACAGACTCTTTTAATTTTATTCAGCATGTCTCTGGACCCACCCATGTTAAAGGCCACACCTTGGACCTTGTGTTTTCCCTTGGCTTAGACATAACTAATGTCTGTGTTAAGGACATACAAGTGAGTGACCATTCCTGTGTTACTTTTAGTCTTAGCTTCCCTCTGTACACACCACCTTCTAATCTCATGTTCCATAAGCGGTTCATAAATCAGGATGTTGCTTTGAAGTTTTCTAATATGTTGGACCCTCATGTGATCAGTGGCTGCACTGATGCTGATGTTGCTACACAGTGTTTTAACAATCACTGCTTGGAGATTTTAAATTCAGTGGCACCTATGAAATCTGTCATTGCTGCCTCAAAAAGAGCTCATCCATGGATAAATGATGACGTCAGGAAGGTCAAAAGATTCTGTAGAAAAGTAGAACGCCTTTGGAAATCAACTAAACTCGAAGTTCACAGGCTCCACCTTAGGGAACTTTGGGTTTCCTTACATGAAACCATAAAAACAGCCAGATCAGGATCTTTTTCTCAGTTAATCTCATCAAGCAAGAGAAATTCCAAGGTACTGTTTGACTCCATAAACTCTATTGTTTCAAGTCAAGTCAAGTTCAAGTCAAGTTGGCTTTATTGTCACTTCAACCATATACAGTTTGTACACAGTGAAGCGAAACAACGTTCCTCCAGGGCCAAGGTGCTACATGCAACATAAATTTACAACATAAATTAACAGAAAACACTAAACTAGCTAACTAGAGACAGGACAGACTGACCTAACATAAATTACAGCATAAATGAACAAAAACTAACTATCTAACTAAAACTAACTATCTAACTAGGTAGGTAGTGCAGGAACAGTAAACATAAAAATATTGTCCAAAAAGAGCATTTACAGGTTGATGTGTAAGCCCAGTCTCAATGCTTTGAGGTAGTTGAGTTGAGCTGAGTGATAGTGTGTGTGTGTGTGTGTGTGTGTGTGTGTGTGTGTGTGTGTGTGTGTGTGTGTGTGTGTGTGTGTGTGTGTGTGTTTATCAGTCCAGTCCCTTTTTGTTGAGGAGACGGATGGCTTGTGGAAAGAAGCTGTTGCACAGTCTGGATGTGTGTGCCCGAATGCTTCGGTACCTTTTTCCAGATGGCAGGAGTGTGAAGAGTGTGTGAGAGGGGTGTGTCCAATCAGCCACAATGCTGGTGGCTTTGCGAATGCAGCGTGTGGTGTAGATGTCCTTAATAGAGGGGAGAGAGACCCCGATGATCTTCTCCGCAGTTCCCACTATCCGCTGTAGGGTCTTGCGGTCCGATATGGCACAGTTCCCAAACCAGGCAGTGATACAGCCGCTCAGGATGCTCTCGATAGTTCCTCTATAGAAGGTGGTCAGGATCGGTGGTGGAAGCTGGGCCTTTCTCAGTCTTCTCAGAAAGAAGAGACGCTGTTGGGCTTTCTTGTGCAGGAAGCTGGTGTTGAGGGACCAGCCGAGGTCCTTCTCCAGGTGGACGCCCAGGAATTTTGCGCTGTCGACGATCTCCACAGAGGAGCCGTTGATGCTCAGCGGTGAGTGGTCGCCTCATGTCCTCCTAAAGTCAACAACCATCTCTTTTGTCTTGTCAACATTCAGAGACAGGTTGTTGTCTTTACACCAGTCCGTTAGCCTCTGCACTTCCTCTCTGTACGCTGACTCGTCGTTCTTGCTAATGAGACCCACCACGGTCGTGTCATCAGCGAACTTAATGATGTGATTTGAACTGTGTGTTGCTACACAGTCATGAGTCAGCAGTGTGAACAGCAGAGGACTGAGCACACAGCCTTGTGGGGCCCCAGTGCTCAGTGTGGTGGTGCTGGAGGTGCAGTTCCCGATCCGTACTGACTGAGGCCTTCCGGTCAGAAAGTCCAGGATCCAGTTGCAGAGGGAGGTGTTCAGGCCCAACAGGCTCAGCTTTCCGATCAGTTGTTGGGGGATGATCGTGTTGAATGCTGAGCTGAAATCTATGTACAGCATTCGAATGTGTGTGTCCTTCTTGTCCAAGTGTGTGAGGGCAAGGTGGAGTGCAGTGGAGATGGCATCGTCCGTTGAGCGGTTATGGCGGTATGCAAATTGCAGTGGGTCCAGTGAGGGGGGCAGCAGGGTCTTGATGTGTCTCATGACGAGCCGCTCGAAGCACTTTATGATGGTGGGTGTAAGTGCAACAGGACGGTAGTCGTTGAGAGAGGACACAGAAGACTTCTTGGGCACGGGGACGATGGTGGTGGCCTTGAAGCACGTGGGAACGACGGCACTGCTCAGAGAGATGTTGAAGATGTCGGTGAGAACATCTGCCAGCTGTTCAGCACATTCTCTGAGCACTCTGCCTGGGATGTTGTCTGGTCCAGCAGCTTTACATGGGTTGACTCTGCGTAGAGTTTTCCTCACCTCAGCTGTAGTGAGACACAGCACCTGGTCGTTCGGAGGAGGGGTGGACTTCCTCACCGCCACGTCGTTCTGCCTGTCGAACCGAGCGTAGAAGTTGTTCAGCGCATCTGGGAGGGAGCCGTCACCATCACAGGCAGGTGATGTCGTCCTGTAGTTAGTGATGGCTTGTAAGCCCTGCCACATGCGCCATGTGTCGCCGCTGTCCTTGAAGTGGTTGTGGATTCTCTGGGCGTGTGCACGCTTCGCCTCTCTGATGGCCCGAGAAAGTTCAGCCCTAGCTCTTCTAAGCGCCACCTTATCTCCCGCTTTGAAGGCAGAGTCTCGGGTCCTCAGAAGTGCACGCACTTCCGCAGTAATCCACGGTTTCTGGTTGGGTCGTGAGATGATGGTCTTGGAGACAGTGACGTCATCGGTGCACTTGTTGATGTAGCTGGACACTGATGACGTGTACTCCTCCAAGTCAGTGAAGTCGCCGTAAGTTGCAGCCTCCCTAAACATGTTCCAGTCAGTGCTCTCGAAGCAGTCCTGAAGAGCAGAGGTGGCTCCTGCTGGCCAGGTTTTCACCTGCTTCAGAACCGGTTTTGATCGCCCCCGTGGTCCACCGGGTACCCGTGACCTCTATATCTGAGAGTGATGACTTTCTGAATTTCTTTGTGGATAAAGTTGATCATGTCCGTATGAGCATTGGTTCTCCAATATCATCTGTTTGTGTCTCTGGGCCACCTCCCCCTCATTTACTGTCAGCGTTTAACCCAATGACCATACATGACCTTTCACTCCTGCTGGATAAAATGAAAATCACCACTTGTGCAAATGACATTCTACCTGCTGGGCTTTTCAAAAATGCTCTCTCTGCCATTGGCCCCTCTATTGTAGAGATATGCAATGCCTCTCTTTTAACAGGTGTGGTTCCTAGGTTCTGTAAGCATGCTGTTGTTGAGCCAATATTAAAAAAGAGCAGTTTGGATCCAACTCAGCTTAAGAATTATAGGCCTATCTCTAAGCTTCCATTATTATCGAAAATTCTGGAAAAAGTAGTTGCAGATCAACTTACCACTTTTTTAGAAAAACATGAAATTTATGACAAATTTCAGTCAGGTTTCCGTAAAAGGCACTCAACAGAAACCGCATTACTTAAAGTCTCTAGTGACATTATGATGTCAGCTGACTCCGGAGCATCCTCAGTCATGGTTTTGTTGGACTTGACATCTGCCTTTGACACCACTGACCATCCTGATTAACAGGCTCCGGGACATAGTCGGTGTGTCCGGTCTTGCTCTGGAGTGGTTTCGGTCGTACCTCTCCAACAGATCTTTTAGTGTTTTTGCGAATCAGTTTATGTCACACTCTAAGGATCTGACATGTGGGGTACCGCAGGGTTCAGTTCTGGGTCCTATTCTTTTTCTTTTGTACATGTTACCTCTGGGACTTATAATTAGGCAGTTCCCTGAGGTGTCTTATCACTTCTATGCTGATGATATTCAGCTCTATTGCTCTTTTAAGCCAATGGAAGTCCATAAACTGTCCTCTTTAATTAAATGTTTAGCTTCCATTGAACAGTGGCTTGGTGACAACTACTTACAGTTGAACTCTGAGAAGTCAGAAACATTAATTATTGCCCCCGACAACCAGATATCTCTAATCAAACAGCATCTTGGTTCTCTTGGCTCATCTGTTCACCTGAGCCTCAGGTACCTTGGTGTGATCTTTGATTCTGCCATGTCCCTAGAACAACACTCTCGCCAGTTGATTAGGAATTGCCTTTTTCAGCTAAGAAACATCTCCAAACTGCGAACTGTCTAAATCTGAGTTAGAAATGGTTATTCATGCTTTTATTTCATCTCGCTTAGATTATTGTAACAGTCTTTTTCTTTGTTTGAGTAAAAGGAATCTTGAGCGTCTCCAGTTAGTCCAGAATGCTGCTGCAAGGCTTTTAACCAAGACACGAAAAAGAGAGCACATTACACCAGTGTTACGCACATTACACCAGTGTTACGCACATTACACAGTGTTACGCACATTACACAGTGTTACGCACATTACACAGTGTTACGCACATTACACAGTGTTACGCACATTACACTGGCTTCCAGTACATTTCAGAATTCATTTTAAAATCTTGATACTGACTTTTAAAGCTTTGAATTGTGATGCCCCTGCCTACATTTCTGATCTTTTAGAATCCCACGCTCCCTCTCGCAGCCTGAGATCTTCTAATCAAAGGCTGTTGGTAGTCCCACGAACTCGTTTTAAGACCAGAGGTGATAGATGTTTTAGAGCGGTCGCACCCAGGTTGTGGAATGCTCTCCCTCCATCTTTACGTTGTCTTGATTGTATTTATTCTTTTAAAAAGCAGCTTAAGACTCATTTATTTAGATTGGCTTTTAATTAGATTTGTGCTGTATGTTTGATTATTAATGTATTTTATGTATTTCTGTTTTATATTACTGTGAAGCACTTTGTGGTTTTTATCCTGTGAAAAGTGCTATATAAATAAATTGATTTGATTTGATTTGAACATTTTCTACAATATTGACAAAGCACTTTAAGCACAAGTTTGTTAGTTAATAATTTAGAAATGAATATTGTCTGTATGGACTGCAACTTCCCCCCCAAAAAAGTGCACATGTAAAACTCTGGTGTTGAAAACTTTGAGTGCGCCTAACTTTTGTGCCGGTGCGCCTAACTTTAAAAAGTTAGGCGCACTCAAAGTTTTCAACACCAGAGTTTTACATGTGCACTTTTTTGGGGGGGAAGTTGCAGTCCATACAGACAATATTCATTTCTAAATTATTAACTAACAAACTGGTACGCCCATGGCAAAAAGTTAGTCTAGAGCCCTGGTTTAACGTCTCCCATTACAATGGCCTCACAGTGTTAACTTTCCACATGCATGTAAACTAGTGACAGGAGTGCTCTTACTATAGTAAAGTGAGAAAGTGATATTACTATAACTAATGTGATATGATTAAATATGTGATTAATACATGAGAAAAGAAATCTGCCACCACATTCCCACCCTTTGTGATACCACAATTAAGAATTAAAAATAATTAATTAAGAATCACATAAAAACATGGGGATTTCTACTGAACATAACATCAGGACAATTACGTACTCAAAGAAATTCCATAATGTGCATCCTCCCTATAGTTAGAAGGAAAAAAAGCAAATTTACACTTTATGGTTGTCAAGAGATTTATTCTAAAGACACTTCTTCAGCTGAGAGTCAGAGAGTAGAAACACACACACGCTGCAGTTTTTACTTGCAAGGGCGGTCACAGAGCGTTCACACGAGAGTGGGGGCCCTGTGATTTCACGCTCTGTTCTTGCACTTGTCTTTATTTATATACAAGAGTAATACAATAGTGAATACGTCTGTTCATAGACAGAGAAATGTTGGTGCGTATGTAGGTGTATGTGTCATCATGCAGTATTCTATCATATGTAAACTTAAATCATTAAAAGTTTGTACTGACTACTAAGTACAATTCTCCATTGACAATGGTCATCTTCGCTCCATCTGAGCCTCCACCCCTTCTTCAAAGGATGGCAGTTATATCATAAAAGAAAACACAATATGAGACCATATACAGAAATGACACAGCCTTCGTTGTTCATTTGCAAAAAAAAACTTCAACCTTGGTTACATCAAGCTGCTCTTTCATAAGAACCCGTTGTTTAGATAAGGAAGTCTTTCAGTGTGTGATATATTTTTTCAATTTATCATTAAATCCATCAACCCATGTTTCCCAATTTATTAACTGTTTCTGTAAAAGACCCTCATCCCCAGTGTTATTAGGGATTGAGGCACACATGCCTCACCAAACATCACACACACTCCTTTGTGCCATTTGATTTGCCCTGTCCAGATGTTTGCCATAAAGGACAGTGACTATATTTATACCTATAGGTAAGTGAATACCACAAACATAAACTAACTTCAGTGTTAGTGCTTCCCAAAGTCTGGGGTAAAACCCAGAAGTAGCCATGAATTTCCACACAGCCAACATATATCAAACACTTCTGAGCTACATTTACAACAGAGAGATCGATCTTTCCTCTCTGTCTATACAGTGTACTGTACTCTTTACTATTGTAGGCCAATCGACCCATTTAAACAGTGTAAACCCTCTCAAAGGCATTTACAATTATCTTTACTGTCCCCTACTGGACCCCTGCTCCGCTGGATGTTACACCTTTCCACTGGACCGTCCTTTATGAAAGCAGAGGAGATAATGCCGTCCCACAATTAAGGTTCGTCAGTGTTAGAGTGAATTGTTAAATGTTGCCATTATTGTACTTAAGTTTGTAAACACAAACACAAAAACACCCACATCCACACACACTCACTCACGTGCACATGCATACACACACACATATATGTGCTCACACACACACACACTCAGTGCCTTAGTTTTATGAGGCACCACGGGGGTTTACAGTGTGTGTTTGTGTAAACTGTGTGTCACAGAATAAAAGGCTGCAGGTTAGGCTGGTTCTCTGGAGTCGTCCGAGGTCGAGGGCAGAGGTGCTGCTCTGAGGAGCCGACCAGACTCCGCTTGCTAGCAAGTAAAAACCAGTTAAGCTGCTTGTCTTGCTTTCTTGCCTTTGAACCAGTGGGGCCTGCGAGGCGCAGACCCAACAGTCAGTATTGCAGCCTTGAAATGATGATTGATTCAAGTTTACTTTGTGTCAAATGTGATGGAGGAATGTTACTGCAGTCACAGAAATCTTGAACAAGGAGGAGGAAAGGAGTTCCACTGAATCATCTCTGCAGCAGGAACATAGGAGGAAATAAGATGTGTTTCATTTGAATCTCTATGGGACAGATTCAGTAAGTGGGGCCAATTATTAAGATGCTGCCATCATACAGTCATTACTGCTGCGCAGCACGGCTTTGCCTGAAGTCTGAGTCGAGCTGTAAAATCCATCAGTGACACCAGAGTGGACATGTGCAGGGCTTGCAGCTCAGTGACCTCTTCAAGATTCAAGGTGAAAATCATTGGGATTTTAGATTTGTAACCCAACCGCACACAAAGCAGTTTCACTCTCTTTAAATCTTTGACGCTGAGGGTCAAAGTGTTTCATTCGTGCTTCTTATGTTTTGTCTTTGAAAGGTTTGGAAGGGAATTTTAAGGCAATCTTGTCCCTGAAAGTGAAGTCAGGTAAAGCTGGTGACTCACTCAGGGACATGATAGAAATCAGAGCACATTGAGAACCTGTCTGTGTCGGCTCTCAGGGGTCCAGGACTTCTGTTTAGGTTCTGCAGTTCTAAGAGGTGATGTAACCAACTGCTGTAACGCCGTCCTGATGTCCCCGTCCAGGCAGTTCAACCTCCACACACACCTTGACCCGTGTGTGACCCATGAGCTGGGTGTTTGTATTTGACGTCTGCTTCTACTGCACCATTTAAACAACCATTTTACTTTGACGACCGTTTCAGTCTCAGTTTTGGAGCCAACTTTTTGGCATTAAATTGTGTATATTCATCTCATTAATACTACAGTGAAATTATGAGAAGTCATGTGATTTATTATTGATAATAGATATGAAATTAATCTGGAAATATTTGCATGTTTGCCCCTGAAGAAGGTGGAGCTGTAGTTTGTTACTGTGACCACTAGAGGGCAGCAACGAATGACACAGGAGACAACAAGAGACGTTTGCTTCTCATTTATTATCAGCATGCATCAGATAATGATTCATATCAGGTATCAGAGCTTCACAAATTTAGTGAGACTTTTCCACACTCACAGTCTGACTGCTGCTCTGAAACATTCATGTCATCTACTGATTCTGAAAGTTAAAGATTCTCTGAGATTACAAGAAAGAGAGAGATTTACTGCACAGGACGGATCTTCATGCTGATGGTCTTCAGGGAGTAGTCAAAACCCTTCCAGTGGTACCACTCCACACCAACAGCAAAGATAGTACCATCAGCCCCCCAACGATAAACCCCGTTAGGGTTTGCCTGGTGACAGTCGTTGTACCAGAACGCCCCCAGGTATAATTTGGCACAGTTCCTTGACGAGCTGTCCTGGTCTTTGTCAAATGTGGTGAACTTCTGTCCGTTGTGATAACTCAGACTGTCTCCTGCAGAAACACAGATGAACAATCCCAACATTACCACTAATGCCAGTCAGACTGGGAGTACTGGGAGTGTTCTCAGTGGACCACAACACAGACTGGACTCAAAGAAGCAGCAGGTTCAGCTACCTGCTGATCCTGTATGTCTCCGCACCACCTGATCTGTGGTGGGATACAGCTCCAACCTTTTTATCTGTTTCCATGGAAACAGTCAGCAGAGCCCTCGGTGAGCGACTCCTGTTTGAGCAGCACGAAGATCACATGATGCTGTAATGACATCATCAGTAAATGGAACAGCTGGAACATCTCTGGAACTAAACTTGTTGGAGGTTTCAAACTAAGTTTAAATGGGGAACCAGATTTAAGACCTGACACTTCTTCATCTTTCAGAGTCAGAGCAGAATATTTCCCCACCTGCCCCTCCGTTAATGAATCCAGACACGTGCAGTCTGTATCCGTCGGCCTCTGGATCGATGGAGAACGAGGAGTAACGGGCAAACGACTTGTTTCCACTGAAGTCCTCCATGTCGACCAGCAGCTCGTACCTTTTACTCAGAGTGAGGTGGAAGAGACTCTCGAGGCCTAAAAACAACCACAAACATGCACAAGTCTCTGATATGTGAAGCTTCTCTGGTTCCACGTGTCCACAAAGTCACATCAGAGTTTCAGCTTTGCACTTTGCTCACCGAGCCAGTACTCTCTGGCAGGGATACCGAAGCCCATCTTGTATTGACTCCAGGGTCTGTAGAAGTTCACCGAGCTGTCCGTCCTCCTCTGGAACACCTGGGGACGAGAAGGTGGATAACCAGCTGGACATACACGCCATTCAAGACGAGTCAGAACCACAGACAGGTACCACCAACGCCCTGCGACTTTAGTTTGGACATCGTGCAGACAGCTGGGCTGATTCCTTGAAGCCTCCAACAGTGAGTATCTGGAAGCCTGCAGCAGTGCAGCCAGACTCCTGTTTGCAGGTTTTCCCCACACCGCTGCTCCTCTCTGCTTATTACAGAGAAACTCAGCACTGGTTTTCTCTCAGATGACAGCAAACAGTACATTTACAGTCTTTTACACACTAACTGTTTCTACAGCACTGCATCCTTTCTCCACACACGACCACCTCATGTTCTCCACCATCAGGTCATCATGAGCTTGTTCTGATCAACACCAGGGTCAGTGCTGTTCCTGTTACTGAGCTGGTCGACCCCATTATCCCAGATTTGGGACACGTTGTTTTTACAGAGTTCAAAATGTTTTATTTGTATAAATAAAATTTCACAAGCAACACACTAGCCTAGTATATGCAGTGTTATCGTCATTTTACATGTCAACAGGGATTGTTGTCACGGTGCTTTCTCTTTGTGGAAACTGGGTCCAAGTGGCTCTTTGAGTGTTAAAGGTTGCCGACCCCTGCCTTAGGCAGTATCATCAGAAGACATAGCATACATTTACACTGCTATGCTGATGACACCCAGCTCTATCTGTCCATGAAGCCAGATAACACACACCAATGAGTTAAACTGCAGGAATGTCTTAAAGACATAAAGACCTGGATGGCCGCTAACTTTCTGCTTCTTAATTCAGATCAAACTGAGGTTATTGTACTCGGCCCTGAAAATTTTAGAAATATGGTATCTAACCAGATTCTTACTCTGGATGGCATTACCTTGGCCTCCAGTAACACTGTGAGGAACCTTGGAGTCATTATCATTTCATTTTAAGTCATTCCTGTTAAAAAGGAGTTTTTCCTTCCCACTGTCGCCAAAGTGCTTGCTCATAGGGGGTCAAATGATTGTTGGGTTTTTCTCTGTGTGTATTATTGTAGGTCTACCTTACAATACAAAGCACATTGAGGCGACTGTTGTTGTGATTTCCTGTATAAATAAAACTGAATTTTACACACAAAATGAAAATAAGCTGGGAGTTCAAATACTCACCGTCCAGCGTCCATTTAGTGAGTCCATGTCACAGTACACCTACACACACACACACACACACACATTAATGAAACATCTCAGTGTGTAATACTGATATCAGTTTGATTAGAAGTATCAGCAGGAACTGGTTGTAACTGGTCCCAGTCTAACCTCCTACTGAGTGCTCAGCTCAGACTTTATAAATTGGACATTATAAATAAATTAGTATCATTAAACTGTAAAACTATTTTTAATTCAACTGAATATTTCATATACATTTCACAGAATATTAAAATATTATTTTAAATATGTTCAATATCAACAACATTACAAAAATAAAAAATAAAAACTGTACCTGTGAGTGAACATGATTTTCTTTCTTTGGAACAGTTTAACATAATGTCACAAATATTTGTTGTTTGTTTAGAAGATAAAACTGTTACATTTTAATTTTGTGTTGTAAAAACAAACCCAACATTTGATGCATTCGGTTTAAAGTGACAGTAAAAGAAGTAAATGAATGTGTTCAGTAATTAAACCATATGTTGTGTAATCATGGATGTTTTCACCACAAAGGTGGAGGAATAAAAATGACACACTTTTTACGAGTGCACAATATACCTTCAAATGAACCAGATGGGGTATTTTCTGTGTATTTTCTGGTTAGAAAACAGTTAAAGTATAAATGCATAATCTATATTATTCTTAGGATATCCAAACATTTAATGATTGTGAACAAAAACTGTTAAATGCCTAAAACAACAAGCTTCAACATTAAAACAGATTAGTGTCGTTTTATATGATTTTACTTGTAACTGTTTTTATTAGGAAAGAAAGTTTGTCACACTGAAATATTTTCATATTGCTCAGTTTTTGTATATATAAAAATATGGGTAAGAAGTGAAAGGAAGCATTCTGCAGGTTTCACATTTTAGGTTTGACTGTTGAACGTCTGTGAAAGGGACACTCCAAATCCACCCACTGTGCCATGAATAAGTGTCCAAACCACAGGCTTTATTTATTTAGTGAGTTATGTGCTGACAGGTAGGAGACAATTAACAGTTATTAGTGCTCGACCTTAATGAGCGACTGTTCAGAAACTGTTATGTCATAATCATTTTAATAACAGTGTAACAGTCACATGTGTGTTGAACCTGATTGGACAGTTTGGACGTCTCGTGTTACCAGGAGAAGAAAACTGTGTGTGAGGCTGAACGTACCTGCGTCCGTGTGTCCAAACATCTTTAGCTGCTTTAGTGTGACTCTACATTTAGGCCAACCTTGACTTTAAACTTAAACTTAAGCTCTTATTTATTAAATCCAGTTTCACAGACAGAGTTAAATCTGCGTCACTCTTTGGGACTCCACACAGTAAATTAGCCTTTATTCATGTCAGCTTTAATTGTTGGATGTTTTTCATTTTATTCCTGTTTTGTAGCCATTTGAAGAGAAAACTGTTGTTTTGGTTTTCTTACATTTTCTGTTGCGTTGTTCCGGGACAGGAAGTAAGTGTGTCGTTCTTAGTTTAAGAGTTCGGGCTGTAAAACAAACCTCGTCCCGATTATGAGTGTTGGCCATATTATTAGGCACATGTGAATGCGTTTTGTTTCATATAAAAAAACAAGATTTCATGTACATTTAAAACTAAAACAAGTATATTTTACTCTATTGTCTCATTAGAATGTAGTTTAATTATGAAAATTCCCATATTTTGACAAGCTAGTGAATTTGTGGTGTGGCTGTAGCTCAGGAGGTGCAGCAGGTCAGTTCCAGTGAGCTCCAGTTTACCTGGACAGCAGACGTGGCTCCGATGGGATAGATGGTGTACACGCCGCTGGGTCGGCTGCTGTCTTTGTTGTAGATGTCGCTGCAGTCCAGCGGGAGGAGGAGAGGAGCACAGCTGCTCAGCAGAGGCACCAGGAGGAGGACTGACAGCAGCTGGAACAGATGTTCTCATTTTATTTCAGCATCATGTAGAGCTGCAGCATTTCTGACTGTCACTCAGCAGCAGTGCAAACTCAACCTCAGAGCCAACGTTCTCTGATTTCATGAAAACATCACAGTGCAGCTCTGAGTCTCAGCACAGGCCATAAGTTAGTTTGTGAATATCAACATTTAAACATTTACTGGATTTATTAAGAAAAACAGAAAAAAAGCCTGTAAAAAACTATCAGCTCAGATTCTTTCAGAGAAATGTTTTAAATCTGTTGATGAACAAAGTTAAACTTTCTAAACTTACCTTCATCGTCATTGTTCTAAAAAATGATATGAAGGAGATCTGATGTCTGAGCTGTTTTATAGCAAAGGATTAATGATTTATTGACACATGAATAACCTAAACATGGCAATCAAAGTGTTTATCTGTATGTTTCCTGCTGACTTATTGGCAACCATCAATAACAGGCACACAGTTTGCTCATAAACAGTCAGAACAAAGATCATCAGGGCTGCAAACAGCTCAGATGTGCCAACAAGGTAATAGAGTTCTTTAACGTCTGTGTGGGTGATCGCTGCAGCTGTCAGATGCTTTTATTTCTTCTTGTTTGGATTATTGTAACAGTCATTTTACTTGTTCCAATAAATCAGCATAACCATTCAGTGTGGTCCTTGTTTGGGATTTGCTCTTGAGTCTGTTCAGTCTCCGGTTAAGCCCCTTCATGAGACCCTGAGTACGAGTTCTTACCTTCTCGTCCCAAAATGCAGCTGAATTCATTTAAAAGTTTATTTGTACCCACATCAATCCACCTTTTAAATCAATATAACATTTTTAAATTGCTGTATGGAAGGTCAAAGTTTTGTGGTGTTTGTTGCTACTAAGTTCACCGGCCTGTGCTTCTGCTCTTTACTCTTTATTTATTTACTTATTTATTTATTTCCATTTACCTTTGGTGTCACTGACTCGTTGCAAAGGCAGCTTCCCTGAAAGCACGGGTCTACAAGGGGACAAAAAAGTATATTTCATATAATATTATGTGATTGTTTGACGTTTGTGGTTCCAGCTCTGAACATACAAAGTTTTCAGACTGGAGAGGAACAAACTTTCAGACACGTGGAGCTCGTAAAATCAAGACCATCCACGGTGAATGTTATCATTCCACTGAAGCACCATTATCACTGTTATCACTGCCATTAAGGTTCCTGGGAAATGCCTTCATCTACCTGCTGGAACCAACGTATCAGTTTAATGAATGATAAACAGAAGAGCCCAGATAAGGAGACTTCAGCAGAAACATTACATTTTAGGCCAACACATTTATGTCACAAAGATCCAAAGTGATGGGAAAAGGTGGAGAGAGGAGGGAATCATGAATAACACTGAGATTTGGGAAGAAAAACAGAAAATTCTGAAATTCTCTCCTGAAAAAGAGTCAGGGATGAGACTGAGGACCAACAGAAAAACTACAAAACCGTCACAAACCTGAACTGGAACCATCATGGAACAGGTGACAACACAGACAGGTAACTAAGAAACAGGACTATAAAAACACAAGGAGCAGGTTCAGCCAATGAGAGCTTTTAGGTCTCCGCTTGCAGGCCTCGCTGATTCAGAGATTTATTCCCGTGAACAAAGACAGAGCTCGATTTTAACTTGCAAGGGGAGCCGATCGGATCAGGCTCTTGGAGCTAAGAGCTCCTCACCCGATCCCATGAAGAGGAGTTAACCCTTTTAAAAGCATATGCCACCATAGTCCAGACATCAACCAAGCTATCCCATCCATCCCTTGGAATCCTCCTGGTGTGCGTTCTTTCACATACTTCTGCAACTCTGTCGGGTTCTGTAACGCTTCATAAATGTCTCCTCCAGTCGTGTATCCATCATAACTCTGATGGCCGTCTGCTCTTCTCCAAGGGCTTTTCCTAGGGTCTTGTTCACGGTTATGTGTCTCAATAGCGCATACCTGTTGATTTCTACGTGGGTTCCAACTTCCCCGACCTCGATCCAGAGGAACAACCCTTGTAAGAACTTGGTTTCTGTGTCCCCAGATGCGGATTCCCAGGGGACAAAACTCGGGTCAGTGAGTCCAGTGCTCGTGCTCAGTACGTCCCTCTTTGTCCTTGATCCCGGATGGTGTTCAATTCTCTTTAGGTGTTGGTGCAACTGCTGAGCAATTGGCCACGTTCTGTCTTCCCTCGGTCATTGCCATCTGGTATGAAGAGTCAAATGCACAGTCTACTGCCCGCTGAGTTTCATCACTTGCACACCTGCCATTCATCAGACACGTCAGGCACTTCATTCTGTTCAAGCGGGGACAAAAAGAATAGGTGACGTTGCACAAATGCCACGGCAAATCCCCAATCTGGACTGACCCATTGCCCTTCACACACATGGGTAACTGGCCTGCTTCCAGTTTGTTTAGCAGTATGATGTCTGGCAACGGGTCTGATACTTGGGGTCAGGACAGCAGGTCCGTCTTACCAGAACAATTCACCTTTCCAGCTACTGGTGAATCAACCTTTCCATTCAGGTTTAGGGGAGTCGAGAAGCTGGCAGTATTCCAAGTACGTTTCACTCCTGGGTGCGTGGCTAAGGCGAGCAAACAGACTGTCTCGCTCTCAGTGATGCTATACGGCCACAGTCTGGAAGAATGTGTAGACAGCGGCCTACGTGCACAGACATAACAATTAGTCTTGTTGTTTATGTGAGCGGTTGTGTTCATAAACTGCCACCAGTAATTTGTTGAGAACCCGTGCGGGTACTGGGTGTGGTTGGCTTTGTCCCAGTGCACTCCTGCCAACCCACTCAGGGTCAACAGGTCCAATACAGTAAACAGCACGTTCCCAGCCATTCTAAATGAGTTGTATATATCAGTTGGTTTCTTCACCAGTTTGAGACCAAGACGACACTAAAAGTCGCTCACCCTTTGTACCTGGACTTCCACCATTACTCAGAGTCGGCCTGGAAGTGTGTTACCTTCTTGTAGTGCGCTTGATGTATCCAGGTGGGCCTCTCAGCTATCTTCACAGCTGTGGGCTATTGAGATTTAAATTTATAATCTGAATAATTATTTGCTGGCTACATTATTTTATAGAAGAGAAGGTCTAACTTTAGGCCTAAAAGGTCTTGACAGGAGACACAGGCTTGTGCAGAGTATGCTTTGCAAAAGTGAAACCGAAAGCAGAGTCTGAGTGTAAGTATTTTGAGTAGGTTATGAACAATCAGGTTATTCTTTAGTATCTTTTATGTATCTATATCTTTGGATTAAGCTTTTAGTAGAGGTTCTTGATTAAAACATTTACTCAACATATTACATATAAAGTTCCAATTAGGTTCTTGGTGAGAGGTCAGAAGTGTAACGGGAGAGATGAGAGAGCATTTAAGGATGAGACACACATACACACACATAGTTTCAGTTGTGTACGTGCTGGCCTTCTGTCTGGTGGAAAGGTTACAAGGTCTAGCTGGGGAGCTGAGAGGTGAAACAAAGTGCAAGCAGAGGCTGACACATACACACACACACATCGTAGATAGACTCAGTTATATAGGTAAAAGTTAATCATGTTTTGCTTGCAACTGCAAAATTGTGCGTGCATATGTGACTGTTTGATGAAGAAGCAGGTGCAGGATGTTCCAGAGACAAGCGACAGCGAAGGCGAGCGTCCGGGGACAACAGGAAGACACCTGGATGGAGACGAGACGATGTTCTTTTAAACTATGTTAAAAGTCATTGTGGTTTTGGATTGACGTAGGAGATATTGAGTCTGCCTGGCAACAGAAGGGGGGCTGTACTATTTCACCCCTATAAATACTGTGTTCTGACTATTGTAAGAGAGTTCAACACTGAATCTGTACAGTGTTGGCTCCACGCTGCGTGTATTCATTAAAATGTCGTCTAACTTTACCCGGCCGGATCAGTGGTCGTTATTTTGGAATCCCCCTCAATTTATGAATCTTAACAGGGCGTCGTCAGCAGCACTTAATGTGGACCTTCCCAGCGTGGGCCGAGTCTCCTGGCTTGGGGCATTCTTCCTGTAGGGGAACAGAATCATCTAGCAGATTGTTTATACTCATGACGTCTTTGCTTCTTAGCATTTTTATCATCCAGTCTGCTAGTGTGTTCTCTTCTTCTGCTTTTCTGTCATCACCGCAGAATACTGGAACTTTGAATGTTCTACCATATACAATCTCAAATGTGGTTAGCCCGTTGTCAGCTGGTGTAATTCTCATGTACCTTTTGCTTGCAACATTTCATACATGCTCTACAAAATTTTTTGAAAGGGTATTGAATATGAAGATGTTGTTCTACTGCTGCTGCTATGATCCCTCCTGTTGAGACATGGCATTGCCCATGGCTCAAAATTGCAGCAGTCTTATATAAATCCTTATCGTGCAAATGACAACCACAGTGATACAAAGGAAAGGCCCTCTCCAGAATATCAAAGTATGCATGGCAAAGTGAAATAGCAGTAGGTGGTCATTCATGGGAAATTGTTGTCAGTCATTCCCGGTCACAGTCATGGCTTCTGGTGTCTGTGCTGTTAACAGAGTCATAATTCCATGATCTCCCTCTGCGCTGTCAGTTGGAGCTTGGCACACTCTCTTCATCCCTCAGTTTCTGTTCCAACGCCGCTGTAGGTGTAGGACAGAGCAAGTCGTACACCCTAGTCGTACACCTGCTTTTAAATAATCAACACACAAAATATCACCCCCAGAAGGATGATACCTGGCAGGTTTTTTCCTAAGTGCACTGTTACAAAAAAACATATTAGGCCTGGTTACGGACATGTCTAAGTGTGAAGCTTGCGCAGTGATATTTATATTTATATAAACCCATTTAGAGTGAGGTTCATGTAAATTTACCATTCTCTATTTGTTTATCTTCCGACAGCGTAAGATTACAAGTGTGCTCCAAAGCTTCCTTTGCCTGTTAGACCTGGGAATGCTGCAGACCATCAGGGAGTGTACGGTCCATCAAGCCCGCAGAACAGAGCGGGAGTGGAATTTGTCAATTGTTGAACTGATGGCATTCATTTCAATCCTGCTTGTAAGAGCAATCATGTGTCCCGTTGGTGCCATTGTGGATTGCTGGTCAGAAAGATTTCTGGTGCAAGTAATCAAAGAGACAATGCCCCGAGATAGATTCATTTCAATAATGCAACACCTTCGATTTGATGACAAGGACACGCAGGCAGAACGGGTGAATACAGACAAATTTGCAACGATCTCCAACATCTGGACACGCTTCAACAACGACTGTGCTAAGAGTTTCACTCCAGGAGAACACATGACCATAGATGAACAGCTGTTCCCTACCAAGGTTCGTTGTCCATTCACACAGTATATTGCAACCAAGCCAGACAAATTTGGGATCAAGTTCTGGATGGCCACGGACTTGGACACCATATATGTCTGCAGTGCATCTCCTTACTTGGGAAAAGACCCCAGTCGTCAGAAGGGTGAGAGGCTGGCAGAGAACGTGGTCATGAAACTGATGGAGCCATTTTTGGATGATGGGAGAAACGTCACAACGTACAATTTCTTTACTCCACTGTCACTGTCGCACAGACTGCTGCAGCGCAAAACAACGTTACTGGGCACGGTGAATAAAGTCCGGCGTGAACTTCCTCAACTTGCGCGGATGTATTCCATAAGAGCAGCAACACGCAGGTGGCCAGTAGTGGTTTTCTACAATATGTTGGACCTGGCGGCGGTGAATGCCTACATTTTGTACAAGGCATGGACAGGGTGGACAGGCAAAAGAAGATTGTTTCTCAGTCTTCTAGCTCAGGAACTTCGTTGCCGATTCATGCAGCACAAGGAACTATTAGCACAGAGGCAGGCTGCTGAAGCTGCTGCAGCTGCTGTGCCAGGGACTGTAAAGACAACGCAGTGCCAGGTGCAAGAGGGCTGCAACAGGAATCGCAGCAGGTTTACCTGTGCAACATGTCAGAAATTCACCTGCACCTGCGGTCTGCAAACGCTGTAAAGTTTGAAACACTTTGAAGTAAAACAGACTTGTGTACCCATATATTGTGAATGTGTGTCTTTTGTATCGATATGGCAGGAATTTTATGAAGGCTGTAACACAGAGGTTTGGCCTGCCTTGGATCTGAGTAAACAAATGCCAATGTTGCACAAACACACACACACACACACACACACGCAGCAAATCTGCATTTATTAGTCCCACAAGTGGAAAATCTGCATTGTCATTGCAGAAAAGTGGACAGTGCAAGACAAAGGCAGCAAAAATAAAAACTGTACAAAGAGCACAGTATAGAAGGTGCACTATACAAACAATCTGGAAACATAAATATGAACACCTGTATTGAAAAATATTTGTGTGTGTATACACATACACAAATATATATATATGTGTGTGTGTGTGTGTGTGTGTGTGTGTGTGTGTGTGTGTGTGTGTGTGTAAAACAAAAAAAAACACCCATCTCGCCCCTGCGGGCAGTTTATCCTTCAAGCTCGGGTCCTCTACCAGAGGCCTGGGAGCTTGAGGGTCCTGCGCAGTATCTTAGCTGTTCCCAGGACTGCACTCTTGTGGACAGAGATCTCCGATGTTGTTCCCGGGATCTGCTGGAGCCACTCGCCTAGCTTGGGAGTCACCACACCTAGTGCTCCGATTACCACGGGGACCACCGTTACCTTCACCCTCCACATCCTCTCGAGCTCTTCTCTGAGCTCTTGGTATTTCTCCAGCTTCTCGTGTTCCTTCTTCCTGATATTGCTGTCATTGGGAACCGCTACATCGATCACTACGGCCGTCTTCTTCTGCTTGTCTACCACCACTATGTCCGGTTGGTTAGCCACCACCATTTTGTCTGTCTGTATCTGGAAGTCCCACAGGATCTTAGCTCGGTCATTCTCCACCACCCTTGGGGGCGTCTCCCATTTTGACCTCGGGACTTCCAGGTTATACTCGGCACAGATGTTCCTGTACACTATGCCGGCCACTTGGTTATGGCGTTCCATGTATGCCCTGCCTGCTAGTATCTTGCACCCTGCTGTTATGTGCTGGATTGTCTCTGGGGCATCTTTACACAGCCTGCACCTGGGGTCTTGCCTGGTGTGATAGATCCCAGCCTCTATGGATCTTGTGCTCAGTGCTTGTTCCGGTGCTGCCATGATTAGTGCCTCTGTGCTGTCTTTCAGTCCAGCTTTGTCCAGCCACTGGTAGGATTTCTGGATATCAGCCACCTCCTCTATCTGCCGGTGGTACATACCGTGCAGGGGCCTGTCCTTCCATGATGGTTCCTCGCCTTCCTCCTCTTTCTTGGGTTTCTGCTGCCTGAGGTATTCACTGAGCACGCTGTCAGTTGGGGCCATCTTCCCAATGTATTCTTGGATGTTCGTTGTCTCATCCTGGGCTGTGGTGCTAACACTCACCAGTCCCCGGCCTCCTTCCTTCCGCTTAGCGTGCAGCCTCAGGATGCTGGACTTGGGTTGAAACCCTCTATGCATGGTAAGGAGCTTTCTTGTCTTTATGTCAGTGGCTTCTATCTCCTCCTTTGGCCAGCCTATTACCCCAGCAGGGTACCTGATCACGGGCAGGGCGTAGGTGTTGATAGCCCGGATCTTGTTCTTACCGTTCAGCTGACTCCTCAGGACTTGCCTGACCCTCTGCAGGTACTTGGTGGTTGCAGCTTTCCTAGCGGCCTCTTCATGGTTCCCATTCGCCTGTGGGATCCCCAGGTACTTGTAACTGTCCTCTATGTCTGCAATGTTGCCTTCTGGTAGTTCAATCCCCTCAGTTCTGACTACCTTCCCTCTCTTTGTTACCATCCGACTACACTTCTCCAGTCCGAACGACATTCTGATGTCATTGCTGTATAGCCTGGTAGTGTGGATCAGTGAATCGATGTCTCGTTCACTCTTGGCATACAGCTTGATGTCATCCATGTACAGGAGGTGGCTGACAACCACTCCGTTCCGTAGTCGGTATCCGTAGCCAGTCTTGTTAATGATCTCACTGAGGGGGTTCAGGCCTATGCAGAACAGCAGTGGGGACAGAGCATCTCCTTGGTAGATCCCACACTTGATGGTGACTTGTGCTATGGGCTTGGAGTTGGCCTCTAGTGTTGTACGCCACATCCCCATTGAGTTCCTGATGAAGGCTCTTAGGGTCCTGTTGATCTTGTACAATTCTAGGCATTCCAGTATCCAGCTGTGGGGCATTGAGTCATAGGCCTTCTTGTAATCAATCCAGGCTGTGCACAGGTTGGTCAGTCTGGTCTTGCAGTCTCAGCTGACTGTTCTGTCTACCAGTAGCTGGTGTTTTGCGCCTCTGGTATTCTTGCCAATCCCTTTCTGTGCCCCGCTCATGTATTGACCCATGTGCCTGTTCATCATAGCCGCTATGATGCCTGACAGGAGCTTCCATGTAGTACTGAGGCAGGTTATTGGTCGGTAGTTGGATGGGACCGGTCCCTTCTTGGGGCCATTCTGGGTGTCTCTCGTTAACTAGCAGCTGGTTCATTTGTGCTGCCAGACGCTCGTGGAGTGCAGTCAGCTTCTTCAGCCAGTAGGCGTGAACCATGTCGGGCCCTGGTGCTGTCCAACTCTTCATACTGGAGACCCTTTCTTGGATATCTGCCACTGTGATGGTTACTGGACCCTGTTCAGAGAGGTCGCTATGGTCTGCCCTCAGATCCACTAGCCACTGAGCATTGCTGTTATGGGTTGCGTCCTTCTCCCATATGCTCTTCCAGTATTGCTCCGTCTCCAGCCTTGGTGGTGCTGTTCTCTTATTGTTCCCTTGCCACTGAGCGTACACCTTTGCTGGTTCTGTGGAGAACAGCTGGTTTATTCTCCTGCCTTCTATCTCTCTGGTGTACCTCCTCAAGCGGCTGGCCAAGGCTGTGAGTCGTTGCTTGGCAGTTTCCAAGGCCTCAGACATGGACAGTTTCCTGTACTTCTTAGGCACCTTCTTCATCGTGCCTTTCTGCAACTCCGATAGTTGGCTGACCTCCCTCCGTGCTACCTTGATCTTAGCCTCTAGCCTCCTTCTCCATGGAGGGTACTGCTTGTGGCTGTTCAACTTGTAGCCAAGCATCTCACTGATCACTGCTGCCGTATTGTAGATCAGCTTGATAGTCTCGGTAATCGTGGCTGTAGGTATCGTCAGTAGTGCTGCATTAACATCATCTAGCAGACCTTCTGAGGGTACTTCACGTAATCTTGGTAACCGGCTACGGGGGATCCAGGTTTCAAGCTTGGCCATGATCCTATCTTTCAGGTCAGTTCCTCTCGCACTCAACGATCCTTCTCCTATTGCACTTGGGGCTATGTACCCAATCTCGGGTGGGGGTGATGATATCTCCCCCCTGACCTGGGGTCCTGGCTCCCCCTTGCCGTAGCATTTATGTTGTACCTCGTCTAACTCTAGCTGTGAGAGCAGTCCCTTCTTTCAAATGTTGGAACACTGAGCTACCAGTTGTTTCGCCGTCATTGTGGATGTTGGGTATCGAAGAATCCATAGGTCCCTCATCCTATTCATGTAACCCCTTCCGCCAGGGTTACTTGCGTAGTAGCATTCCAACAACGCCCTGTTTTTGTCTCTTGCCCACTGATGCCTTCTTGTTCCAGTAGCCCACTTCTCGTCAGGGTGCCCTGGTTCCTCAACACCTGACGCGGACCTTGATGATCTGCAGTAAGTCCCGCCCATAGACAGACAGACGGACACAGAAGAGAGAGACACGGGGAGAAAACAAAACCTGGAGCCAGCAGCTCCAGAGGACTGAGGGACCACGTCAGCTTATCAATGAAATCATTCAGAATAACAACAAGATTTTTTTAGATATTTTTGAATACCCAGGGAGCCATGATGGTGTGTACTTTCAAAACACGTTTATGATCAGTTTCATACAAAGGAATGACATCAATATTGTAATGTGTTTGGGGTATTTTCCAGGTGTGTGACCCAGTATTTTCTAGTTTATGGACATGATACTGTTTATGTTTACATACTCTGTGATTCTTAGGTTCATGATTATTTCTGTGTCCTGTATTTGGTATATTTCATTAGTCTTCAGTTCTTTGTGATTGTTGAGTCTCTCAGTGTCTTCTCTTTGGTGTTCCCTCTCTGTCTCTCCAGTGTCAGTCATGTCCCTGTGCCTGTCTCTCCCCAGTCCCTGTGTCAAGCCTGTGTTTGTCACTGTGGTATCTTACTTCCTGTTTTATTTTGACAGTCTCTTGTCCTGTGTTCATTGAGTTTAATTTAACTCGTTGGCTCATCTGTTCATCTCCGCTCATGTGGCCACGGTCCGAGTCAGTCCACGTGGCCACGGTGCATGTACTCAGTGTTTAGGTGGGCCCGCACCACAGACCTGACAGTTTTACAGTGAAAACAACAGAATGCTGACTCTGTTGTTTTCACTGGAAGAAACGTTTCATCACTCACTTTCCAACAACTCACTTCTGAAAAAGTCATTCCTGTAAATTTCTGTACGACTGGATGGGCATTTATGTTGATGATATGAACTCCATCAGTATCAACAAAGTTAGCTTTGTTTACACTGTATTAGTGCTGTTTTTGCTACATCTCAGTATACTTGAGTTTATTTTATAAGTCTTATATTTATTTTCACGTTCCACTGTTCTTAGCTTCAAAACTTTGTATAATCTTTATTTTGCAGTTATTTTTTAGACTTTTAGTTATCCGTGGCTGGTCTCTATATTTGGCTTTGTCTACTTTACCCAACACATTAGCAAAGTCTGTCATACAAGTGAGATATGATAGAAAGAATTTGCTCGTAGCCGTAGTCAATGTTAAGATAGATTTTGCTTAAGATAGAACCACGACTCGGGTATAAAGGGGAACTCTTGTCCTGTGTCTACTTTACCATAATCATGGAAATGTGATTTACTGGAGGGACCCCTTTGATAGTGATGGTGACTGGACCCCTGCTCCGCTGGATGTTACACCTTTCCACTGGACTGTCCTTTATGAAAGCAGAGGAGATAATGCCGTCCCACAATTAAGGTTCATCAGTGTTCGAGTGAATTGTTAAATGTTGATATTATTGTACTTAAGTTTGTAAACCCAAACACAAAAACACCCACATCCACACACACTCACTCACGTGCACATGCATACACACACACACACACACACACACTCACTCAGGTGCACATACATACACACACACATATACGTGCTCACACATGCATACACACACACACACACACACACACACACACACACACTCAGTGCCTTAGTTTTATGAGGCACCACGGGGGTTTACAGTGTGTGTTTGTGTAAACTGTGTGTCACAGAATAAAAGGCTGCAGGTTAGGCTGGTTCTCTGGAGTCGTCCGAGGTCGAGGGCAGAGGTGCTGCTCTGAGGAGCCGACCAGACTCCGCTTGCTAGCAAGTAAAAACCAGTTAAGCTGCTTGTCTTGCTTTCTTGCCTTTGAACCAGTGGGGCCTGCGAGGCGCAGACCCAACAGTCAGTATTGCAGCCTTGAAATGATGATTGATTCAAGTTTACTTTGTGTCAAATGTGATGGAGGAAATGTTACTGCAGTCACAGAAATCTTGAACAAGGAGGAGGAAAGGAGAATCATCTCTGCAGCAGGAACATAGGAGGAAATAAGATGTGTTTCATTTGAATCTCTATGGGACAGATTCAGTAAGTGGGGCCAATTATTAAGATGCTGCCATCATACGGTCATTACTGCTGCGCAGCACGGCTTTGCCTGAAGTCTGAGTCGAGCTGTAAAATCCATCAGTGACACCAGAGTGGACATGTGCAGGGCTTGCAGCTCAGTGACCTCTTCAAGATTCAAGGTGAAAATCATTGGGATTTTAGATTTGTAACCCAACCGCACACAAAGCAGTTTCACTCTCTTTAAATCTTTGACGCTGAGGGTCAAAGTGTTTCATTCGTGCTTCTTATGTTTTGTCTTTGAAAAGTTTGGAAGGGAATTTTAAGGCAATCTTGTCCCTGAAAGTGAAGTCAGGTAAAGCTGGTGACTCACTCAGGGACATGATAGAAATCAGAGCACATTGAGAACCTGTCTGTGTCGGCTCTCAGGGGTCCAGGACTTCTGTTTAGGTTCTGCAGTTCTAAGAGATGATGTAACCAACTGCTGTAACGCCGTCCTGATGTCCCCGTCCAGGCAGTTCAACCTCCACACACACCTTGACCCGTGTGTGACCCATGAGCTGGGTGTTTGTATTTGACGTCTGCTTCTACTGCACCATTTAAACAACCATTTTACTTTGACGACCGTTTCAGTCTCAGTTTTGGAGCCAACTTTTTGGCATTAAATTGTGTATATTCATCTCATTAATACTACAGTGAAATTATGAGAAGTCATGTGATTTATTATTGATAATAGATATGAAATTAATCTGGAAACTTAATATTTGCATTTTTGCCCCTGAAGAAGGTGGAGCTGTAGTTTGTTACTGTGACCACTAGAGGGCAGCAACGAATGACACAGGAGACAACAAGAGACGTTTGCTTCTCATTTATTATCAGCATGCATCAGATAATGATTCATATCAGGTATCAGAGCTTCACAAATTTAGTGAGACTTTTCCACACTCACAGTCTGACTGCTGCTCTGAAACATTCATGTCATCTACTGATTCTGAAAGTTAAAGATTCTCTGAGATTACAAGAAAGAGAGAGATTTACTGCACAGGACGGATCTTCATGCTGATGGTCTTCAGGGAGTAGTCAAAACCCTTCCAGTGGTACCACTCCACACCAACAGCAAAGATAGTACCATCAGCCCCCCAACGATAAACCCCGTTAGGGTTTGCCTTGTGACAGTCGTTGTACCAGAACGCCCCCAGGTATAATTTGGCACAGTTCCTTGACGAGCTGTCCTGGTCTTTGTCAAACGTAGTGAACTTCTGTGCGTTGTGATAACTCAGACTGTCTCCTGCAGAAACACAGATGAACAATCCCAACATTACCACTAATGCCAGTCAGACTGGTCAGCAGGTGTACTGGGATTGTTCTCAGTGGACCACGACACAGACTGGACTCAAAGAAGCAGCAGGTTCAGCTACCTGCTGATCCTGTATGTCTCCGCACCACCTGATCTGTGGTGGGATACAGCTCCAACCTTTTTATCTGTTTCCATGGAAACAGTCAGCAGAGCCCTCGGTGAGCGACTCCTGTTTGAGCAGCACGAAGATCACATGATGCTGTAATGACATCATCAGTAAATGGAACAGCTGGAACATCTCTGGAACTAAACTTGTTGGAGGTTTCAAACTAAGCTTAAACGGGGAACCAGATTTAAGACTAGTCAGAACCACAGACAGGTACCACCAACGCCCTGCGACTTTAGTTTGGACATCGTGCAGACAGCTGGGCTGATTCCTTGAAGCCTCCAACAGTGAGTATCTGGAAGCCTGCAGCAGTGCAGCCAGACTCCTGTTTGCAGGTTTTCCTCACACCGCTGCTCCTCTCTGCTTATTACAGAGAAACTCAGCACTGGTTTTCTCTCAGATGACAGCAAACAGTACATTTACAGTCTTTTACACACTAACTGTTTCTACAGCACTGCATCCTTTCTCCACACACAACCACCTCATGTTCTCCACCATCAGGTCATCATGAGCTTGTTCTGATCAACACCAGGGTCAGTGCTGTTCCTGTTACTGAGCTGGTCGACCCCATTATCCCAGATTTGGGACACGTTGTTTTTACAGAGTTCAAAATGTTTTATTTGCATAAATAAAATTTCACAAGCAACACAGTACCCACCGCAGACGGTCGTGTCTGTCTCAGATCTCTACATTTTCCTTTAAAGTTTGGACGTGTAAAATTTTAGCTTCATATATCAAATATTCTGTTCAGGATTTCTTTTTTTAAAGGTCCGTCGGTACACCAATGCCAAGAATGCCTCGGGCAGCTGACAGCAGACAGTGAAGAGGAGCAGGTGGAGGACCTGCGATGGACGAGCAGGCCCATCGACAGAAGGACTGATGGAGGCGCCGCTCAGCTGCAGGCCCATCGAGGAGACACACGGTGACATACAGCAGTTTATACGTCACAGAGCTTTCCCAAACGCTGCTCAGAGCTCGAGGCTGCGTTCATGAGACGACTGCTGCTGTCAAACTCAAAGCCAGCAGCCCTCAGCCTTTGTAGGACTGAGCACTAACTGTCCCCAGCTTAGATTATTAATATTCTGTTACATTATTTTACATTTGGGACATTACTCAAATTACTCAACTAATCAGTAACACATTAATAACCTTAATGAAAGGAAAGAAGGCAGATTTATTTCTACAGCACCAAGTAATCAATACCACCGATCAGCTGACAAACAGGTCATGGGAGCAGGTCAGAGGCAGTGACGAGGTAAGCCGGATTATTTCACATATTTAGGAGAAGAAACTTTAAGTAAAATTTAAATCTGAAGTACGAAACGGTCAGGATCCGGATCAGGGTCGGGATCTGGAAATGAGCCAATCAAACGCAGAGAAGGTTAACTTCATCTGTGAAGCAGCAGTTCATCTGGTCCAGCAGGGGGCGCCACAGCTCCTGAGAGCTCCTCAGTCTCACTTCAGCCTCTTCTGGAGGAAGCTGCTGTTCTTTACATTCAGCTCTTTCTTGGAGTTAAAAAGTTGACACTTCAGCATTTCCCAAACTTTAAAACTGGCTCTGGTTCTTTTTCAACCTCCCCCTCTGACAGTTCTCAGGACCTAACAGAACCAGAACCTGAGGCGTGGCCATGACAGAACACCTGAGAAGAGTCCAGCGTGGACCAGGCCGGAGCATGGACCAGCTATAGATTTTTTTTTTAAAAAACACACAAACACAGTCCAGGTCCTGGTCCTAGCCTTTGTTATGGTTCTGGTCCTAGTCTTTGTTCTGGTCCCAGTCTTTGTTCTGGTCCTGGTCCCAGTCTTTGTTCTGGTTCTGGTCCCAGTCTTTGTTCTGGTCCTGGTCCCAGTCTTTGTTCTGGTTCTGGTCCCAGTCTTTGTTCTGGTCCTGGTGTATAGCACACCCCTCAGGTGTGACACACACTGGTTGCTGTGGAACACACTGTACTCTCTCTGGCCTGTCTGACTGGAAATGCTTCTTTGCGTCACCCGACACCTGAGACATCCTCCCCTCAGTCGGCCCCACCCACCCCTGGCCCTGGGGGGAGGTGTGGGTGTGGAGAACTAAGCGCTCCCTTCGCAGGAGTACTCTTTGCTGACTCCGCTCTCATCAGGTCCGGGCTGGGGGCCTCAGGGTTCACACAGTGTGGTTAATGATTGAGGGGGGCGGGGTGGTCACTCATTGACCGCAGGAACTTTTAAACCCACAGACAGAATTAGGGTGGCGGGACTTTACTGTCACTCCACTGGGACTCTACTGGGTTCGACTCAGAGGAAGATGAAGGACACTTTTATTCTGCTGGAGACAATCTGAACGTCTTCCTTTCCTTCTTCTGTCCCTTTGCCACCCAGCTTCACCTGGCCGATCTCCACCCCTCATTGGAGGAGGGCTGAGTGCCCCTGGATACCTGATCACCTGCAGTCCAAGCCACACTTTTACCTTTGTTTTTGCTGTTGCGAAGCAGCTGACCAGCTTCAGGTTTGCACCAGAAGCTCCAGGATCAGCCACCGTGGTGAAGCTGCAGCGATGTCTGCTGGAAAGCAGCGGGACGGCCGGGGGGCGCCTCCGGATGGCGGGTGGGGGTGGGTGATTGTCGGCTGCTGCTTCATGGTGACAGTGTGCACGCGTGCAGTGACCAGGTAACGCACACAAGCACATCCATATACTGGTCTTTATAGCTGTGTGAGGACCCTTGCAGTCTGAGGCGCTTCACCTCAAAGGACTTGGTGCACAGAGTGAGGGATCGTGGACGTCCACACCAACACTGCACACAGCCGTGTTAGTGTAGATACAGATGATGGTTAGACTGGCTGTTAGATCGGAGTTTACTGATTTGTGCAAACAGAAAAGAGACTGGCAAGAATCGCTTCTGTTGTTTTGCATTTTGAGGTCACTTTGGGTTCGTTATGGCCCTGATACACCTTTAAAGAGGCACTTGAGTGTGTATGTGGACACGTTTAAAGAGATCAAAACATTTTCAGAAACAAAATCTTCAGTGAAAGAAGAATCAAAGACATGCAGACAACATTCCTGTGACATGACTCAGTAACGAGGACTTCAGGGCAATTAGAGCGATCGGCAAACTCAGTTAAAGCAGAGCGCAGTCAGCCTTTACCCGTTCAACAGAAAACGGTCCAGAGATGTGTCTTCTCATTGTGACACAGCAGCATGTTTCTCTTTGTTACACAAGCAACAAAAAAGGAACATTGTGTACTACTTAAAAAAACCTGCTGAAGAAACATCTGCCAATTACTGAGGTTAATTAGTGACGTGGCTGCGTGTGAAAAAGCGTCTGAGGCCTGAAGCTGGGCGGAGTTCAGCACTTAGCTGAAGGATGTGTGGGCCAGAGTTCAACCTCAGAATCACTGATTCACGATTCTGCAGAGCAGTGAGAGCGCACAGAGAGCTGCTGCATGTTTGTGGATGCTGTTTGTTGCTGGATGTTGTTGCTGGAGTTGCTGGATGTTTGTTGCTGGTGTTGCTGGTGTTGCTGGATGTTTGTTGCTGGTGTTGCTGGTGATGCTGGATGTTTGTTGCTGGTGTTGCTGGTGATGCTGGATGTTTGTTGCTGGTGTTGCTGGATGTTTGTTGCTGGTGTTGCTGGTGATGCTGGATGTTTGTTGCTGGTGTTGCTGGATGTTTGTTGCTGGTGTTGCTGGTGATGCTGGATGTTTGTTGCTGGTGTTGCTGGATATTGTTGCTGGATGTTTGGTGCTGGTGTTGCTGGTGTTGCTGGATGTATGTTGCTGGTGTTGCTGGATGTTTGTTGCTGGTGTTGCTGGATATTGTTGCTGGTGTTGCTGGATGTTTGTTGCTGGTGTTGCTGGATATTGTTGCTGGTGTTGCTGGATGTTTGTTGCTGGTGTTGCTGGATGTTTGTTGCTGGTGATGCTGGATGTTTGGTGCTGGTGTTGCTGGATGTTTGTTGCTGGATGTTTGTTGCTGGTGTTGCTGGTGTTGCTGGATATTGTTGCTAGTGTTCCTGGATGTTTGTTGCTGGTGTTGCTGGATGTTTATTGCTGGTGTTGCTGGATGTTTGTTGCTGGTGTTCCTGGATGTTTGTTGCTGGTGTTGCTGGATGTTTGGTGCTGGTGTTCCTGGATGTTTGTTGCTGGTGTTGCTGGATGTTTGTTGCTGGTGTTGCTGGTGTTGCTGGATGTTTGGTGCTGGTGTTCCTGGATGTTTGTTGCTGGTGTTGCTGGATATTGTTGCTAGTGTTCCTGGATGTTTGTTGCTGGTGTTGCTGGATGTTTGTTGCTGGTGTTGCTGGATGTTTGTTGCTGGTACTTAGCATCCAAAGTTTTAAAGAGTATGAGCCTCAAACATGCCTGACGAGGTCTACAGAATTCATCCTTCTGCACAAAAAGATGCGACTTCTGCTCCGTCTCATCCACCATCACACGCATCCACACCATCAGTCTGAACGCCCTGCATTAGGAGCATGCTCAGTAGAAGTATAATTATATTGGGCAGCTGTGGCTTGTTTGTTAGAGTGGGTCATCGGTGGGACATGTCTCGTTTGAATGAAACGTGTAAAAACTGAGACAGAGTAAAAAAGCACTACAAGTACCATCACACCAGCTAGTGCTACATGTTTATGATGAAGTATTTCACTCTGCAGGTCGGGGAATAATAACAATAAAAACACCTCACAGGTATTTTCAGCAACATACAGGGGTGTGTCTACAGGGGGGCGTGCGCTATTTTACACTGTAGTTCCTCGTTATTCTGCAGATTAAGATTATTAATAAAATATTTAAGAATATGCTATGTTATGTGGTTAGAGAGTAACCAAACCAGCAGCATGTAAGCATGTTTACCACAGGCCTGCAGAGCACCAGTCAGACCAGGCAGAAATAATCAAACCAGAACACACAGATTCAAAAACACACCATGTTTCTCATTTTAACACGTGACGCTGATCTGAGAGCAGTCAACATCTAATTATGTGTGTATGTAGCTGGTTTCACTGGGAGATGGGGGCTGTGTGTCGGGGGTGAACTGGTTTTAATGGGTAGGGGAGGCTGAGCTGGCATTGGCTCCACACGGTCCTAGTGCCTGCAGGCTGCTTGTTTCAGGTTCAGTTAATCTTAGTACTCAGATTACTTTTTCCTTGTAAGGAGTAAGCTGCGTGACCGGTTTGCCCTCTGAGATCGCAAACGTCTCCAAACAGCCTCGGCCGGTGTTTGCTCACCTTCTACCCTCAGAACGTCGTTCCAAGCTGAAAGCGGAGCTCTCCAGCAGGAGAGCGTCTTTGTATATGAAGGACACGTGCAGCTCAAAGACTCTGGAGCTCTGCTGCTCGCGCTGCGCTCGGGGGATTTACAGCCCCACACCTTCTACACCAAACACCTGCACCACTGCACCACCAGCAGCATCTGTGATGTTGTCGTTAAAGACTCCCCCCCTGAGGACAGCAGAGCAGTTGACATTTCAGAAACGCCCTGACACTGATGTCAACCAGCAAAGGAAACCTGCTTCCATCCAGTGATTAGTGACACTCAGCTGTGATTCCCGGGTGGACGCGTCTGACGGAGGAATCCTCGGTGCTCGCAGTGACCGGCTCGTCTGATATTATTCCTTTCCTCCAAACAGGAAGTTTACCGCTGCAGCCTGGCCCCCGGGGCTGAAGGGGTTAAACACAGAGACACACGACCTCCTCCTGTGACCTTTGACCCACATTTCCTGCTCCGACCGGAGACCGGCGCTACTGCTGCTGCAGCTGGAAAACTTCTCAGAAACATGTGTTCAAAGCTCCGCCTCCCCTCCATCAGCTCGCTGCGAGAGAGTGTGTTTGTGCGTCTGTGTGTGTGTTATGTCCTCACAGTGAGGCCAGAGAGCCGGCCCGTCCTCCATGTTTCTCACTGCAGTTATACAACAACACATTAATCCTGAAGTTATGTGTGACTGACACACATTACATAACACACACACACACACACGCCTGCCCTGCTGGTTAACGGGGACTCTCTCTCTGCTGATAGGAAACAGGAACAGGCTTTCTGTTCTGTTCACTGACAACGCTTTATTTACAGGAAGTGCCGCCTTAAACCCTCCCCTACTTCCTGTTCTGACTCTAATCAGCATTAGGGAGAATGCACGTTGAAGACTTAACTTTACGTCCATCTTTATGTACAGTCTGTTTTGGGGGGAGAACTACAATTCCCAAGATGCATTTAAGCAACAAACATCCAATCAGTGAGCTACAAATCTTTGTGTACAGCGCTTTGTGACTGCCTGTCTGTGAAAAGCGCTTAATAAATAAACTTTACTTACTTACTTACTTACAAAGTCAGCTGACTGCAAAAGATGAAGAAATTCTATTTGAATCTGAGCAGCAGCAAAGAATGATGGGTACTGTAGTGTACTGAAACTTTTTTCAGAGACAGTCATGGTGTGTCTTTGTAGCGTGTCTTTGCAGCCGAGCGTCAAACGTGGGGGCAGTGTTAACCCTCTCTTGTGTCTGCAGGTGTGTCTCCATCTTCTTCGTGGAGTTCCAGGCTCACTTCGGGGCCGACTACGCCACCACCGCCTGGATCCACAGCCTGCTGGACTGCAGCACCATGCTCTGCGGTGAGTAACGTCAATCAGACATCACAAAGTGGTTCTTGTGGTCACGTGAGGCTGAGCGTGTCTGTGTGTGCAGCTCCCGTCGGCAGCCTGGTGGGGAGCCGCTGGTCCTGCCGGGCGGCGGTGGTGGTGGGGGGCCTCCTGGCCTCCTGCGGCCTCCTGCTCAGCTCCTTCGCCACCAGCCTGGAGATGCTTTACTTCAGCGCTGGGATTCTGACAGGTCAGACTCAGACATGTCCTCCCCATCTTAAAGTGGCGTGCTCTTTATCATGCTGACACGTAAAATCTGTCCGCAGGTCTGGGCTTCGCCCTCTGCTACACCCCCGCCATCGCCCTGGTGGGCTGTTACTTCCAGCGGAGGAAGGCGCTGGCGTACGGTGTCGCCATGTCGGGCAGCGGGATCGGGACCTTCGTGCTGGCTCCGGTGGTGCAGATGCTCATAGAGTTGTACTCGTGGAGGGGGGCACTGCTCGTCCTCAGCGCCTTCGTTGCAAACCTGTGCGTCTGTGGGGCGCTGCTCCGACCAATAGCACTGCAGGAGGAGCAGTGTGGTAGGTGTTCTCATCAATCACGTTCCCTCAGCGGGCCAATCAGAATCAGGCTCACCTGTGTGTTCTGGTGCAGGTGACATCTCACAGCAGGACGTGGAGAAACCTCCCAAAGACTCTGTGGACCTCCTAGCTCTGCCTCCTCCACCTGAAAGCTCCGCCCCCAGGCTGAGGAGAATGTGGCGCCTCCTGTCCTGCGGGGAGTACCGCTTCCTGCTGCTGCCTGACTTTCTGGGTCTGGCCGTGTCCTTCCTGTTTCTGGCTAGCGGCTGCAGCCTCCCCTTCGTTTACCTGGTGCCCTACGCCCTGAGTGCCGGCATCAGCCACCAGCACGCCGCCTTCCTCATGTCCATCCTGGGGGTCATCGACATCGTGGGGAACATCACCTTCGGCTGGCTGACGGACAGAAGGTAAGGCGAGTGTGAGCGAGGACGCTGACGCTGGCCTGTTCCACACGTGGTCACGTTACAGCCTCGTTCCAGAAGGGAACATTCGACACCCACAGCGAGCGCGTTTATTAACACGTACATAAAGACTCACAGTCTTCCTGTGACTCTCAGGGCTCAGCTCAGGTGCTTCCTGCTTCCACTGCTCTGGACCTCAGAGTAGGGTGAAGGTTCATCCTCCACCAGGTCATTGTCCTGGTGGAGGATGAACTCTGTCCACACGTGACGCTTAAAGACCTGAGGCTGTACCTGCTGCCAAAGGTGCTTCAACTAGGTGCTTTGGGGTTCCTGTAGCTCAGGAGGTAGAGCAGGTCACCTACTGATCAGAAGGTCGGTGGTTCGATCCCTGGCTCCTCCCTGGATCCCTGGCATGCCAAGTATCCTTGGGCAAGATACTAACCCCAAGTTGCTCTCGGAGTGTGAATGTAGTTAGAAAGCACTAAGTACACAGAAAGTGGTTGTGAGAGTGAATGTGGCATGTTGTATACTCCGGGTGAGTAGAAAAGCGTTAAATAAGAATCAGTCCATTTAGCATTCAACTAAGTACTGAACCAAGCTGCGAGTCGTCTCCTCCATGTTAGATTTTACTTCATCTTTAATACGTTTGCGAGAATTCAAAGCACACGTCCGGCGTGTCGCTCTGTGTTTAGGATTTTGACGTTTTCTTGGTGCTGCTCGGCGCCTTCGAGCTCATGCAGGCGTGACTTCAGCATCACAGCGAGCGTCACAATGTTTGCAGGTGACAGCGATGGAGACGCCCACTCGACTCTGCAGCAGAACGTTTTCTGTCTGCTCAGCGAAAAACATTTTTAAAGGGACAGTTCACACAAACATGGCTGACATTTGAGTGCTGATGCCGTCGGACTTCCTGTTTGTCTCTCAGGTGTTTGAAGCCGTACCGCCTGGCCTGTTATGTCCTCTCGGTCGGGATGGAGGGTCTCTGCTGCCTCTTCACGCCGTTACTTCGTTCCTTCCCGCTCCTCGTGCCCTTTGCCGTGCTCTACGGCTACTTCGACGGCGCCTACGTGGCTCTGATCCCAGTGGTGACGTCTGATGTGGTCGGAACTACGTATCTGTCCTCAGCTCTGGGCGTTGTCTACTTCCTCCACGCCATACCCTATCTGGTCAGCCCGCCCATTGGAGGTGAGGGAAACAGCTCCACCCTCCTGCTTCATCCATCTTTAAAAGAGAAAAAACTTTAAATAAACGTAAATTTTAAATATATGTGTTCAAAGACCGTCCGTCATTTCAGTACAAGCAGCAACTTATGGAGCGTCTAATTGTCCTCACAAACGTCATTGGATATTTGAATCTGATGACATCACTCTGACATCGCCTGCTGATGATGTCACACCTGAAACTCTTCTTCTCTTTCTGCAGGCTGGCTGGTTGATGTTACAGGAAGTTACACAGCCACTTTCTTCCTCAGCGGCGCCGCTCTGCTGGCCAGCGCGGTCATTCTCTCCGCCGTCACCGGTTTTCGCCATTGCCGCCATCGATCAGATTCGGTGCTTCTGCCATCTTCTGAAAACCGTCATCAGGGAACCCGAGCCCCTCCACCTCAGTCTGTCTGACCAATCAGGTGGTTTCATCACCTTCAACAGGAAGGTGTTACCTCACAACCCTTAGAGAAAAGTATCAGATTCCTCGACACCAAAGCCAAGCAGACGGCTAAACAGGCTGACTGACAGGTGTCAATCAAACGATGACTTCACAGGAAGTGAAATCTTTTTAGAGTCTGCTGAAAATGAAAACGATAGAATGATTTAAATGTTTTAATGTTGAGGAAACTCACAGCTTCCTGTCTGAGCTGCCTCATTATGTTTCTCGCCACAGTCATGTGACCGTGACGAACACCCATTCAGTCCGTTAGCCGTGTGCTACGTCTTTTAGCGTCAGGAGTGTACCTAATAAAGTGGACAGCAAATAACACATCAGTCCAAGCTGAACTGATCACAGTTATTGTAGCTGAACCTGAACGCACCACGATGGTTCCAGCTGTTTGTAGGGAAGGAGGTCACATGACGACGCTCTCAGGTATCGATTTGATTAACGAGGAAATAAGAAAGTCAACGTGCTGCAGGGTGTGTGTGTGTGTGTGAGTGAGAGAGAGAGAGTGTGTGTGTGTGTGTGTGTGTGTGTGTGTGAGAGAGAGACACACACACACACACACTCTCTCTCTCTCTCACACTCACACACACAAACACTCTCTGTGTGTGAGAGAGAGAGAGAGTGTTTGTGTGTGTGTGTGTGTGTGTGTGTGTGTGTGTGTGTGTGTGTGTGTGTGTGTGTGAGAGAGAGAGTGTGAGTGAGAGAGAGAGAGGACCAGAATCATCTTCAGGTGTGACTCAGGTACTGGTTGACAGTAGATGTCAGCGTGTGAGCAGCGGGGCTGAAAACGCTGCTGATTGGTGGAGAGCGTGATGTCACTGTTGATGTCACAGTCAGAGTGATGCTGATGTTTGTAACGTGTTACAGGAAAATAAAAGCTGTGCCTCAGTTTGTGGCTCCTGCGTTTTCTTCATGGATCAGCTGGAGCTCTGCGGTCGTCCAGCTCACGTCAGCTTAACCCTGAAATAAACAGCGAGGACAACTTTGCTCCGCCCTCCTCCACCCAGCAGGTCAGCCAACGCAAGGAGAAGCTGCTGCCGTCAGACCTTGAGCAGAGGAATCAGCAGCTTCATCCCGATTCTGCGGCTCACCTCGAGTCCTCGCTGCCAGCAGAGGTCATAATGTCAGCGAAGGTGGCTCAGGTAACACCTCTGTAACCAGCCCGGTAACGCCACTTTATCTGACACGCCCACCCCGACACGCTGAACTGATGAACACGTCAGCAGTGACTCAGGGGTCAGCGTGTTGCCCAGGGACAGACTGGAGCAGGGATCCAACTCCCAACTATCGGCTCTGTCTCCTGAGCTACAGCCGCCTCAGGTACTCCCTCAAACACTGGAGTCTGAACGTTCATGTAACATCTCCGCATTTCAGCATCAGACAGGAAGTGAAGTCACACACTGAGGAAGCTACAGTAAAACTTTATTTACACAGGAATGCCTCTGAGTCACTGCAGACTCAGAGCTCGAGCAGAGACTCCTTACCGAGGAGGTGCCCCGGCCTCCGCCCACTGCAGGGACGGACCGAACACCTGCTGACCTCGGCGAAGCCCCGCCCCATCAGCCTGTCACCGAGACATTTACTTTCTCTTTATTGCCGACGACCTCGCGTGAACGAGTGCGGCTGAAAGAAGCTTCACCTGGACATGATTCAGCTCACCTTTATTTACATCACAGCAGTCACAGAGATCCACCTTAAACAATTCCACCTTAAATTTAAAGCCTCACAAAGGTGAACTGGTGGGTTTCTGTTTTTTTTAAAGGTCCAAACATTAAAAAGAAACAAACAAACAAACTGATGACAGACGAAGAACGCCGTACATTAAAGATCAATCATGATGTCACTTCCTGCAGGTTTGAGAGCGCAGCTTCCTCTTCATGATGCTGTGGTCGCTCTCCCGATCCTCCTCCGCTGCTCCGGGCGTCTGACGGGACAAACAAAGACGCATTTATATTTACAAACAAACAGCCGACTCCGCTTCACGCCTCAGAGTCAGACTCCATCTCACCGCGTGTGGCGAGTCCACCATCGGCGCCCACGGGTCCATATTGTAAAGCTTCCTGCGGCCTCGCCGGGGTTTGGTTGCCACGGTTACCGCCTCCTTCTCCACCGAGCTTATGTTTTTATCTGCAGAGAGGACGGGACGGCGAGTTCGCTCTGGAGCCGCAGGGCCTGATGAGCCTGTTAGAAACACTTCAGCTAAACTTTTTTTCTGTTTAAACAAATCTGATTTTATGTTAAAGACACGGCGGCAGCTCAGCGCTGCCCCCTGCTGGTGCTGGGTGATCGAGGTGTGGCTGACCTTTGCTGCCCAGGACGCACGGTGAGGTGTGGATCGCCTCTTCAATCTTCTGCAGAGCGCATCCTCTCTCCTGCACCACAGAAGAAGAAGAAGGAGGTTTCAGGTGAGGGCTCTGAGGACGTGGGAGCTCATCTACTTGTCGGCTGGGACGGCTCACCTGAACACAACGGGCGTTTCCCCTCGGTTTGTTCCTCTTGTTTTCACTGTACACCAAATCCTGAAACACAACAGCACACACATGTCAGAGCGCCTGAGACACACAAACAAACACACTGTGGGAGGCAGCTCCACCCTGTGGTGATTTTCAGCACTGCAGACAGATTTATATGAAAGGAAAGAAGAAGAACGGAGCGTCAGCTTGTCGAGGTGATGCTGCGTTTGAGTGGCGCCACCTGTCGTTCAGGAGAATACTGCGGCGGCTTCCTGCTGTATAACAGATAGACCGAGTATACTGGCGCCCTTAGACTCCACCGCGCTGAGAAGGCTGCTGGCGGCGAGAATCTGCCAGTCTGGCACAGTGAGGCGAGATGAGGCGGCGCTTCAGAAGATGATAAAAGTCCAACACGTGGTGATTTTAACCCGGGATGCAGTGACGGCGCTCTTGCCTATCTCATGACCACATTTGTTCTAAATGACTCTGAAACAACCAATCACGGCTTGGGAGGCTGCTACACATCTGAAGTCTGCAGTGAACCTTAATTATTCACCCAACCACAGCGATAGGCTTAAATAGGCTCCGCCCTACCTCCAGCTCGCAGCTCTTCCTCTTCCTCCCCGTGGTTCTGGGAGTTTTCTTCCTGGCTGCCATGTTGGACCTAAGAGGAGAGTCTCGAAGGTCCTGAAAGAAAAGTAAAAACATAAAGCAGAACGCTCCTTCGTGAAACCCGTCAGCATTTCTTCTTCTCTTGTACTTTTTGAGGCTGACTTACCTGAGTGTCTCTCTGCTTCATCACTGCCTCACACTCCCCACTCTTCATCCTCTTGCCCCCCCCATCCTCCTCCTGTCTCCTCTCCTGCAGTTTCTGGATCTCCTTCTTCAGCTCTTCCACCAGAGGCAGCTTCCTCTCCTCCTCCATGGCCCTGTTCTCCTTCTCCTCCTCCTCCCTCCTCCGCAGCTCTGACAGGAAAAACAGGTCGGGATCAAACCAAAGACTCACACACGCACACACACAGACACGCACACAGACACACACGCGCGCACACATGTGCACACAGAGAGACACGCACACACACAGACACGCACACAGAGACACACACACACACGCACACACAGACAGACGCGCACACAGACAGACACAGAGACACACACACACAAACACACACGCACACAGAGACGCACACACAGACGCACACACAGAGACGCACACAGAGACACACACACACACAGACGCACACACAGAGACACACACAGACACACAGAGACACACACACACAAACACGCACACACACACGCACACACACACACACACACACAGACGCACACACAGACACACACAGACGCACACACAGAGACACACGCACACACAGAGACACACACACACACAGACGCACACACAGAGACACACACACACACACACACAGAGACACACACAGACACACACACACACACACACAGACGCACACACACACACACACACACACACAGACACACACAGACGCACACACACAGAGTGTGCCCTGACGTGAGCGTTAACAGGAAACAGTTTTCAGGTAACCAATCAGAGAGCGCGTTACCTCGACTGAGCGTCTCCACCTGTCGGCGGCTTTCTTCCAGACGTTTCTCCTTCTCATCCAAGACTCGCTGCAGCTCTGACACACAAACAACATCATCAGTCAATCAGCTGAGAGCAGCCAGCTGACCGTCCCCTTCGGCTCATCTGATTGGTTACTTACCTCCCACCTCCCTCTCCCGCTGCCTCCTCCTCTCCTCGCTGTCCTGAAATGCTGCTTGTAGGTCGCCTTCTGAATCGAGCTCCGCCCTCAGGCTCTCCAGCTGGTGGGAGAATTCTGCTCTCTGATTAGCCAGCTCCTCTCTGAGCTCAGCACACCTGTTCTCACTGCAGGAGGAGAAGACGAGTTTTAACCTCCGTTTATAGATCAATAAAACCTGATTGGTGGCAATATCGATCACCTGAGCGTAAGCTCCGCCTCCAGCCGCCGCTTGTCTGTCTGCAGTTCTTCCATCTGTTGGGATTTCTGAGCCGAGCGCTGGAGCGCCGCCTCGCTCTCCTTCTTCAGCTCCTCCATGGTGGCGTGGAAAACGCTGCTGCTGCTCTGCCCCTCCTCCTCCTCCTGAAAACATCAGCCAGTGAGTCATCACGAACACGATCCAGGATCAACCAACCGGCTTTCACAAAAAAAAGAGAACCTTCACTCCCTGTCGAAGGCGCTCCAGTTCCTGTGTCAGACTGCTGATGGAGATGTTCTTCTCCTCTGACTGGTGCTCCAGGTCGTGGAGGCGGGTCTTTGTGGCGTTGAACTGCTCTGATAGGCTGTCGGATCTGTCAGTCTGCTGTTTGAGCTGCACCTGCAGGCTGGTCACCTGGAGGGACGCAAAGACCGTCAGCAGAAGAAGAAGCAGCAGAAGAAGAAGAAGGAGGAGGAGGAGGAGGAGGAGGAGGAGGAGGAGAAGGAAAAGGAGAAGCAGAAGACCTCCGTCTGCAGCTGGAAGATCCCGTTCACCAGAGCTTTGTTCTCCTTCTGCAGTCTGGACGCCTCCCTCTGCTCCGCCTCCAGAGACACCAACACAGTGTCACAGTTTGGACACTCGTCCAGGTCTACAGCAAGACAGAAAGGGGAGGAGTCAGGAGAGGAGACAAAGTGAGGTAAGTTCAGTGTTTCTCTGTGATGAACAAAAGTATGTGGACGTGTGTGCAGCATCTGCTGATGTTCCTGTCTACATACTTTTGAGCGCCAGCAGCTGCTCCTCCAGAAGCACCTGCTCCTTTTTCAGCCCCTCCACCTCCGCCACCCGGCTCCTCAGCTCCTCCTCCAGCCTCGCCTTCTCTTGCTGCAGCTCCTCCTCCCTCCCTCTGAGCTCCACGATGGCCTCGTTCTTTCTGTCATTTTCCTCCTGCAGCCTCCAGATCTCCTCCTCCAGGACCACTGAGGAGGAACATGATGACAGGAGCATGAAGGTTCAGCACAAGCTCTCCATGTTTCCCCCCCTCCTCCTCCTCTCCCCTCACCTCTCCTGTTTGCTCCTCGCTGCTTCTCATCCTCCACAGAGTCACGCTGATGTTTCCTGCTCCCCTCCTCCTCCTCCTGTCCTCTCCTCGTGCAGCGGCAGGTCTGCTGAAGCTCCAGCAGCTGCGACCGTATTGACTCCACCAGCTGCCTCTGCATGAAAGAACACCGCGTTAGGCCTCAGTGGGAATCGAACCTGGAAACCATGAACAGAGCCCACTCACGTCTCGGGTGGCGTCCTCCACGGCGTCGTCCATAGCTGCCTGGAGCCTGGAGAGGGCGCCGTCCTTCTGCCGACACAACTCCATCAGTTTCGACACCTCCTGCTGCTGCTGCTCCAGACGCTGGAGGAGAACACGAGGAGAAGAGTTAGTGGAGCAGAGCCGAGTGAGAGCAGGAGCCAGGACACCACAGGAGGAGGAGGACGCTCGGAAGTACCTTCTCGGCTTCTTGCAGTTGGTCACGTGACTGCTGGTTATCCAGTCGCAGCGCCTCCAGCTCTGCAGGGACAAATCAGAGTGACCTCAGTGAGAAGTGTGCACGTTACAGTCAAAGGGCCGCGACACCTCGGCGACTCTTCAGACACTTAGACAGTCAAGTGTCTTTAACAAACAGCGAGGGCTGTTTTACACCGCACGGCGAACACGCTACAATAATCACATGACCACCTAAGAGCACGCGCTTTGGCGACAGTGGAAAGGAAAAAGTCCCGTTAAACAGGAAGAAACCTGAAGCAGAACCAGGGAGGAAGACGGGACAAAGACGGGCTGAGAGCTAGAGACTAAAAACAACTAATGATCAAAGATGGAGGCCTGACGGCTCCACCCAACTTTAATCACTAAGTACTATTTTCACCTGCTCGCGTCCTCTTTAAACCCCGCCCCCTGGTCCTGTGCTGTGTGTGTGTGGTACCTGTGGTGTGTGTGTGCTCGGTCAGACAGCGGTGGACACTCTGAGCGTCCTCTCTGATCTTCTCCAGGTCTTGACTCATGGAGCTGATGATTCCCTCCAGCAGCTCCACCTGCTCCTCCTAACAGTCGATCACAATCAATACTGAGTAATGGATCCTGCCTGTGTGTGTGTGTGTGTGTGTGTGTATTCCTGTGTGTGTCTGTGTCACCTTGTTGCTGTCCGTGCTAAGAGCAGACAGGTCGACCGTCTTACTGACGAGGTTCTTCAGGATCTCCACCCTCTTCTCCGCCCGCTCCTCCAGGATCTCCCGCTCCTTCTCCAGGCGGTCGCTGACAGACACGTGGACAAACCCGCCGTTAAAACGTCACATGATGGCAGCACCGGTCACATGACGGCAGGCCTGCACTCACCTGTAGTCCTCCTCCATCTTTTTAAAGAGCTCCATGAACTCAGCGCTGACTTCTTCTCTGACCCGAGCCTCGAGAACGAGACGCAGCGCCGCCTCCCTGCCCTCCTGCTGAAACACGCACATCAGCAAACAACACACAAGTTTTAAGCCCCTCCTCCCTCGTAGGGGAGACGTTACTGACTGAAGCGCGAGGACTCCTGGTGGCATTATAAACATCAGGATGTGCACGCCGTCGCTGACGTTTTAATGAAAGCGGCTGAAAACTAACATCAGTGATGACATCAGCAGGTTCAGCATCGTTACCTTCTCTTCCTCCTCCATCGTCACATCCCACTCCTCCTCATCCTCGCCTCCTGCCTCCAGGACCGTTCCCTCCATCATGCTCTCCTCCTCCCCATCTTCCTCACCCTCTTCGCCATCTTCATCCTCCAGCACGTCCTCCAGGTTCGTCTCCCAGGCGACCAGCGAGCTCTTTCTGCCCCTCCCTGCCACGTTTCTGCGGCAGTCTGCCTCGTCGATGATCAGCGACAGCTCCATGGCCGACCTCTGGGAGGAACCGGAACCATCGGGGACCGTCGGCCTCGAGTTCAGCACCACCACCTGCGCCCAGGTGAGAATGTGTCAGCAGTCCTTAACCACACGTTTCCAGCAGGTCTCACAATGAAAACAGGAAGTCTGACACACTCACTGACCTTCTGAGCCAGCGCCGAGAACTTGAGCACGTTGAGCGTCTCGTCGAAGCACGACGAGTTCTGGTTGATGTTGACCACCATGGAGACCCGCCCGGCACCACAGAAGAAGAACTGCAGGAAGTGTGTGAGCTTGGACTCCCTGAAGGGAATGTGGTGCTGAAACCTGCAGCGAGGACACAGGTACACACTCAGGTACCTGAGGCCTGAAGGCACAGGTGTCATAGTTCTGACATTATGATGTCACAAACAACGACATGACAGTAAGTAAAGTTGCTTTGATGGGAGCGTGGCGAGGAGATAACTGTGTCGGGCTGATGACGACCCTCTGACACGTCCATCAGAGCTGTTCTTACAAATTCAAACGTACTCTTTGCCGTTACGTTCCTTGTCTACAATAATGAAATTATTTAGATCAGAGTAAAACGAAGAGTTTAGTCAGGATGAGAAACATGACGTCATCACAGTAAATCATTTCTTCCAATGAGGACGCGCGGGCTCGTCCCGACCCCCCGTGCACAAACTAAACCTCAGTGTGACTCTTACTTGGCGTTCTGGTTGAGCCTCATGGCGTGGATGCACTTTCCAAGCGTGAGCAGCGAGCTGTTGATGTTCCCTGCCTCCTTCAGCCTCTCGCCGGTGTTGTGCGTCCGCGAGCACCTCTCCGACCCGGCCAGATCGCACAGCGCGAGCCTGAACACACATACAGAAGTATCACCTGCATGCCCCGCCTCCGCCGCACACTCATTGCAGAACTGTGAGCCCGACTTACTCGCTGATGCCGAGGACTCTGGGAACGCCGACGTCGTCCACGCGCAGGATCCTGATGGAGAAGATGCTGTGGCTGCAGAACACAGAGTGGGCGTTACTGAAGATAAACAACCGCAGGTGGAAACAGGACGACGGTGTCTGCTGCTGACCTCCTGCTGGACAGCTGGTTCAGGCGGGTGGAGGAGAAGCTCTGGTTCCTCTTCCCGATCTTCATCACTCTGTACGCCTCCTCCGAACTGCTCACCTGGACCCAACGCAGGTCTGAGGGACATCGCAAACACAGTCATTAAACGGCGCGGCGAGCCTCAGCGCCTCGCAGCCGGCTGCTTTGATTTAGAAACACCATGACAACAAACGCACTCAGCCACGCGAGTATTCGTGATGGTGAATATCTCGTCCCGACCACGGCAGGTTATCATCGTCACGGTAACCTACAGTGTCACAATCAACTTATCTATTTTATTTTCAGCTCCTAGCAGGAACTTTCAAAATAAAAGCGCGGAGATCGTTTGGGAGGAATGGAGCAGCCGGTGTGAGAAACAATGGATTCATCAAACACGTCCACGCACATTTAATCATTAATATTAATGATCAGCGACTCAGCTCTGTCTTATCCGTGTAACAGGTTTGATTTGAATATAATAATAATCTGTCGTGTCCACCGACAGTCATGGATTTAAAGTACTTCCTGTGTGTGGCTCACATATTGCAGTGGTTTCAGTGGGCGGGACCATAGCTGACTGCGGACTAAACGAACTCCGACCCTCGGATCGTCTGTGTGAGCGAGTGTTACCTTTGATGAACGAGTTTCCTTTCACGTCCTGAGACAGACGCAGGACCGTCCTCTTCTGCTGGCCGCCGGGAACCTGAACATCACACAGTCAGTCAGTCACATGATCACAGGAGGCACGGCGCCCCCTGCAGCTGCACCGACACCACAGAGATCTGACACAGATGCAGTAAAAGCAGCTGTAAACTGAGGGAATAAAGAGTAAGGCAGCCGTGCTCAGAGAAAACTGAAATCAGCGTCGAACGTGTGTGTGAGTGTGTGTGTGAGCGCCTGCAGCACGTGCTCGGTCCTGTTATTGGTTGGTAACAGGTCAGCTGATCCTTATAAAGCCAGAGAACAAAAAGGAGCGCAGGCAGAAGAAACCAGCCCTCAGGGACGAGAACCTACAGGTCAGAGGTCGTGACTGCTGGACACCATTGATGCCCGGTGTCCATGGCAACACCTTTACTGAAGGGGACATCCCAACAAGAAAGAAGAAGGCTCCACCTGGTGGTGATGCTCAGTAATTACAAGTTAAAGTCTCAGTGAGGCAGAGCTTCAGCTGTACAAAATAAAACTGATGAAAAACAGCCAGTGACGGGCTCGGCCAATCACAGCCAAGATCATCAAGGTCAGAGCAGCATGTCTGCAAGGATCCATGTTTTTCCTCCTTAATGTACCCTGGGTCATTTGTTGGTTTATTGTGTAATGTTTCATTTATAGTGTGTAAATTTCAGACGTGTCCAGTCTGCAGTGTGTGTTTGGTTTTCATGGATTTACTGTTATTGTTGTTATTTCCTGTTTTAATGGTAAAATCAAAATTTTAAAATAATGTTGTAATGGTTTACTTAAAGAGGCTCAGGATGAAAATGTGCAAACAAAACATGAATGTGTTCGTGTACTGGGATCACACACACACAGAGTGGGTGTGTGTGTGTCACCTGTGTGTGTGTGTGTGTGTGTGTGTGTGTGTGTGTGTGTGTGTGTGTGTGTGTGTCACCTGTTCGAGCAGGTCGTGGATGTTCTCGTTGTAAATCTCACAGAAGGAAACCCAGATGGAGAAACGAACGTTTGAGTCGACGTCCAAACAGAAACTGTCGGCCTCTGAGACGCTGTTCACACTGCTGTCACTGCTCAGAGACGAGCCTGAACACACACGCGCGCGCGCACACACACAGCTCATTTTAAAGCTCACAGTTAATCAGACGTCCGTTTGTTTTCCTTTCTTTAATAATAAACTGTTTGAGGGAAGCTTCAAACATCAACCTCTCAGCCAGGATCTGCAAATGAGTCCATCTGTTGTTGGACTGAGACACTGTTTGTTTCATCAGAGTAAATCAGTGTGAGGTGAGATTAATAACCCACACACGTGGGTCAGTTCAACTCCTGCAGTTTATCTTCACAGATCAGTGATCACGCCTAACACCACCTTCAAAGATCATAAGCTCGGCATTTCTCCAGCTTCTATTCCCATCCTGATTAAATCAGAGTCACTGACCTTCGAGGAACGCCGACCTTCCAGTCGTCGCGCTTCTGTCGCTCTGTGGAGAGGAAGCAGAGACAGCTCAGCTCACCGCACACACTCACACTGTGCCGCGACGCTCCCGTCGCCCGCCTCACCTCCTTTAGCATCCTCAGCAGGTTCCTCTTGCTGCTGCTCTCGGCCGCCTGCTGGTCTGGAGTCAGTCTGCTGAAGTCTCGGCAGCGCTGAGGCTTCAGGTCGCAGCGGCCGTACAGGCGGCCGTCGATGCTGTTGAAGATGACCGACAGAGACCTGGGCAGCAGACCCGAGTCGTGGTCCGGACCTGAGCGACAGACGGACAGTTAGTCAGAGTCGGGCAGAGAAGCGGGTGATGGCAGACAGGAGGGGGCGGCGCTCTGACCGAGGAAGGTGAAGGTCTTCCCGGCGTTGGTGACTCCGTACGTGAAAACCAGACAGTTTCCTCCCTGCAGAACGTCTCGGACCAAACCCCGAACCGAGCCCTCGAACACCTTCCTCTGACTCGCCTCCGGGCCGAACACCTGAAACACAATCACGACACAAACGGCACACCTGAAGGCACCACGGCAACAACAGCGTGAAGCAGGTGGGACGGGTGTGCACAGCTCCGGTCAGGTGACACGTACCTGCGTGAAGGTGAACCTCTGGGCCGTTTGTGGGAGGGACTTGTCGCTCTGTCGGTTTGACTGGCAGCTCCTGGGAGGCTTGAGGACCACAGTGTCCGGCCCCTCGATGGTCACACAGTCCTACGGAGGAAAACACACCTGCGCTGCTCACTCAGGCCTACAGACCGTGAACAGTCCAGATCTGTGAGCAGGTCACAAAAACGTGGCGGTGTGCGTGTGACAGATCTGATCCATAACCGATGATGGAATCAGGAATAAGAACATTTCCCTTTGCATGTAAACGTTATGTGAGGAAGAAGTTCCTGTCTTATCCTCCTTAATATTTGTGTTTAGTGAAGCTTTTTCCTGAGCGTGGACTGAATGGAAGTTTGGTTCCTGTCAGCTTCACCTGTGTCTCACATCAGTCCTCTGTTTTTAACTGAATGACATCCAGCATGCTCCTCTGTGAGGAATACAGAACTGGTATCGATCCATTGATCTCTGCTGTAGACACCCAGATTAGGAGAAAGCTGGAATGGTGAATCACTGCCAGCAGCTGTAAAACACTGCAGTCAGTGTGTGTGTGTGTCTCACCTGTGCTTCTCCGCTGCCGCTCTCGGCTGCAGTAAAGGGTCGAACTCTCAGGTAAACTTGCAGGTTCTCTGACTGCTCCTGAGCGTCGTCCTGCAGAGAGAGCAGCATCAGTCACATGACCTGCATCCAACTCTAGAACAGGTAACCATCAGACAGCGACAGCATATTACAGGAAACAGCTGGTACAGATGTGCACGTGTGTGCATGGAGGATGAATACACTAAATGCTTTTAATGGGAAATTTCCTGGAAACCAATAAACAAAAAACATGGTTCTGATTTCACAGCAAACTGGAAGAAAACCATTGCTGTTAATGGTGACTGTACTGATGCTTTGAATAATCCCTACACACATCAGTGGGTTTCAAACAAAGGACCACAGAGATCCTCGTCGTGTGGAAGACAGTTTGTGGTGTTTGTGGATCTCTCCGTGTATGTGGTTCAAAGGAAGAAACTCTGATTTAAACATGTGCAGGAACAACAGCACAGTCTGATGCTGCTCTGCAAGTCCCATGGATGGGTCAGTGATGTACTACAGCCTGTCCTAGGTCAGGACAGACCGTGGTGGACCTACCTGTGTTGGCATGGCAGAAAACTCAGCCAGCAGGTCCTTCTTTATGTCCCCCACTTCCACTGGTCCCACTCTCTCCGGCCTTCCAGCTAAACTGGAATCCATTCTCTCTGCAAACACATCAGTCCAATCAACCACCGTTTTATCAAAGTCTCCCCGCGGGGAGTTTTACCTACAGCTCACAGGCAGCCTAGAACCCCGCTGACTGTCTAATAGAGCTTTAATCCGCGCCGATTTTACCAGCTGGATGAGGTGCTGCCTTTAAACATGTCTCCCATGATCATCCGGCTTCTGTGCGACTGAGATTCAAACGAGAGTTTTAATTTCCCAGAAATGATAACGGAGTTCGGCCTGACTCCAGCACTGCCCCAATACAAGCTACTGGAGTGTAAACAGCCTGACTAAAACTGGCCACCACAGTCACACAAACACAGCTCAGAGTAATTCACAGCTTTGACCAATCACAGCAAGCAAACACAAACAAACAACAGCAAACAGAAAGTAAACAAAGACCATTTTTACACTCCGCTAGCTTTGTTGTTAGCATTAGCCACCTCATCTACGCGTTTTTACGACTTCAGCAAAGCGGAACCTCGATTTAAATGACAGGATTACGAATTAAAGCGCCATTGTATGAAACTTGAACTCACGTGTCGTATATTTTATTCCACACACACACTCTATTTACAGCTGCAAACATGAGAAACAATCACTGCCCGTCGGCCTTGCTGCGCTGTCCTCTCCGCGGTTTACTTTTTAAACTAGAACACTTACGACCAATCAGAGAACGTATACGAAGTAACGTCACAGAACGTCGTTGTTACTTTCAGATAGAATCTCGCGAGATCAATATAGTATTTCTTTTTAACAAAGTCACACGACGCTGCTTTTTGTTGTTGCTGGTTTTGTTTAATGGTTGTCGAGTTTGGAGTTTTCTATATTACAGAAATATAGAAATAAGTTATCGAAGCCGGTACAAATGAACAAGTGTGGTTAAAAAAATCACAACCGTCGTATTTGAAATGAAGAATAGCTGTCAGCTCTTTTAGAAAAAATGTAACATAAACTTTATTTAGTTTTCTCTTCTCTTCGACTGAATTTTCTTCTATCCATATATGTATACATATATATATATATGCGAATTCTTGTTTGGTAAAAAACACCGCCGCATGAAACTGACGTCATCATGTTGCGTCGGTAACGGGCAGGAGGATTGAAGGGGATTTGGGGATTAGATGCTGACTGCAGCGGATCCAGCTGGACTTGCTCCTCTTTATCGGGACCAAAGTGACTCCGTGAAGCGAAGCTGCAGCGGCTCCACCGAAGAAACGCCGCGAAAAGAAGCAAACGGGCGGAGGACGAAGACGAAGCGACACGGTTGCCTTGACAACGGTGAGACAACCCGGGAGGAGGGGGAGGGGAATTATTTTTAGTGCCGCTATTGATTAACTCTTTAACTCTTTGGGTCCATAGTGTGGCGATTCACCTGTAACAGGTGAGAGAGTTCTGGAAATCAGATCCATCAAACACGGTACGCGAGCTGAGAGGGGTCAATTAATAATACACAGGACAGGAGGCAGAGGATACTGATAGAGACTAACATACAACGATTAAATATCGTTGCGTCTCGAGAGAGCAGCACATGTGTGCAGGTAACAGCGCCCTCTCACATCACAAACTGTTATTAAACCAGGAGTGAAGTAAAAAGCAGATCTGTGGGAAGAGAAAGGAGCGAGTGGAGGAGACCCTGGAGGGTGGAGGTATGCTCTGGAGACAAGAGGAATGAAATGTGTGTGAATGAGAGGGAGACAGGTGGAAGGAGCAGAGGTTCAGGTATTGATAGAGAGTGGCTATATGGGCCAAAGGTGGATGAAGATGGAGCTGCAGGCAGGAGGAGACAAGGAAGACCTCAGAGGAGGTTCATGGATGTAGTGAAGGAAGACGTGCTAACACATTTCATTTTTATTCAGCGTGACCAAAACGAGCCACTCAGCTACAACTATCGCCACCTGGTGGCTTTCAGATGGAATACAGCAGTTTCCGACCAGAAAGCTGTTTCCATATTTTTACTGTCTGTGTTCAGGACTAATGCTGTGACGACCCTGTGTGAATAAAGCTTCACTTGCCCCTTCTGCTGTGATGTCCTCCGCTGAGTCGAGTGGTGATGGAGGGAAGTGGCTGGACGCTCACTACGACCCGGTGGCCGGCATCTACACCTTCTCGTCCTGCGTGGACCTGGCAGACCTGAGCGGGGACGGGGAGAACCGGCTGGTGGTCGGGGATCTGGGCTCTGGGTCGTCGGGGATGAAGCTGAAGGTGTACCGCGGCACGGCGCTGATGAGTGAGAGCACCCTGCTGGACCTGCCCGCTGGCCTCGTCGCCTTTTTCATGGACCTGCACGAGCCCCGCATCCCCGCTGTCGCCGTGGCCTCCGGACCCTGCATCTACGTCTACAAGAACCTGCGGCCATATTTCAAGTTCACCCTGCCTGGCCTGGAGATCAACACACTGGAGCAGGTCTGTCTGTGTGCGTGTGTGTGTGCTTTACCTACATCATGGGGACCCTGGTTCATTTAAGGACTGTTTGTCCTTAAATGAACCAGGGGTCCAGCTATGTTCATCTCCAGGCACTTCATCTTCTGTTTGGCTGTAGCAGATGTGAAGATCACCACAGACCATTCTATCCGAATTAAAATCCTGGTTTAGCTCTAATTTTCTAAAGCTCAATGAGGATAAAACTGAAATCCTCCTTACTGGTACCAAATCCAACCTTTTGAAGGCGAACCATTTCTCACTCACCATCGATAACTCCACAGTTTTCCCTTCTCCTCAGGTTAAGAGCCTTGGTGTCATCCTGGACAGTTCACTTTCCTATAAATCTCACATCAGTAATCTCACCCGTTGCCTATTTCCATCTACGCAACATTAACAGATTACGTCCTTCTCTTTCCACCCAGTCTACGTCCATTCTTGTCCACAGTCTCGTTACCTCCCGTATTGACTACTGCAATTCTCTTTTGCATGGTCTCCCCCAAAAATCCCTCCATAAGCTGCAACTGGTTCAGAACTCTGCTGCTCGCATTATCACCAGAACCCCTCCTACCAGCACATCACCCTGTTCTTCAGGATATTCACTGGCTCACAGTGAAAATCCAGTTAATATACAAACTTCTGCTCACCTTCAAGGCCATTCATAACCTTGTTCCTCCTTACCTTTCTGACCTGTTAAGCACTTCGATCTTCTTCTTCTATCCAGCTTGCTGTGCGTTCTTTCCGCCTCAGCACCATGGGAAGCAGAGCTTATAGCTGCTCTGCTCCCAGGCTGTGGAACTCTCTACCCCCATATACAGTGGCTTGCAAAAGTATTCGGCCCCCTTGAACTTTCCCACATTTTGTCACATTACAGCCACAAACATGAATCAATGTTATTGGAATTCCAGGTGAAAGACCAATACAAAGTGGTGTACACGTGAGAAGTGGCACGAAAATCATACATGATTCCAAACATTTTTGACAAATAAATAACTGCAAAGTGGGGTGTGCGTAATTATTCAGCCCCCTGAGTCAATACTTTGTAGAACCACCTTTTGCTGCAATTCCAGCTGCCAGTCTTTTAGGGTATGTCTCTACCAGCTTTGCACATCTACAGACTGAAATCCTTGCCCATTCTTCTTTGCAAAACAGCTCCAGCTCAGTCAGATTAGATGGACAGTGTTTGTGAACAGCAGTTTTCAGATCTTGCCACAGATTCTGGATTGGATTTAGATCTGGACTTTGACTGGGCCATTCTAACACATGGATATGTTTTGTTTTAAACCATTCCATTGTTGCCCTGGCTTTATGTTTAGGGTCGTTGTCCTGCTGGAAGGTGAACCTCCGCCCCAGTCTCAAGTCTTTTGCAGACTCCAAGAGGTTTTCTTCCAAGATTGCCCTGTATTTGGCTCCATCCATCTTCCCATCAACTCTGACCAGCTTCCCTGTCCCTGCTGAAGAGAAGCACCCCCAGAGCACGATGCTGCCACCACCATATTTGACAGTGGGGATGGTGTGTTCAGAGTGATGTGCAGTGTTAGTTTTCTGCCACACATAGCGTTTTGCATTTTGGTCTCATCTGACCAGAGCACCTTCTTCCACATGTTTGCTGTGTCCCCCACATGGCTTGTGGCAAGCTGCAAACGGGACTTCTTATGGTTTCCTGTTAACAATGGCTTTCTTCTTACCACTCTTCCATAAAGGCCAGCTTTGTGCAGTGCACGACTAATAGTTGTCCTATGGACAGATTCCCCCACCTGAGCTGTAGATCTCTGCAGCTCGTCCATAGGGCTGCCACGATTAGTCGACTAGTCACGATTACGTCGACTATCAAAATCGTCGACGACTGATTTAATAGTCGACGCGTCGTTTGAAGCTTTGTAAGATCACAAAGACGCAGGAATAAGTAGTAGGATTTAAGAGTGTAATAACGGACTGAAACAGAAGATGGCAGCACTGCATGTACAAGGATGCCAGCTGCCGTTAAACCCCGAAGAAGAAGAAGTAGCTCTGTCCCAGAATTTATAGCGCAGCCCAGCTCAGTTTCCAACAATGGCGGCAGCTAGTTAGTTTTAATGTTACTCTTATTATTCTTTCTGGGTCACAAAATAAACATTTAACATATTTTCAGGCGAGAATGTAGCTGTGTAAACCTCAAATATCTGCTCGGTTTATCAAGACACCACACATTTTCAAAAGCGCTCCGACATTTTCGGAGACGTCTGTTAACCACTAGCTCGATAGCTAGCCGGGGGAAAGGCTCACTAGAGCCCGTGAAAACACCGGACTCCCGGCAAATCGTTTTCAAACCCACCGCTGTCTTTCGCTACTCAGGTTAAACATACATAAGTCACTTAGATAACATAAAAAAGATAACTTAAAAATGTTATTGTTTCGCTTTTTTTTCGTATTTTATTTGTTCCTGAGTAAATCGGTTTGCCTGAGATTAAAGTTATAGTTTTTACACAGCTGAATAAACGTCAAGCAGACAGCTGATTATCAGAAGTGTGAGATGCTCGAGAATATACTCCGGTGTCCTGTTATATTTTAGATAGCAAGGAGTTTGTTAAACTTCACCGAAACAATCTGCAAATTTCATTAAAATTTAATAAAATATCATCTTGTCTTTATTTTTAGTTAGCACATACTTTAAACACTTAAAGCTGATAGTTATATAAGAGCAGATGCATGCTGGTGCAATAAGCTGTACGTTTTACGTCCAATGGATGCATGATCTGATTAGTCGGCTAATCGCAAAAATAATCGGTGACTAGTCGACTATCAAAATAATCGTTTGTGGCAGCCCTACTCGTCCAGAGTCACCATGGGCCTCTTGGCTGCATTTCTGATCAGCGCTCTCCTTGTTCGGCCTGTGGGTTTAGGTGGACGGCCTTGTCTTGGTAGGTTTACAGTTGTCCCATACTCCTTCCATTTCTGAATGATGGCTTGAACAGTGCTCCGTGGGATGTTCAAGGCTTGGGAAATCTTTTTGTAGCCTAAGCCTGCTTTAAATTTCTCAATAACTTTATCCCTGACCTGTCTGGTGTGTTCTTTGGACTTCATGGTGTTGTTGCTCCCAATATTCTCTTAGACAACCTCTGAGGCCGTCACAGAGCAGCTGTATTTGTACTGACATTAGATTACACACAGGTGCACTCTATTTAGTCATTAGCACTCATCAGGCAATGTCTATGGGCAACTGACTGCACTCAGACCAAAGGGGGCTGAATACTTACGCACACCCCACTTTGCAGTTATTTATTTGTAAAAAATGTTTGGAATCATGTATGATTTTCGTTCCACTTCTCACGTGTTCACCACTTTGTGTTGGTCTTTCACCTGGAATTCCAATAAAATTGATTCATGTTTGTGGCTGTAATGTGACAAAATGTGGGAAAGTTCAAGGGGGCCGAATACTTTTGCAAGCCACTGTATAAGAAACACTGGTTCTCTCCCCCAGTTTAAATCTCAACTCAAAACCCATCTGTTGAAATCTGCATATTCACTGTGAATCCACTGTTTGTTAATTTTATCTTGTGCTTTTGTTTTTATTGTTCTTCATTGTGTCATTGTTCTATTATGTGTTTTATCCTATTGTAAAGTGTCCTTGGGTGTCTTGAAAGGCGCTTTATAAATAAAATGTATTATTATTATTATTACAGTTGGAGGATCCTCCTCTTTTCTGATGTCATACAGGCTCCGGAGTAGTAGAGCGTTTAGATCAGTCTGAAGCCTGAGCAGGATGTCACTGTGCCCTGATGATGTGCTGTCTTATGTTGAGCCATAGCAGCTACTGTTCAGTGAATGTTAGTCGGAAATCACCACACTGACCCTAATGTCATTTAAAAGCAGTGAGCGTGTCCTTTTTACTGTAAACACACCTGAATGTACCTGTGACGTGCTGCTGCGCTTTGATTGGTCAGGATTTGTGGCAGCAGGTGAAGGAGGGGCAGATCGACCCTCTGACCCTGAAGGAGATGTTGGAGAGCATCAGGAAGAAGGCCGATGTGCCGCTGTCGGTCCGCTCGCTCAACTTCCTGTCTCTGGAGCCCCACGAGATGGACGAGTTTGTTGAACTGCACAAACACCAGCCGATCAAGCGCCAGGTAACTCCCAGGTCGCATCATCCACGATGACATCATCACGATCCTTTTAAATCTGTTTTTATGATTCATTTGGTTTTCTTCTTTCTACCTATTTCACATGTCAGCTCCTGTTTGTGTTGATGGTTCACTGTATAAATCTGTAACTCATCACCAACAGTCCAAAACCCTGAAATATTCACTCTGTCATCTTGTAAATCAAAGAATGATTTACAAGATGGCGCGGCCACATCCAGACGGCTTCCTGACCGCTCCACACAGACTATGCACCTTTTTAGCTGTTTGCTTGTTTATTACCTTGTTATACATTCCAGGAACTTCTAGTTTTATAGTTTATGACAGTAGTTCCCTTCTTAACATCGGTAACAAGTTTGCACATGTGATCTTGGACACTTTTAAACCAGACCCATCCTGGCCGACCGAGATACTACGCAGCGCGGCCAACAACAATGGACAGGATGCTCGCCCCAGGCGCTGAACGCCAGGGGAAACACGCTGGCGTTCGGAACAGACTGAGAGGGCAGGCGCACCGCGCACCACTGCCCAGTATCCTGCTGGCTAATGTACAGTCGTTGGAGAACAAACTAGATGACCTAAGAGCAAGACTCACCTTCCATGAGGGACTGCAACATGCTGTGCTTCACGGAGACATGGCTGACCCCCACCGTGCCAGACCGGGCCATAACAACGTCGGATTCATTCTTCGTGCTCCGCTCGGACAGAACGGCAGAGTCGAACAAAACAAAAGGTGGAGGAGTGTGTTTCATGGTAAACAGAAAGTGGTGTGACCCACTACATGATGAACTACATGATGTGCTGAGTGCCTTTCAAAACAGGGATCCGGGCTCAGCCCTCATTGTAGTAGGAGACTTAAATAAAGCGAACCTCGGACAAGTCATGCCGACCTTTCATCAACATGTCTCGTGTCCGACGAGGGGAGATACTGGACCACTGCTACACGCCATACAAGCAGGGCTACAAGGCTGTTTCACACCCGGCCTTTGGGAAGTCTGACCACAACGCCATTTTCCTCATCCCGGAGTATAAACAACACATTCGGAGGGATGAAGTAACTACGAGGAAGGTGAAACGCTGGTCGGCCCAATCAGAAGCTACGCTACAGGATGCGCTCAACGACGTAGACTGGGACATGTTCAGAGCATGCGCAGTCGACATCAATGAGTTTACAGATGTAGCAGTAAGCTTCGTAAACATGCTGGCGGATGAGATCATCCCCACTGCGACAGTCGTGACGTTCCCGAAACAGAAACCGTGGGTGGACAGATCGATCTGCGCTGCAGTGAACGCCAGGACCGCCACCTACAACGCGGGTCTCGCCACTGACAATAGTGCCCGGTAGACTGTTCACAAAGCTGAGGGATCTGGGACTCGACAGCCGTCTGTGTGCATGGGTGTGGGACTTCCTCACTGGCAGAACTCACAGCATCACGATCAGCACGGGAGCGCCACAGGGATGTGTCCTCTCGCCACTGCTCTACTCCCTCTACACTTCAGACTGTGTGGCCGCCCACGGCTCCAACACCATTGTGAAGTTTGCTGACGACACAGTGGTGTTGGACGCCATCTCCAACAATGATGAGGCGGCCTACATGGATGAAGCGAAGAATCTGGCATCATGGTGCCAGGACAACCACCTCCAGCTGAACGTCGGCAAGACCAAGGAGCTGGTGGTGGACTTCAGAAGGAGTCAGCACAGAGACTACAAGCTCATTATCATCAATGGAGCTCCAGTGGAGAGGGTGCAGTCCTTCAAGTATCTCGGTGTCCACATCTCCTCAGACCTGACATGGGCTGCCCACATTGAGGTCCAGACCAAAAAGGCGAGGCAGCGCCTGTACCACCTACGACAACTGAGGAAGTTCAGGGTCTCTCCAAAGATCCTCAAGACTTTCTATACAGGCGCTGTGGAGAGCATCCTCACACAGAACATCACATCCTGGTATGGAAACAGCTGTGTCAAGGATAAAAAAGCTCTTCAGAGAGTGATCCGTACGGCAGAACACTGCTGCAGGACTGCTCTCCCTTCCCTACAGGACATTTACGTCAGGAGATGCTGGACTAGAGCAACTCAGATTTTGAAGGACCCGTCCCATCCCAGCAACGAACTGTTCCAGCTTCTGGAATCAGGCAGAAGGTTCCACACCATCCGAACAAGAACAGAGAGGCTCAAGAGGAGTTTTTATCCTCAGGCCATTCGTGTGTTAAATCAGCCCCCCCCCCCCCCCCCCCCCCCCAAACCACCACCACCATCATCCTTAAGTGACTGAGACAGGACTCATTACCACATTCTCATATCATCCTGAATCCTTCTGGCCTCGCTACAGCACAAGACACTTCAACACGTTCCTCACGCAGTGTACACAAGCTGTAAATTTACAGATTGCTTTATTTTATTTTATTTCTTATATAATGTACATAACTCACACACTTGCTGCACATAATGTCCTCCTTGTATATACTCATTCACTGTATATAAAGTTCTGTCTGTCTCTTTTTTCTTTGCACAGTCGAGGAGCGTATCAGGTCACATTTCACTGCGTGTTACACCTGTATAAACATGCACGGGACAAATAAAGAATCTTGAATCTTGAATGGCGAGACGTTCTCTCACTGACAACGCAAAACTTTATTGGCCAAAAGTTGCTGATATATCGGCCGGGCCTGTGGACCGATGGCTGGGGCTTTGTAGTTATCTAATGTATCACATAAGTTTTTCAAAATGCTCAGGTTTACAGCAGGAGATGTTTTACATTTTGTAAAATGTGAGTTTGTTTCAATGGAAGGTCAAGTTTCAAAGTTCGTGACAATATCAGATTTCACCGTTTAGTTAGACTAGTTTAGGTTAGTTTGGTTAGTTTTCAACCGTCTGACAGGTTAATTCACCTTTTCATAGAAAAGTCAAACCAAAGAGGACCTACAAGCTATCCCTGTGGGACTCCATATGCAGCCTCTGTTGCAGACATAAAGCAGTTCTGACAGATGGCTCATCATGTGGTCTGTAAGTTCTCAGGAGCATAAAGAAAAATGAACATAAGGAGGGAGCAGCGCCTCATTAAAGGTCTAAATATACAGATAGCAGTTTCTCAGTTTCTGTCCCCAGCTCATGTTCCCATTGGCTCATTCTTTCAGACGGTCATCACCTGCATCGGGACTCTGAAGAAGAACATGGCAGATGAGGACGGCGTGAGCTGCCTGGTGATCGGGACGGAGAGCGGCGAGGTCTTCATCCTCGACCCCGAAGCTTTCATCATCCTCTCCAAGGTAAAGTCGCTCCACGGCCCACTGTGGGACCGACCTCATCTGTTTATTTACTTCTAAGCAGCTGAGGCCAGCCTGTGGAGCGCCACAGGGATCAGCACTGGGCCCCTATCAGATTTAGACACATTTCTGAGACGTCCTGGAAAATAACCTGTCCTGAACATTGGTCGTCTCCATGTTTACCTGAGAGCAAACATAAAGAAAACAAAGGTCACTTTTTAACTGAACCCTTGTGTTGAAGATGTCGCTGCCGGCCGTCCCCACCATCATGGATGTGACGGGTCAGTTCGATGTGGAGTTTCGCATCACGGCGGTGTGTCGCAACGGCAACATCTACATCCTGCGCAGGTGAGACACACCTGGAGATTCCTTTCACAATAAAGGCTGTAAAATGGGAGGAATGGGCTCATGCTACCATCTCCAGATAGAAGTGGAGCCTTAAAGCACATCGTTAACCTTTTAGCAAAAGATCATTTCATGAACCTGAACAAACAGAACGTAAATATGAAATGCAGCTACCCCACGGGACAGGAACCCAGTGTGCTGGGTGAAAGTCCCGACCGACCTGTCCGAACATCTGACCCATGCTGGTCAATAGAACAGAATGAAACACAGTTGTCTGTGAAACGTTTGTGGATGTGGAGCAGAGGCCGGTGTGACAGGGCCGACTTCATGTCCCTGTGCAGGGCAGGAAGCTCTATCCCTCGCTCTCAATAAATGACTGCAGAAGGAACGCAGGGACACTTATGTTCCATTTTCATTTTCCAAAGTGAAATTTAAACTTGATTCCACTGTGACATCATCAGTGAGCAGAGACACATTTACAGAGCTCTGAGTTTCATCCAGGGCCAGACGAACGTAGCTCAGTGTTTCCTTTTTCCTTCAGCGGTGATGAAGCTGTTGTGATCGCTGCTGCAGATACTCAAGAATACTCTTTAATATCTCTCTTCAATGTTACGGTCCAGTAATAAAGACTTTGTGGTCGCGCTGCTGTGTTGATGTTGGACTGCTCGCCGCTCTGTCGGCGTGCGGACGATAAGCTCCCTGACCCTGACACACGTTTCCTCGTTTGTGCGTCCTTCAGGGAGTCGGACAAACCCAAGTACTGCATCGAGCTGTCGTCTCACGCCGTCGGGCTGGTGAGAGTCGGGAAGAACGTGGTGGTCGGCTGCACTGACGAGACCCTGCAGGGCTTCACACAGAAGGTAAGCCCCGCCCCTGCAGCCACATGTTTGTGAATCTCAGAACTTGGGGGGGCGGTCGGGATAAACCGTGTTTGTGTTCGATGTTCAGGGGAAGAAGCTTTGGAAGACCGTGCTCGCCGCGCCCATCACCACCATGGCCTCCATGGACCTCCCTACCAGGGGCTTCCAGGCGGTTCTGGTGGGTCTGGCCAACTGTGAGGTGCAGCTGTACCGGGACAAGAACCTGCTGAGCACCATCAAGACCCCCGACGTGGTCACCAGCATCTGCTTCGGCCGCTACGGCCGCGAGGACGGGACCCTCATCATGACCACCAAGGGCGGCGGTCTGATGGTGAAGATCCTGAAGAGGACAGCGACGTTCGACGACAGGGACAGCGCCCCCGGCCCGCCACTGGCCCAAAGCGTTCGCCTCAACGTGCCCAAGAAGACTAAGCTGTATGTGGACCAGACGCTGAGAGAGCGGGAGAGCGGCCTGGCCATGCACCGCGCTTTCCAGATGGACCTGAGCCGCCTGCGGCTGGCCGCCGCCAAAGCCTACGTTAAAGCGCTGGAGTCCAGCCTGACGCCGATGTCTGCCAGCCTCGCCGAGCCGCTGAAGATGAACGCCGTGGTGCAGGGTCTGGGCCCGTCCTTCAAACTGACCCTGAACGTCCAGAACACGGCGGCGTGCCGGCCCGTCACGAACCTCGCCATCAGCTTCCTGTACGACGAGAACCTGTACCGGATGAGGAACCCCTACATGAGGATCCCGCTGCTCGTGCCCGGGCTCATCTACCCCGTGGAGACCTTCGTCGAGTGCACCAGCGACAAGGGCATCTCTGACATCATCAAGGTGTTCGTCCTGCACGAGGGGAGGAGCTCGCCGCTGCTCACCGCCCACATCAACATGCCCGTGAGCGAGGGGCTGACGCTCAACTGACCGCACGACAGCACTCGTCATCCAGGCTGGCGGATGCGCAGATGTGAGGTCATCGCTACGTTTCCCAGTTATTCATTCTTCGTTTGTTTTCATTGCTTTATCCAGAAAGACTTTCACTGGTCTCGCTGACACGTTTACGCTGATAACGCCAACCTTTGTCATGTGACCAAGAAACTCAGACACCCAATATTTCAGCCCGTCGCTGCTCCCGTGTGACCAGGACATCATGTGTGTGAGTGCGTGTGTGTGCGTGCGTGCGTGTGTGTGAGGTGTGTGCGCGTGTGTGAGTGCGTGTGTTTCCATGTGTCGTGATTGTCACGTTTGTAAAGTTTGTATAGAAACAGTTTTTAATGGAGAATAAACTAAAGTGTGTGTCAGAGTGTGAGGTGTGTTTTCCTTCAGAGAGCATTTTAACTCACACGTTTGTGTTGGTTTAGACTCGAGATGAGTTTTCTTCACTGTAACAGAAACAGCTGAAGCTCAGAGACCATCAGAGCGCTTCGTTCTTCAGCACAGACTCAGTTGTAGTCCTGACCTCTGAGTTTGGTGCGTCCACTCAATCTGTGGAGACGAGGTCACATCTATCAGGGAACGAGCAGACGCCAGCTCAAACCACTCAGGGTCACATGTCGTAGATTAAACTTTGACCTCGAGGACGCCGTGTGCGCGATGGTCATCGCGGCCGAGCCTTCGGACCCATCGGAACTGATGCTCTGATGATTTTCACTGGTTTTCACTCTGTGTTTGGACAGCTGCTCTCTGAGGGGTCAAAGGTCACACGTTTCCAGGGTTTCACGTTTCGTGGTCCTGCTCAGTTTGTCACATTCAGCTGATGAACTTGGAAAACACATCAGTGTAAGCAATCAAAATGTTTTCTAGGAACACAGGCTGAAGACAAAAGTGAGAAAACAAGTGAAAACAGTCACAGACTCACTGACAACAACTTTATAATACGTCACATCATTGTATTATTCATGTATTGATCTCATATTACTGTCATGATGAAATCCTGAATCTGTACGATACATGAGACACAACCAGTCGGTCAAGCAGACTGAATATTACAATATTATTATAGTATAACAGTGACTGCAGAGAGCTGGATCATCAGGTCTGCACAGCGACTGATGCAACACAAACGCAAACAGTTTCATCATCGGCGTTTTCTGCCCTGTGGCGAAATAACGAAAACTCCTGAAAGTGTTTGTTTGTTTTCAGCCTTTAAATGCTGCGAGACGCCGAGCAGATGCTCAGTCTGAGGGTCGCAGCTGCAGCTGAAGATGAGACGCCTCCTCGTTTTACTGGGTGAGGAAACTTTCAAAGATTAAACCGATCGTCACAGCTTAAAGCTGCCATTCTTTGAACTCGTATTATTTCTGAAAACAGCATGTAGCATGTGAAACTGTGGATGACACAGAAGGACGAAGTTTACATGTGAACTGACCTTTGTGACATTACGGGGACCTCCGTACATGGCTCACCAACCACACAGGGACAGATTCAGTCCCTGCAGTGTAACAATGTAAATTTTAGGGTAAAAGTTTGATTTGCATGTTTTTAAATGCACTTATTGAAAAAACAGAACAAAATGTTCACCTTTTAAAGAAAGAATATATGAACAGATGAACCGATGTTGTAACCAGGTGATGTTGTTTACCTTTGATCAGGCAGGTGTTATCACAGTGTTTACACCTAATCAGCTGATCACCTGAGTCACGCTGTTATTCTCTCAGGACGTTTAACAATTCAAAGATCATTTTTAAATATGAAGTTGTTTCTAGAAGACCAAATCCACTTTCTAACTTAATTTATTGACAAGGTTTGTAATAAAACCTTAAGGCTGTGTCCCATAAAAGTCTAAATCTGTGTGTCTCCAGCTTTTTTGTGGGTGTGTGACGCCGTTAAGTTCGGTCAGCTGTGCAGCGGTAACCCGAGCAACAGCCAGAGGACGTCGGACAGATGGGGACAGGGACAGTACGGAGCCGGACGGTACTCAGAGATCACGTTTTTGTTGTAAGGCTGGTGTGGACGATGTGACACAGCTGCTCACAGCTGGATGTGTGCTGGTTTCAGGGGGACCAGACTCCACCAAGGGCTGGACATCAAGTGCAGCGACGGCGCCGCTGTCTACGCTCCGTTTGACGTGACTCTTAACGGGAAACTGACCGTCTACACCGACCCCAAAAAGGCAGCCATCAACGAGGGCATCAACCTGTCAGGACAGGGTGGGTCATCACGCGCAGCCAGCACTAACAGAGTTACTGATCCTGGGTCCGATTCACTGATCGAGGCGTTGCGTTTGTGTCCTGCAGGTCTTTGTTTCAAGCTGTTCTACGTGAGGCCGGACCGAACCTCAGGAACGGTGAGGAAGGGGCAGAGGATCGGCACCATGCTGCCCATGCAGAGCGTTTATCCGGGAATCACCTCACACGTCCACGTCCAGATGTGTGACAGGAGCGACCCCACACCATACTTCTGATCCACCTTCAAACGCCGTCGACAACCTTCATTACTAAAGAGGCTTTTCTCTGAATGTTGGTGGAAAACTTTAGCTCCTCATCCATATAAAAGGATTCTGATGTGCTACATTGGCTACAATAAAACACTTTGAAAACTGTTTATTTCTTTAGTGTCTGTTGTATACGTGCTGTTTCATAACATCTATAGTTATAAGTCAGTCATTATTAGGGGCGTGGCCACTTTGACTGGCAGGTGGATGTTGACGCAGGCGGCTCTAACTGCTAGCTTCAGCTTAGATCTCAGCACCTTTGTTTAAATGTAAAAAACAACATAAACCAGTGAAAGCCATCACAGTGGCTGCAGTCAGTGCTAAAACTCACTCACCTGAACTGACAGCTTCAGTTTAGTTTTATTTAATTTTCAGTTAAATTCAGTTCAATTTTATTTATAAAGCACCAAATCACAACTACAGTTCCCTCAAGGAGCTTTATATTGTAAGGCAGACCCTACAATAATACACACGGAGAAAAACCCAACAATCATATGACCCCCTATGAGCAAGCACTTTGGCGACAGTGGGAAGGAAAAACTCCCTTTTAACAGGAAGAAACCTCCGGCAGAACCAGGCTCAGGGAGGGGCGGGGCCATCAGAGATAGACATCCCATCATACTGTTCAAACAGCAGGAACATTAAACTTCCTGCTTCCTGTTCATCCAGGTGGAGTTTGTGCTGCTTTGTGTCCGTCAGATCAGGTGGTGTGCAGAGCTGCAGGATTCAGCAGGAAGCTGAACCTGCTGCTTCTTTCTCCACAGCATGAGTCCAATCTGTGCCGCCGTGCACTCAGAACACTCCCAGTACACCTGCTGACCAGTCTGACTGGGATTACTGGTAACGCTGGTATGGTTCAACTGTGACGGCCTGAATACTCACAACAAGCACAAGTTCTGATGTTGACGATCTTTAGGGGTACCTGAGCAGTCCAATAAAGGGTCTAAACAAGCGGTGTCAAACTTACGGCCCGCGGGCCATGTACGGCCCACCACACAGTTATTAGCGATGTCCTTCTGTGCCGAGGCTTCGAAGCGTTTCGAGTAATCCGGGAATCGAGGCTTTGTTGACAACGCGTGTGGTGATGTTTGAAGGCTCGGTTACCGACCGTGTCATGTGATGATTCTGGAAATGGTTCGCCGTGTGATTGGAAATATAAAGGGCAGCAGAACGCTGCTGATCCCCCGTCACCATTTTCCCTGCCTGGCAGCGTTTCAATGTTATGACTCAAATAAGGTTCAACAATAACAGCTCCTCTGTGCTGAGCGTTACAGAGCCCTGCATGGAAACACTGAGCTCAGGTAAGTCGATGCGATGATCAGAGCACACAAGCGTACAGCCACATGGTACATTTCATTTACACAACATGAAATTCTATTGTGTTTCTACTTAGTGATGTCTGTAACTGAAAACCACATTTGTTATCATCAGGGGAGAAGAGCGATGCGGATGAGGCCTTGGTCAGCGTGGTCACTGAGGATTCCCGTCACTGTTGTGGAGGAAAACAGGTGTAGGAGCCTGTTACAGCTTTAAACCCCACCTGTGTTCTCCCCACAGGGCAGGTGTGTATCTGAGCAGCATTCACACGAGTGAAAACGTAAAACAAGCAACATCTGTCTTTATTTCAGTGACACAGGACACTAAGCTAAGCTGAGAGCAGAGTTTGTGAACTTAGCAGCTGGATAAAGTTTTTTATTTTCATTGATTTTCCATCGTGGAGGACAAAAGGCTTCAAACTTGTCCTTAAACTTCATGTGTGTTCTCACTACTAGAGTAATAAATCCATCAAAATAAGGCTTTTATCAAAACTCTGACTCAAAATTGTTTAAATAAAGTTTATACAAAGTGTGTTTGAATGGCAGAGATGAGCCAGGGCTCAGAGTCGGTGTGAGTCTCACAGGCCTGTTGGTCTGATTTTTAACTACAGCAAACAAAAACTTTGCGGGGGGGGGGGGGGCTGCAGGTTTTAGATGGGCCCTTGTGACCTCCTCAACATGTCTTGAAGTTCTCCAACGGTGATTCAGGTGTGTTGACCCAGAGTGAGATCTAAAAGCTAAAGGACACCGGCCCTCGAGGCCTGCAGTTCAACACTGCTGGTTTAAAGAATCGTGCTGTCAGATTTCCTTCTCTGTCACAGCAGCTTTTTCTTCATCATGTAGAAAAACAGTTAAATATTTAACTAATTTACAGTGACAGGAAGTTTTACTGGTCTGGCCCACTCAAGGTCAAAGCGGGCTGTCTGTGGCCCGCCATATAAAAATGACCCCTGATTTAAACTTCGGATGGAACAAGGAGACATGACATCAGTGCGTCCATACAGAAAACTACTTTCATAACTTCATCAGCTATAAATTCTGATTCTTTAAATCGTTTTATTATTGTTTTATTAGTTAAAAAAAAAACATTTTCATGTTGATTTTGAGTAAAACGCACTTCCTGTTGTCATTGAAGCTTTTACTTTGAAAGAAATAAACCGGTTAGGGCTTTTATTTTGGCTTCCGTTAAGCGGAAGCTGTATTGTGCCTCTTTATATTTGATGTATTGAATTTGAAGCTTCAGAAGGTAAAACCAGACTTTTTCTTTTTTCTTTTTTTTACCATTAAATTAGTTCCGGCAGTTTTTTTTTAAATGACTCGACTTTTCATTGAAGTTAAAGTTTAACGAAAAATGTTGAATTTTAAACCTCGCGGATGCTTTTTGGTCGGCCCGCACACCGGAAGAACAGGAGGTTAAAGGTCACACAAACCCGGAACATCAACAAAGCAAGAAAGGCGGAAGCAGGTGGACCCCGGCTGTCTCCCCGGCTCAGTTCTCCGGTCCCCGCCGACATGTTCTCCGTGTTTCACCCCGCTGGAGGTGTGCTGCTGGCCACTCTGGGTCTGCTCGTGCCCCGCCTGTCCTTCGCCTCCCTGTCGGTCCCGGACATCCCGCACATCGCCGGGTACTTCGGCACCAAGACCCGGTACGAGGAGGTGAACCCGCACCTGCTGCGGGACCCTCTGTCCGCGGACCCTTCGGTCCTGAGACCGCCCCCGGCCGAGCACTGCTCCCCGTTCCACCTCACCGCCGTCATCCGGCACGGCAGCCGCTACCCGACCCTCAAGAACATCCGCAGGATCCGGAAACTGAGCGAGCTGGTCCGGACCGAAGCTTCCAAGGCCTCCGGTGGATCCGAGAGCTGGCTGCAGGAGATCCGGAACCGCTGGGAGGCGTGGTACACCGAGGACATGGACGGTGAGCCCGCGACCATCAGTACAGAACATGTATACATAAATATATGAACATGAATGTAATGTTAATAATATAATGCGTGAGGGGGACCACGTGACCTCAGAGCGTAGGACCGACGGTGATGATGATGATGCTTCTCAGGTCAGCTGGTGATGAAGGGCCGGGATGACCTGCGTCAGCTGGCGAACCGCCTGGCGTCTGTGTTTCCATCTCTGCTGTCCGAGGAGAATGTGAGGAAGAGGAGGGTGCGCTTCCTGACCAGCTCGAAGCATCGCTGCGTGAGCAGTGTGGAGGCATTTCAGGAGGGGCTGCAGTACCGCTGGGGACGCCACGGTGAGTCTTGCCACCCCAGAGGATTCTCGATAACGTGAGTCCTTGAGCCTGACCTCTGACCTTTGTGTTTGGGCAGATGCCGAGCCGGAGTACAGCCACGAGGTGGACGACGAGTTGATGCGTTTCTTCGACCGTTGCCGTGGTTATGTGGAGGGTGTGGAGAACAACCGCACGGCGCTGTTGGAGGTGGAGAAGTTCAAACACGGCGAGGAGATGGAGGGAGTGAGGAGGAGGATGGCCGACAGGCTGGGCCTTCCTCACCACCGACTCACACCAGGTCTCTTACACACACACACACACTACATCTCCCATGATGCAGTTAAGCTTTTTAAAATTTCCGCTCTGTGGACTTCCTGTCCCACAGGGGGCGGTGTTCTCTGTGTGATGAAGATTGTCCCTCTGTGTCTCCTGTAGATCTGTTGGAGGCGGCGTTCTTCTTGTGCTCGTACGAGCTCTCCATCAAAAACGTGCACTCGCCGTGGTGCTTCCTGTTTGACGAGAGCGACGCAAAGGTAACGTTCCGCGTTATTCCGGGGCTGATCCGGGATCAGTAAAACAGCTGAGAGGACCTGATCTGCACTGATCTGCATGCATTGATTAGTGACGCTGCAGATGGCTCTCAGGTCATGTTGTCGATGGTAAAGCGATCAAATGGCTCATGGCAACATGTCTGTGTAAGTGTTTACGGCGCTCTGATGGGTCCGTGGGTTTCCTCTCCCCACTCATCGTCTGCAGGTGTTGGAGTACAAGTCGGACCTGAAGCAGTACTGGAAGCGCTCGCACGGCCACGAGATCAACGGCCTGTCCAGCTGCCCGCTCTTCCATCACGTCTTCAGGACGCTGGACAGAGCCGGTCGTCCTCGCAGGTGGGTGGGGCCCCTGCGACCGTTGTTTGTTTACAAAGAGATGGTTGGCATGGTTTTCAGGTCTGAAGGTGGTTTTCAACTAGCAAAGCGCATTTATGTGATGCTTCGTAAAAACCACCCATAGCCGCTTCAACATGGCAGCCGAGCGGCTGTGCTAGTTTCTGAGCTCCAATCGCCGTCATCAATCGTTTGGTTTGATCGATCACTGATTGAACCGATCGTGTCTCCGTCAGGTCCACTGAGGCGTCCCCAGAGCCCGCCTCCATCCTGGTGGGTCACGCTGAGACGCTCCTCCCCCTCCTCTCTCTGCTGGGACTCTACAAGGACCAGACTCCACCCACTGCCACCAACTACGACTCACAGCATGGTAAGAAGTGCCACCTCTAACATAGCATCCAATCAGAGAGCAGAACAAGTTTTTCTTGTTTTTATTGACACAACACACAAACGTCGTCGTTGTCATCCTCAGTCCTCCAAATCATCCAAACACAAAGTGCAGGAACTGCACTCGTATTTCCTCTGAGCACTCAGCGGCGTTTCTCGGCACTCGGTAAATATTGTGCAGTGACGGGAAGGTGTTTCCAGACAAATGTTAGCACGGTGATGAAAATCTGAGTAAATGAGAATCCTGACATAATTCTTCAGAAATATGAATGTATTCATGTCACATTAGAAGTCCTAAGCGTTCCCAAATGTTCCCAAACAACGTTCCCAAGCATTCGCTTGTAAATTCCTTAAATTTAAAACAAGATGATGTTCACACTACAGAACATTCTGGAGAAATCTTCTAACCGTCCCAGACTTGTTTCAGTTGTGGTGTGACATCATCGTGACATCATTGTCACAGCCACAATCTGCTGTTTCATGAGTCTCGCTCTAACAGGAAGTCTCCCTATGGCGTCTCGCAGGTCGCCGTTTCCGGACCAGTCGCATCGTGCCATACGCCGCCAACCTGCTGTTCGTGCTGTACGACTGCCAGCGAGGCCCGCGGCTGCAGCTGCTCGTCAATGAGTCGCCAGTTCGATTCCCCGGGCTGGAGACGGAGGACGCGCCGCTGTACCGTGACGTCCGGGCAACGTACCGCCACCTGCTGGACGGCTGCGACTTCCACAGAGAGTGCGAGGGGAGGGCGGTGGGCCGAGCGCCCAACACGGAGCTCTGAGAGGGACAGAGGACGGTAAGCCCAACACACCTGCTAACCTGGGGGCATGGAGCCCCACCCCCTGACAACAAGCGTCCAATCACGCACTAGAATTTTTCCCGGTTCAGACGTTTGAAGCAGGAGAAAGGCGTCATGTGACTCATGATGATGTCTTGACCTGAGCTCTGATTGGCCAGCTTCTTCCTTTCGTTCGCTCAAAGTCGGACTTAGGGAGTCTGACACAGACTGTAGATAAACGATGGACATGGTTCCTGCAGTCCTTCCAATGACCAGCAGGGGGCGGCTCCTCTGTTTGTACAGAAGTGTAAACGAGCCTGAGGTTTTCAGGGTTGACTGAATCTAGTTGCCATGGCAACGTCCATCTTTTATACCCAGTCTGTGGTTGTTGCTGTCAGTTATTGATCACAGATCAGGACGAGCGTTCCATTTATGACGTCTGATCAACTAAAACAAAACAGGAAGTGAAGACTTACCACCCGTCCTCCTCTTCATGTCTGAGTGTTTCTGGGTAAAAGTGAAATGTGCTTTGATGTTCTCGGGTCAGCAGGAAGTGTGAAGGTTAAACTGCAGGTAAACGTGACGGAGGGGGGCGGGTGCCCTCCTTCCCCTGCCTCCACCTTTACTCTCAGAGTTATGCCGGAGGAGCTTTAGCTTTAATTTATTTTTTCCGTGGTTGATTTTCTTTCTACCAGGATTTTCACAATAAAAGTCTTTTTAAAATTGTGAGTCCAGGTCAGGGTGTCGGGCTGAGATCTGAATCATTTTGATTTTTATTTATTTTGATCTTTGATGTGTTCAGGGTGAAAAATCTTTCAACTTTGTGCCAAAGTCAGAACTTTTTGGGTAGTTTTTTAATTTATTTTCTGAATCTTCATCCAGAAGTTTTTCATTTAAAGCTTTAATAAAACAAATTTTCACTATCGAAACAGAACAAAGTGTCTTATTTAAAGTCAAACTGCGTTCACTGTTACACTTTTAAACAGCAGCTCGAACTAAAGAAACTGTAGAAAACTGCATTCCTGTTTTAAGTTTTACTTCTTTATTACTCAAAACAAATTCTTTATTTTCAAATATGTTCCTCTAAAAATTCACTTTGTGTAATTTTATGTGAAATATTAATGAAAACAAACTGTTCAGATTACAAAGGAGAGCTTTGAACTGTTGACGTGAGAATCGTGTCCTGATGTCTGAGCTGTTCAAACCTTTTGGTAACAGCGCCACGGCCTTTAACGGTTTTATTGCAAACGTACAAAATTCAGCTGATCTGTTCTCGTAAACTCCATAAAGTTTTTCTAAGCGTGGCTTCTGCAGTTATAACGTGGGTCATTTTTAAAAAAAAATAAAAAGCTTTATTTGACGTTTAAAGAAACTGTTAAATTCCAACACTCCTCCATCGTAACTACATTTTAACGTTTGACAAATTTATTTTTCATAAAATAAAGAAACAGACTTCATAACATTTTTACTCAGAGAACCGCGTGAATGAAAAAGAGTCACATGTTGTTGTTTTGGCCACTTTATTACATCATAACTTAAACAGGCAACAACACACGGAGTAAAAAATCCTGCGTCTGATGAAACGATGATTCGGTGTTACCAGGAAGTTCATCAGTTTTTTAATGTGAAAATCTGACGCCTTCCTGTTTCTGTTACGACTGCGAGCTCTGAGGATTAACAGAAACCAGCTCAGCTTAAAAACTACAAATAAAGTACACTTGATGGAAAGAGAAGCGTTCCCCTGAAACGGCGTCAGCGCCACGTTTGTGTTTATTTACACTGTAAACGGATCAAAGCGTCCGCGTCGTGTTTCAGAGTCAATAAAGTTTCAATAACGTCATTTCATTAAAGCAGCTTGAATCGTGTTTAAGCGGCTGAAGCTCGCCGTTTGTGCTTCACGCCTGTAAACTTATTGATCATCCGATTGATTATTGGTGGGTTTCTTATACTCGGTGTTTGGGAGGATTTTCACAATAAAAGCTCCTTTAGAGGCCCTCTGTGTGACAGGCGTCGAGTTTAAACGCCTCGCTGAGACAGCTTGTTTGAATCCAACCCGCCATCTTTCCTCACGATTTCACCAGCCAAACAAATGGCGAGGAGACGCAGAACGCTGTTGTCTGCCTGAAAAACTTAACGTGCCTCGCCGCCGTCTCGTCCCTCCATAGTCAGACGCTATTCCTGCCGTTTGGCGTCAGACGTTTTGTCACGACTGCTGCGTCGAGGCCTGACGGCCGCCGCGTGTGTCCGTGATGTCAGCAACTTCAGGCACCAGGACGAGAGCGTTTTGTAAAGGGGGACGCGTGGGAGTTGGCGGCGTGGACGTGTGACAGCGAGCTCTGACAAACAACTTTTATTTTGGATTTTGTGATTCTAGAAAGAAAAAGGGAAAAAAAAGCCCGCCACCGTCAGCCAATCAGCTGACTGAAGGACAAGCAGGAAGCAGTGGCACTTCAGCGTGAGGGGGCGGCGGCTGCAGGCTGAGCTGAGGTCATTGTGTGATCCAGACGCGTTCAGTCCAGAGCGGCGTGCAGCAGGGCGCTGGCTCCGCCCGCGGTCTTGGACTTCCTCATCTTGACGATGGCGCGCCGCAGGTCGTCCTGATGGATCGGGCGGATGATGTCATCTGGAAGGCTGCGAGAGAGAAACCCGACACTGAAACCTCACCTGAGCAAACCGTCACTGGCTCCAGATCAGTTATTGATCACCTCAACAGAAACACCTGGACGCCCACCTGTCGTTCTCAGCGTGGACGAAGTCGCGGACACACAGCAGCGCCGCATCACGACACATCTCTCTGAGGTCACTTCCTGAGAAACCCTCTGTTTCCTTGGCGATGTCGCTGAGGCTAATCGATGAGTCTACCTGTGAAGAGAAAACAGATCGATCGCTGCGAGCTCGAGTCCGTCGACCCGCCCTCGTTCCCTTCCCATCGGCTTCTTTTCCTTCCTTGTTTCCTTCCCTTTTACCCCTCCTTGCCAACCTTCCTTCAATCTTTATCTGTTTTTTCCCTTTCCTTTGTTCCTACCTTCCTTATTCCATCCTTTTGTGTCCTTCCCCATTTCCAGTCCATTTTCCTAAAACCCCATCCTCCTTCCTTCCATCATTTCCTTGCTTCCTTTCCCCTACATGTCTTCCCTTTGCCAAACTTGTTTTGTGTGTTTGTTCTTTTCCTTTTCTCTCATTTCCTGTGCTGACGTCCATTAAATGAGTAAAAGAAGAAGGACTGTCATCATTCTGCAGCGCTTTACGAAAAGGTCACGTGACTCGTGCGCTCACCCTCTCGTTCTCCAGGATCAGCCTGAGGATCTGCTCGCGCTGCCTCACGCTCTGCGGGGACAAAGACACACCGTCAGCACGCCCCCTGCTTTTAAGACTTCTGAGGCTTTTATTTTGAAAGTCACATACAGGCTGGTTGATGTGGAACCTGGTGGGCATCCTCCGCAGGATGGCAGAGTCCAGGTCCTGGGGGCGATTGGTGGCGCCCATAATGATCACCTGACACAGACATGCACAGTGGCCCCGCCCTCCTCAGGTCATTGTGACACAAACATGTGGAAACATCTTTACTAAAAGGAAACACCCCGTCACCGCTGAGGTCATGTGACAGACAGGTGTGCATACCTGGCAGTGGTGATCCGTGTCCAGTCCGTCCCACAGACTCATGAACTGGGCCTTCATCATGGCGGTGGCTTCATGATCCGAGCTGGAGCGGCTCCGCAGGAACGAGTCTGCAAACACGCGGGCGGCGAGGTTTTTACTCTCGTTTCTACTTTTTCTGTTCTCCGGCTCAGCTTTCACTCTTTTCGCGCACGCGCGTGCGTGTGTGTGTGTGTGCGCGCGCGTGTTCGTCACCTATCTCGTCGATGAAGATGATCGCTGGCTGCAGTTTGACAGCCAATGAGAACACAGCGGCAGCGAGTTTCTGGGACTCTCCGTACCATTTGTCCGTCAGCGTGCTCGGCTGCAGGTTGATGAAACGAAACCCCGCCTCTTTTGCCGTCGCCTTGGCGATCAGTGTTTTCCCACATCCGGGAGGTCCGTACAGCAGCACGCCTGTTACCAAGACAACGTTCAGATTTTACCTTCATGTTTTCTTCTTTCCTTTTCTTCCTTGCTCCCTCTGTAAAAAGCTTTACTGACGACTCTAAAACAGGACGCAGGTGAATGACCTCTGACCTTTGGGGGGCTGCAGCAGCCTGGATCCCAGAAACAGGTGTCTCTTCTGAACAGGTAGGATGACCGTCTCCTTTAACTCGGTGATGACCTCGTCCAGACCTGCGATGTCCCTCCAGGTGATCTGCATGCAGGAAGAAGGTGTATATGACGTGCAGGTAAACCACACACGCTTCCTGTTTCCTCGTGGCGCCGCCGTCGGCGGGCAAGCTTTTAGGAGTTTCTAACAGCTTCAGTTTAGCGACACGAGGCGTTACCTGCATGCTCAGTGGGTCCACCAGGTGAGCGGCGATGCTCATCTCGTACTCCGACAGCTTCACGTTTTTAACGCCAATCTGACGCATCAGCTTCTCGGCCTGAAAAACACCAAACCAGGAACCAGTCAGAGACCGAGCCACCTGTGAAGATCAAACACGCAGCTGCTCGCTCGCTCTTACCTGTTTCTGAGCCTCCACCTTCTGCTTCCTAGTGGGGTCAATGGCGTCCACCATCCACTTGATGGTGAAGTAGGTGACGGCGCCGAATATGGTGAGGCGGAAAAGGAGGCCGATAACCTCGTTCCTGCCTAGAGGACGGGCGATGTTCTCGGCCGGGACCTCCCTCAGCACCATCGTCACGCTCAGCAGCTCCTGCCACACAAATGGAGAAGTCATCAGCAGGTACGACACCTGAGTTCCAGGTTCTCCTTCAGGTGTGAACACAAAGACCTCCTGAACTAACGGTGTTTCTCTGAGAAGGAGCAGGAGGAGCTTAAAGTGGCAGGTTTTTAAAGGGAGTTTGGTCCAAACAGCTGCTGACCTTCAGTCATGATGTGATGTTTGAAGAAAGAATGTTACAGAAATGCTAAACAGCCCAAATTTGAAATGGAGTCTGGTGGATGTGGCCTCCCATCACTCAGGTGGAATAAATGCTCAGGGCTGAGGTTTCGGTGCAGGGACCGTCACTGCCGGCTGGGTTAATCTTCTCCCGCTGACTCTGTGAGCAGTTAAACTGAAAACTGCTGGATTTTCAGCCTGGTGATCGACCCTGATTAAAGGTCCTGTAAATCAGCCATTTTTCAAACAGAGTCTGGCGGGCTCAGAAATACAATTCTCTTAATCAGTGATGAAATGTGAACATTGTTACATCAGGTCATGTCTTGGTTTCTGACAGCAACAATGGTTTATGAGGAGGTCTGTCTGGTTTTTCCGGAGAGGTTACATAGCAATCAGCTGCAAAACAGTTTAAAGATGGCGGTGCACATGAATGTTTGCCAGAGTTGTATGACAGGACTGTATTTTCACTCATGTTGCTGGACTGTTTGTCCAGGATAAACGTCCCTGTGGGACAACAAAGCTCTTTTATCCTTCGTATGGTTTCAATCACGTGGCTGCAAACGGAGGCATAACTGCGCATGACAACAGCTATTCTGTAGTGGACTTTATGGGAGAATAAACTGTAACTAACAGCATCGCTGACGTACAGGTGATGCTGTTTAGCTGAAAGGTTGCACACAGGAGTTCATCCTTCTCTCAGCGCGAGGCTGAAAGCTGACCTCACGTCATACATATTCATACACGAGTTATAATCGTCTACACCTGAGCTCAGAGTCAGACCTGCTGCTCTGGAAAACAAACACCTGACGGTCCGGAACTTCTAACGCATCTTTTAAAACCGGACACAGTCTGGATCCCGCGGTGATCACACGGTAAAACCGAAAGGACTAGCTTTAGCTTTAGCATTAGCTTGACCTTCGCAGCTGCCGGGCCTCACGGAGCGGTTCCGGGCGGATAAAGACACGCGAATCTCCGTCGAAGAGCACCGGCAGCTCCGGCACCTGTGGCAGAGGAGCCGGGCGGAACTGGCTCATCTGTCAGGTAGAATCACGCTCACCTGTCCAGATATTCCTTTGGTTCTTCCTTTGCGGCTCGGCAGTGACAGCCGGATGTGGATTGTCGTCTTCTTCTACGTTTTATTTAACTCACGACTCTACTGCGCCCCCTGCAGGCACAATCGGAACATGCCGTCACCTAGAATTGAATAAAATAGAATAGAATAATCCTTTAATTATCCCACAGGGGGAAATTTGGTTGTAAAAGGAGCAAGAAAACAGAACAAAACACAGGATATACAACAGAACAACTAAGGGCTCATACACAGGGACAAGGTGCACCAGGTTGTGATCAGATCTGCCCAGGGGAGGGAGAGGTGATGAACTGTATGCCTCTTCAGCATTGGCATACAGTAAGTCCAGTGTTTTATTGTCTCTGGTTGGGCAGGTCACATACTGGGTGAAGGTGGGCAGTGTGGAGTCCAGTGAGGCATGATTGAAGTCCCCTGATATTATGAGGAGGGCTCTCGGAGATTGTGTTTGCAGTCTGCTGACCACTGAGTGGAGAGTGTCACAGGCTGCATCCGCGTTGGCCGAGGGGGGGGGGACATACGCTGTTATCGCGATAACATGCGAGAATTCCCGGGGCAGGTAGTACGGACGCATGCTAACGGCTAACAGCTCAATGTCTCTGCTGCAGAGTTGTTCTTTCACAGTGATGTGCCCAGGGTTACACCATCTGTCATTCACAAACACTGCCAGTCCCCCTCCTTTCCTCTTACCGCTCTCTCTCGTCCTGTCCGCTCGCAGCAGCTGGAATCCCGGTAGTGTCACGCTCGTGTCCGGAGTTAGCGGTGTTAGCCACGACTCCGTTAGCATCATGATGCTACATTGCCGGTACTCCCTCTGTGACCAGGTTAGCGACGTGAGCTCATCCAATTTATTGTGCAAAGATCGTACATTTCCAATAATTACAGAAGGAAGAGATGGTCGATAACGTCTCCTTCTCGGGCGACGGCGCTCCTTCCCAGCACGACACCCCCGTCTTTTCCTCCTCAGCTCGCTGGGAATGTCAGGTCTGTCCACCGGCAGTACTGCTGTGGGACGCAGCGCTAACAGCTGATCCTTACTGTAAACAAAGGATCCCTGCTCTGGGTCCCCACACACGGGTGAAAAAAGTAGAAAAAAACTAAGAAAAACGACCAGAACTAGCACAAAACGGTAGAACATGGCTGCAGAGTCTAATTACTAATACGTTAGTTATAGAAAAATTACGAGAAGAAAAGATAAGAAAGAAATAAACTCAGAATGAGCAGAGCTGCTGTAACAGGCTGCCGCACACGGGGGGCGCCGGAAGTAGCCACCCGCACAGCCACCAGCCACCCGCACAGTACAGAGATGGTCGCAGGAGAGCGAGGAGGCTCTTAAGGACTGTTTTGAGTCCACTGTGTGGGAGGTGATCTGTGACGACCACAGAGAGGACATCGACAGCCTTACTACATGCATTACGGACTATATTAATTTCTGTGTGGATAACACCGTACCTACCAGGACTGTACGGTGTTTCTCCAACAACAAACCTTGGATTACCCCAGAAATTAAAGCCGTCCTCAAGCAGAAGAGGAGGGCCTTCAAATCCAAAGACAAAGAGGAGTTGAAAAGGGTGCAGAGAGAGTTGAGGGGACTGATAAGGAATGGGAAGGACAGCTACAGGCAGAAGATGGAGAACCAGCTTCAGCAAAATAATGTTGGTGAAGTCTGGAGAGGCCTCAGAACCATCTCGGGCCACAAACATCAGAACTCTCTGCCTGGGAGGGATGTGAGGTGGGCAAATGAACTGAATCATTTCTTCAACAGATTTGATTCAGCCATGAGGCAGTCTCCAACATCAGCTGCAGACTCAACCACCCCCACTGCTGCTGTTCCACCTCTGACACCTCAGACACTTCACACCTCCTCTATTCACCCTGCTCACTCCTCCCCACCCCCAACAACAGCATCCAATACACACTCAACACAAGGCTCCAGCCTGTCTCTCTCAACCACCCAGGTTAGGAGGGAACTGAGGAGGATTAAAGCCAAGAAGGCAGCGGGTCCAGATGGCATCAGCTCGAGGGTCATCAGGTCCTGCACCTCTTCAACCTGAGCCTGAGGCTGGGAAGAGTCCCACAGCTCTGGAAAACCTCCTGTGTTGTACCAGTGCCAAAGACTTCACGCCCCAAGGACCTCAACAGCTACAGGCCGGTGGCTCTGACATCCCACCTGATGAAGACCCTGGAGCGGCTGGTCCTGGCTCAGCTTCGGCGCCTTGTGAGCTCATCACTGGACCCACTTCAGTTTGCCTACCAGCCTGGCATTGGAGCGGATGATGCCGTCATTCACCTCCTACATCGCTCCCTCACTCACCTGGAGACCGCTGGGAGCACTGTGAGAATCATGTTCTTTGATTTCTCCAGTGCCTTCAACACTATTCTTCCCTCGGTTCTGAAGGACAAGCTGGAGAACTCTGGAGTGGACCATCACCTCACTACCTGGATTTTGGACTACCTCACCGACCGACCACAGTATGTGAGGACTCAGGGCTGTGTGTCGGACAGGGTCGTCTGCAGTACGGGGGCCCCACAGGGAACGGTTCTGGCTCCGTTCCTCTTCACCATCTACACTGCAGACTTCTCCCACAACTCCACCCAGTGCTTCCTGCAGAAGTTCTCTGATGACTCTGCTATAGTCGGCCTCATCACTGATGGGGACGACAAGGAGTACAGAGGACTGACTCAGGACTTTGTGGACTGGTGCCAGCTGAACTACCTCCAGATCAATGCCAGTAAAACCAAGGAGCTGGTGGTAGACTTCCGCAGGCACAAACATCCTCCACTGCAACCACTGAACATCCAAGGTATGGACACTGAGACTGTGGACAGCTACAGGTACCTTGGTGTTCATCTGAACAACAAACTGGACTGGACTCATAACTCAGACGCCCTCTACAGGAAAGGGCAGAGCAGGCTGTACCTGCTGCGGAGACTCAGGTCGTTTGGAGTGGAGGGCCCACTCCTGAAGACCTTCTATGACTCTGTGGTGGCCTCAGCCATCTTTTATGGTGTGGTCTGCTGGGGCGGCAGCATCTCTGCTGGGGACAGGAAGAGACTGAACAGGCTGATCCGAAGGGCCAGCTCTGTTCTAGGATGCCCTCTGGACCCAGTGGAGGTGGTGAGTGACAGGAGAATGGTGGCTAAGCTGTCATCCCTGCTGGACAACATCTCCCACCCCATGCATGAGACTGTGACAGCACTGAGCAGCTCCTTCAGTGGGAGACTGCGGCACCCACGGTGTGGGACGGAGAGATTTCGCAGGTCTTTCCTCCCCACTGCTGTCAGACTCCACAACAAAGACTTCAACTGATCAAACACACACATCCACACATGTGCAATAACACTAAGTGCAATAATCTTTCTGGCATCGTTGTATTTTTACTGAGTTGTATATAGCATTTGTATTCTATTTTTATCTTATTGCATATTTTATTCTATTTTATTCTACTGTATATAGTATTTTATTTTATTCTATTCTGTACAGTTGTGTACTGTATTTATTCTTATTTTATTTTATTCTAATTGTCCTTCATAACTTTTGCACTGTCCACTTCCTGCTGTGACAAAACAAATTTCCCACGTGTGGGACTAATAAAGGTTATCTTATCTTATCTTATCTTAGAAACACAAACTTTTTACATATTTCCATCATGGATAATAGTTACCAAAACAGAGTACTGTACAGTTATTAAAGAGTACAGATAAGTGGCAAACCAAGGTTGTAGTGTGCAAAATGAGCAGGATACTGAAAGATGCTTAAACAGTTAAGAATATTTAGAATAATTAGAAAAGTACAGATTGTGTATTGTACCTATTCATTAACAAGTAGACATGTAACATGTAAGTTAGTATATATAAAATGCGTGGAAGATGTCGTCCCATCCAGAACAGTTAAATCCTTCCCAAATCAAAAACCCTGGATTAACGGAGATGTTCGCACGGCGCTGGCGGCACAGAGCACCGCTTTTGCCTCCGCGAACACATCGGACTACAAACACGCACATTACCAACTCCGGAAGACGATCAAAGCAGCCAAACGTGAGTACAGGGACAGGGTGGAGCAACAGTTTGACAACCCTTGGAGTATGTGGCAGGGACTAAACACGATCACAGACTTTAGAGGGAAAACCAGCACACCGCAGACCACGGCCTCTCTGTGTGAGGATCTAAACGTATTCTACGCTAGATTCGACACAGCGAACACCACGAGACCGGACAGTGTGCGCACCGCGGATGACGTCAGTGCGCACACTGTGTCTGAGGAGGATGTGCGGAAGTGCTTCAGGAGGGTGAACGCACGCAAAGCTACTGGTCCGGACGGGATTCCCGGCCGCGTCCTCAAGTCATGCGCGGCTCAGCTGGCTGGAGTGTTTACACACATCTTCAACCTTTCCCTCTCCCTGTCTGTAGTCCCAGCCTGCTTCAAAATGGCCACCATCGTCCCTGTACCCAAATCCTCCACCATCTCCTCATTGAACGACTGGCGACCCGTAGCCCTGACCCCCATCGTGAGCAAATGCTTCGAGAAGCTGGTCAGGGACTTCATCTGCTCTGCACTACCCGACTCACTGGACCCTCTACAGTTCGCATACCGCCACAACAGGTCCACTGATGATGCCATAGCCCTGACACTCCATGCTGCCCTGTCACACCTGGAGAAGAGAGACACGTATGTGAGAATGCTGTTTGTAGATTACAGCTCAGCATTCAACACCATCGTTCCCTCGAAGCTGGACAGGAAACTGCAGGATCTAGGACTGAGCAGCTCCCTCGGCAGCTGGATCCTTAACTTCCTGTCTGACAGACGCCAAGTGGTCAGACTGGGCAGCACCACCTCATCCCCCATCACACTGAACACTGGTGCTCCACAGGGGTGTGTACTGAGCCCTCTCCTGTACTCACTCTACACCTACGACTGCACGGCCACTAGAAACTCCAACATCATTGTGAAGTTTGCGGACGACACTACAGTGGTGGGTCTTATCACCAACGGTGATGAGACGGCCTACAGGGAGGAGGTCAGCGCCCTGACCCACTGGTGTCAAGACAACCATCTCACCCTCAACGTCGCAAAGACAAAGGAGTTGATAGTGGACTTCCGGAGGTGCAGAGGAGTACACACCCCCATCACCATCAACGGCGCCGCTGTGGAGAGAGTGAGCAGCTTCCGCTTCCTTGGTGTACATCTGGCTGAGGATTTTACGTGGTCAGGACACATAAACAAAACAGTGAAGAAGGCGCAGCAGCGCCTCTTCTTTCTCAGGAGACTGAAAAGATTCGGCATGAGCCCCCGCACCCTCAGGACCTTCTATCGCTGTGCCATTGAGAGCATCCTCACTGGATGCATCACCACCTGGTACGGCAACAGCACCGCTCACAACCGCAAAGCTCTCCAGAGAGTAGTGCGGTGTGCTGAACGGATAATTGGAGGTGAGCTTCCCTCCCTCCAAGACATCTACAGGAAGCGGTGCCTGAGGAAAGCGGAGAGGATCATCAAGGACTCCAGTCACCCCAGCCATAAACTGTTCAGACTACTACCATCAGGAAGGAGGTTCTGCAGCATCCGGTCCCGTACCAGCAGACTGAGAGACAGCTTTTTCCATCAGGCCATCAGACTGCTGAACACTTCATAGACACCTCACCCTCACTACTGGAACTTCAACATTATGCACTCCATACTGTACATTAATGCCACTGTTTTGCACATACCAACCTCTGTATATTTTATATATCTTATTTTATTGTTTACTTTATTTCATTTGTAAAACATGTATATACATACTATATACACACTCAAACACACACACGTAGAAAAACATATTTAGTATACACATTCAGTAATGTATATACCTTTACATATTGTACATATATTTATTACTTTTTAGATTAGCCATTTTTATATTTTGCTTGTTTTACATTATTGTATTTTGCACAACTCTGTTGCTTGTGAAGCTCGCACACAAGAATTTCACTCACATGTACTGTACCAGTGTACCTGCACATGTGATGTGACAATAAAAGTGATTTGATTTGATAAACTGAGAAAAGTAATGTGCAAATTGTAACAGTAGTAGTTGTTCGGTTGATTAGTGCAAATTACAGCGCTGATGTAAACATCTATGTTTGTTGTGAGCAGTTTTGATTGTAATAATTGTATTGTAAATTGTAAATAATCACGTTTGAGTAACTTTTATTAATTAAAATGTGAAAAATTCACATTCATTAAACAACAAACATAGGCAAGAGTTTACAGAAAATATGTGAATGTGAGTATAAAAACGTCTGTCCACCAGGGGCCGCTGTGGCTCCGCTGAAGCTCTGGCGCCTCCACGAGGCGCTTCTGTGGGAAAACGTAACTTTTCAGTTTCAGCAGCATGTTCACGTCGTTTCAGCTCCTTAAAAACTGCTGAAACGGACCGAAACTCTGCTGGAACCGGACTCCATCCTCTGCTGTGACGGCATGCTGCATTATGTAACTTCCGGTGGTTGCCAGGTGTTGACCCTTTCCCGGTCATTATGTATTCCTAGAGTTTTTCTGAATGGGAGGATGACGGCGTCACAACATGGCAACCACCCATTGCAGCGCAGCTAGCCGCTAACAAGTTAGCATCGTCAAGTCAGGAAAAGTCACCCAACGAAATAAAGTGAGCAGCTTTACAAAATAAAAGCACAGTTCGCGATGTACAGTGAATGATGTAACCCGCATACGTCATTTAATGACGTCTTTTATCAATTTTATTTTTTTTAATACATAAAGTAAACATGGCTAAAATAAATGATATACGTATAAATGAAATAATTCAAACTACATAAAATGAAAATTAAAGAAAAAACAGTTATCTAATTAAGGATAGAATTTTAAAAAATGTATGTATTAATAACAAAACAAACTGAAATAGCTGTTGATAAATTCTGTACAATAGCAATAATATTAACAACGTTAAATATGCATGAGTATGTTTCAGGAATTTATATTATTCAAAGTCAAAGTCAGTTTTATTTGTCAATTTCTTCAAATGTACTTGCCATACAAAGGAATTGAAATTACGTTTCACACTGTCCCATGCGTAGACATTGACAACAATAAAGTGCAGATGCACAACATTTAGGTAACATACAGGAAATAACAAGACAAGACCTAACATATAATAAAGTGTTCCACAGTGCGCCCTGGAAAGTAGTATACTAATTTAATTTGATTTAACTGATCATACACACACATCCACAAATGTGCAATAACACAAATGTGCAATAATCTTTCTGGCACCGTTGTATTTTTCACTCTGTTGTATATAGCATTTGTATTCTATTTTTATCCTATTGTATATTTTATTCTATTTTATTCTACTGTATATAGTATTCTATTTTTATTCTATTCTGTACAGTTGTGTACTGTATTTATTCTTATTTTATTTTATTCTAAGTGTCCTTCATAACTTTTGCACTGTCCACTTCCTGCTGTGACAAAACAAATTTCCCACGTGTGGGACTAATAAAGGTTATCTTATCTTATCTTATCTTATCTTATCTTATCTTATCTTATCTTATCTTATCTTATCTTAATCTACTTGAGGTAGTCCCAGGTTGTGGTTGGTAAGGGTTTTTGTTTTAATGCAGCATAAGACTGTAGCAGCAGTAATAGTAATATAAATAATATAAATAGTGCTAAAAAAAAATACTAAAAATATATAGCAGCAGGTGTGTGCAATTTCAATGCAGAGTGGGTGGGGGTGGGGGGTGGGGGGGGGGTAGAGTCCAGTCTGTCTTCCTATACTTCTGCCAGTCTGGTGTTTCTGCTGGCTGGGAGCCGGGAGGGGAGAGAGTTCAGCAGTCTCACAGCCTGGTGGATGAAGCTGTTGGTGAGCCTGGTAGTGCGGGAGCGGAGACTTCTGTATCTCTTTCCAGAGGGCAGGAGGCTGAACAGACAGTGCGCGGGGTGGGTTGCATCGTTGACAATTGTGATGGCTTTGCGGGTGAGGCGGGTGGTGTAGATGTCTTGCAGGGAGGGGAGTGGTACACCAACTATCCTCTCAGCTGTTCTCACAATGCGTTGTAGAGCTTTCCTGTTATAGTCAGTGCAGCTACCGCCCCACACAGTGATGCAGCTGGAAAGGATGCTTTCAATGGTTCCTCTGTAGAATGTGGTCAGGATGGGTGGTGGAGCACTTGCCCGCTTGAGTTTGCGCAGGAAGTAGAGGCGCTGTTGTGCTTTCTTGGCCAGTGATGCTGTGTTGGTGGTCCAGGAGAGGTCCTCACTGATGTGCACCCCCAGGAACTTGGTGCTGCTCACCCTCTCCACCACAGCGCCGTCGATGGTCAATGGGGGGTGACAGGTGTGGCCTCTCTGGAAGTCGACAATAACCTCCTTGGTCTTGCTAACATTTAGCAGGAGGTTGTTGTCTCTGCACCACGTGGTCAGGAGCTCAACCTCTTTCCTGTAGTGGGTCTCATCGCCCTTGGTGATGAGCCCCACCAGCGTTGTGTCGTCCGCAAACTTCACAAGGTGGTTGGAGCTGTAGGTTGGTGTGCAGTCATGTGTCAGCAGGGTGAAGAGCAGAGGACTGAGCACACAGCCTTGTGGAGCCCCCGTGCTCAGGGTGATGCTGTTTGAGACCTTGTTGCCCACCCGCACCGCTTGAGGCCTCTGGCTGAGGAAATCCAGCAGCCAGTTGCAGAGGGAGGTGCTGAGGCCCAGTCTGTCCAGTTTACAGATGAGTTGTTGTGGTATTATGGTGTTGAATGCTGAGCTGAAGTCTATGAACAGCATTCTCACATATGAGTCTTTCTTGTCCAGATGATTATTATCATGATTATTATCACCATAGGTAAATTTGGCAGCATCTGTATCCCTCTGATGATGAGTGGATGTAAATCTGCTGTTCTGCTGCTGTTTTGGTGAAAAGTGAAATATTTTTCTTGAAAGATTCAAAAGTGTTTGAACTATTAACCCACCACTGGGATCGATTCATTTAAAACAAAAATACTTAAATAACTTGAATGAATGGAACACATAAGTCCTTAAAGTCTTTAGGTTGTACTGCGGACGTAAAATATGTTTTTTGTATGATAGTGTTTAAATTCATTTGAGGAAACGCTTAAAAAAAGTCCTTTGAGGTAGGTCATTTATTTTGAAGGCGGGCGGATGTGGACCTCTCTCCTGCTGTCCTGCTGCAGACTTGACGCATGCGTAACTGTCGTCTAGTCGCTCTGCTCAAAGGCACCGAGGCGGAGAGGTTTTCTCTCCACTCACCTGCATCCAGGCACGGCGTCTCTCCTGCGCTCATAGGCCGGGAACAGCTCCGCTGGATACGTCCGGAGGACCGGCTCCGCACCGGCCGTCCTCCCGCAGATGGTCTTTGTCTGCAGGCAGGGGACCTGGAAACCCGGGCCCGCTGCGGGAGCGGGGAGGAGGCCTCGGAGCTCCCCTGTTCTGATCCAGAAAAGAGCAGCGACAGCCCGGATGCGTCTCTACTAGCAGGTCGGCTAGCATCCATCCAGAGCGGGGCTCGGGGAGGCAGCGAGCAGGCCGGATAAAGGGACCGATTCGTGCTGCTTCGGGTCGAGGTTTCTACTGGATTTTATTTTGGCTTTATTTTTCTGCGGGTTATTCTTTAAATCTGGAAATCGCGGGACTGGAGGCCGGCTAGCTGCGAGCTAGCTGCCCAGGATTACCAGGGTAACCAGACAGCAGAGGCTCCGCAGTAAAACAGACCGTCTCCCGGTGATCTCTGACCCGCTGACAGACCTCTCCGGAGGCCGGGGCGCAGCGATGGCTGCCTTAATCAGAATCCGGGGGATTGTGAGCAGGAACAAAAGGCGGTACCAGGAGGACGGCTTCGACCTGGACCTGACCTGTATCCTTTTTACGTGTGTGTGAGTGTGTGTGTGTGTGTGTGTGTGTGTGTGTGTGTGTGTGTGTGTGTGTGTGAGAGAGAGAGAGAGAGAGAGAGAGCGCCGTGCAGAAGCCTGTTCAGAAAAACTGTGATTTAAGGAGGCGGCTCGGTGTGGGGCATGTTGCTGATGAGCAGCCGGACTCTGTTAGAAAAATCGCACATTTAGAGGCGGGCTCGTGTCTGCTGGCTCGTGCCTGAGGGCTATTCTCGGTTGTTCTTCATGGTCCAGATGTTCCGCTGGTTTTCTTCTGCAGCGGCCGTCTTCATGCTGTCCCTTCACACTGACACGTCTGCTAATTAGTCTTAATTTAGCAGATTTTTCAATGCAGTTCGGCGTGAGGTCTGTTGGAGCATCTCCAGGCTGCACTGGTGCATCTGCTGTAGGTCAGAATATTGATTATCGATCAGCCTGTGTGTTATTGGTAGAATAACAAACCCAGCACTGAATTAATCAAATCTATCGATCAGTACTGATGATTCATTATTCTGTTTGGTCATATTTAGTGGTGTTCGCTTCTCTCGTGTGTTAATAAAGTTTGATTCAGAGGACCTCCTGCAGGGCTGAAGGCATCAATCCACATGCAGCTGACTGAACAGGACTGACTGATCAGAAAGTAAACAGCCACTTATGGTGGAGGGACTGAGTATGATCAGCACAGTGAAAGTCCCGATCAGTTTGATTATTGATCAGAGTAGGGGTGCTGCCTGAATGTGCCTTTACAGACGCCTGACGTTACATTTTATTCACTCAGCTGTTTTTACGTCATTGACCTCTTCAGGTTTCTGACAGTTGATTCATTGCTTTGGCAAACTTCCTGTCAGCTGACTCTGATACCTGACCTGTTACCACCTTCTGAGGTAAACTGATCGATTAGGGAAACTCGACTGTTTCCAATGATGTGATGGTTTATTCATTTTTAAAGAGGAACTGTTGTGTTTTCGGTCGTATGCGCTGCCCACCTGCTGTTAGACCTTCTGTTTATGAGGGGCAGCCAAACCCAGTAAGGTTGTCTTAAAGGGGGAGGAGTCCAGGAGAGAGAGCTGACTAATCATGTGATGGTATGAAGCTCTGTGATTGGATGTTTGAGTGCTAGTTTTTGGGTCCAGCTGTGTTCAGACCTTTGGTCCTGAGCGGCGCTCCATCAGACATTTATCCAAACATCATCGCGATGGGTTTCCCCGCCGAGCGGCTGGAGGGCGTTTACAGGAACAACATCGACGACGTGGTTCGGTAAGATGACCTTTGACCTTCTCCGACCCATGTTTTTAGTGCTCAGCAGCGCCTCCTGTAAACAACGCTGTGAAATCTGATCCCGTACTGAAAAAATGCACAACCCAGTTTTTAAGGTTATTGGGTCACTTCCTGTTAACGGATTAATGATCGCTGCTGCTAGCGAAGGTGGAAATCTTAAAAATTGGATGGACACACAAACGAAAACCATCAAAACTTTGAAACTGGAGATTTTCTTTGATCCACGCTCAGAAAGAACACATAGATTCATTGATCGCTCCACTGAAAACTGATCTCCAGTGAGTCCAGAGCAGTAGCTCCTCAGTAGGCTTCCTGAACCTGGCAAATCAAAAGGAAGTTTGCTTTAAGGTGGGCCACAAAAATGTGAAATGTGCAAGTGAGCGAGCTTCAATCAGATCAGCTGAGCAATAATAGAAGATTATTTTATTGATTACAGACGCGCTCGAAATGTGACGTCAGCCTCGTTAAAGCCGCGTTCGTGTGTCGTGTTCAGACACCAGCAGGGGGCGCTGCAGAGACCACTTGTTGGTTTTTAAAGCTGGTTTGCTCGGCGTAGGATTTATGGATGAAAGACTTTCACCTCAGCCTCACAGCAAACACTGTAATAACACTGTAGTGTGATAGCGCTGTAATAACACTGTAATAACACTCCACATGTCATCGTGGAGCTGCCGTGTGAGTAAACTTGGTCTGTTTTAAAGCTTCTCTAACAGTTTTCCCCGCCTCTCCTCTCCTCTCAGGTTTTTAGACTCGAAGCACAAGCATCACTATAAGATCTACAACCTGTGAGTACTCAGTCTGTTTTCCTCTGTGATCGCCTGATGATGTCTTTAAATGAAAACTTCCTGTTCAGGTCATAAAGCTGAGTTTAGACCAGACTGTTAGGACCGGGGCCCTCAGGAGTCGAGCCTGGTTTTACTGGACTGTCTTTGGTGTGAGGTGTGTTCAGGTGCTTCACGGCACAGACGGTGATGTGTTTGTGACTGGTGGGAGATAAAATTGTGGCTGAAGTGAAAGTGTGTGACGCTCTGACGGGCCTTCAGTTCTAAAGTTTTGACTCGCTCACTGATGTGGGAAATGTTCATGTGAGGAGCCCCGCCCACAGGCGTGCCGACTCAGCTCAGCAGGTCCAGGTGTGCTGACAGCAGCGCGGGTTTAACAAACAGGATAATACTGTGACGTCAAGCACAGAGAAGTGGGTGAGGGGTTCATTTTAACGTACTCAGGTGAGCGTCTGTCAGGTGGACTCCGCCTCTCACCGCAGCTCCTTACGTCAGCGAGCTAAACATTCCTTCAGAGGTGCCGACAGCTGCCGGCGAGGCGGTCAGTCCTAACATCTGTGTGTCTGTCCACAGATGTGCGGAGCGACATTACGACGCGTCAAAGTTCAACTGCCAAGGTGAGCCTGTCCTCTTGTGACCTCTGACCTTTGAGAGGCAGTGTGTTTGTCCGGTGTTGGGTAACGAGCCGTCGCTCTGCTCCTCCTCTCCCAGTCGCTCAGTACCCGTTCGAGGACCACAACCCTCCCCAGCTGGAGCTGATAAAGCCGTTCTGCGAGGACCTGGACCAGTGGCTGAGCGAGGACGAGCAGCACGTCGCCGCCATCCACTGCAAGGCGGGAAAGGGCCGCACCGGCGTGATGATCTGCGCCTACCTGCTGCACCGGGGCAAGTTCCAGGAAGCTCAGGAGGCCCTCGACTTCTACGGGGAGGTCCGCACCCACGACAAGAAGGTAACCTTTTTTGTTAATGTGGAGCCTTTACCTCGTGATACGAGGCGCCTTGAGCAGCTGTTGTGATAAATAAGGTTGTAACTGGGCGGTAAACCCTGAGCATGTTCTCCCCGTGTCTGCGGGGGTTCTCCCCGGGTACTCCCACAGTCCAAACACATGCAGTTAGTGGGGTTAGGTTACCTGGCGATTCTAAACTGTCCACAGGTGTGAGTGTGAGCGATTATCTGTCTCTGTTAGCCCTGCCACAGCCTGGCGGCCCGTCCGGGCGTTCCCAGGGTGCCCCTGCAACCCTGACAAGGATGAGCGTGACAGAATGGATGAATTCTAACTCTGCTGACGAGGATGCTGAAAGACTCTGATATAACCTGACCTCACGATTGATCTGTTGATGTTCAGGGTGTGACCATCCCGAGCCAGCGGCGCTACGTTATCTACTACAACTTCCTGCTGAAGAACCAGCTGCAGTACAAACCGGTGGCTCTGCTCTTCCACAAGATGCTGTTTGAAACCATCCCCATGTTCACCGGAGGCACCTGCAGTGAGTCTCGAGCAGTAAGTCTGCCGTCGCTTCGAGCGAGTTCAGTTGAATTAACGGGTGTCCCTGTGCTCCCCCGCAGACCCCCAGTTTGTCGTGTACCAGCTAAAGGTGAAGATCCACACCTCTAACCCCGCCCACACCCGCAGGGAAGACAAACTGATGCTGTTTGAGTTCCCGCAGCCACTTCCTGTCTGTGGAGACATCAAGGTGGAGTTCTTCCACAAGCAGAACAAGGTGCTGAAGAAGGTGAGGAGGTGATGGAGTCCTCTTTGTTGTCCTGAGCGGGGTTCACATGTGGCCTGGTGTAATTTGTCTGGGCTCACCTCGAAGGTCCGTCTGTGGTCAGTGCTGAGTCTTGTGCAGACCCCGTGTCTGAGCAGGACTGAATATTTCCTCACAGTCAAAGGTCAGCTTTGTTTATTCAGTGCCAAACTCAAACTAGTCTTTACTGTAGATGTTCAGCATCAGTTTTAGGAGCACAGGTTTTTCTCCGGGGACCAGAGGAGGTGTAAGACGGACACGTGTCCACGATGGCAGAGCGGACGGCCGGGCTGGTTTCCTCACTGCTTTTTCTCATTGTAGGAGAAGATGTTCCATTTCTGGATCAACACCTTCTTCATCCCGGGTCCGGAGGAAGTCCCAGAGAGGATGGAGAACGGCAGCGCGGGGACACCCAGAGAGCTGTTCGACAGGACGCCGCAGACCCCGATGACACCGGGAAGCGAAACCAACGACAGAGACTACCTGGTCCTCACGCTGACCAAGAACGACCTGGACAAGGCCAACAAGGACAAGGCCAACAGGAACTTCTCCCCGAACTTCAAGGTAAGCTGCTGAGCAGCGACGCCGCTGACGCCGATGGCGCCGAGTAAATATCCTGATTGTTTTGTTCTTTAAGAAAAAGACTCGTTAAGTTGACGAGCCGCACAAACCCAGCCTGTAATGACCAGGAAGATGATTTCTGCTGTGCTAGCGTGTATACTCGTTAGAAGCACAGAGAGCGATGAGCGCCGCTGCCCGCCATCTGTAGTTTAAAAGCGTGAGCAGTGAGGTTGGTTAGCAGCAGGCAGGTGACCTCCAGACTGACGGTCTGCTTCTTCTTCTGCTTCAGGTGAAACTGTTCTTCACCAAGACGGTAGAAGAAGGAGCCAACTGTGACGCGAGCAGCACGTCCTCGATGACGCCAGACGCCAGCGACAACGAACCGGATCACTACCGCTACTCGGACACAACGGACTCGGACCCTGAGAACGAGGGGTTTGAAGACGAAGACCACAATCAGATCACAAAAGTCTGACACACACGCACTCTCTCTCTCTAATACGCAAACATACAGCTATATACGTGTATATATATCTCCAGTATGTATGTATGTATGTATACACTCGTGAACGCAGACGAAGACTAGCGGGCGGTTAGCTAACGGGGAGAATCACCGGCGGACCGCAGCTGATCAGTGGGACTCTGGATGCAAAGAGCTCTGATCAGAAAACTTTCGCCATCCCCACCCCCCAAACTTCTACACAGCTGGACAATCACATGACATGGATTTGTAAGCATGTGGGCGGGGCCAGGCGAGCGGACAGTGTGACGCAGGAATGGACAATTTAAAGGAGTAAAACTTGAATCTAGACAAACGGAAAGACGAGTAGACTTCTGTAGTGACCACGCCGCGGTGTCTGTGGGACGAACCCCTCCCGACCAGCTTTCAGTTTCGTGCTGAGCGGTCTGGACTCTTCATCTCTGCTCTCTTCAGGCTTTCTCAGTGTTGACGCTTCTCTCTGTGCGCTGAAAACTCAAATTCAGGTCGAGCGTGGACCCACGTGGAGCTTTGAAGGCCAGTTCCTGTGCTTCACCTGAATCTGAGACGTGGATCACTGCGGGACAACCAAACTCATTTACCTGACTCAAAATGTGAAACCACGATGCTGATGATGGCAGACGGTCATGTCATGTGATGAACCTGGCAAAATATCAGCTTTAGGTGAGACGAATCTGTTCTTGTAAAAAGAGATGCTGATTTAAAAAGGTCGAGCCCCCGGGTCACCGTGACCGCATTTATTTATTCTCCCGATTACTTCAAACACCTTCAACTGGAAACTCCTGATCCAGTTTGCAGCAGCCTGTTTAATCCAGTCTAAATTGGGTTGGGCTGTGGGTCTGAACCCCAGCCGGACGGGTCCCATCGCTGATCTGGACCCAGTTTGGGACAAAGCAGCGCACAAAGAGAAGCGACAACCTGCTGTTGAATGTCACAGTGAAGATGAGAAACTTTATTATTCCCAATCCTCTGCAGCTCCGTCAATCATCTGCTGAAGGACGCTTTGAGTGCGACCCGAGCGTGAACACGTGCTTCACTGCTTCTCTGTCTGTCCTCAGTTTTGCACAGAAGGACTCTGTTCAGTCTTTCAATCAGCTCCTACACTTCCAAGAACCTTGTTTTTGTTGTACTCTGAAATATATCAATCATTAAGCTAAACGACAAATGAGCTACTGCACAGTATAACCATTCCTGCAGCGATCTGCTTTTAAGCTACACACCTATATAGGCTAGCCCCCCAGCACAGACTGAAGCAGAAATCTTTGACTCCAGAGCGCTGGCTTTCGGTGTCTGGCATGCACTTTATGAAGGACACTCGAGTGAATCTTGACGGCCTTGTAAATATTCCAGGCGAGCTCCGTCTGTGCGGGAGACCTGATTCAGCTCGTGTTGCGCTGTAGTCCTCATAAAGCTGCCGTTTGTGAGGTTTGAGCTTTGGCTGTCTGCAGCCGGAGGTCAGTCCGCAGCGTGGGAGTGCCGTGATTACAATGTCATGGATTTCTTTTTAGTAAAACTACTTTAAGCTAAAGATCTGCCAGGTCCATTTGGAGCATCTTTTAAATGGACACTGGGACTTCGTCGGGGTCATGAGGATTTTGGGATCACTGCCCAAAAAAAAAGGTGAAACGCTGACCGAGCGGCTCCATCACGATGGTCAGCCTCTGTGTGTCTCTGGTTTCTGATCTTTCAGAATGGTAACGCTCTAGAATTATTACTCTGTCCATAGACTATTAATCGTTTTTACTCACTACTACTTCTTGGAGACGTTTAAGCACTTATATTCTTGCAAATTGTACCTTTAACACCAGGGACGATGGCTGGAGAGTCACGTTGGCATCACAGCAGGTTTGAGACTTGTTTCAAATTGACAGAATGAGTATTAGAGAGATTTAAGCTACTGGAGGTTTGGCTTTGCCATGCAACATTTGTAAAGTTAAAGCGGGCTCTTGGACGACTGTTTTGACCATTAAGCTTCTTGCACATCCACCGTTCTGCATAGTTAAGATATTACATGTACAGTATAATAAGGCCTAATGCAGTGACCATAAACACCGTCTGATTCAGCCAGTCACACCGTATAAAAGTCTGTCCGATGGACCGGAGCAGCTACAGGGTCATCTGCGTCCTGGTCGGGCACAGGTCGAAGTTTTAGTCCTGACGCCTGATTTCCGTCCTCACATTTGGTGCTAAAAGCTATCGTGGACCCTGCTATGACTGATAGTTCATCGTAGGTGTGGTATCTTGGGTCTCTGTTGTTGAACCTGTTGGTCTTGGCAGGTCTGGTCACACAGGATGCACCGTGAGGATCTAAAACACAAACTCCAAAGTTGTAGTGCCGATGCCTTCAGTAAAAAAACATCAAACTCCCATCTTGATCTCCAGATGTGTTTAAAGTCAAAGAGCTGGTGACCTGTAATGAAGGCAGAGGCATCAGTAATGATGATATCACTCGTGTTCAGTTGCAATCAGGATAAATAAGATGCTGAACCTTGAGCTTGACCCTAAAAGGAGAAGATCTGAAGGTGTGTTTGACCCTCAGATCTTTGGGAGCTCGTCCGTTCTTGCCGTCCAAGGTTGAACATGTTTGCAGAGTTCATGATGATGATGATGATGCTGGAGCAACTGCCAACTGTTCCTTTGTGCTCTCTCTTATGACCGATCTAATGGCTCCTCAGCAGTGCCGAGGGCTTTTAGGTTAGATTGACATTTAGCCAAACAAACGGCATCCTGTGTGAGCACGTCTAACGCCGTGGCCTGGTGCTACTGACAGCCAGTGCATGCAGCAGGTCCTGGGCCTGCAGTGCACCTTGTTGAGCGAGCCCAGGACTGGTCGTCCATCTGTGGTGCTCTCTACCAGCAGCGTGCGTGTTCGTCCACTCCTGATCTCTAATGCCCAGCAGCTGTGTCGTCAGCGTGGCCGTACAGCCACTGGGATTTTTACAGCAGCATTTCCTGTCTCGAGTCCTGTTAGGTGCTATCAGACCTGGCCTCACGTCCTGTCACTGACCCGTTCAGCAGTGACCAGGGTGTAGTGTAGACCTGTACCACAGTCCAATGTTTGACTCCATTCAGGTGGATTTGTTCTTAAAGCCCACAGTTTTACTGAAGCGCAGTCACTCGATGAGGTTTGGGGCAGGTCCTGGTCGAGTCCAGAACGATGGGTAGAAGCTGCGTTTTGACTCTTTGTGGTTCTCCAAATGATTTTCCAGCAGACCTCAGCGCTTTACCCAAAGGGAAGCTTGCAGAGATTCAGAGATGGGTCCGAATGTGGAAGACTGAGTGCTGTAGTATTTCATGTTGGTAATATTCTCCACTGCTGAGCAGGTTCAGGTGTTTGAGGCCAGGCAGGTGCTGTCCACGTCTCTGACTGTTCAAGGTGCTCAGTGTCTTTTCATTGTTGGTTGTATACAAACCTCCGTTCAGCTCTTCACCTCACCTGGAGTTTCATAGAAAGTGGTCACCTGTTAACAGAGCTGGGGTCAAACTCCTCCCCCATTCTGACATCATCAGGGATTCTGCGGCGACTCGGTGTGAAGGAACCTTGAATTTTGCCTTTTAATGCACCACGCCTGCCTCTTTCCCACTGATGTGGTGCTGAAACAGCGGCCCCACCAGAGAGCCTGCTGCTCCTGAAGTTAGGACCCGTGACGTCAAACGCTACGGGAGGGCCTACCGCAAGAAATTCATCCAGTGATTGGCAGACTCTGGGTGGGGTGCTTTTCCCGCAGACATTAGTCCAACATCTGCTAACGATTCTCAGATCTGTGTGCTGGTTCTGGCACCAGTGGAAAAGCGGTCATTGTGACAAGCTCCGGTACTTCCTGCCTCCTCAGACGTCCTGTTTCTGTCCCCGACCACACAGCGCTTCAGCTCTGCTGTTTGCATCTCTTCACCAAACCTGCCAAGATGAGGCTCGGACGCCTTTGTGTTTCTAATTGTTGAGTTTGGGTCCGTTTGTAATTACAGTCTGTGTTCACACTCTGTTTGTTTTTCGCCGTAAGGTTAAGGTGTCACCGTTTCTCTGTGCAACAGTCTGTAGATAGATGCTCTATTGATCCCACAAGGGAACTGGGACCCATCAAAACATGTGACATAGTCTGCTCGTGCTATCCTCGCGGAGAACCTCGTTAGAATAACGGATTCTGCATTTCACAAACCAGTGTCAGTGTTTCAGCCTCCTTTCATTCAAGTAAATCAGATGGATTTGTCATATGACCACACCTTCAGTAGTTTCAGACGTTTCCTCGGAGTTGTGTACCCAAACCATGTCTGTTGATCCAGTCAGAGAAACAACAACAGAAACTCGTCCAGATCCGGCTGTTTAGCCATCTGTTCTGCTTTTGTCTTATTTCTCTGCTTTCCTGATGAGCTGATGTCAGCTGTTCCCCAGATCTGAGTCCTGAACATAAAACAACACATCATTGGCGTAGAGTGTATCTCCTCTCGCTCCTGTTCAATCTAAACGTGGCCAAAGCTTCAAATAGAGCCACGGGTGCTGCCCCTCAGCATGCTTCCAGAAGACAGCGAGTGTGATTTCAGTGAGACGGTTTGTTCCAAACAGAAGATGCTGGCCAGGCTTTAGTGGACCAAGCTTTGATTGGTTAGTCTACAGGGTGTGGTGAAATACGTTTTAACTGAGGTTTAATAAAGAAATAAATGTGGGCCCGTGTCTTCCTGGCCTCCTGTTAACACTTAATGGCTGTTTCAACACATCCAGAATTATTTGGTGTCATTAACAGGCAGCTCGCTCTTTGCCTTTAAATCTATATTTCACAGACGTGGTCTCATCACTAAGCCCCACCTCCTGCTGTTGGGTATCTTAGTAACAAAATAAACACGAGCACCTTAAATCCGTTAAAGCTGACGACGCGTCTTGACGCATTTGACCAGTGAAAACTAAAACGAACGCGGGACGCTACACAGCTGCTCAGCTTCTGTTTTCACGGCGACAAAAACAGTCATTAACATTAGCTTAAACGCGGTCGCTAGCACAATGCTAACATTAACTTTCCTTCTGCTTTGCTGTTTAAGGACGGCCCCTTTCTGGGGCGGTGTTTCTGGTCTCGATCAGATGTGGTTTTGTACCCGACTCCGAGCCTCGTGTCACATGTCAGCTGCACACAGGTGTTCATTTTATTTTCCAATCAATAAACAAAAAAGTCACCTGACTACAAACTATATCACCATGGCAACATGTTAATCTGACCCCACCGCCGCTTCTTTTATTCCTCCTCTCCTTGTTTTATAAAGAAATAAAAACACTGTAAAGGTGAATAAACTATTTATAAACAGCTGCTCATTGTTTGATTTTTGTTTGCTTGGTTTTAGAACTACGACTCCCATGATGCTTCAGGTGTCTGCCGGTATGAAAAAGAATTTCTCTTAACGTCCATTTGCTCTGTTATCAAGTGCTCAGTGCGCTGCTTTAAGGGAAGAAAATGGCTTTGGGGCATTTTGTTGAATAAACTGTTGGTGAACTCATGTTTTAAATGGCCTGTATTTATATAGCGCTTTACTCAGTCCCTAAGGACCCCAAAGCGCTTTACACAACCAGTCATCCACCCATTCACAAACTGGTGATGGCAAGCTACATTGTAGCCACAGCCACCCTGGGGCGCACTGACAGAGGCGAGGCTGCCGAACACTGGCGCCACCGGGCCCTCTGACCACCACCAGTAGGCAACGGGTGAAGTGTCTTGCCCAAGGACACAACGACCGAGACTGGAAACCTTCCGATTACAAGACGAACTGCCAACTCTTGAGCCACGATCGATCGGTTTTAAAGCTGGGTTCGGTGTTTCAGGAGGCAGACGTGACTGACCGCACTGTTTAACTCGTCACCAGCCGCAGCCGCCCTACACCCACAGCTGTGGTAGTGCTCTTTATTGTTCCTGAGTTTGACAATGTAATGTGATTACTTACAGACATTCAGCTGGATGTTCTGATTAACTCTGACTCGGCTCAGAGTTAAAAATAAGAATTCACTTTTTGTCCAGTAAATAATTAATGGGCTGATTCTGATACAGTGTTTCAACACGCGTCATTCATAGACACGCCCACGTTTCACACTGTGATGGATGGAGGACACTGTGCAGACAGGAATCGAACCACCAACTCCCACCTTAGTGGACGACCCGCCGTGCCAGCCGTGAACAACCATCATCGTCTTCTTCTCTGACAAACTCGTTTATGCTCCGCTGCTGCAGACTCGTGCACACAGGAGCGCCTCAGCTCAACCCTGCGTGCGCGCGCACGTGCACGATCGACCGGTGACTTGGCAGAAATGATAATGGCTCGCTTCCCCCACCGTGCAGTGCAGCAGGGAGCGGGGAGGAGAAATGAGGTCACACGCGCTCAGTGTGCCTCGTGGGCAGCGAACCATCACTGATTCTGTCTCATCTGCTGCTATAAAAAGATCAAAGGAGGCGCAGAGCAGCGGAGACGCTCAGGCAGCAGCTCCACCAGCTGGACTGCACCCACCACGCCTCCACCTCAGACAACCGGCCGGTCACCTGACGCCTTAAGGTGTGGCAGATTTCACATCAAACGCTTCAACCCTAATTCCACGGGGGGGCGTAACCGTGCGGAAGGCAGCGAAACACGATCCGCGAAATCAGATCTGAAACATTTTTCTGTTTTTGTGAAGTTGGATCAAACGCAGCGTGGACAACTCGCCGTCCTCTTTCCTCCCCGTGTCCTTAATGACAGGTCCTCACACCTCAGCGTGGTCAGCTCCACCCACACTCAGCTCCACCCACACTCACTCGCTTTGTTTTGACCCAAACAGCTCGGCTCATAAAACAGCTTCGAGGTCACTGACACTCAGCTGTCAGTCACCTCCACGCCACACGGCCAAAACCCACAGAAGGTCTGAGGCGTTCAAAGACCTGCACAAACCGGAGGTAGGACCAAACACACCCGCCCTCCTCGACTCGTTCTGACCCAACAGGAGACTAAATATCGACAGTGTTTCCATGAGTGTGTCTCAGTGTTGCTTTTAAATACCTGCCACTGATAAACTGGTCCCAGTCCCAGTTACAGAACAGGGGTAACTGGGAGTTCTCCACGGCTCCATCCGGGGGCACCTGTTATTTCCCAGTGGAGGTCAGTGATTAACGAGTTTAATGTAAGAAAAAATCATTTGAAGCTGAAAATGGTTTTAACAAACTTTTTAATAACGTTAGTGAACGCAGCACAAGCTCACAAATCTGCAGTTGATTGATCGACAGAAGAAACATTGTGATTGATCAGTTTAATGATCGATCAGGCAAATTTGGCCTTAAGCACTCTGAGCATGCTCAGTGCGGACTCCACGCAGCCATCAAAGTTGGAGTGGGTGAAGGCGTCGCCGCCGCAGACAAGCAGCGGCTCGTCCAGGATGGTCATGTGACCCGGACAGTCAGGCACTGAGGTCTGCACCTGCAAGAGAGAGGGGGAGGGACTGTGAGTCAAACGCTGCATTGGGGGAGGAGTTCAGGTTACAACAAACAGATGACTCACCTGTGAGTACCGCCACTTCTGACACTTGATGCTGATTGGTTGAGGCAGGCCAGGCAGCAGCCTGTGCAGCTCCCGCAAGATGATTGGCTGGACATCCTCCTTGTCTCGCTCCAGGTGTTCCAGGCCAAAAGGGACGCCGGTATGTACGACGAGGGAGGGGCCGCGGCCCGGAGCGTCTGAGCAGGTGGACAAAAACAGTGAGCGAGATACAGGTGAGAGGAACATACAGGGGAGGAGACAGAAGACGGACACACCTGCACCGCGCTTCTTGGAGTCCACGGCGACGTAGCAGATGCAGCTGCTGTCCGTGACGTACTTTGCCCCCCAGGGAACTTTCAGGACGGCGTCGGGGGGGAAGAAGAGCGCGAGGGCGAAGCGGGACGAGTAGACAACGCCCTCCAGCTGCTGCCTCTGCTGGACAGACAGCACTGACAGACAAGGAGACATGGGCCAATCAGCAGCAAGCCCCACCCCCGAATCACCATAGAAGAACTCACCTGTGTGTGTGTGTGTGTGTGTGTGTGTGTGTGTGTGTGTCACGCCTGAAACGAGCAGACAAACATGAAAAGTCTGCTGCTGTTTCATTCTCGGCTTAGAGCTCAGAGACAGAAACAGGCTGCTGCCTCACACACACACACACACATCTAATAATAACCTGTGTGTGTATGTGTGTGTGTCAGCTCAGAGGAAATGGGCGCTGTCTGCTCTCAGCCAATCAGAGAAGCTGAAGGTGACATCATCATCTAGAAAGACACACGTGGAGCTGCTGCTGTTCTGCAGCAAGTGCCCGCACACACATGCTTGTATTTCTGTCTTTGTGAGGACAGTAGTCACTACCGAGGACCACACACACACACACACACACACACACAGTGGTGTAGTGTTGTGAAGAATCTATCAGCCAATCAGAGCTCTGGAAAGTTACTTAACATCAGAGTGTGCTGATCGTGTGTGTGTGTGTGTGTGTTTGTGTAAACTGTGGGAGCAGGAAGCAGTCAGCACCTCTTCAAAGTAAGAGTCCAGTGTTTGCGCTGCTCTAAGGTCAGCGGCTGGACTGGAAGGATCGTCCCGTCTGCCCAGGTCGACCTTTGTGATCAGAACCTCGGAGTTATTGATCACAGCGATGAACATGGGCCGTGTCTAACAGCTGGATCTTCTCCCTGCAGCCGTTGCTGCCCCCGTGTGGTGGAACGGTGTTACTGACTGAGACGCCACACCTCAGATCTCACATTCATGTCTGAGTCCCATGTTTAACAAGACGTCATTTTTTTTTACCTCATAATACATACGTGTGTGTGTTTCCTTGTGTGTTCTGGCCGTCTTACATTGTCCCAGGTCTCCCTGCAGCTGCAGGATCTGAGGGACCGGCATTGTCAGGACGACGGCGTCAAACGTCTCGCTGGCTCCTGCCTTCCTCTCGACCTCCCACGATGCACCACGGCGATACAGGCCGGTCACGTGATGCTCAAGGAACAAATTGGCTCCTGACACACAGACGAAGACTCAATAAAGTTTAATTCCAACTGAATCAGAGTCAGCTTGTGCATTTCAGGTGAATCTGATTGGACAGTTGACCAACAGGTGGACGTTTACCTGACTGTGACAGGAAGTGCTTGACGATGCTGCTCGTGCCCAGTGGCGTCACGTAGTTCTCGGTGCCCTCGTGGTCCTTCAGACCTTCGATGGGACAGTCGAGGGGCTGCAGGAGGCCCGCAGACAGGAGCTCAGAGTAAAACCTGCACACGCACACGCACGGTCAGCCTGCCTGAAGCCCCAGCTACAGAGGCGTACTGGCCCTTTAAGGCGACAGGTGTGTGTTACCTGTGGTGGGAGCAAGCATAGGTGGGCGTGGCTGAGATGTACTGCGCTCCCAGATCAGCCGATTGAGACGAGGCGTCGGGAGCGCGGCTGGTGGACATCCTGCCGCCTGCACACAGACTCACACTGTTCCACACATTTTACTCTCTCAAACCACCAGCCACTTTATTAACTGCTCGTTAACACAAATGACTAATCAGCCAATCACGTGGTAGCAGCTCAGTGCACGCAGACAAAGCTTTTATTGAACATAAAAAAACAAACAGACGGCTGTCGCAGGTGTAACTATCTGCAATATCAAAGATGAATATATGAATAACAAAAATACACAAAACGAAAGGAGAAAAAAAAGTGTTATATAATGAAATGAATTTATAGCTGATCCATTCTGAACATTATCCCGTCACACCTTTGTGTTCTATAGTGGCTGCAGACAGCTTTACTCACCTGTGACTCTGGAGCTCTGAGAAAGTGTTTACGGTTTGTAATGCAGTCGGAATTTAGTGTTTTTTAAAGTAAAGTGGGGTCATCAGCCAGTGTGTTTATTATTCAGGGATATCCCGTGACATGAATCCCGTCTGTAGGTGAATGTGATGGCAGACAGTTCATGACAGGCGGTTTTATGATGTTCAACACAATCAAATTACACAAACTCCCAAATAAACCAGATCTGCCTTCATCATGTTGTTATTCATCAAAACCTGATTATGGGTGACAGCCCTCTTTTTAATCTGGCAGCTGGAATTTCATCATCTGTTCAAACTGAGCCTCAGGATGATGAAGATGATGTACACGAAGAATTACAGGGGGTCTGACCTGGCACCAGTGTACCTAATGAAATGTCAGGTGAGTGTAAACAGATGCTGGTGGAAGTTCCTGTTTCTGTTACAGGTGAGGGTGTCTGTGGGGATGACAGCTACCTGCTATATACTGACGTCATTCGCCCTCAGCAGGTGACAAACTCGTGCTATAACGTTATTTGCACAAAGTGACGTATGAACACTGATCACAGCCGAGCCGAGTTACAGAGGAGGCTTCTCTGGTACAAAAACGCGTCACTGATGTTCTGCGGCGTGTCCGTCTTCCCGTCACGGCACCGGAAACGGAAACTGTGCAGTTTCATGAACGGACTTCTGTCTGTCTCACCTGCGCCCCTCGCTTTGTCCCACACCACAATCCGAACCGTGTTCTGCAGCTCTCTCCTCAGCAGACATGCGCACAAGCTGCCCGTCAGGCCCGCTCCCACGATCAGAACCCGGGACATGTTAGCGCGCGAACCGAGCCAGGCTAAACCTGCAGAGACCGGGTCCGAACGAGTTACGAAACCGACACACAGAAGGACGAACAAAAACTTTCCCGGGGTCAAACGGAAACAACTGCTGCACATCCGGATAGAATTTCAAAATAATCACAGAAAACGTTTAAAGCGTTTCTGCATCTACACGACATAAAATACGACAAAAAGTGTATTAAAGGTTCATGTGAAATAAAATCATTACAGTCCATAACACTGTTCACGGTTTAATTAAAATAATACATGTAATACATATTTACCACATATTAAAACTCTTTAACGCTGAAGAAAAATGTATTTTAATATGACTGAAAACAACATTATCATTATTGTGATTTAAAATGTAGAAATAAAATGAGTTAAATATAAATGAATTAATATATGGAATTTTAACAGCTTCAAACAACACAGGTTACTATTTCCGGTCTGATCGTCTGAGCACAAACGGTTAACACCTGAGTCCTGTTTCTGGCCAGCAAATCACAGAGAGACTCTCTCATGACGTCACGGAGGCAGATAAAAGGGTTAAGCAGAAGAAGGCGCAGTCAGCTGATGATCGGAGACCTCAGAGAGAGATCGGCGCGAGGACAGGTGAGTGTGACCGCTTCTTAGCGTCATTACCTGATTATTAGAACAGCCGTCAGGACCGAGAGGTTTATGGGGACCAGAAAGTGAGTTCCGGTGTTTAAACTGCTGTAAATGCCAAACTGATCGCTAACATTACGTCATGAATTTGGCTGCAGCTGCTCCATTCTGCACCTGTATAACGATCTAGTAGAAAAGCGCAGTATAAGAAGCAGTCCATATGACGTCATTCTGAGCCAGCGGTCCAGTCAGAAGGTGCCGTTTATGCACGCAGCAGCTCAGACTCTCTGATCACATGCTTCTGTGATTATTGATTATCACAGATCAGCACACACAGTCATCAGACTGAATCTGACCACGTGATCCTCACAGCAGAGTCTTCTTCTTCTTCCTTTTCAAATCAAACAGGAATCAGTTTTATTTGAACCAAAGAAGAAGGAAAAATTCTTTCTTTTCAGTGAACCACGAACGCACCATCCTGAAACTGTGTGTGTGTGTGTGTGTGTGTGTGTGTGTGTGTGTGTGTGTCAGACCATGCTGTGTGTGTTGGTGTGTGTGTTGTTTCTCTCGGCTCTCGTCCACAGCGGGCCAGCCGTCAGCAGAGCGTGGCGCTCCGATGACCTGCAGCAGGAGCTGGACCCTGAAGTGGACATGAACATTGTAAGTTTTCATCACCTTTGGAACATTTGGTCGTGTCCAAATTCATGGGCTGCATCCTCCTGAGGCCGCATCTGTAGGCTGATTACGTCACAGCGACGCGCTGTGTAAATCGGTTTGGCTGAGATCAAAGTTATAGTTTTCACACAGCTGAATAAACATCAAACAGAAAACTGATTAAACAGAAGTGTGAGATGGTCGAGAGTTTACGCCAGTGTCCTGTTATATTTTAGATAGCAAGGAGCAGACGGCCGAGTTTATTAAACTCCACCGAGACAGCGGTGACGCAGATCTGAAGGCTAGATTGTCCAGTTTCACAGCTGCTCACTTCCGGCCTACCCGACCTTCTGAGGACCCGGCCCACGTAGACCGCGAAGGCCGGGTCCTCAGGAGGATGCAGCCTATAAATTTGAACACGACCTTTAAGTGAACCTCTGACACAGGAAGCTCTAAACCTGCAGTTCCTCCAGCGTCCACCGGAGGCTCCAGTAGTCAGTCTCATAGACTCCCATGTTAAAACTTTACTTCCTGTCTGTGGCGTCCGTGCTGGCCGGAAGCATTTCAGTCGCCATGCTGCGATGCGTTCAGGTTCTCTGCTCTGCTCGCTGCTGTTTGTCTCAGAAACTTCATTGAAACAGTGTAATTGTTAGAGCAGCGTGCACTCTGACCTCACTCTGACCTCATCATTACAAACCATGTTTAATATGAACGCCAACAGCAGGAACGGGAGCTTCATGGCATGAAGTGAGGAAAGGGTCTGCGGGTGTCTCCAGGATGTCACTGTCATCTCTCTGTCCTTTCACAATAAGAGCCCTGACTCTTCGCACAGTGGCCTCGGTTGATGGACTCTGAGCGATGAGCTCAGACTGTTTGTTCAGTGCAGTCGCTGAACTCTGACCGTCTGACTCATCAGGCTATATGAAGGCATCAGCTGTAACTGTTGACCCATGACCCTAGGTTACCATAGCGATATGGATATGAAAATCTCCTCGTGATGTCCTGACAGAAATGACTCGGTGTGAGCGCCGTCTCAGATTCGTGTCAGAGTCAGTTTGTAATGCTGACTTTGACAAACGCTCGCAGCATTTCTGTGTAACTTGGACACTCGGGACCTGGCGTCATCACGTTGTCATACAGGTGAGCTGTTTGTACTGAAGCCTGCCTTCACCTGAGCTGTCACACACACCTGTAACTCTGAGGAAAGAATCAGAGAGATGCAGCTGATGGAGCTGAGAGCAGCGTGGAAGACCTGACGAAGACTCCCTGACCTTTGATTGGTTAAAGGTGAATGAGCTGGTCTCTGTGCTGCAACAGAAACACGCCTTCATCAGGTAACCTGTAACTTTGCACCTGCAAACCGCCACGCTGGTCTGCAGGGCTTTCAGCTTGAAGGAAGTTTAACTAAAGTTTCACAGTAAGTGGAACGTAACCAACCAATAACTGATAATCTCTGCGACTGTGCATTGATTGGTCAGTCACATGACTGCAGCTCTTGCATTTTAGACAAAGTAAACTTTGCAGGTCACGGGCATTGAGATTGCACAGGGTCTTTTATTTTGAAATTTCACAGGGTTCTCTCAGCTGTTTCTGACTCTAATTTCACATTCAGCGGATACACTGCAGCGTCGTAACATCGTTTAAAACAAGCAGCGTCCTGCAGTGCACTTGTGTTAACGGTCAAATAACCTGAGAAACGAGACGAGCGCCAATGATCTGAGAGACAGGCTGACGGCTGGTATCCAAGGAGACAGCTGATATCCAGTGAACATCTCGGCCCACATGTTACTAAGCCCCGCCTCCCCACACAGGGAGGGGAAGTTTTTCAGAGAATGAACTCCAGCACTTGGACCCGGGTCCCAGGTGACGGGTCTTTGATTCCCACATCACGGTCTCGCAGGCACAGCGTCAGGTCATGTGATGTGTCGTGTTGATTCCGATTTTTTTCTCTGCTCTGTAGTTTTATTTTTAGACTCGATCAGAGTTTGAAATGATCCGGTTTCAGCTCCTCCCCTTTTAAGTCATCCTTCTTCTGATTGGCTCTCAGGGATTACCTGCACTCACACTGACCTCACTGTTTGAAACGTCCACATTAACGCGCGTGCGCGTGTGTGTGTGTGTGTGTGTGTGTGTGTGTGTGTGTGTGTGCGTGCGCGCGCATTCAGACGGAGATCATCCGGAGGTGGGGTTACCCAGCAGAGGAGCACCAGGTACTGACGGAGGACGGGTACATACTGGGCGTGAACAGGATCCCGCGGGGACTGAAACCCTCCAAAGGTCAGGCGGAGGCTCTTCCTCCTCTGTGAGCACATTTGGCTACGGTGCAAACAGGAAGTTTTGCCATGTCATCGAGCTTCACTTCCTTTTTACAGCAGTCCTGATGAACTTTGTCCTGAAGTGATTCACGTGATCTTTCACCTACATTCACTTGACCTTCCTCTTCTCCCTTTAACGTCACGCTGGCTCTGAATCCAGATGTGGCTCTGTAGAAACTTGCCGCCTGTTCCCGGCAGGTTTGATTTGACGGTTTGTGGTGTCCTGCAGGTGTGAGGCCGGCGGTCTTCCTCCAGCACGGTCTCCTGGCTGCAGGCAGTAACTGGATCACCAACCCGCCGACCTCCAGCCTGGGCTACGTGCTGGCGGACGCGGGCTACGACGTGTGGATAGGAAACAGCCGCGGAAACACGTGGTCCAGGAAACACCGCACGCTGAGCCCGTACGAGGACGAGTTCTGGAGGTTCAGGTACCCGCCCCGCGATCCTTTCACCTGCGCAGGTGTCAGAGAGCATTAACATGACAGAGCTCTGGTGTTTGTCTGTGCAGCCACGATGAGCTGGCTCTGAAGGATCTTCCAGCTGTGGTCGACCACATCCTGAAGGTGACGGGCCAGGAGCAGATCTTCTACATTGGACACTCTCAGGGAACCACCATAGGTGCTTTTACTTTGAACTGCGGAGGTCCTGGTTTCTGTCCCCAACAGGCTTCCGTACATGGAATTAATCTTCTCTTCGTTTCCAGCATTCATGGCGTTCTCCACGCTGCCAAAGCTCGCCAGCAAGATCAGGCTGTTCTTCGGATTGGCTCCTGTGGCCACTGTCGCCTTCACGGGCAGCCCCATGACCAAACTGTCCTTCCTGCCCGACGCCGTCATCTGGGTACGAACCAGTCACGTGACCAAACGGCTGGTCGTGTTCTCGGTCGTTCGCCTGATCGCCGTCACATTTACAGAGTCAATACGCTTTGTTTTGTTTCTTGTTGGCCCTGCAGGACCTGTTTGGGAGGCGGGACTTCCTGCCCCAGAGCGCGATGATTAAATGGTTGGCCGAACACGTGTGTGCGAAGCATCTTCTCAGCGAACTGTGCGGGAACATCTTCTTCGTCCTCTGCGGCTTCGACGAGAAAAACCTCAACATGGTTCGTGTGTCGCTGGGAAGCAGGTGGTGACCAAACGGGCACGCCTGGACTTTAATCAGAAATCAGAAATTTTCTGAAGATAATTAGAGTCACAGAGAGCTGTTTGTGATGAAGACCACATGACTGTGTTTCAGACTCGGACTCCGGTCTACACCACTCACTGCCCCGCTGGGACCTCAGTCCAGAACATGATCCACTGGGCCCAGGTAACACACACACTCATACCTGCCTGTGAGCACATGTGGGGACCTTGATGTTGCTCTGCAAATACAGCCCACAGTGTGTCCACAGTGTGACCTCATGTCACCTGTTGGTTTGTGTTTAATGTTTTTAGTTCAGTAAACATGAGCTCATTTGAATATTTAGTTTTGTTCTTTGAGAAATGCTCACACGGATTATTATTCATTGCTTTTATTATTGATTGGCTGAACCTGGGTCACATGACCCTGTTTTATTCAATTCAATTCAATTTTATTTATATAGCGCCAAATCACAACAAAAGTCGCCTCAAGGCGCTTTATATTGTACACTAGATCGCACAATAATAAATACAGAGAAAAACCCAGCAGTCATATGACCCCCTATGAACAAGCACTTTGGCGACAGTGGGAAGGAAAAACTCCCTTTTAACAGGAAGAAACCTCCAGCAGAACCAGGCTCAGGGAGGGGCGGGGCCATCTGCTGTGATTGGTTGGGGTGAGAGAAGGAAGACAGGATAAAGACATGCTGTGGAAGAGAGACAGAGATTAATAACAGGTATGATTCAGTGCAGAGAGGTCTGTTAACACATAGTGAGTGAGAAAGGTGACTGGAAAGGAAAAACTCAATGCATCATGGGAATCCCCGGCAGCCTACGTCTATTGCAGCATAACTAAGGGAGGATTCAGGGTCACCTGGTCCAGCCCTAACTATATGCTTTAGCAAAAAGGAAAGTTTGAAGCCTAATCTTAAAAGTAGAGATAGTGTCTGTCTCCTGAATCCAAACTGGAAGCTGGTTCCACAGAAGAGGGGCCTGAAAACTGAAGGCTCTGCCTCCCATTCTACTTTTAAATACTCTAGGAACAACAAGTAAGCCTGCAGTGTGAGAGCGAAGTGCTCTAATAGGGTGATATGGTACTACAAGGTCATTAAGATAAGATGGGGCCTGATTATTTAAGACCTTGTATGTGAGGAGCAGGATTTTGAATTCTGGATTTAACAGGAAGCCAATGAAGGGAAGCCAATACAGGAGAAATCTGCTCTCTCTTTCTAGTCCCTGTCAGGACTCTTGCTGCAGCATTTTGGATTAACTGAAGGCTTTTCAGGGAGTTTTTAGGACATCCTGATAATAATGAATTACAGTCGTCCAGCCTGGAAGTAATAAATGCATGAACTAGTTTTTCAGCATCACTCTGAGACAGGATATTTCTAACTTTAGAGATGTTGCACAAATGGAAGAAAGCAGTCTTACATATTTGTTTAATATGTGCATTGAAGGACATGTCCTGGTCAAAATGACTCCAAGGTTCCTCACAGTGTTACTGGAGGCCAAGGTAATGCCATCCAGAGTAAGAATCTGGTTAGATACCATATTTCTAAGATTTTCAGGGCCGAGTACAATAACCTCAGTTTGATCTGAATTAAGAAGCAGAAAGTTAGCAGCCATCCAGGTCTTTATGTCTTTAAGACATTCCTGCAGTTTAACTCATTGGTGTGTGTTACCTGGCTTCATGGACAGATAGAGCTGCGTATCATCTGCATAGCAGTGTAAATGTATGCTATGTCTTCTAATGATGCTGCCTAAGGGAAGCATGTATAATGTAAACAGAATTGGTCCTGGCACTGAACCCTGTGGAACTCCATAATTAACCTCAGTGTGTGAAGAGGACTCTCCATTTACATGCACAAATTGGAGTCTATTAGATAGATATGATACAAACCACTGCAGTGCAGTACCTGTAATACCTACAGCGTGCTCTAATCGCTCTAATAGGATATTATGGTCGACAGTATCGAACGCTGCACTGAGGTCTAGCAGGACAAGCACAGAGATGAGTCCACTGTCAGAGGCCATAAGAAGATCATTTGTAACCTTCACTAAAGCTGTTTCTGTGCTGTGATGAGCTCTGAAACCTGACTGAAACTCTTCAAATAAGCCATTCCTCTGCAGATGATCTGTTAGCTGTTTGACAACTACTCTTTCAAGGATGTTTGATATGAAAGGAAGGTTGGAGATTGGCCTATAATTAGCTAAGACAGCTGGGTCTAGAGATGCTTTTTAAGTAAAGGTTTAACTACAGCCAGCTTGAAGGCCTGTGGTACATAGCTGATTATTAGAGATAGGTTGATCATATTTAAGATTGAAGCATAAATTAATGGCAGGACTTCTTTGAGCAGTTTTGTAGGAATGGGGTCTAAAAGACACGTTGATGGTTTGGAGGAAGTAATTATTGAAGTTAACTCAGAAAGATCAATTGGAGAAAAAGAGTCTAAATGAACACCAATGGTACTGAAAGTAGCTGTAGATAATATTACATCTGTGTGATGATTATTGGTAATTTTTTCTCTAATGATTAAAATTTTATTTGTGAAGAAGTTCATGAAGTCATTACTAGTTAACGTTAAAGGGATGGTTGGCTCGATGGAGCTCTGACTGTTTGTCAGCCTGGCTACAGTGCTGAAGAGAAACCTGGGGTTGTTCTTATTTTCTTCAATCAGTGACGAATAGTAAGATGTTCTGGCTTTGTGGAGGGCTTTCTTATAAAGCAGCAAACTATTTCTCCAGGCTAAATGATGATCCTCTAAATTTGTGACACGCCATTTCCTCTCCAGCTTACGAGTTATCTGCTTTAGGCTACGTGTTTGAGAATTATACCACGGAGTCAGGTACTTCGGATTTGAGGCCTTAGTTTTCACCGGAGCTACAGTTTATATTTAGTACACTATTATTGGTACTTCTGCAGCACGGTGGTTAGCACTGTTGCCACACAGCAAGAAGGTCCTGAGTTCAATTCCACCATCAGGCCGGGGTCTTTCTGTGTGGAGTTTGCATGTTCTCCCCGTGTTTGCATGTTCTCCCCGTGTTTGCATGGGTTCCCCCCGGGTACTCCGGCTTCCTCCCACAGTCCAAAGACATGCAGTTAGTGGGGATAGGTTAATTGATTAATCCAAATTGCCCATAGGTGTGAACGTGAGTGCGATTGGTTGTCTGTCTCTGTGTGTTGGCCCTGCGACAGACTGGCGACCTGTCCAGGGTGTACCCCGCCTCTCGCCCTATGACAGCTGGGATAGGCTCCAGCACCCCCCGCAACCCTGAAAAGGATAAGCGGAAGCAAATGGATGGATGGATTATTGGTACTTATTTTTGTAGCTTTCATTCTGCTCTGGTGTGCCTGTACATGGGGCAGGTGTTAATAAAGTTTCCTGTATTCAGGCCGTCCACACAGGAAGACTGATGGCGTTTGACTTCGGAGCAGCAGGAAACATGAAGCACTACAACCAGGTGAGTCCACAGCACAGCAGGGACTCCTTCAGACTCTGAAACGTCAACCGGTCCCTCGTTTACGGTCTCCGTGTCCTCCCTGTGTCCCCTCTGCAGTCCACTCCCCCCGAGTACCGTGTCCAGGACATGAAGGTTCCCACCGCTCTGTTTTCAGGGGGACAGGATACGCTGGCGGACCCAAAAGATGTGGCAGTCCTCCTCACTCAGGTGAGCATTACCTACGAGCTTTATTCACATTAGGCGATGATGGAGTACGGCGGGGGCGTGTCCTCGAATCTGATCATTAATGAAACAGGAGGAGAGGCCAGCCCGGATAACAGCTGTGTGTCTGCAGGTCCCTAACCTGGTGTACCATCAGCACATTGAGCACTGGGAACATCTGGATTTCATCTGGGGGCTGGATGCTCCAGAGCAGATGTTTCCTGCTGTGCTGAAGCTGCTGCAGGAATACCGATAGAGGGCGAGAGCAGCGGACGCTGCCCGCCGCAGCGCGGACGCCGCCCGCCGCAGCGCGGACGCCGCCCGCCGCAGCGCGGACGCCGCCCGCCGCAGCGTGGTTTATGGTTTTATGGAGACTGAGTTTTGACACTTCTTCCTGCAGCAGGCTGTTTCTGTCCCGCCCTCCCTGCCTGGACCTGTCATATCACCTGCAGCTTTAAAGGCAATCGAAGCACGCTGCTGCATGTTTAAATGAACAGTCACTCTGAAGCGTTTTCATGGACCGCGTTCTCCTGCAGTTTGACTCACTTCACACCTGGCGGGTGTTCTGCCGGGAACCAACGAGAGAGCAGCGTTGTCACGCCTCAGGTAACTATTTGGTATCACAATCTAACGATCAGCGTGTGAACAGGTCGCACGGCGAGCCCCGGGGCGCTCTGCTCAGAAGCAGCACGTCGGGTTGAATCTGTAGGAGCAGAGCTGCGTGTTTGTCAGTGTGGCTGCTTTTTACTACTTCCTGTTTTTAGCACCGAGACACTCGTCCTGAGGACAAACTGTGAAAATGTGGATGTGAGAATAAGAAGTGAATCTGCAGTTTCAGTCACCTGTGAGCGTTTTTTAACTTGCTGTGAAACCATTTTTACTCATTATGATGATGTTTCCTAAATAAAACCATTTTACAACCACAGCTTGTTTTCATTCCTCCTTTTTTGTCTGACAGCTCTTAATTTGAAAGTTTGAGTAGTCGTGACCTTTACCATGAAAGTAAAACAAACAGCTGGAGAGAGTTTCAATGTAGTTAACCAGTTTATTCAGAAATAAAAATGTTACTTTGAAATGTTTCATCACCCGCTTCATTTCATGTTGACACTTTTATTATTATACCTGTTCATGTAACAGTCCCAAAGCACACCTCTGCTGACAGTATAAGAACTACAGATAAACAGCTAGCTCTCAAATACTGTTGCCTAGCTTAGCACAAAGATTAAAAAATGAGGCAAAGCTATTAGCAAAATGTAACGTAAAGATGGGGCGAGAGTTTCTAAAGGTTTTTTTTTCTTTTTAGTTAATATTTACAACATTCAGTAAATTTTATGTCTTACACAACAAGAAAAATGACTGTTAGCCTAGCTCAGTACAAAAACTGGAAGTGGAAACTAGCTTGTAGCCCGACAGGTGAGTGGTTAGCAGAGAAAACGCTGCATGCTAGGAGGTCTCTGAGATGCTAGCATTGTCAGCATAGAAGGCGAAGGAATCGAGTGTGGCGCCCCCTGCTGTCCGCGTGAATGAAAACTTCATTCGGTCTTCCTCAGCATGTTGATGATCTTTTGGAGCTTCAGTCTGGTGGCGATGTCCAGCGGGGTTTCTCCGTTCTGTAAAAGCAGACACACGTGTTATCAGGTCATGGAAAGCGTCTCGCCACGGCGTGCTGCGTGTCTGTACGCACGTTATTCTTGATGTTGGGTTTGGCGTTTCGTTGCAGCAGCAGAGGAACCAGGCGATGACTTTTTCTCTCACAGACGTAATGAAGAGCCGTGTTCCCCTTCTGCACACAAAACACCTTTTTACTGTCAGGAAGCGGCCTGAGATTTTCAAATTAAACCGCGTTAAGCTCCTGTTCACGCACGTAGTCGACAGCGTCGACACTGACGTCAGTGCTCAGCACGGCCTCCATCAGAGCCACGTCCTTCCTCTGTTTCTGCAGCTGCAACACAGAAACACCTGTGAGCAGATCAGACTGTGCTTTACCTGTATGATGTCACGCTGAGAGAGACTGCTGATTGGCTGTACCATGATGAAGTATCCGAGCAGCAGGATGGGCATCAGGATGGCGATCATCAGATAATCCAGCAGTGAGAACGTCCTCTTGGAGGCATAGTGGAGACACGTCCTCTGTTTCTGATGTGTGACACACACACACACACACACACAGATCAGTAACACAGCTTGCTAACCAACATGATGACATCATCAGGGAAAGGCACCTTATTGGTCAGCTGGCTGTTGGCCTTGTTGTCCAGCAGGTATGTGACCGCATTCAGGTGACCGTGGCGGCAGGCAGCAATGAGGGGTGTGTCCCCGGTGTGCACCTCCTGAACATTCAGGTGGGCGGGGTCATTTTTCAGGAGGAAGTACAACTTACGGACGTCACCCTCGTACGCCGCCTGGCAGGCCGGCTGAGGAGGAAGAGGAGGAGTTACATGAGTTAAGCTCCGTGTTATTAGCTGATCAGGAACAGCCCGGTCCGTCCAGTTTTCCGCTCCTATCTCACTCACTCAAGCTCCTCCCCTTTTAAGACCGCTTTCTTCTGATTGGCTGATTCTCAACATGTAAAAAATTAGATCTTATTAGATATTATTATTATTATTATAATTTCAATAAAACTATTGTGTAACATTTGCTATCATATTCTTGATCTTGATTTCTTCTCATTTTCCTGTTTTTGGTAGTTTTCTGTAATATTTGCAGTCATTTTCCCGCAGTGTGTTGCTGTGATATCCTTGCAGTACTGCAGTCATTTTCGTGTCTGTCTTCATATTTGTTGTCGGAGTGACGCCAGGTCATTAAACTTCTACCTGTCTGTTTGTTTCAAGTGAAGCTTTACCTGAAACTCAGGTGTGTGCGCGTGCACGAGAAATCAGCCCGAACCGGAAGAGCGCGCATGAGCCTTTCGGAGTAAAAGAGTTAAAACGAGGATTAAACATGTTTGTTTAGCAGAGAAAAGAGGGAAACAAAGCGCGCTCTTACCTCCGAGTAAACGATCCCCATGACGGCACGAACACACCTGAGCACGTCACGGTCCGATACGTCAGCAGTAACACATCAGAATCCATTTTCAGAATAAGAGTCTCTTTGCTGTTTCACTTCATTCAGTTTATTACTAAACACACAGAACACGTAGCTGAGTCCGAACGGCTTCCTGTTTCCACGTGACACTCGGAGGGCGCGCGCGTGATCTCATGTGGTCTTTTCTTCCCAACAGAGGAACTTTTGCTTCATTGTCAGACCCGGTGCTTTTATTTTGTAGGCCGCAAAAAGAACTTTGTGTACTTTACCTGCTGATGTTGAGACATCAGAAAGAGCCCGAGGCTCAAAGGAGGAGGAGCAGGAGGAGGAGCAGGGAGAACAGACAGGCAGGTAAACTCAGAGCATCACGAGGCGGGATGAATGTTTTTATATGACATCAAACTTGAAAACATCTGCAGTGATGATCAGAGTCTTGATGCATTCTCAATCATCCAGGAAAGTAAATCTCAACAGTTGATTCTGTTCATCTGGACGTAGCGTTTTGTGGGAGAAATGTTTCGTCACTCATCCAAGTGACTTCTTCAGTCTCAGCTGACTGCAGGTTTCCCCAAATCTTTGATGTGTCGGTGGACCAACACATGAAATTCACCAGGGAGGATATGAAAAGTGGCAGGTTAGCCTTCTTAGACTGTGAGATTTCCATCAGTAATGGGGGACATCTAAAAGCTGACGTGTACCGTAAACCTACACATACGGATCAGTATCTAAGGTTTGACTCTCATCATCCACTGGAGCACAAACTGGGTGTCATCAGGACGCTACAACACAGAGCGAACACCATCCCCACTGACAGCGGCCAGGGAGGCAGAAGAACAGCACATCAAGTAGGCCCTGAGTAAATGTGGTTATCTCAGCTGGACTTTTGTCAAAGCTGGAAAGGCACCTAAAGAAAGCTCCAGCCGATCCAGGAGAGAAGGACAACCACTGACTAAGCGAAAACCTGTAGTGATCCCGTATGTGTCAGGAGTATCGGAGCAGTTGAGACGCATTTTTTCTAAACACCGGGTCTCTGTGGCTTTTAAACCCCAAAACACGCTGCGCCAAAAACTGGTCCACCCCAAGGATCGGGTCCCCCGACACAAACAGAGTAACATAGTGTACGCTGTTAAGTGCAGGAGGATTGCCAGGATTTATACATCGGGGAAACCAAACAACCTCTGGCGAAGCGGATGGCACAACACAGAAGAGCTACCTCGTCAGGCCAGGACTCTGCAGTCTATTTACACCTACAGGCCAGTGGACACTCTTTCAATGATGAGGATGTACACATCCTGGACAGGGAGGAACGCTGGTTTGAGGGCGGAGTCAAGGAGGCCATTTACGTGAAAAGGGAAAGACCATCTCTGAATCGAGGAGGGGGCCTAAGGGTTCATCTGTCACCATCTTACAATGCTGTGATTGCAGCCATTCCCCAACTCTCTGTGAATGCTACTCATGGCCATTGATCAGTGGTTATTGATCAGTGGTTGTTGATCAGTGGGTTTTGGTCAGTGGTTGTTGATCAATGGTCATGGGAATTTGCATAATTAAGATTAAGGAACTGACCTCCCAGCCCATTGTTCCTTCAGTGGGCTGGTTTCAGTCATTATGCAAATGTCCTGTTTATAAGATTGAAACCTGCAGTCAGCTGAGACTGAAGAAGTCACCTGGATGAGTGACGAAACGTTTCTCCCACAAAACGCTACGTCCAGATGAACAGAATCAACTTTTGAGATGATCAGAGTCCAGAAGAGAGAGATAAACATCCGCACACACCTGATCACAGGTGCTCTCAGACCCTCGCTCTTCACCACTCCACTTCCGGTGAGACCCGCTGTGATAAAGGCAACATGTCGAGCTTTAAAGCAGCTCTGCTCAGAAACATTTGAAACGGTGTCCTTTATTCTGAAAGGGTCTCACCTGCTGTGCTGAAGGTGTTTCGGATGGTTTCTGTTGCTGAGGCCCCGGATGTTCTGTGACGGAGGTCTGTCACAAACAATCTGTTCGCATCATTGATTACTGATGACATCATTTGATTATATTTGCCGGTGTTCTGGGAATCCATCCTACCTGGCAAACCATCCTACCCGTTGTTTCTGCGCATGCGCACAACACGAAATTCAGTGGCAAACCATCCTACCTTTGTGAATGTTACCTACAAGCATACTTTAACGGGTAAAATGAAGTGGCAAACCATCCTGGCTGTATGAATATGAGCTACAAGCATACTCTGATGGGCAAAGTTAGGTGGCAAACCGTCATACCTACTTAAATTGGTGCTGGAATTACTCTGTGACAGCAGAAATGTGCATAAATTACTTACGGTAGGACGTTTTGCCAAAGTAGGATGGTTTGTCAGAACACCTGGTCTCTGTCTGAGTGAGACCTCCCGCTGTTCTCCTGCTCTCTGTGAGGGCTTTCTGCGCATGTGCACAGAGGTCACACCCGCCGCGGTGACACCGTAAAGTGCGAGTGAGTCATCTCGATCTCAGAGACGATCTCTGCGGCCACCATCTCCGCGGGTAGTCGGTGTAGAGCGGCGGCATCCTCCGCTTTCAGCCGTTTTTCACATCTGTCCCGCAGCTGGACCGGACCGGTCCGCACCGCCCTGGATCCGGTTCATCCTCCGCCGCCGGGCTCCATGTGTGACCGCGAGATGCAGCCGGACTGCGGGCTGAACGCCGACACCGAGCCGGTAAATCATCCTCCGGGTCCAGTAGTACCGGGTCTGAGCCGGTAAATCAATCATTTTCTTTATCGAGCTGATCAGGACCTGTAGACGTCATCATCAGGTGAGTGTGGGGGCTGAAAGCAGCTGTTTCCAGATGTTTTCATGCTAAAGTTAAAACAGGGCTGTTTATTGGTTCCCCAGCAGCTCATTTTTAAACCAATCACTAATCAGTGAATCTGCTGATCAGCCTTTGGTTTATCGATAAATCCTGTAATGACATGTTGAAGCCTTCAAACTTTAGTTTGAAAGTCTGTGACGTAGCAGATAAAGATTGCCAACTTTTATTTTGAAAATAGAGACTCAATGAACCCAAAACAAAGAAATAAAAGTTTAATTTTTAATTTCAGTCACTGAGCTTTTTTTAAAAACGAGCTTTTATTTTGAAAAATAGATCAATTAATTGACCTGCTAATTGAGGTGTGTCCAGTTGTGACATCACAGCAGCCTGAAAGCAAACCTGTGTTTAGGTTTACATCTAGATTTAAGGCGCTCACAGACATGTCCACCTTAAATCACGTTTCAGGGGACTTCATACAGGTGTTCACCTTTAAACACCTGCATGGCATCATCATCATCGTCGTCGTCGCTGTCAGGTTACCTCAGGTCGTCTGCAGGTGTCGATGTGTCGCGCTGACTCGTCAGCATCTGAACGATCTGAACGTGGCCGAGCCGGTTCGACTCGTCACACCTGCGTTACAAGCACTGAGCTCTGATTGGCTCACGGAAACGACGCCGACAGGTCTGATGTGTATCAGCTGATGTGAGCGGAGTCAGGAGCAGTTCAGTTTGATCCTCAGACACAGGGACGAGTTTACCTGGCCCAGGTTGAGGTGAGTCCCTCGTAACCTGCCCACGAGGATCCCCTGGATCAGGGCCTCCTCTCCTCCAGGTGTTCACCTGCTGCAGGTGAGCCTCCAGAACTGATCCAGGACCGCGTCAGACCAATGTGGAGGACTTTGAGCTTCTGCATGAGCGTAATGGTAGGATGGACAGTTGGTGGGGGTGGAGTCTCACCTGTGGATGGTTATAAATGAAAATCGGGGCGAGTTTGTTCTTTCGAAGCACTTCCAGCCAGGTGCAGCTGTTGCCACGGTGACGGTGGCATGATCAGAGCTGTTTGTTTGGACACAGAAGCTCGTGAGGAGTGGGAGCTCGCCTTGTCTTCATCGGTTTAAGAGCGGCTGACTCATGGTTAGTCGCTGGTTGCCATGGTAACTGTGGACCAAGCTGAAGGACAGGCAGGCATGATGATGATGATGATGATGATGATGATGATGATGATGAGGGGCTGATGGGAAATAAAACAGCTTTAAAGGAACATTCCACCCATATGTGCCGTTTCAAAGCTGCTCATCTTGTTTTTCTGTCTCCCCCGCAGTGAAGCATCATGGGAGGTGGCAGATGGACGAGCCGGCCGTGGGCCGACCAGTGACACGCACACGCTGAGACACACGCACACACACACACACACACACACACAATGGAACAAGGCTTCAGCTTAAACACGTTGGTAAGTACTGAGTGTGTGTGTGTGCGTGTGTGTGTGTGCTTTACTGATGCTGTGGGGACCCACACGTGTTCTTGTTACTCACAATGTGGGGACAGAAAAACACGCATCATAACAGCTTTACAACACAACAGTGACACGACTGCCAGCACGCGCTGAGGTCTACAACGACTGCATCATTTTACCTGGATGCTGAAAATCACGTCTCTTAGTTTATTTTTGTCATTTAATTATTTAACTAAAAATGAAATAAAATGAAACGAGTGTGATTAAAAAAGCGAAATAAAATAAAATAAGTTGTAATAAAATTAAATTACAAATAAAATCAGACATTACAGAAAGTTCTAATAAAGGCAGGCTAGGGTTAAACAATGATTACATCATTAAATTCAAATGGTATCAAATAAATATCCTGATGAATCAGATTAGAATAAAATTAGAAGTAAAAGACAAAATGCTTCCTGATCAGTAAGAACAAAGTTTTATATAAAACATCAGATCAAAGGTGAGACAGAGTGGGGTTGTTTCTGTGTCTGCTCGGTGCACAGAGGTCTTCTTATCCTCGGCGCTCCGACCGGCGCCGTCATGTTAATGAGCTGAGCAACAAACGTTGCATTCAGGCTCCCAGCGGGGACGGGAAATCTCAGTTTCCTGCCTGAAAAACGCTTCAGCTCAGCTGTGACGCCATTCACAGGCGAGTTTTTAATGTTGGCTCCTTTAATGAGTTTTGTGTCCTTAAACTCGTCACCTGCCATTAAACAGAACACACTTTTAAAATCTTTCACTGAGATATTTTACTTAGTGTTCGAGCTGTAGAGAAAGCCTCCTCAAACCCGGGTCTCTGAGGGACACGGGTCTCTGAGGGACACGGGTCTCTGAGGGACACGGGTCTCTGAAGGGTCGTTTTGAGCATCGATGACAGTTCCAAACTGAAATCATTGGTGCTCATGTTGATGTTTTTAGAGGCTGCTGCCATCTTTGCTCTTCTCTGACAAACACTTTCTTCCACAGAAGAAGCTGGCAGCAGAGCCCGACTACACAGACGTGTCGCTGACGGCAGCGGAGCGCGTCCGAGCGCTGGGGAAGATGGGATGCTGCGTGGAGATCAACGAGGACATCGCGCCCAGACGCTACTTCCGCTCGGGTGTGGAGATGGAGCGCATGGCGGCGGTTTACCTGGAGGAGGGCAGCCTGGAGAACGCCTACGTCCTCTACACCAAGTTTATCACGTGAGGCTCAGTGGCGTCGGGGGCGGGGCTGCTCGGTGTTTCGCACAGCATGCGATGTGACGGCCGCTGTCTTTCAGTCTATTTGTAGAGAAGCTGCCCGCCCACAGAGACTACCAGCAGTGCACCGCCATCCCTGAGAAACACTTCATCATGAAGGTAACAATCGTTATGAACTTCCTGTTTTATTTTGAAGATGCTCACCTGCCTGCTCTTGAGCCACTTCTACTTCCTGTCTTTGTTTTTTTTCCCACCAGCTGCAGACAATCACCCAATCAGCCTGTGTGTTATCACTCCCAGCTTCCTGTTGCTCAGGTTGTTGCTCGCTGTGCTGCAGCTTTCCCCTCACCTCCTCCTGTAAGTGGTTTAGGTCGCTCCAGCTAGCAGGAGCTAACAGGAACTAGCTCCAGCTAGCTCCTGTTAGCTCCTGTGAGCTTCCTTTGGCCCCTGATGGCTCCAGGTAGCTCCAGCTAAATCCAGCTAGCTCCTGCTGCCATGCTGGTTTAAAATCTGGCTTGATGGTTGTAACTCATCATTTGAGATGTGGTGGTTTGTCCTCAGACGTCGATAGAGTTTCTCCAGGCTGCTTGTCGTTAGCAGTTTGTGGACAACACAGTGGCAGTTAGCTTCTGTTAGCGCTATGATGCTCGTGTTTCTCAGAGAAGCCTTCAGTCTGTCGCTCTTGTCTGAGTTGTTTTCCACGCTAGCAAATCTCCAGATCTATGGGCCTGTTTCTTGTTGGTACTTAACAACCTTTGGTGCATCGATTCTGCCCATGAAGAGGCTTCAGCTGAGGCTTCAGGCCGGACTAACCATGGACTGTTTTTATTTTTTTAATCTTGGGATGTGGTGGAGTTTAAAAAAGTCAGGCTCAGAGTTGAACCAGGATTAAACGCTGTGCGCTGCTGACACAGATCTGGCTCATACATCGAGTCTGTGGTTTGTTAGCAGGATGGTGGAGATGTCACTCCACATGTTTAATACATGAACAAGTTTCCGTCAGACGGATCCGGATCTCCTGCTCGATTTGTACTCGGGGATGTTTTGACTGAGATCCTGTTGGCTGAAGCTGGTGGGCGGGGCGTTAGTGTTCAGGTGAGAGTGTCTGGCAGGTTGGAGGTTTGAAAGCTGAAACAGATAATTGTTCGTTAATCAGCTGGCTTAAAAGTGCCGTGTTGGTCGCTGCGAGCAGGCTCGCCGCCGTCGTGTAGAAACATCTGTCCTGATGCTGAGCTCACGCTTTCACGGCTGCGTCAGAAAAGTCACGACCATTTTTATCGTAGTAGAAACACGAAAGTTTTCATCCCTGGAAGATTCTAGAAAACTGATCGAGCAGCAGAAACATCTGGAACTCGTGCAGTTGCCACAGCTGGAGCTTAAAGAGCAGAAACATAACAGCTGGATTTCACCGAACTTTAAAAGTTGCATTTTTGAGCGCGTGTGTCAGCGTTTCCTCGGTTTATTCTTAAATGTGATGTTTCTAAGTAGGCGACACGATGGGACTGAGTGCAGGTGGAGCACAGGCTGACGTAGTTAAACCCGTTCATCGGTGTAAAGTTGGCTCAGCTGGTGGAAGACGTTTTTATAAGTGGGGGACATCGCTGGAAACGTGTCCAGTCCTTAAACCAGACTTCAGATCGTTGTCTTGTTGTTGTGGCTGTGCAGGACTGCCTCCATCTGGCCCCTCCCCCTCCATCACACCAGCCCTACATCATGAATCCTCCTTCAGGTGGACCCAGAGTGACCTCTGTAAAGTCACACTCGTACATTTATGCTGTTTTTGGTGCTCCGGCTGCTGTTCCTCAGGTGTTCCTGCTGCAGAACCACACCTGGTTCTGGTCCTGGTGTCTTTGCTGTGACCTGTTCTGTCTGTGCAGAAACTTCAGGAGGTGGCGTTTCCCCGTAAAGACGAGCTGAAGAAGCGCCTGGAGGAGAAATACAGCAGGGAACACAGCGAATACCTCAGAGCCCAGGTGAGTGAGTTTTCACAGTCTTGATTATTGATCAGAGGAGCGCTCGGTATGGGAACGATCCAGGGGAATGGCCTCTGCGCGGTGAGTCCGTCCCACCTGTCTTTCAGGTGAAGGTTAGCCTGTGACACGCCTGTCAGGTGACCTCCTACAGTGATGTTCAGACTAGTAGTCGTTTATTTTAGGTCAACTTGCCGCAGCCACCTGTACGAGCTCATCGTTCTGTTTCCTCAGAGCCAGGCGGCGGTCGTGGTGCACGGGTGTGGCCAGCAGCTGTCCCTATTGGACGAGGACAGGAGAAGGTTCCTGCTGCTGGAGGAGGAGAGGCAGCGCGTCGCCGCTCTGCGACGCATGCAGATTGAATCGGAACAGTTTCGCTACTTCGAGGACCAGCTGAGACGCCAGGAGCTGGCCAATAAGAGAGGAGTGGAGGCGGAGCAAAAGGTAGCTTGTTCTTCATAGTACAGGTTTACGGAATTTCTCGCTGGCTTAGTCTTCCCGACCCGGAAGCTGCGTCGATGTTTTGTTTCATACTGCAGTGCCTTTGGCAGCAGGACAACGTTCATGTACGGACCTGCCTCGTCCACAGGGAGCAACACTAGCTAACATTAGCCAACATTAGTTTACAAAGAGAGTCCAGTAAATGACCGGCTCAACACAAACTAACACTCGTGTTTCATTTTGACGTTAGAGAACTAGCTAAAGCTAACCAGCTAGCTGGTGTTAGCAGGGAAGCTAAGGTCGACCAGCTTTTCAAGATTAAACTCTAACCTGACCCTGAGCTAACGTTAGCCTGTCTACTAACAGATTAGCTTGTGAAGTAGGGCTGCCACGATTAGTCGACTAGTCACGATTACTATCAAAATCGTCGACGACTGATTTAATAGTCGACGCGTCGTTTGAAGCTTTGTAAGATCACAAAAGACGCAGGAATAAGTAGTAGGATTTAAGAGTGTAATAACGGACTGAAACAGAAGATGGCAGCACTGCATGTACAAGGATGCCAGCTGCCGTTAAACCCCGAAGAAGAAGAAGCTGCGTCCCAGAATTCATAGCGCAGCCCAGCTCAGTTTCCAACAATGGCGGCAGCTAGTTAGTTTTAATATTACTCTTATTATTCTTTCTGGGTCACAAAATAAACGTTTAACATATTTTCAGGCGAGAATGTAGCTGTGTAAACCTCAAATATCTGCTCAGTTTATCAAGACACCACATATTTTCAAAAGCACTCCGACGTTTTCGGAGACGTCTGTTACCCACTAGCTCGATAGCTAGCCGGGGGAAAGGCTCACTAGAGCCCGTGAGAACACCGGACTCCCAGCAAATCGTTTTCAAACCCACCGCTGTCTTTCGCTACTCAGGTTAAACATACATAAGTCACTTAGATAACTTAAAAATGTTATTGTTTGGCTTTTTTTTAGTATTTTATTTGTTCCTGAGTAAGTCGGTTTGCCTGAGATTAAAGTTATAGTTTTTACACAGCTGAATAAACATCAAGCAGACAGCTGATTATCAGAAGTGTGAGATGCTCGAGAATATACTCCTTTAAACACTTAAAGCTGTAAGCTAATGATAGTTATATAAGAGCAGATGCATGCTGGTGCAATAAGCTGTACGTTTTACGTCCAGTGGATGATGATCTGATTAGTCGAGTAATCTCAAAAATAATCGGTGACTAGTCGACTATCAAAATAATCGTTTGTGGCAGCCCTATTGTGAAGTACTGGCGTACTGTAATACTGGCCCAGCCTACTGAGTACTGCGTAGTTTGACTGTGTCTTTCGTGTTTGTGTTGCAGGTTCAGACCAAAGTGCCTGAGGTGACAGACGGCTCCCGTCTGTCCCAGCAGCCAATCAAAAACAGCATACGATCCCAGGGGGCAGACCCTAACAGAAACAGACCGCCTGCCCCTGTGAGCCAACCCGCCGCCACGCTGGCTGGAGTACAGAGTCAGTACACACTCACTCCATATACCTGCGTGTACTGCGTACATGTTGTATGTGGTGCAAAAGGTTCAATCTGACCTCCACACAGACGTTACGCCCTCTTAAACCAGGTGTGTTTGTGTACAGGTGAGAGGGTGGAGGGCCTGAGGCGAGTCCTGATTCCCAAAGGGCTGACTCAGAGTTTCCTCTCGCTGGCCCGGTCGAACACTGCCAGAGGAATCGAGACCTGCGGCGTCCTCTGCGGACAGCTGGTGAGCGAAACACACGTCCTGTCACGCCCTCACCCATTTTCAGTCATATACCACCAGCTAAGCCCCGCCTCTCTCTCATTCTCAGACGCACAACGAGTTCACGCTGACTCACGTCGTAGTCCCCAAACAGACCGCCGGCCCGGATTTCTGCGACATGGAGAACGTGGAGGAGCTGTTCAGCTTCCAGGATGAGCATCACCTGCTGACGCTGGGCTGGATCCACGTAAGCATGGACGCTGGGGGGAGGGGCTTGGAGGAGGTCCTGGAGCTCCATGATTGGCTCTTGTAGAGATGCAGTTAACCTTCTTCGTAGCAACAGCAGTTTGTGAGACCAGAAACAGTGCGACACTAAAATAAACTCTAAGGTTACCTGTCAGATTAATGTCCTCACAAACGCTTCACTCTGGGCCTCTTTTGGTGAGTGGTTTGGTATCAAGTCCCCACAAGTGCTGTAAACGAGCACATGCTCCTGAGAAAACCAGTGTTTCTCCTTCATTTACATGATCAAATATCACCATGGAAACGGTGGCTGCGGTCGAGCAACAGATGAGCAGAGCGAGGGAGAGGTCTCACTCTGCACTCTCTCACTCTCCTCGCGTCACTTCAGTCAGGGTTGTAGTTCAGTGTGTGTGACCTCTGACCTCTGTGTTCAGACTCATCCCACTCAGACGGCCTTCCTGTCCAGCGTCGACCTCCACACTCACTGCTCATATCAGCTGATGCTGCCGGAAGCCGTCGCTATCGTCTGCGCGCCAAAACACAACGAGTAAGTCTGTCACTGGAGCACGCATGTATGCCGATTTTCCCACGAGGCCTTTCAGCCTGCTAACGTCGCTCCGCCTGTCTCCCCCCCAGCACAGGTGTGTTCAGGCTGACCGACCTGGGGATGTCCGAAGTTTCTGCCTGCAAGCTGAAAGGTTTCCATCCTCACTCCAAGGAGCCGCCGCTCTTCACGGTGAGACCCTCGCCGAGGTCAACCTCATCGTCAGGATACCGCGTCCTGTGTTCAGCCCCGACTCTGAATCACCTGTAACCCGTCCTCTTTTGTCCCCTCAGGTGTGCAGACACGTCGTGTTCAGGGACTTGCGGCTTAACCTGCTGGACTTCAGGGTTTAGACAGGAAGCACTGGCAGGCTTTTATTCTGAAGAGGAAACTGTGAACGCACCGCCGGTGTATGCTGACACGTTGTGATGTCGGATTTACAGGAAACTTTTAACACTTTTAATTTTTGGTGTTTTTTTGTTGTTGTTTGTTTTGTTTTTTTGCTGCTGAGCCACTGCAGATGGCGAGGGCGAGGGGGGGAGATCTCAGGCCAGTGAGCTGCTCTGATTGGGCAGTTAATAAAAAGCTTACTGAGACCTAACCTCAGCTGAAGCTGATGTCACAGCAGCGCTGTGAAAATGGCGTCTGCAGAGACCCAGATTGTGCCAAGTTACGGCGTGGGCCAAGCTCCCGTCGAGGCGACTGCCAGCGAGCCGTTTGAGACGCAGTTTGATGTTTTAAATGAAAGATGGACTGGGAGCAGACGCGAGCGAGTGCCTCGCCTGGAAAACATGTGAACGTTGAAGCGTTGGCGCTCTCAAGGACGAAGCCTCTCCACGCTTCACTCAGACTAAAAATGATCTTTAACCGCCACAGCTTAGTTTCAGTGCTGAAATCCTGCTGCCATCTCTGACCCTGAACGCCTCGCGCGTCCACCTCTGAGCTTAAAGGCAGGAAATCATGATGTGGATTTCAGAATAAAACCTGAAGCTGCGCTGTCACCTGTGCAGTATTTGCCCCGAGTCCTGCCTGTCAGGCCGCACCCGTCCTGCGGGGCCGCTGATTGCAGCGCTAAGGCGCCCCCGGTAGTCAGCTGATATCCACCAAGCTTGGCTGTGACCTTACTTCCTGTTAGGCAGCTTCCCTGACACTCTGATTGGCTGTGGCGGTTCAGTGTTGTGAGGTTTGGTCTCAGATCGGAGGTGAAAGTCGTTCTTTGAGCTCTTCGCTGCTGCAGATGTGAAACTGTGAGGAGACTCTTACCACTCTGTCATTTTAGGCGAGACCGTTCACGCCATAAGCTACTCTGACCTTTGACCTCGAGTGGGGTGCCATGTAAGGGGTGGCAGACAGCAGGGGGCGCTGCAGGCTCAGGTGAAGGCCGTGTGCATCGTGTAAAGCTGGCTGGCGTGGCGCTCACAGCGGGCCCTTTTAAACTTCTTGCAGATGAAATTATTTTCTGATGTTTCTCTCGTGGTGCGTTCAAAGCGCCCCACAGCTGGAGGACTTCTCAGTGTGTGCACCAGCAGATGTTTTCTTGTTGAGCTGTTGTGTGACTGTTTTTTGCTGATGACGTTTTGACAAACTGTGACCTGACTGCTGTTTTTAACTTTTTGGTAATAAAACACCCTCTGCTGCTCCAGCACCCGTATGCGTCTGGTTTTTCATTAAAAGTGTCTGAAACCGATCGCTCCACCCACCCACTCTGATCGCTCCACCCACCCACTCAAACCCACAGACTGCTCAGATCTTTAACTTCTCACACAAACTTGCTTTCAGAGGAAAAAGAAAGACGCAGTACCATCTGCAGGCTGACGCTTCACTTTATGTTTGGAGGATTTCTGCACTCAAACTGCAGCTCTGTGGGACGGAAACTAAACGGTGGTAATAGTTGGAGCCCTCCTGCTACGAAGTATTTGAGCATTTGGTGTGTGACTGAGCGGTGTGATGGCAGCAACCTGACACTAATACTCAAAGACACAAGAGCCCACAATGAATTTCAGGCGTGACAAGGAGATCCTCCAATCTGAAGACACGGGGAAAGGAAGTGGAGAGGATGTCTGTGAACAGCGTTGGTTACCTCGGCTGCACTTGTTTAAAAACGCTGTTCTTATCGCTGCAGCAGCGAGTACAAACTCATCTCCCGCTGCAGGAGATCAAAAGTGGGACTGGTGGAAGTCCTGCAGACAGAGATGAGTTTGTATGAGAGCGCCGTGTTAGGATCATCATCAATTGGTGATTCTGTTCTCAGACTGATTCTTATATAGCGCTTTTCTACTCTCCCAGAGTACTCAAAGCGCTCTATACAACATGCCTCATTCACACCCACTCATATACACAAGTGCAAACTGATGAACGCATCGGAGGGCAATTTGGGGTTAGTATCTTGCCCAAGGATACTTGGCATGCAGACTAGGGAAGCCAAGGATCGAACCACCAACCTTCCAATCAGTAGCTGATCTGCTCTACCACCTGAGCCACAGCCACCCCGACATGTGAAGCTAGAGACACCAGCAACCATAGTCTTCCAGGGGCCAGAGCAGGCGACATTGAGGGAAATTTAAAACTGCTGGCTAAGGGTAAACGTAAATACAGTAAGATCATAATTCACGTCGGCAGTAATGACACCCGGTTACGCCAATCGGAGGTCACTAAAATCAATATTGAATCGGTGTGTAACTTTGCCAAAACAATGTGGGACTCTGTAGTTTTCTCTGGTCCCCTCCCCAATCAGACCAGGAGTGACATGTTTAGCCACATGTTCTCCTTAAATTGCTGGCTGTCTGAGTGGTGTCCCAGAAACGATGTGGGCTTCATAGATAATTGGCAAACCTTCTGGAGGAAACCTGGTCTTGTTAGGAGAGACGGCATCCATCCCACTTTGGATGGAGCAGCTCTCATTTCTAGAAATATGGACCAATTTATTAAACCCCCCAAAATATGACTATCCAGAGTTGGGACCAGGAAGCAGAGTTGCAGTCTTACACGCCTCTCTGCAGCTTCTCTCCTCCTGCTACCCCCCCAAAAACCCATCTCCATAGAGACTGTGTCAGCTCCCAAAAAGACAAAAAACAAACTAAAAACCAGCAACAAACAACTTAAACATAAAAAATCACAAAGAAAGAACAATACAGAATCCACATCTGAACCAAAGAGTAAAACAGTGAAATGTGGATTATTAAATATTAGGTCTCTCTCTTTCAAGTCTCTGGCAGCAATTTACCGCACCTGCCTATCAATCAACCAAAGACCCAGACAGACTTTTAATTAATGAGATGTCTGTGGAGCTGAATGAGGTCTCGTCTCTTCAGTGGGTCTCAGGCTCCGCCCACCCTGGTTGCACTCTAGGATGAACACCTGTCTCGGGTGAGTCTGCAGGAAGGGGTTATGTAGTCTGCTGGTTGTTAATGTTTACACTAATAAAGCTTTTTTGTTCATGCCTGTCGCGTCCGGAACTGTAGCGATCACAATTTTTGTCTGAAGGCCGATAAAAATGCCCAACAGATTTTATTTTCCCAAACGGATCATTATGGCTTTGCCACACTGGTCCACTTGATTTATCTTTATTATTTAATAAAGCTATATTGAAATGTTTAAGTCTTTACTGTCAGCAGCTGCAGTTCCAGCACGGACCACCAGGTGGCAGTACATCCCCAGGACTTGTTCCCACTGCTGAGTTCAGTAATGTTCACTTATTTTCAGTTTTACTGTTTATCTGCTTCACTCTTAATCAGCTTTGGTTGCTATGACAACAAAGTTCAGCTCAGGTGAAATAAAAGAGCGACGGCGTTCAGGTATGAGAGCGCTTTATTGTCTTCCTGGGTTCATTCAACCGTCACTTCCACGTTCACATCACCACCTTGTCAAATGTTACTAATACAGATAGCACCACGAGGTCACACCTACCCACAGGTCAACAGCAGTGACATCATCATACACCGTGTGACATCATCAGAGCGCCGCGTGAATGTGATCGATAGAAGACGACACCAGCGGGCAACATTCAAGCTTTATTCATCAAAAATAAAAACGCACTTTCTGACAGGAAACAGCACCAACATGGAGCTCAGAGGGGGCGGGGCCACAGGTGGAATGTGGGGTGGTGGGGTTGCAGAGGGCAAGCGGCACATTCACAGTTTGAAGGTGAGCAGAGAGGGAGGATGTTTGACTTTCTGGAAGTCCTTCAAAAACAAACATGACATCACTTTCTGTCCTCTGAACTTAACGCTGTTGAGCGCTCTCTGACTTCCTGTCGTCCCTGCGGGCCTGATTTTGGTGGCTGATCTGGGGTCTGTTAGCGGGTGCTCAGTGCAGGCTAAAATAACGTTGTGCTAAAGGCGAGGGGGCGGGGCTTGAAGGCCCGGGCGCAGCCTTTAGAAGCACTTGCGGTGGACAATGGAGGGTCCGGCCTCGTCGTACTCCTGCTTGCTGATCCACATCTGCTGGAAGGTGGAGAGCGAGGCCAGGATGGAACCGCCGATCCACACCGAGTACTTCCTCTCCGGGGGAGCGATGATCTGAGAGAGAGGGGTCAAAAGTTAACTCATTTTCTGCTGAATGTGAGTGAGCCTCAGTGAGGTCGTCAAGCCTCACCTTGATCTTCATGGTGCTGGGGGCCAGAGCGGTGATCTCCTTCTGCATGCGGTCTGCGATTCCCGGGTACATGGTGGTTCCCCCAGAGAGCACGTTGTTGGCGTACAGGTCTTTACGGATGTCGATGTCACACTTCATGATGCTGTTGTAGGTGGTCTCGTGGATACCGGCCGACTCCATACCTGCAGGAGGACCGAGGACCAGATGCTGGGTTAGAGAGGTTCAATCAGCCATCAGTGTTACAAAAGACCCGTTGACGGAGCGATCAGTCGAATCTGAGCTTTTCTTAATCGTCAGCATTGGAGAATCTGCTGATTGTCTTTGTTTTTTGGGTCTGAAGATGTTTGGACACATCAGATCAAGTATTCAGGAGAGCAAACTCAACAGATTAATAAAACAAAAAAAGCGTTTTATTAAGTAGCAGAGTTCTACTCTAACCAGGTACAGGGACAGACAGGCAGGAGGGACCGACCGATGAAGGAGGGCTGGAATAGCGTCTCAGGGCAGCGGAACCTCTCATTGCCAATGGTGATGACCTGCCCGTCGGGAAGCTCGTAGCTCTTCTCCAGCGAGGACGAGGTGGCGGCTGTCCCCATCTCGTTCTCAAAGTCCAGAGCCACATAGCACAGCTTTTCCTTGATGTCCCGCACGATCTCTCTCTCCGCTGCAGGCACACAGACAGACAGACTGGGTCAGAAACATCATCACAGGTGGCTCTGACATTACCTGGAAGTGGGCGTGACCTACCGGTGGTGACAAAGCTGTAGCCTCGCTCGGTCAGGATCTTCATGAGGTAGTCGGTGAGGTCGCGGCCCGCCAGGTCCAACCTCATGATGGCATGAGGTAGGGCGTAGCCCTCGTAGATCGGCACATTGTGGGTGACGCCATCACCTGAGTCCAGGACGATACCTTGAGGGTAGAGAAACAGGACAACTTTGATTAATAACCTTTAACCTTAACCTTAAACCCACAGTTTTCAATCCATCACCGTGACAACAAATATAATTAGAAATAGTGCAGCCATTCTCGCTGCTATGTAGATTCAGATCAGACTGAGGTTATTGTACTTGTCCCAGAAAATCTTAGAAATATGGTATCTAACCAGATTCTTACTCTGGATGGCATTACCTTGGCCTCCAGTAACACTGTGAGGAACCGTGGAGGTGTTTTTGACCAGGAGTAAAGCACCAAATATAAGATGAGATTGTGATTAAGGAGAAAGTAGGAGGTGTGGTCCAACCTGTGGTACGTCCTGAGGCGTACAGTGATAGGACGGCCTGGATGGCCACATACATGGCAGGAACGTTGAAGGTCTCGAACATGATCTGGAAACAAAAAAATCGTGGAAATATTTAGTCTTAACCATCAATCTGTGTTCCTCCAGGAACAGACAGAAGAATCCAAAACCTGCAGTTCCTTTAGCATCCAGCAGAGGCAGCAGTGCGTCAGCCCCCACAGACTACCATGTTGAAACTTTACCACAAAAATAAACATTTTTAAAGCCTGATGCACAAACTGTTTGGTCTCTGTAGATAATTTGCCCTTCTTAACATCTGTTTTTAGAACTCACCTGTTTAAATCATATTAAGTTTGCATTATTAGGGGCGTGGTTACTTTGGCTGACAGGTGGATAGTGACGCAGGTGGCTGTAGCTGCTAGCTGCCTGCTAGGCTTTGCCTCAGCTAATTGGAGTCCATGAACTGGGCCTCTGGACCCAGTGTTGTGCTGGTGGAGCTTTTTGGAGCATTGTAAATGATGTCATGTGACCAGTAACATGGCTGCTGTAAGGTCACTGTACTAACAGATAATCCAAGGAGGCTTAGATCCAGGTTTGCTGAGTGTCTGTTACTGATTAGCAGGTATCTGTGTCTGTGTGATAAATCTGCACAGTGTGTTGATATAGACTGATAGCCAAGAACACTAGCATTAGCTTATAACTTTCAGCATTCCACCCGTTGACCAAATATGCTCACTTCCTGAAGCAAAAGCCCACTACGGCAGTACCCATAACCATAAACTTAAGATTTAAAATCTGACTTTAAAAAAATTAATGGGTGATGTCATGATGTCCATTTTTTATCTACAGTCTGTGGGATACCTGCTTCATCTTGTTGTTTGGTGTACTGTAGTGTACTTTCATACTGCAATACATCATATATATATATATATATATATATATATATATATATATATATATATATATATATATATATATATATATATATATATATTATCAGTACATGTAGAGCACTATAGTATAGTACTGCATTACTGTGGTACATGCAGTAGAGTGTAGTACCTGTGTCATCTTCTCCCTGTTGGCTTTGGGGTTGAGTGGCGCCTCAGTCAGCAGGGTGGGATGTTCCTCTGGAGCCACTCGCAGCTCGTTGTAGAACGAGTGGTGCCAGATCTGACCAATCAGAGAGCAGAGCAGCAGTCACACAGGTGTGTGTGTGTGTGTGTGTGTTTGTGCGCGTGCATGTATGTGTGTGTGTGTGAGACACACCTTCTCCATGTCGTCCCAGTTAGTGATGATGCCGTGTTCGATGGGGTACTTCAGGGTCAGGATTCCTCTCTTGCTCTGAGCCTCGTCACCCACGTAGCTGTCCTTCTGCCCCATGCCCACCATCACTCCCTGCACCACACAGAGCGCGCTCAGTTTACTGTCTGCACACCTGTCTGATACTCACCTGTGCTCACTAACCTCACTGTCCCCTGATTCTTCATATATATATATATATATATATATATATATATATATATATATATATATATATATATATATATATATATGTATATATATATAATATATTACTGTCATAATCCCGACATTTGTATCTGGATGTGTGTGTGTGTGTGTGTCTGTTTCTGTGTGTGTGTGTCTGTTTCTGTGTGTGTGTGTGTGTTTCTGTGCGTGTGTATGTGTGTGTCCCTGTGTGTGCGTGTGTGTGTGCTTGTTTCTGTGCGTGTGTATGCATGTGTCCCTGTGTGTGTGTGTGTGTTTCTGTGCGTGTGTATGCGTGTGTCCCTGTGTGTGTGTGCTTGTTTCTGTGCGTGTGTATGCATGTGTCCCTGTGTGTGTGTGTGTGTTTCTGTGCGTGTGTATGTGTGTGTCCCTGTGTGTGTATGCGTGTGTGTGTGTTTGTTTCTGTGCGTGTGTATGCGTGTGTCCCTGTGTGTGTGTGCTTGTTTCTGTGCGTGTGTATGCGTGTGTCCCTGTGTGTGTGTGCTTGTTTCTGTGTGTGTGTATGCGTGTGTCCCTGTGTGTGTGTGCTTGTTTCTGTGCGTGTGTATGTGTGTGTCCCTGTGTGTGTATGCGTGTGTGTGTGCTTGTTTCTGTGCGTGTGTATGCGTGTGTCCCTGTGTGTGTATGCGTGTGTGTGTGCTTGTTTCTGTGCGTGTGTATGCGTGTGTCCCTGTGTGTGCGTGTGTGTATGCGTGTGTCCCTGTGTGTGTATGCGTGTGTCCCTGTGTGTGTATGTGTGTGTCCCTGTGTGTGTATGCGTGTGTCCCTGTGTGTGTGTGTTTGTACCTGGTGCCGGGGCCGGCCCACGATGGAGGGAAAGACGGCTCTGGGAGCGTCGTCTCCGGCAAATCCGGCTTTGCAGAGACCGGATCCGTTATCGCAGACCAGAGCGGTGCTCTCCTCGTCATCACACATGACTGCAGGGGGCGCTGTAGACGAGCAATGACACTATGACACCGAGTCACACTGCAGGCAGAAGAAGACGCAGGTTCAATTACTTATCATCGGCAGGCGTGTGTGAGCGCTCGCCACTCAAACCATCCACATGTGTCACATCTCAGCATTATTCTGTTTGAGCTCCCGGCGCCGTGGCGGCCTGTGAGGGCCGTGGCGGCCTGTGAGGGCCGTGGCGGCCTGTGAGGGCTCACGGCTCTGACGGAGATCCAACCGCTCGTCGTTTTTGTTCATTTGTGCTTTTGGAGACGGTTTAAAGCTTCAGCAGGAAGTGAGCAAGCAAAGGCAACTTCGACACATCGTGTTGAAGGTCACATCGAGCCGGGCTGAAGGTCCCTGCAGTGCCGCGCTCCACCACAAGATGGCGCAGTGAGCCGACATGACCTTCAGCAGGTAAGAAGACGCTCCTGTTGAAGCAGTGAGGTTAAAATGGATTGTCCACACAGAGGGAAACCTGCCCGAGGACCTCACATCATCCAGCTGCAGCACCCCCCCAAACATGAGGCACTCTGGGAAAACTTCCTAATTAGGACATGAAGCAGAGTCCTGCCTGTGTTTGGTATGCTCGCTCGCCCTCTCTCCCTCCCTGTGCTCTCTCTGCCTCCCCTCCCCTCCCCATGTGTCCCTCATCGTCTCCTCGCCTCCTCACCTCACATCTGTCCATATTTAGTCATGAATCTGGGAATCGAATATTTCTGATTTTCCCTCCAGCAGAGCTCGTGGGCTCAGTTTGCCTTCAGTCCTGCCTGCCAGCTTCGCTCGTCGTCTGTGGTATAAACTCCGAACTAAACCTGCAGCATCAGCTGATTTCATCTAACTGTCATCCAGATGTTTAATGTAGAGGCGAGCACAGCTGCACACTGCATGAAACACAAACCTTTCAAATTTACCTTTTAAACCATGAAACATTTTTTCTGCAGATTTCAAACTGGCTGTGAGCAGCAGGGGGCGCTGCTGCACCGCCCTGACACAGCGGACATGTTTTACAGCTACAACTACACGTGTGTGTTTCACGTCTTTCCCTTTCTTCAATTTGTAGAAAAAGTTTTAAGGAAAAAAAATCTGCTTTGATTCTTCGATTTCTAGTTTTAGTTCCATCTTTAGCTAAAATCATAAAAACTGTGTTTTCACGTCTCTGTGCTGCCGCAGGTGTGCTGCAAACACACGAGGCCGTGTGTGTTTTAATTCAAACTTTAAACACACGCGGCTGAGAGGCAAAAGTAAAGACGCCACTCGTCCTCACACGAGTTTAATCTCAGGGCTACGGAGGCCTGTTTGTGCCAAAAAACTAAATTCAGAAATGAGATTGAAAACACAGACACACTCCCCATACCTGTGTCCAGGTACAAGTTAATATTTGATTTTCTTTTTGTATTTAGTCAATATTTCAGTTTTTAAATATATATTTTTCAGCCTACATTTGATTTTTTTTTCTTTATGTTCTTCAAATTTCTCTGGGAAGCATGAGAAATGTTTCATGTATTTTTAGTTTCCACAGATTTCACTCTGTGGGGGGAGTCACTGCCCCTTGCTGGCTGGAATGGTCCACAGGTTTCTCTTATTCATTTAAAGCTGATCGGAGATCAGTGGATTGAAGCTTTGCAGAGCTCAATGAAGATTTAATCTGATCAACGTTCAATTAAAAAGTTTCAGTTTGAACCAAACTTCAGTCAGAAAAAGTCCAATTTTACACACACGAGAAACACCGAAGTTTCAACGACCTGAAACATGGAAAAACACGCGAGGAGCAACAGGAGGAGGAGAGAGGAGGTGAAAGGTGCCACTTTCTCACTGTTCACTACAACCACGAGGAGCACAGCAGAGAAGGAGGTGGAGGAGAGGCTTAATGAACGGAGAGGAGGTGAAAAAGGTTCCATAGCTTTTACACAGTATTACATGAGAAAGAGCAGAAAGGAGGGGAGCGAGGAGGTGATGGAGGAGGTGAGCTGCGAGAGGAAACTAGGAGGTGATGGAGGAGGTGAGATCATGGAACTGTAGAGAAAATAAAAGAGGCAAACGAGGCGAAGTAAAGACAGAGAAGGAGCTGCAACATTTTTAAAGTGTCAGAGCAGAGGAGCAAAGAGGAGGAACGGCAGCTTCATCACACTTACACACAGGCAGCCAGGTGAGGAAGAAGAGGTGGTGGAGGTCTTACCGTGGTGGTGCAGGGCCTGCTGGGATGTGGGGGCGGGGGCAGGACAGAAGTGAGAGTATGCAGAGCTGCGACTGAGTTTATCAAGCCTCTACCTCCTCCATCCATCCCTCCATCCCAAACAAGGCTCTGAGCCCCCTCCCGTCTCCTCCCTCCCCCCGCGCCTCCCCCACTCTCCCCTGCTTCAGTCCTTATAGGGCAGGCCTCGAGGGAAGCAGCCAATCACACGGCTGGTGGCGCCTCCGGACTTTCTCCCATCATTCACTGCATTCCTCAGAGAGAGAGGAGCACCGAGGGCTCCTGGAGATCACACAGCCAGTGTAATCAGATTAGACAGCCAGAGTAATTAGATTACACAGCCAGAGTAATCAGATTACACAGCCAGAGTAATCAGATTACTCAGTGAAAGTCCTACTTTCACTGTGATTGGGGTTGAAGTATGAGCAACTCCTCTGGCAGTTACAATGATGAATGAATGAAACGTCTGCATCGCCCTCTGCAGGCTGCTGGCGGTATGCCTCATAAGCCCCGCCCCCTCCACGTTAACAGCTGGGATATAAACCAAAATTAAAATAATAAATAATTTCTGCCTGAAAAGGCTGAAGCATTTTCTTTTTCATGACTTCAGTTTGCATTATTAGGGGCGTGGCCTGTTCGACTGAAGGGTGGATGCTAGGCTACGCAGGTCCACGCACACCTGCAGAGAAGAGGCAGGACCTGTGTTTGAGCGATGGCCGAGCGCAGCGGTCACCTGGATTGTGATGCGCCGGAGCTGATTGGCAGCATGCTGTACTCACAGTGAGCTCTGTTACTGCGAGTCCTGCGTTCAGGTGGGCCTCGGCACCTGCAAGCCGCTGTGCAACCCGCCTTGTCCTCAGTGTTTCTTCTCTCCTTTTAATATTGAGCTGAGCGACGCAGACATATTGATGGTACTTGATGTTTGATGTGGCGGACTGGTGACTGCGTGTAATGGTGACTGGTGACTGGTGACTGCGTGTTTGTTCCAGCTGTTCCAGCTGTTCAGCCACATGTCTCTAGGGTGTTTCTGGGCCTCTGAGTGGATGGACCGGGGTCGTGCTGTAAAGGTCAGACGCTGTTTGCTGACAGTGTCTTACACCTCAGCCCTCCCCGACACCCTGCCTGTCCTCACCCTCCGTCTCCAAGGAAACCCGACACGGTGGGCACGCGTGCTGCACACACTGGTTTCTGATGTTAGCGCTGCGACAGACTTCAGCTCAAACTCTTTTTGCTGTTTTCACCACGTTAACAAACTACATGTGACCCCGCTGAGACCCGGTCCTGGTCCTGGTCCTGGTTCAGCAGGTGCTGAAGTGCAGCTGTGTTTACTGTCAGCAGCTGGTCTTTAAAGAGACCGAGAGAATGACCTCCTTTCAGCTGCTGACACACACACACACACACACACACACACACACACACACACACACACACACACACACACACACACACACACACAGCAGTCTGAAGTGTATTTCTATTAGTTTCTACTTTTATAGAGTGATGTGTGTTTCTGTGTACTGTGGTCGTGGTCCTCGGGGTTCCTGTCTGAAGGATTCAGGATCTCTCGGCGTGCTCGGACTCCAGCTGACTCTCAGATGAACTTTGACCCCTCCCCTGGCCTGTTTCCATTCTCAGCTGTGCTGCTGCCAACAGATTTACATTCTCGGTGAGCTGAGCGCAAACACAAACGACTCTGAGGGTGTGACTGATGCACGACAGCTCAGGGAGGGCCTCAGACGCGTCACCTGGAAAGGTACATCAGACTTCAAAACAGAGCCGAGTGCTGGGGGTCAAATTCAATTTTTCAATTCAATTTTATTTATACAGCGCCAAATCACAACAAAAGTCGCCTCAAGGTGCTTTATATTGTACAGTAGATCGCACAATATTAAATACAGAGAAAAACCCAACAATCGTATGACCCCCTATGAGCAAGCACTTTGGCGACAGTGGGAAGGAAAAACTCCCTTTTAACAGGAAGAAACCTCCGGCAGAACCAGGCTCAGGGAGGGGCGGGGCCATCTGCTGTGATTGGTTGGGGTGAGAGAAGGAAGACAGCATAAAGACATGCTGTGGAAGAGAGACAGAGATTAATAACAGATATGATTCAATGCAGAGAGGTCTATTAACACATAGTGAGTGAAGAAGAAACACCCAGTGCATCATGGGAATCTCCCAGCAGCCTACATCTATTGCAGCATAACTAAGGGAGGATTCAGGGTCACCTGGTCCAGCCCTAACTATATGCTTTAGCAAAAAGGAAAGTTTGAAGCCTAATCTTGAAAGTAGAGATAGTGTCTGTCTCCTGAATCCAAACTGGAAGCTGGTTCCACAGAAGAGGGGCCTGAAAACTGAAGGCTCTGCCTCCCATTCTACTTTTAAATACTCTAGGAACAACAAGTAAGCCTGCAGTGTGAGAGCCAAGTGCTCTAATAGGGTGATATGGTACTACAAGGTCATTAAGATAAGATGGGGCCTGATTATTTAAAGGTCACTCTAAAACTGTAAACAGTGACATGGTTGGCCCTGGATACTGAACGCCTCCTTTTTGAAGAGCTGAACCTTTCTCTGATCTTTCTACTTTCTCCTCACCGCCATACTGTCCATGTAACCCCCCCCCCCCCCCCCCCTCTTCCACTGGCGCTCGCAGCTCCTCATATGGCTGTGTATCGTGTTCATTCATACACAGACTGTACACGCCTCAGCAGCACGCCAAGGAGGTGACATCATCTGTTTACGCTACAGCGCGTCCTGAATGCAGCACACACTCCCACTTGTCTTCAACGTGGGACCCTGAGTCCAGCATTCCCAGCATTAAAGCTCCTTTGGCTGGATGCTGAACCATAAATTTCCCCCACTGCAGTGTGAGAGTGTGAAACTGTGCATGCAGATGATAATCAACGTGTGGAAATATAAGAAGTAAACGTCCCTCTGATTTCTGTTTAATATCAGCTCTGACTCAGACGTCATCAGCTCCTCACTTCACTGTCCGCCTTTAAAACAGAAATAGTGATTTCATGTCTCTGCAGTCATGCTGAGTAGCTGTCAGCTGCTCCTCCAGCTCAGCAGCAGCTGACAGACCCACACACTGAACTCCTGCTGTGAGGCTCTCGTACCACCACGTCCCAGAAGGCTGCGCTACAAAATAAAAGCCAGCCTTTGTTTATATACAGTCTGTGTATTTGATCCTCTGTTTGCCGTTCTCTCGCTCTCTCTCTCTCTCTCTCTCTCTCTCTCTCTCTCTCACTGTGCATGCTTTAAGTCTCTTTCTGGGGTATTTAGCAGGTGACCTCTGACCTCTGCTCGGTGTGGTTTCCGAGTGGAGCTAAAAAGGAGGAAATGCTGTGGTGATGCATGAAGCAGTGAAGGATGTGTTGGATGAACGCTGCACAGCTAAACAAGGACAGCAGCGGGATGCCACCGCCACACCCACTGTGCTTCCTCCCTTTACAGGAGGAGGAGGAGGAGGGCTGGGGCCAAGTCTCCTTTATTTACTGACCTCCTTCCTTATTTGGAGCCACAGACAGACACTTCCCCTGGTGTCTGTGGTTTTAGGTTGAATTTCTCCTCATTTTTTCCCCTGGCCTTTCTCCTCCTGAGGAGTTGTAAGGAGGGCGGAGCCTCTGTTGTAGGAAGTTTTGATTTGGTCGTAGTAAAGTTTCCTTTTAAGGAGAAGCAGAGACCCGGACACATTCCTCCCTCTGCCCGGCGCCTCGTCTCCAAACACTACGATACCCATCAGCCTCAGCAACCGTCTCCATGGAGAAGAGGCTCGTTACCAAGACTGATGAACTGCTCAGGATTCACACAGAAGGTCACCTGTTCAGTGCTCGGTGTCAGTGATGCATTTCCTGATGAACCCTCGACTAGCTCGAATCTCTCTGCTTCTTTGCTCCAAACTACAACCGATCAATGACCTAACTCCACCCTCACCGCTTCCTCAGGAATCCGCAGCAGCCAGGTGCGGATAATCAGCTGATAATAAATCCTCTGAATATTGATCATCAGCTGTGAGAGTACGGCGACTTTCTGCAGCATTCAGGTGTATCGACACAATCTCCTCCCCACCAACTCCACCCCAAAGACAGACCCTGAGCTCAGACTCTACAGGCCTCAGTGAGCAGGTTAAAGGTCACAGGTCATGGCTGGTTTGAGAGGCACGGTCAGCAAAGATGTGTTAGAACGAAGCACCGAGCGCACCAAAGTGTATCAGCGTGAGGCCGTCCATCCCAAACCGGGTCATGAGCAGGACAAAGATCTGAGCACGGCAGCAAATCTCCAGAACGTCTGAAAAAGGAAAGAATCGAGCTGCTGCAGCGGTCCAATCAGAGTGCAGAGCTCAGAGAGCTGTGCACGAATGAATGCTGCAAGCCTCGAGTGCACCAGAAGTCCTGATGAAGCCACACAGGAACCATCGTCACTGTGTCCAGTGCTGCTGACCACAGGAAGCTGAAACTGGCTCTAATGAGTCTCGCTTCGTGTTTCAGGACTCAGTGAGATCTTCATGTTTCACTCCTTCCTGTTTCTCACCTCCTACATTTCCCAGAATTCCTCTGTCCATAACACCATAAAAGGGTTGGTCTTTGCTGCCTGATGTCCGGACACAACACAGCAGCCGGTCCCCCCGCCCTGCTGTGTTTGCCTTTTTAAGGAGATGGAGCGCTGTCTCCTCCTCCTCACACCGCTCTGCTCAGACCTTCATCAGTCTGAATGCCTTTCCCATAAACAACCGCTGCCATAGAATGAGCAGACACGCCTGTGTGAGTTCAGACGTTAGCACAGGTTCGTACTGAGAGACCAAAAAACGCTATTTCCTGTGTGGAGTGCGGGCGTTAAACTTGAAATCTGTGTCTGCAGGACAGGAAGTGAAGTTGAACACAAACACCTGTTCGTGTTGATGCTCATGCAGGAAGTGGCTTCTGCCAGCACAGCTTCACTGTCAGTGCAGGAGCAGAGCTCATGGCACATTTAGAGCATTAGGCTTTTATTGTGAAAAGGTCTGCTGATGGTGGAGGTGAACCCTGCAGAGGTCCACAGGAAGCTGTCGAATGAGATCATCGTCACAGTAAACGAAAAGTGCACGGGGACCAAGCGACTGCTGGAACCTCTGCTGGACGCCGGAGGGACTGCAGGTGAACGTGACCTTAAACCTTCATCCCATCTCAGCACAACGGCGACCTTTGACCTCAGTGTGGAAGCTTTAGTGCTCCTTTATCATCATCATCATCAATATCATTATTTCTGATTGTGTCAGACTCAAGTGATCAACACACACACACACATGCACAGATGCACGCACACACACAAAAACATAAACACATACACACACTAACACACACACACACACAACCACACTAACACGCACAGACAAACACACACACACAAACACACACGCAAAGACACACACACACACACACACACTAACAGACACACACAAACACACACACACAAACACACACACCCTGCCTGGACTTTGACCGAAAATGGGAAAACCGCTGGACTCCTCACAGGGACTGAAGCTGCTTCTTATTGGTCGGCTAACATCAACACACAACCAGCTCAGGAATGTGTGTGTGAGTGTGTGTGTGTGTGTGTGTGTGAGTGTGTCTGTGTGTGTGTGTGAGTGTGTGTGTGTGTATTCGTGTGTGTGTTTTCTGCCTCCTATGTGTTTATGGCAGCCTGACTGAGAGCTGCTGTTTTCTACACATCTGTATCCGTGTCTGTTCTTTGAACATCTGTATCAGCGTCTGTACTGTACACATCTGTATCAGCATCTGTTCTGTACACCTCTGTATCAGCGTCTGTTTTGTACACATCTGTATCAGCATCTGTTTTGTACACATCTGTATCAGCATCTGTACTGTATACATCTGTATCAGCGTCTGTTCCTTGAACATCTGTATCAGCGTCTGTTCCTTGAACATCTGTATCAGTGTCTGTTCTGTACACATCTGTATCAGCGTCTGTTTTGTACACATCTGTATCAGCGTCTGTTCCTTGAACATCTGTATCAGTGTCTGTTCTGTACACATCTGTATCAGCGTCTGTTCCTTGAACATCTGTATCAGCGTCTGTTCCTTGAACATCTGTATCAGTGTTTTTCTGTACACATGCAACTGCAACATGTGGTTTACCAGCTTGGAATTATTTTCCTTTTTTTCCTTTAGCAAATGTTTGACTTAACAAAAGACTAATATACATTTCTACAACACAATGTTGTCAAAGTCTTTCTTTAAAAGTTCTAGTTGAAACCAAGTGTGTGATCATATAGTGGCAGTATTATTTATTTATTATTTTTCCTCCTTTTCGTAACTGAGAGATGAGCGCTATTATTTCTACCTTTTTCTTAACCACCAACAACAATAAAATGTAAAAACATTAGCTTTTATCTTAGAAAACAAACATCATTTTTTATCATTCTTTTTATGCAAGAACATCAAGTAAAACTTGTACTTAACAGCTTCCAACTGATACAAAGGTAACAGCACACAGTCGTCATCAACAGTGTGTTATGCAACTGCAACATTCAGTTCTGTTAAGAAGGATTAGAACAGTTACAATCTCATAGAGAAATAGAGCTGGGTGTGTGCCAGAAAGCACCCGACTAGCTAACTAGTATTAGCGTAGCATCCTAACCAAAAAGGCTACTCGTGAATAAAGTTACTATTGATGCACCAAAATGCCTGTAACTTTCAGGGTACATGCTAGTACTGCTTACAATAATACTACATATTGACAATTACCACTATGAGAATGTTTTCACTAAGAGACATTTAGAATTGACAACAGCATCGCTCACGTGCACCTACATCCATCTAGGGATTATTTTCCTTTGCTGAGGCATGCACTGTGTAGCGATTTGGAACCCTAACAATGCAGGTGCGGTATTTGACCAGTAGGTGTCTCCAACTATTCACAAAGCACACCAATTTTTAGGAAATTCATTAAGCTGTTTTCGAACTAAGTTACATCTGCCATACTATGTGTGGCTCTTCTTCAGTGTAGCAGAACCAGATTCTGTCCACACATATTTGCAGTCAATAAAGTTTTTTACATTTGAATTCGAAAAGGCAGTGAGCCCTGGGCAGTGGGGTGAATAACTCGACTGTAGTGATGGGATTTCCGGCTCTTTTTAGAGAACCGGCTCTTTCGGCTCCCAACCGGCTCTTCAGGTTGTTTTGTTGCTTTAATTAATTTATTATTAACAACAATATAAAATTATGTACAAAAGGAATTACTAATGTAAAAAACCCCGTGGTTTTATTTATATATGTTTATATATAAATATATACGGTGGCCCCTAGAGACAAAGCACGTACAAACTCCAAAACACATTTCTAGTGTTAACTGAACTTCCAAAACAGAGCTACCTAGATCACTTAAAATACACAATTGAAAGCATATGTGTATTGTTTGTGTATTTATACACAAGCACTCATATATATTCCAATAATTCAAAAAAATATTCATTTACCTGTTACTACCACACACCAAATCCGGTCGTTGGTACTTCCTGGCTTGTGTAGCCACTAGGTAACAAAAGCTCAACACTGCGCCCTAGCATCCTGGAGCACTTCTGTTGTGTTTTGTACGTGTTTTGGAGTTTGTACGTGTTTTGGAGTTTGTACGTGCTTCAGAATTTGTATGTGCTTTGTCTCTAGCGGCCACCATAAATATACATTTATCTATTCACTCCACATAAAATGTAATAAATAAATTATAAAATACAAAAAACAACTATTTACATTTCAACTTTTAACTATTTAAATTTTCAGCATTTTCCTTTTAAACAAATTTAAAGTGAAACAACACAAAACACTGCAAACCACAACACAATTAAATATAAATTAAAATATGAAAACAAAAAGAAGATGCATATTCTCTGTCATATGGGCCTGCATGAATAAACTTTCTGAATCCTTTATCATCCGCAACTGAAAATAGTTGTGGATGATTACTATACCTTTCTAATGTGACGTTGTTGTCCCTGGCTCTCTTTCTCTCTCTCTCCCTCCCGCTCTGTTCCTGTGCTACTGAGAGTGTAACTACCGCCCCTCCCCCCTCTGCCCAGCGCAAAGCAAAGTAGTGATGGTAAATTCGATTCTTTTTACTGAATCGAGTTTTAATGAGTCACTCACCAAAGTGAATCGGGTTTCTTGAGTCATTTGAGTCACTGAGTCAGTTGACCAGAGAGTGCAAAAATGTATATTTTCACTCAAACTTAATTTGTTTCTCTTTCAATGTAAATCCTACTGCTAAGATGAGTGATTGTAAAAGAAAACAACTATTTTCTTTAGAGCAAAAAAGAACAAAAAAATTCTAAAGGGAACATTTATTAATTTTTATTTTATTGGTATTTTCCTTAAATGTGTCAAATATATATTTTCTCATCTAAATGTCCACTGAGCTGTTTGCCAGGGGGCGATAAAGTGCCTTAACATTGGTTGCCAACCAAGAAGAAGAAGAAGAAGAAGAAGCTGTGAGCCAGGAGGGAGGGGGTGAGTCAGTGGGCGTTTATCGATATGCGTACTTGTGCGTACTTGCGTTCTCGTGTACTCGTGATACGTCATCAGTCGGAGACCAAGTACTGTTCCAATTCGAAGTACGCATCACGCCGAGAACGCGAAAAAGTCCCGGATGTGTTCTCGATCCGCCCGTTTTATCGAGCATGCATCGGTGTAGACTTGGGACAGCTAAATATCCCAGAATGCATTTCGTCCAAAACTCAACAGCAGACTCCCGGCACATCGTTTCCAACCCCCCCCCCCCAAACCGCTCGCGGACTTCTCACTACTCAGGTTAAAGAAACTCCAGCAGCTGTCTATAGCATTGCGTGTCCACTAGAATAGAAATAAAAGCGTTCTAACATCTCACCTGCTTGTTTTTATTAAGGTATGTACACGTATGTACACGTACACTATTTTTATTAATAGAGGTTTCACTACTGAGGTTAACAATGATATACAAGTCACTTAGATCACTTCTAAATGTTAATGTTTGGTTTATTTCAGTGTTTTATTTGTTCCTGAGTAAACCGGTTTGGCTGTGATTAAAGTTAAGCTTCATAACATGTTACTTACAGTTAAATTAAGAGGGGACGGCAGTAAAAACTCCGGACCTGTGACATCATCACGTACGCTGGTGTTCCGACTGTACAAATCACGAGTCCGTGCTCGCGTACTTGAGAATTGAGAAACGGCCCACGAGTCCGTGCTCGCGTTCTCGGCGGGTACGTACTCCCGTGCGTTCTCGGCGGGTACGTACTCACCGAGAACGCGAGTACGTACTCGCGTACTTGGGCATTGATAAACGGCCAGTGAGTGATTCGTAACAGGAAGGGAGGGGGTGAGTCAGTGATTCAGTGATTCGTTCAACTCGTTTGAGCTGTGAGCCAGAAGGGAGGGGGTGAGTGATTCGCCTTACGCTATGATTCAGCACAGCAAGGGAGGAGGTGAGTGATTCAGTGATTCGTTCAACTCGTTTGAGCTGTGAGCCAGGAGGAAGGGGGTTAGTGAGTCCTGAGTGATTCGCTTATGCTATGATTCAGCACAGCAAGGGAGGGGGTGAGTACCTCAAATGTGCTGTTAGCATGCTAGCTGAGTGATGCTACTGTGAACCGAGGAGCTATTGTCTTGATGTGAGCTTCTACTCAGGCTTTTTTCTTCCAGTTCAGAGCAGGAATGTTTTTGTTAATAAACTGGCTGTTGTTTATTTCCCCACAATTTTAATTATAAGCTAGATATATTTCTACTAATGGAATTAGTTTGCTAACAGCAACAGGGATGAGTCAGTGAGTCAGTTGCGCTTGTTAATCATGATTCACGAGTCAGTAAAGTGATTCTCGAGTATTGAACGATTCGTTCACGAATCAAACATCACTAAAGCAAAGGCTCGTGTACGGAGTGAAGCGGAAAAAAAGTGCGAGAGAGAGGGTGAGAGAAAGAAAAAAAAATCCGCGTCGTTCACTTCAAAGACCCGGCTCTAAGAGCTGTTTCGTTCGTGACCGACACATCACTACTCGACTGCAGGGTGAGCAGTTTACTTTTGTTAGCCTGCTACAATCAGCTGCTCCATCTCACCTCTCCTCATGTCTGCCTTCATGCAATGACTCTGCAGAAAATAGATGCAGAGAATATAATGCTTACTCTGGACCCTTCGCCTGATGCATGTACACCAGCATGCATTTCTTACACAGGAAGGATTTGACAAATCAAACTAGTCTGCAGCTTCTGGAGTAACTGTGGACGGACTGTTGCTCCTGCTGGATGGTCTGTATCTTGTATCTGATGCAGGTTGGCTAACAGCGTCAAAGGACGATGGCTCATAAGCACAAGGGCAGCTACTTTAATAGGCCATGAGTGCAGTGCAGCTGAGACAGCAGCAAATAGCTTCTTGCTGTGCAGTGAAAACTAGCATACCTAATAAACTGGCAGAGATTTGAAACCGAGGTGTAACTTGAGCTGTTTGGAAGAGCAGCGCCACCCTGTGGTTGCATGTGTTCCTTCAGGAAAGGAGAACGCCTTCATCCTGAACTCTGAATGAAACTCAACAAAATCACACAGAAAAACAAACAAATACAACATTTGTATGAATGTAATAATAAAAATAACATTAGTAGATAGGAATAGAAACTTTTTTATTGTTTTTTTAATGTAATGTGCTGTTCTGAAAGCAGACAGAAAGAAAACATATTGCTGATACAGAAATAGTTTTCTATACCAGCTCACTGTAAAAAGTGCAGCCTTACCTAATCTCCACCATATTGTTACTCATTTTATATTAAGATTTAAAAATCTAGTTGGTATTGCTTTGAGAACTGCACATGATTATTTGCAGCTAGCGGGTTGCTAATGCTATCCATCAACTCTAACAGTCTGCAGTCTGTGAACTAACCTCAGCTAAAGCCAGCTAACAATGTAGAATAGAATAGAATAGAATAGAATAGAATAGCTTTTTATTGTCACTGTTACAAGAACAATGAAATGCAGTTTGGCATCTCTCCATGTGTGTGAAGTACACAATAGTGTAAGTATTTACACAATAACACACAAATTTACATTTACACAAGAAAGATATGTACAAGTTATACATACACCTGCAAACATACACGCAAATACATACATATATGTATATATACATACACACACATATTTCCACATACACGCTTACATCTATATACATACACATACATGCCATCTAACTAGCAGCTGCATTGAGAGGTGCAGTGTGGTCAGTGATATCGCACATTGGGTGTGTGGCGGGGATGATGTTAGCTCGGTGACGAGTAGCCTTCAGTAATAGTAATAAATCACACAGCAATAGTACATTCATGTAGTTGTAAAAACTATGACAATATATCAAGTAATCCAAAGTATTCAGAATACATTACTCCCATTAAGTAACATAACGGAATATGTTACAAAATACATTTTGGGCCATGTAATCTGTAGTGGAATACATTTTAAAAGTAACCTTCTTAACACTGCTCTGACCACAGCATAAAAATCTTACAACAGCATCTGATTGGACTCAAAATGATCTCCAATTAAAAGCCTTGTGAGTTTACCTGGCAGGTGAGAATTGCAGTTTTCTGACTTGTCCTCCTAGCCCCGCCCCCTGGACAGCCAGTGTCCCCCTCTCTGTCACAGAGCCAAGTCTGCAGGTGTGAGCATGGAGCAGGAAATGAAATCCAGGCTGAGGAAGTGAATCTGTGGACAGATCACCTGATATTGCTGCACACCTGTCCACTGTCTTCGCCGCTCTTCATCACGTTCCGTCGCTGATGTTCTCCAGCAGTCCTCTGTGACATCACACAGCTTTAATGGCCCTGAGGTTAGGCACTGTGAACACGTTTAGTTTCCACTGTCACGGCTCGTTCTCTAACAGCTGACTGGTAAATTGATAAGTATTACCTTTAATGCCCTCACTGTGCACTGCCTGCACTCAGCCAGCAGGGGGAGCCAGAGGAGTGTCAGTGTGCAGTGGAGGTGGGCGGGGCATTTAGATGTGGAAATACGAAAGAACAGTAACTCATTTCCTGCCTTAGCTGAAATGAGTTACTCAGTTATTAATGGAGTCATGTGATGGTCATGTGACTGGCGATAAAACATCCTGAAGGAATTTCCCGCAAATCTGCTTTAGTTCCACAACACAGGAAGTTACATAATCACACACACAGACACACGCACACACACAGACACACACACACACAGACACACACACAGACACACACACACAGACATTTGGAGATGATTCATCAGACGCCCAACAATAGAAACTGAATAGAAAACAGCTGGAACAGCTGGCTGTAAGAGTGCTGGGACACAACTTCAGATTTTAACTGTGAGCTCAGTTTACTGAGTTACTGAACAACTTATACATCATCCTCATCACCACCATCATCATCATCCTCACATCATCACCACCATCATCATCAACCTTATCATCTTCATCATCATCTTTATCTTCACATCATCCTCATCATTCTCATCCTCATGATCCTCCTCCTCATCATCATCATGTTCCTCACAGTATCAGCATCATCCTCCTCATCATCCTCCTCACATCATCATCAACCTTATCATCCTCCTACTCCTCATCATCATCCTCCTCCTCATCATCATCCTCACATCATATTCCTCATCATCACTGTGATCAACTCGAGCTTCATACAGAGGAAGTCAGGATGAAGATTGATGATGAAGATGGGTTAAACTGACCGAGGCCTCGCTGGGCTGGATTTAGCCTCATGTGTCGGCAAAGAAGCTTGTTTTGGAGTTTCCACACGAGCTGCTGCAGGAGCTGTTAGAGGAAGGATATGTTATGGTTATGATGATTATCTGAGCTTCCTGAGGAACTCCCACACTTGCTGCGGTGAAAAACTGAAGCTAGTTCCTTCACTTCCAGCTTCCCGGCGCTGGGAAAAGGCTGGGCGTGGACGAAATGCCTCACATTGTACTGTGTTTTGAAAGAAAGATGACCTCATGGCCTGGCACGCTGTCGTAACGGACAAGTGGACTTTCCATGGGTGGTTTCCAAGAAGTCGCTAGTTCTGGTCAGAGAAGAAAATTGGTGTTTCTCCTTTGGATTTCCACAGGAAGTAAGAGGCAGCACTGAATCTGAGAGGATGTAAATAACTGCTGAAACCGAAAGGGCTCCACACCAGTGTCACTCTGAGCATACTCACAAACAGGTAGCTGGACTGAAGGCTTTAACCTGCTGGGCTGTCAGGGTTTACCTGGCCGAGGAAAGCAGCTGCAGGCAGCTGTGGCTGTTTGAATAAAAGCATCATCTCTCAGAGCCGCAGGTTTCCTGTCCTGTGGGTGGACAGCGGGCAGGTGTGACCTGAGTCCTCTGACAGCTGGCTGCAGTTTAATGTGGCGTGATCACCTGTCACTGTGTGCGTGCAGGTAAATGCAAACACAGGTCCCGTTCAGCCGCCTGTCAGTCAGAGAGGCCACGGCCCTCCTCCATGTTAGCGGATGGGACTGGGGTCAGACTAAAATAAATTAATTCTCCTCAGATAAATTTTTCCCAAAGATTCTTTCTTTTGTTATCAATAGTTCTCATCATGCTGATTGATGTCCAAGGGGTCTCCTTTCCCATAAGTTTGATTCTAATTCCTACCGCGGTGATGTTAAATTGGGGTGAAACATCATCATAGCAGCTTTGACTGGCAGCTGCAGTCACGGAGAAACTTGCGTATCTCTGTTTGGGAATAGCAGACAGAGCGTAGGCTCTGAGAGGAGGCCCAGCGGTTACGTTACGAAAACACGACCGACTGTTTTAACCTGACAGCCTGAGGTGTTCTTCAGTAAACTGGACTACCCGACAGAAGGACCCGAGGCCCCGCTGCACTTTTTCGGTAAGTTAAACGTGTTTGTAAGCTACTCCGTAACTACCGTCCTTAGCTAGCTCCTGAGACCTAGCTAGCTAAGATGAGCACTCGGCTGTCAGGGTTCGTTTAGCTAATCTGTGCAGGTGAATGAATTTACTAAAGAAATCAAGAGAAACGCCCCGGGCTACTCAGTCACTAATTACTGTTACTGTACTTTTATTACAAGTATTATACTGTAAAAGCAACAGGCTGCACCCTGCTTCAGCTCCTGTGCAGAGCTGAGTATTAAAGATGTGCAAACAACAGCATGTTTTCAGTCTCTTGCCACATCTGTAAAGACAGTAACAGCAATTTTTTATTTTTTTTAAGCTTGTACCTCAATAACTCCTCATTAATCAGTAACTGTGGATTAAACTGTAGAACTGAAAAAATGTAAGAGAACAGCTTCAGATCCTGAGTGTGTGAGGACAGAAGGATCAGCTTTATTTCAGATTTAAGAGATAAACTTTATAATTCAGTTTGTGATGATTCTGTTCTCTTTGTGATTACAGGAGCTGCTCCTCAGATTCATACCTCAGCACCACCCAGTGACAGCAGACAGATCATCCAACATGTTCACATGTTAACTGCAAAATGAACTGATGAAAACAGTGCAAAGGTTAAAGTACCACATGTGCTGCAGTGAAAGCTGCAGCTTTATTGATAAAGTTAAAGACAAAAAAACAAAAGGATTAATCACTCATGTAACTGTGTCACTATATATCAGCATTAACAGGACCTCAGTTTGGTGTTTCACAAAGCTGCTGATCTCAGACCTGCACAGCTTCTGTTTTAAACACTTGATGTACTCAGCTGCATGAAGAGCACGTTTGAGTTTCTCTGACACAATTAAATAAAACCCGACCTTTGAAGGTCAAAGGTCGTCACTTGTATGTTTAACTACAAACTTGTCATCTGGAATTCTTTCACAGTTTTTTGCAGATAGTGTTATTTACCATAAAGTGATTCAGAGTTATTCATACCAGAGTAACCAGAGAGGATCATATATTTTTAAATATATAACTTTCTACAGGACTGAATATAATATCTTTATGTAAAAGTCCGGAGCCTCTGGGGAGTATCCGAGTATTTATAACATTACACAAACCAAAGGTCTCATCACAGTGTTCATGAAATGCTGGGTTTATCCATCTCCTGGGGCGGGCCTACAGAGGAGTGCTGAAGATTTCCCTGTGAGGGAGCTGCTGGTGAACATCATGAGTCCTGCTTGATCAATGCGATGAGCTTCAGTGTTCCTGGTGTTTCTTAAATGAAGCCTCTCTCAGTGGGTCAACAGAACATCTGGCACAGGACAGCTGTGATGAAAGAAAGGGAAGAAGTTTCTCCAAACCTCTGGACCCAGAAACCCAGCTTGGTCCTGATGGTCTCCCTCACTAGTTTCTCTCCAGGGTGAATGTAGCTGTTGATATAATATGGACTCTATTATTAAATGAAAAGATCAAATTAGACTACACTACTGAAACCTCATGCTGCTGTTTTTAAAGTTTCCATGTTACCAGGCTGTAGAGGGTTCTGAAGATTTAAACAGTTTTAGATCCATTACACTCACAGTCTTATGTTAAAATCTCAAAGGACAGCATTATATTTTTGATATTAACAGTAACTCTGGGCCTCTGTGGAGTGTGCAGCTGATCTCATCGCTGTCTAAAAATGGATTTAAAAAAAACCTAAGCAGTGCTGAATCCTTCAATAACACAGACTATTAGAGTATTAGGTGTGTAGCATCGCTAACTAGCTAGCAACAAGCCTCCAACACAGTGCGTATGCTAGCGGCTAATCTAGCAAACGAATTAACAGAGTGATTTTAGATGTTGTAGAACTATAAGATGTTAAGCTGTGTGTCTTTTTCATAACAGTGACGTGGTTGTATTTACCTTAATTTAACGAGTCGTCAGTGGCGGTAAGCCCATCAGCAAAAAACTGGGGCAGCCGGGCTACGTAAAAAGTGTAGGGGGCGTGTTTGCGGTCACGTCCAGCGGGTGTGTGGGCGGGAGCGTAACACAGTCGCTCCACCTCAAGTCACTACTGCGCAGACTCTGGCTCCAAAAATGCAAGATGGCAGCCTCCACAAGCGGGATATTTTGGCTTCATTTTTGCACAATGGGAGGAGGCGGGGTCGCGTCGTCCATGTTTTCTACAGTCAATGGTTTAAGCACTCACAGTTGTTACGACGGAGAAGTGAGCACCTCTGCTGGATGGTAGAGGAACTGCAGGCTCGGAGCTTCTTGTTTGTGGAGCTCGACGGTCGTGTCACTGAGCCACAGTGTGAGCCGTCAGTACAAACCATTTAAAGGTCATGTTATAGGCGAGGCCTTCATGGCGGGACTCCAGCACTCTGGACGGAGCAGCTCAGGGGCAGCTGTAATCGCCTGAAAGAATGAGCAGCGAGATCCCAGAGCTCTGGGATGGAACAAAGGTGGAACTGTGTGGATCCGTGCTTTGTGGTTCCACAGGGGAGGTTTTAAGGAGGCGCACTCTGAACTGTCAAAGGCTTCATTAATGGCTGTGTCCCAATTCAGGGTATGCACGCTTGAAGTACGCACACTACGCGTACTACGGACGGTGCGTACTATAAGTACGGGAAGTGCGGAAGTGAGAGGCTTGTGAAATGGGACGGTCTAGCCTTCGTCGCGCTGTTCAGGTTGCCTAGCAACCATGATACTAACCGCGAGAAACGTGTCATACAGCTTTGTTTGACAGAAATGAAGGAGAAAAAATGTTCTGTTGGTCCTACATTTTTGTCATGACATCACTTTGATTAGTTGAGTATCTGAGGCTGAGACCACAGGACTGTAAAACATGATAGTTGGGCTTCATTTCTGTACTGAACAGTCATTTCAAGATTAGTTAGTAAATAACAATCAGCTAATGTTGTTCATGAGACTAAAATCATCTCACTGTGGTAATGTAAATATAATATGGCCAATATTATATGTATTGTCAGATTATTATGGTATATACATATATATATATATATTACAGCAGTGAGCTTGAACTCTGGGTCAAAGATTAAAGTTGCAGTTATTCATATTTCCTATCACCTTAAATCGTCACTCAAAGACAAGTATCTTTGACAGTGCATATATAGATGTATTATATATAAGAGACAAATATTGTTCGTCTAATATGTTGGCATTATTACATTTGGCTCAATGCTTACATATATGTGTAAAAAGAAAATGTACGAGCTGTGATAACTGTGTCTGATAGAATGAAGAGTAGACTGATATATGAAATATTCCTTTATTGGGTGAGAAAATCAGACCATGTCATAACTGCTTTAAGTCATACAGAATAGATATCAGAGCCTTAAACAGGCTGACTTCTGCTAAATGGGTCAAACTGGGCAGAAAGTATACAAACACATAACATCCTTATAGAATATGATGTAACACTATAGATCAACTTACCTCAGAATATATAAAGCATATAAACAATTACAGCAATATGATGCAACAAACACAGCAGTGCTACTAATCCAAAATACTCAAAGCTTCATAGAACTGAAACAAACATTTATTTTTAGCTCCATTCTGCTGCTGATACATACTTTAGGTTTCTGAATATTAAACTTGTTGCTGCCTTTCATAGTGTGTAACTTGAAGGCCCTGAGTACTTTCTCCCACACTGAAAACACTGGAATGATAAAATTATTTGAACATTACCTAATAAGACTGATTCAGGACAGACAATTAGTTATTTTAAACTTTTCTAGCAGTCCTTCACAAACAGGGAACAGTCTGTCTATTCTCTCCATCTGTCAGCTGCTGCTGGCTCTTCCTCCTCCTCTTCCTCACACACTGCTGAGTTTGTCCTGGTGGATCATCAGGGGTGCAAAGCCTCACAGATGATGTGCAGCAGTGGGTCCCTCAGTCTGTCCTCACTCTGGACACTTGCAGTTGTCACACATGGAAATCAAATGTGTGATAAGCTGCAGGATTCAAACACAAGTGTAACTTATAAATACATGTTCATACTTTTATTCCACAATCAGAGAGAAAGAAACAGAGAGAGAGTGCAGGACAGACAGACAGGTGACAGTCTCAGGTGTATACACTGCTACAAAACAGCACAAGAGAAGGAGGATTTAGTGTTTGTGTTATTACGAGTGCTAAACAAGAAGAGTTCCAGATGGTACAGTGGACACATGTGTGACTCCTGTGATTAAAGCATCTTTCTTTCAGCTTAACGAGTGAACCGTCAGCTCGTTCAAACACACGTTAAAGTCCGTTTGGCTCGACACCACCGAACAGAGGCAGCAATATAACATAGCTAACATTAACAGTGCAGTGAATCCTGCTTGTGCCGTGATATTCAGGACTGCAAACCGAGCAGCATCACTGACTCTCAGCTTGTTGTGTTTGTGGATATATGACTGACTTTAATTATCCATAAAATCATCACATTCTCTGTAAGATTAAGGTCGACTATATATATATATATATATATATATATATATATATATATAGCAGTAAAGGCTTTAAAACCAAGTTTACGCTGAAAGTACAAACATCACTAATGTCACATAACTTTGCCGACATGTGGCCAACAGGAATGTTTTAATGTTCTTCATTATTAAACATTCGCACATAAATAAGTGACATAATATTCAGTACTTACTTTTGCCAGTTCATTCTTCGGCCGCTCCCTTCTGCCGTATTTTGCGGCAAAATTATCCACACCCACCGCTGCGCTATGAATTGTGGGATATATGGGACCACGAAGCGTGCACCGGACCACGCTTGATATTTGGGGAAATCGACGGCGCATTTGGAGTATGCATTTGAAGTACACTTTGAATTGGGACAGCTGTCGTCGCGTGGTGGTGACGTATTCGCACTTGAAATGCGTACTTCAAGCGTGCATACCCTGAATTGGGACACAGCCATTGTGCGTGTCACTACCCGATCCGTACCGGAAACTCGATCGGTACAACGCATGTGCAAAAGGCTACTACTTCCGCTCGAAGCATTTTACGATAGTTTCGGGTCAGAGTATCTGTTAAGATGTTAAGAATAATAAGTATCTCTGAAAATGTTTGCAATAATGAACAATTTCAATATACTGTAGACAAAAACGAAAAATGAAACGATAGTTACGGATCAGGACTCCCCGATCTTTACTGCGCATGTGCAAAGTCGGACCGTACAAATCGGGTCTACCCAATCCGTACCGCGTGTGTGCAGATGTTCTCTTCTTCTTCTGTTTTGTTTAATGGCAGTTTACTCCCCAGTGTACGAGGATACCGCCACCTGCTGACCGAGCGAATGAAACGTATTGTAAACTGAACTAGCGTCATTACAAATCGAGTGTGTTTATGCTCGTCTGTGTGGAGAGGATTGTTGGAATAGTGATGATGATGTCCACTATCACTGTCAGTAAACACTTAATCTGGCTGATGAATCTTCACGTGACACATTACTAAGTCTGTATTATTAAGTCTGTAATTAGGCTTCATTCTTCTTATTTTACGGCGCTGTTGTTCAATCGGGGGACGCTCTGTGTTGAGGAGAAAAGCATGAATTTGTTTGTAACCAGATTATCCATTGTTTAAATGTCGCGGGCAGTCGAAAAAGCGGGCAGAGCTGTTGAGAAATGCTAGGAGCTAACTGGGCGCTAACCATGTCATTCAAATACATAACTGTCGCAATGTTGGCAAAGATAGGAAGTGACGTAAGATTTGTGCATGCGTGGTACCAATCGGGTTTCCGGTACGGATCGGGTAGTGACAGTGCGTCCTTTTGCCAGCATGTGAACTGGTTCCTGCTCCGGGGCTGATCCCAGAACCCTCAACGATTCATCAGATATTTCACACTGAAGCTGAAAATGATCACAGTAGCTTGCATCTGTCCGGACTGTAGCAATCGCCCAACAGATTTTTTTTTCCAAGTGCATCATTACGGCTTTGCCGTACTGGTCCACCTGATTGCCATAGTTTGTTCGATCTTTATTATTTATTTTTTACATTTTTATTTTCAATCTATTTAAAATCAGAAAAGGCAGGACGGTGGACGGGGGGACGGGAAAGAGAAAGACGAGGACAAAGGACGATGGGAAGAAGCTAAAAAAAAAACAGAGAAGAGACACTAAAAACCTGCTCGATCACCTGCAGGGAAAAAAAGCTAAAAATACCTGGCATCTTCTAACAAACCCCGCCCCCTCTGACAGCAGCCCGGGGGTGAGCAGTGAAACAATTCAAGATTCAACCGTTCAGCTGTCGTCAGAGAGTTTCCACATGGGTGACGAATGGCGTACGTGCTCTGCAGAGAAGCACAAAGAGGCCTGTCGAGACATGACTGCAGACAGTTACACAACCTTCACACACACACACACACACACACACGCTCACGGTCAGGTAACCTGGTGCTTGTCACTCTGCAGACGCCTTCATCGCTCTCATCATCATCCTCTGACCAGCTGATTGGTCCGTCACCGTGTGCAGAGGGCGACCTTTGACATTTCAGGCAGGTCGATGCAGGTCACAGAGGAGCACGCTCGGTTCAGTGTGCGATTACTCATGCTGCAGCATGAGTAATCACAAAAAAAATCCTCTTTAAATGTTTAAAGATCAGGTCTGAGTGACGGCTCTCTGCACGCACCACATTCAGGCTCAGGGAGGGGCGGGGCCATCTGCTGCGACCGGTTGGGGTGAGAGAAGGAAGACAGGATAAAGACATGCTGTGGAAGAGAGACAGAGATTAATAACAAGGATGATTCAGTGCAGAGAGGTCTATTAACACATAGTGAGTGAAGAAGAAAAACTCAGTGCATCATGGGAATCCCCCGGCAGCCTACACCTGTTGCAGCATAGCTAAGGGAGGATTCAGGGTCACCTGGTCCAGCCCTAACTATATGCTTTAGCAAAAAGGAAAGTTTGAAGCCTAATCTTAAAAGTAGAGATAGTGTCTGTCTCCTGAATCCAAACTGGAAGCTGGTTCCACAGAAGAGGGGCCTGAAAACTGAAGGCTCTGCCTCCCATTCTACTTTTAAATACTCTTAGACAGGGGTCTCAAACTCCAGTCCTCGAGGGCTGTTGCAACACACCTGAATACAATTAGTAGGTCATTAGAAAAAGTATAGAACTTGACTGCATGCTGAGGTGGCAACTCCTACCCTACTTATTCACTCATGAGCTGCTGTAACATGAATCAAGCGGCTCATATGAACTACTAATTGCATTCAGGTGTGTTGCAACAGAGACACATGGAAAAGTTTCAGGACAGGAGCCCTCGAGGACTGGAGTTTGAGAGCCCCGCTCTGTGAGAGTAAGCCTGCAGTGTGAGAGCAAAGTGCTCTAATGGGGTGGTATGGTACTATAAGGTCATTAAGATAAGATGGGGCCTAAAAACTGAAGGCTCTGCCTCCATTTTTACTTTAACAACATGACGACGTCTCTGCAGACGACGTGCTGAATAATTGTGATTATTAACAATAAACTTTATTCCTGCTGAATGTTCACAGATTCTGTTTGAATTGTGACGTTCAGAGATCGTCTCCACCAACGAGCCGTCTCCTGCTGAAGCTCGCAGAGCAGGTGAAACACCTGCACACACAAACAGATGCACAGGTGTGTTTGTGTGTGTCTGTGTTTGTGTGTGTGTGTGTGTGTCTGTGTGTGTGTTGTGGACACAAACAGGAAACAGACTTGTGTGTTTCTCTTCATAAACTTTATTTTAGCTTCATTTTGTCTTCAGTGCTCAAACTTTCACTTCCCAGTTCAGAATCAAACTTTCCAGTTTCCCTCTGACGCCGCGCTTCTCCTTCAGCGGTGGCGCGACTCCTCGTCTTCCTCGCCAGCTTATCTCTTCCTCTGTCCCTCGTTTCACTTTCGTCTGTCTCGCGCTCGCAGCCAGCTGCCTCATCGGCACATCTGTCCAGTATCAGTTAACGTTCTCACGCCGTCGACGGCTCACGGCGCTCTCGTGGCTCCGTCTGCTCCGTCTCTACGTCAGAGAGGAGCAGCGAGTCGAGGAGAGCCCGCTGTGATTGGTGGGCTCAGAAGTGGCATAATAAATAAAAACAGGAATAAATAAATAAATAGAAAACGTCTCTACATCAGCTCCTCGCCATCACGGCGGCTCAGTCCTGCGTCTGCAGCGTCCCGGCCAGGCGGTCCCAGTGGGTGAAGTACGGTGCAAAGTTGCACTTGGACTTGAGGTGGTGAAGGTCGTGGTGGCGCGCCCCGCCGTACAGCCCCAGCGGCACCAGGCGGTGCGTGGCCCACGGCAGGTCGTAGCCGCAGTGATCCTCCACCGACAGCCAGATGTTGACCACGAAGAAGGCGAGCTCGGTGAGCGGGTGGCAGCCCAGCAGGAGGGGGTTGGCGGCAGCGAACAGGCCCAGGCTGAGGGTCTCCCAGGCGCCCGAGTACTCGGCGGTGAGGGCGGAGGTGGAGGTGTAGGTGTGGTGCACCTGCAGGAGGAGGAGAGAGAGCGTGAGGTGGAGGAAGAACAAAGGCGTGACATCGTCACCACCGCCATCGTCCTCGGGGACTCACCTTGTGGAAGGTGCGGTAGAGCCAGGGCACTCGGTGGTGCAGCAGGTGCCAGGCGAAGCTCTGGAAGTCAAAGAGCAGCAGGCACACGAGCACCTGAGCCAGCAGGCGCGGAAGGGGCGGGGCCTCCTCGGGCAGGTGCACCGGCCTCAGGTACCAGTGCAGCACGGTGAGCGGGAAGATGAAGACCAGGTGGTTGTAGAGCGTCAGAGCCAGGCAGCGCCGCACCGACGGCCAGCTGACGGAGCTCTGAGGCTGCAGCTTGTACCTGAGCACCCACGCCCACCTGGTGGACAGCGCGTCCAGCAGCAGGAAGGGCAGGCAGAAGGACAGGTAGACGCAGAGCGAGAAGAGCACGGGGAAGAAGGGCGAGCGCAGGAGGGGGGCGTGTCCCAGCACGAAGGTCCACAGAGGCTGCAGCAGCATCGCCATCCTTCAGTTTGTCTCACAGTCGGAGCTCTGCTCGCCTTCATCATCACTGCTCCATTTAATCAGGCAGCAGGCCCCGCCCACACAGCGTCAGCAGCAAGAACCCGCCCTGCCGTCCTTATTGGGATGTTTCCTACTGCTGGAGGGAAAATGGAAAACTCTCCCTTCCACACTCCCACATACACATTCCACAGCAGGCTTGTTCACTGTGCACTAAGGATTGTCCCTGTAAGTGCTGCTCACATGCTTTCATTGTTGGCAGGTTCAGCACGTGTGTGATGTTTACACGGCCTGAAGCAACCTTTAGCTACAGCTGCAGTGTTAGCCTACGCTGCCACACCTGAGCCGTGCAGGTTCACACACCTGAGGCTCTCAGTGAACACTAAAGAAGCTGAATCGGTGCTTCAACTTTGTGCTGCGTGAGAGTCTGTAGTGAATGTGTGATCTTACAGTGGTTCAGACTCACTGAGGATGATGACGACAGGCTGTTTCCTCTGATGATGAAGGCTCACATTCCTCGCCGTCTCTTCTCGTCACGTGTCAGTCGAGTGTTGCGAGGCATCACAAATGTGCCGTAAAGCTTTATAAAAGTTTACGTGTTTCTACAAACTCAGAGTTCATCTTTTGTATTTTTGCAGATGTTTCATGATAAATAACATAAACAAGTATTTACATGTTTAAAATAACAACATGTCCAAACACTGATGCGTGCTCTGTTCACCTGGACGCTGCGTCTTCAGCGGACGAGGAGGCGGAGTCCAGCTGAGTACTGGATTTATAATCACAAATATTATTATGTAATATTATTAACCTAAAAATCTTATATATTTAATCTTCACTATGAAAACATTAGGAAGTTCTTGGCTTTACCTTTTTAAAAATAAAAGTTAATGATCGATGATCATATTGGAATTAATGATTTGATTTAAGATAATAACACTGCAAACGTTTAATATTATAAATATGAAATGTAACTTTGTTTAATGATGTCATCACAGTGCTGACCTACACTTTGATTTGCTGTATTTTTCCTTTAAATCCGATTTATTCAGATATAATTATTAAACCTACAGAGAGATATTCACGCTCTGAACGACATAAACGATAGAAGAATGAGATTTACCAGAGCAGCTCTTCGACATTTGTCTCAACATCGAATCCTCTAAAAATAAACCACAACATCAAAACATTTGCGATGACAAAAGTTTAAATTGTGTTTCTAACAGCTGCTTGTTAAAATTCACGTTCACTGTGAAATGAAACAGAAAAATGAAGTTTCAGCTACAAACTCACAGCTTCCCAAATAAAGTCGGGATGAATTTGGTGATGTGGAGTTTTCTGCTAATCACAGGGTTGGTTCCCGGGTCCTCGGAGTTCCCCTGGGGAATCCATGTGCGTGGGCCTGATGGCTAAAGTAAAGCGCTGTATGCACGTGTGGGTGGATGACGCAGCTGTGATTCTACTGAAGTAAAGTTTATATCAGGGACAAACGACTGATGTGAGTCTGGAGGAAGTCTGCAGAGTTCCTGATGTTTATGTTGATCCTGGCTGAAGGAGCAGCTCCCCAGAATACACACACTAAATTCCCAGAAACCACGCACACTCACACACACACACACACACACACACACACACACACACACACACACACACACACACACACATCTGTGTGTCAGTAAGTGTGACGCTCGCTAACACTGCCACTGAAGGATGAACCAGAATCGACCCCGATGACTGAGACCTCACATGCTCAGTTCCTCTGAAACTGAGTGGGTGGTGTCGGTGGGTGGTGACGGTGGGTGGTGTCAGTGGGTGGAGGTGATAAAGAGCACATTTCGTTTTCTCTGGGTCAGTTTGTAGTTTGAAACTCAAGTTATTTTTATAATTTACGTTAACAGATGAACATTTTTCCCTTAAATACCTCCACCCTGTGCCCATGTGCGTCTCCTGACACGGCTTATCTGATGAGATAGGAGCAGCGTCTATCCTACGATCAGCTGTTTATAACTGACTTCCTCCCTCAAGTCATTTGTTTGAACCAAGAGACGAAACACGAGCTCCTCGTTAACAGTTTGTCTGATCGTTTCACAGCGAAACATTAATGATAAAAAAAATGATAAAAATGTGACAGAACATGACAGCAGACGAGCGTGACACACGACGGAGGCGTTTAAGGGAACGTTTTCCACTGGAGTCACATATAAACAGAACAAATCTAAAGAGTGACGACACAATCAAGTTTTACGATCGTTTTCATCCTCAGAGCCCCACCGACACCACCCACCGACACCAACCACTGACACCACCAACCGTCACCATCCACCGACACCAACCACTGACACCACCAACCGTCACCATCCACCAACACCATCCACCGACACCACCCACCGACACCAACCACTGACACCACCAACCGTCACCATCCACCGACACCACCCACCGACACCAACCACTGACACCACCAACCGTCACCATCCACCGACACCACCCACCGACACCAACCACCGACACCAACCACTGACACCACCGACACCAACCACCGACACCAACCACCGACACCACCCACCGACACCAACCACCGACACCACCAACTGTCACCATCCACCGACACCACCCACCGACACCACCGACCGACACCAACCACCGACATCAACCACCGACACCAACCAGCGACACCACCCATCGTCACCACCCACTGACACCAACCAACGACACCACCCACCGTCACCACCCAACTACACCAACTACCGACACCAACCACTGACATCAACTACCGACACCACCCACTGATACCAACCACCGACCAAAGAGACCAACAGCAACCACTGACATCAACCACTGACATCAGGCACTGACATCACCCACTGACACCAACCAATGACACCACCCATCGTCACTAACCACCAACACCACCCGCCGACACCATGCACCGACACCAACCGCCGACACCAACCAATGACACCACCCACCATCACCACCCAACGACACCAACCACCGACACTAACCACTGACATCAACCACTGACATCACCCACTGACACCAACCACCGACACCAACCGCCGACACCAACCAATGACACCACCCACCGTCACCACCCAATGACACCACCCACCGACACCCACCAATGACACCACCCACCGTCACCACCCACCGACACCACCCAACGACACCAACTACTGACAGCAACCACTGACATCAACCACCGACACCACGCACCGACACCAACCGCTGACACCAACCAATGACACCACCCACCGTCACCACCCAACGACACCACCCACCGACACCCACCAATGACACCACCCACCGTCACCACCCACCGACACCAACTACCGACAGCAACCACTGACATCAACCACCGACACCACGCACCGACACCAACCGCCGACACCAACCACTGACCAGAGAGAGAAACAGCATGTAACATACAGTCTTACTGTTAGTTAGTCTTACAGCACACTGTTAGAGTGAATTGTTAAATGTTTGTCATTTTTAAGCTTACCATCTACATTGTTTAACTGTGTGAGGAAAGGAATTCTTTCTGTCCTCCCCTCCCTAAATTCTCGAGGTTCTGGGTGGGGGGCTGTAGTGTTTTATTACAGGCAACATCCTTGTGAAGGTCTTTTTGATGTAAGCTTCCTGCTTAGGTCTCACACACACACACACACACACACATTCTCGCATAACACACACACACACACACACACACACACACACACACACACACACACACACGCACACACACATTCTCGCATAACACACACACACACACACACACACACACACACACACATTCCTATTTACATACAGAAGTTCACACATATACGTACAATGCCTTGTCTTAGAACTATGTGGGCGTTACTTTGCTGTGTGAACTGTCTCTCAATAAAAGGCAGCGAGAGGAGGCCGGATTTGGGGTCATTTTCATGGTGGACACAGACGAGGCCTCACTTGCGCAAGTAATCAATCGATGCTGACTGTCTTGTTTTCTTTCATGATGAATAAGTCTCTAGAACTAGCTTGTGGGAACACAGACCCAACACACACTGTTAGGTGAAAATATGCTTTTATTTGTAAAAGCATGGTGAGTATACCACAGTGTCACAAGCAAGCAGTTAGCGTAACATTAACATTTAACTTTCCATGTAAAACCAGCCACCACTGTGAAAAACCATAAGGTTGAGAAAAACAGTGGCTTGCAAAAGTATTCGGCCCCCTTGAACTTTCCCACATTTTGTCACATTACAGCCACAAACATGAATCAATGTTATTGGAATTCCACGTGAAAGACCAATACAAAGTGGTGTACACGTGAGGAGTGGACAAACAAACATGTTCCAGTCGCAGCTTTTCTGTGTTGGGACGAGCACACTGATGGTGGACATCGAGGCTCCTGAGCGCGGACGTTTTCTTCTTGAGGCGGGATACAAGGCTTCATGGAGGCTGTTAACGTTTTTAATAATATCACGTTAATGTTATTTTTTAATTGAACCCTCATTTGTGCAAAGTTCAAAGCAAGTTAACGTAATGTTACAAGCTGACGTCAGCTAGCATATGATGTTACAAGGTTCAAGCTCAATGTCAGTTTGAAATGGTGTCACTGTCAGTTAAGATGCTGCAGCTTCTTAAATGAACCACGTTGTTCAGTAAGTGCTGCTTGTGACCACGTATTCTGCAGATATGGAGCTTTGTGTACACGGTGAGCTCTAATAGGTTGGCTCAAGCAGCATGTTGAGGAAGCTCGCGCTGTGAATCGTCCGGTGTGAGGATGTTTTCAGGTCACCTGTTGTCTGTGAGCCTACGGGTATGAGGCATCACAAAGACAGGCACAGATCAACCATTAATGCCTGAATAGCCGGTGGATACTGGGCTCCACGCTCGGCTTCCTTCGTTGGTCAGTGTTTGTTTTTTTGGTGGTTGATTCTGATTGTGCTCACGCTGTGTTTCTTCAACATAAAGCCAGAGAGAGCCACAAAAGCTGAACCACAGAAACACAAGAAGCAGCTGTGATCGTCAGCCTGACTGCAGCTGTGTGTTAAACACAGACTGAGCTGTCGAGGCTGATTATGAACTAAGGTGTTTATCCTACTTTTTAGCGGCAACGATTATTTGAGCAATGTCATCAGTTCAGTAGCAATTTATTGTCTGTGATGTTTGTCGGAGGCTGTACCTTCAACCTGTGGAGACGCACTGTGATTACAAAGATCTCTCGGTGACAAACGTTCACCTGCAGGGAGATTTACACTTGGCTTTTTTATTGGCAGAAACTTTTCACAGGTTTTTATTCATCTGAAATATTCTGAGATACTTTGCAGAGCTGTGTGTCTACAGACGTCCTGTAAGATTAATAAACTGAACCCAAGTCTCACAAAACTTACTCTCAGAGTAAATTCCCGCGTGTATGAACATTGTTCTGGTATAAATTATCTTTATAACAGCTTAGAGATCTACAAGAGGACTACTGACAGCCAGAGAAATGGTGAGATTCAGATTGTTTTAAAAAGCCAGCTGTTTTAACTGTTAATGATTATGTTTAGTTTATGGACCCGAGTGTGAATTTAGCCGTCACACTGTAACATACAACACACTGACTGAAGAGGATGTCTGTCCTTCAGGTCTTACTGGATCTGTCAGTGGTCATGCTGGCATGTCTTTGCTGTGCTGATAGTCACACACATGCAGGTCACAGAGGAGCACGCTCGGTTCAGTGTGCGATTACTCATGCTGCAGCACATTCCTGCGCTTACCTGTCTCTTCCTTTATTGGTGAATCAGGGACACGAGGCCCTGATATGATTGAAAAAAATCCTCTTTAAATGTTTAAAGATCAGGTCTGAGTGACGGCTCTCTGCACGCACCTCATTCAGGCTCAGGAAGGGCCGGGCCATCTGCTGCGACCGGTCGGGGTGAGAGAAGGAAGACAGGATAAAGACATGCTGTGGAAGACAGACAGAGATTAATCCGGTCTTTAAGTCTGACGTCATTAGGCGTGTCTGGGTTCAAACTGTGCTTCAGGTCCATAAGTCAAACGATCACTGTGGCATCACTGAGATTTGTAAAACTGTCTAAATTCTTTCATCTGTAATAAAATGATCAGCGTTGCTGCTTTACCAGGTGTAACAATTAAGTTTAACATCCAGGCATCCATGAAAACAGGATTTATGACATTTAACGGAGTTAGAAGTTAGCAGGAAGTTAGCTCACTAGCTTCCACCTAAACATGATATAGCATGTTCTGACTGAGAGAGTTCTGAAAAATTCAAACGTACAGCTCTGCTATCACTTCCAACATAAATGAAAACAGGAAACTAAACAGCAGTGACGTTTGTAGGATTACTGAAGTTGGGCTAGCTGGTATATAATGATGTGCTACGTGGTTCCTAGCGACACAGCTATGTTAGCATAAACACAGTGAAGCTGGAGGATGAACGCTAACTTCGGGCGATCGTGGCTCAAGAGTTGGCAGTTCTTCTTGTAATCGGAAGGTTTCCGGTTCGAGCCCCGGCTTGGACAGTCTCAGTTGTTGTGTCCTTGGGCAAGACACTTCACTCGTTGCCTACTGGTGGTGGTCAGAGGGCCCGGTGGCGCCAGTGTCCGGCAGCCTCGCCTCTGTCAGTGCGCCCCAGGGCAGCTGTGGCTACAATGTAGCTTGCCATCACCAGTGTGTGAATGTGTGTGTGAATGGGTGGATGACTGGATGTGTAAAGCACTTTGGGGTCCTTAGGGACTAGTAAAGCGCTATACAAATACAGGCCATTTACCATTTTACCATTTTTTCCACTCAATAAAAGTTAACGTGAAGGTTCCCGATGGTTAGGGACAAATACAATCACATGGCAGGATGCTGTAAACGGACCAAACTTCAGTCAGGAGAACAACTGAGATAATCCATCCACAATACCAGGTTAGTCATTAATATACTGCTGCTGGGCTGGGCTGCAGTTACATTGGAAGGGTTTAAAGACTGAGCTCTAAAATGAACAGTGGTAATAAAAGCGGAGGGAGGCCGGCAGTGATCACTGACTGTTTTTAGGGGCTTTTTAGATTAAATAGAACAAGATACAAAACATTAAACATGTTAAAAACACAAACGCCATGTTAAATGCAGACTACTTTGGGCCCGGAAGCAGGATTCGTTACGTCATCACTTAAAGACCGGATAACGAGTATGATTCAGTGCAGAGAGGTCTATTAACACATAGTGAGTGAAGAAGAAAAACCCAGTGCATCATGGGAATCCCCCGGCAGCCTACACCTGTTGCAGCATAGCTAAGGGAGGATTCAGGGTCACCTGGTCCAGCCCTAACTATATGCTTTAGCAAAAAGGAAAGTTTGAAGCCTAATCTTAAAAGTAGAGATAGTGTCTGTCTCCTGAATCCAAACTGGAAGCTGGTTCCAAAGAAGAGGGGCCTGAAAACTGAAGGCTCTGCCTCCCATTCTACTTTTAAATACTCTTAGACAGGGGTCTCAAACTCCAGTCCTCGAGGGCTGTTGCAACACACCTGAATACAATTAGTAGGTCATTAGAAAAAGTATAGAACTTGACTGCATGCTGAGGTGGCAACTCCTACCCTACTTATTCACTCATGAGCTGCTGTAACATGAATCAAGCGGCTCATATGAACTACTAATTGCATTCAGGTGTGTTGCAACAGAGACACATGGAAAAGTTTCAGGACAGGAGCCCTCGAGGACTGGAGTTTGAGAGCCCCGCTCTGTGAGAGTAAGCCTGCAGTGTGAGAGCAAAGTGCTCTAATGGGGTGGTATGGTACTATAAGGTCATTAAGATAAGATGGGGCCTAAAAACTGAAGGCTCTGCCTCCATTTTTACTTTAACAACATGACGACGTCTCTGCAGACGACGTGCTGAATAATTGTGATTATTAACAATAAACTTTATTCCTGCTGAATGTTCACAGATTCTGTTTGAATTGTGACGTTCAGAGATCGTCTCCACCAACGAGCCGTCTCCTGCTGAAGCTCGCAGAGCAGGTGAAACACCTGCACACACAAACAGATGCACAGGTGTGTTTGTGTGTGTCTGTGTTTGTGTGTGTGTGTGTGTGTCTGTGTGTGTGTTGTGGACACAAACAGGAAACAGACTTGTGTGTTTCTCTTCATAAACTTTATTTTAGCTTCATTTTGTCTTCAGTGCTCAAACTTTCACTTCCCAGTTCAGAATCAAACTTTCCAGTTTCCCTCTGACGCCGCGCTTCTCCTTCAGCGGTGGCGCGACTCCTCGTCTTCCTCGCCAGCTTATCTCTTCCTCTGTCCCTCGTTTCACTTTCGTTTGTCTCGCGCTCGCAGCCAGCTGCCTCATCGGCACATCTGTCCAGTATCAGTTAACGTTCTCACGCCGTCGACGGCTCACGGCGCTCTCGTGGCTCCGTCTGCTCCGTCTCTACGTCAGAGAGGAGCAGCGAGTCGAGGAGAGCCCGCTGTGATTGGTGGGCTCAGAAGTGGCATAATAAATAAAAACAGGAATAAATAAATAAATAGAAAACGTCTCTACATCAGCTCCTCGCCATCACGGCGGCTCAGTCCTGCGTCTGCAGCGTCCCGGCCAGGCGGTCCCAGTGGGTGAAGTACGGTGCAAAGTTGCACTTGGACTTGAGGTGGTGAAGGTCGTGGTGGCGCGCCCCGCCGTACAGCCCCAGCGGCACCAGGCGGTGCGTGGCCCACGGCAGGTCGTAGCCGCAGTGATCCTCCACCGACAGCCAGATGTTGACCACGAAGAAGGCGAGCTCGGTGAGCGGGTGGCAGCCCAGCAGGAGGGGGTTGGCGGCAGCGAACAGGCCCAGGCTGAGGGTCTCCCAGGCGCCCGAGTACTCGGCGGTGAGGGCGGAGGTGGAGGTGTAGGTGTGGTGCACCTGCAGGAGGAGGAGAGAGAGCGTGAGGTGGAGGAAGAACAAAGGCGTGACATCGTCACCACCGCCATCGTCCTCGGGGACTCACCTTGTGGAAGGTGCGGTAGAGCCAGGGCACTCGGTGGTGCAGCAGGTGCCAGGCGAAGCTCTGGAAGTCAAAGAGCAGCAGGCACACGAGCACCTGAGCCAGCAGGCGCGGAAGGGGCGGGGCCTCCTCGGGCAGGTGCACCGGCCTCAGGTACCAGTGCAGCACGGTGAGCGGGAAGATGAAGACCAGGTGGTTGTAGAGCGTCAGAGCCAGGCAGCGCTGCACCGACGGCCAGCTGACGGAGCTCTGAGGCTGCAGCTTGTACCTGAGCACCCACGCCCACCTGGTGGACAGCGCGTCCAGCAGCAGGAAGGGCAGGCAGAAGGACAGGTAGACGCAGAGCGAGAAGAGCACGGGGAAGAAGGGCGAGCGCAGGAGGGGGGCGTGTCCCAGCACGAAGGTCCACAGAGGCTGCAGCAGCATCGCCATCCTTCAGTTTGTCTCACAGTCGGAGCTCTGCTCGCCTTCATCATCACTGCTCCATTTAATCAGGCAGCAGGCCCCGCCCACACAGCGTCAGCAGCAAGAACCCGCCCTGCCGTCCTTATTGGGATGTTTCCTACTGCTGGAGGGAAAATGGAAAACTCTCCCTTCCACACTCCCACATACACATTCCACAGCAGGCTTGTTCACTGTGCACTAAGGATTGTCCCTGTAAGTGCTGCTCACATGCTTTCATTGTTGGCAGGTTCAGCACGTGTGTGATGTTTACACGGCCTGAAGCAACCTTTAGCTACAGCTGCAGTGTTAGCCTACGCTGCCACACCTGAGCCGTGCAGGTTCACACACCTGAGGCTCTCAGTGAACACTAAAGAAGCTGAATCGGTGCTTCAACTTTGTGCTGCGTGAGAGTCTGTAGTGAATGTGTGATCTTACAGTGGTTCAGACTCACTGAGGATGATGACGACAGGCTGTTTCCTCTGATGATGAAGGCTCACATTCCTCGCCATCTCTTCTCGTCACGTGTCAGTCGAGCGTCGTGAGGCATCAGAAACTGGAGAAATGGCGGTAGGTGTTTCCGGTCCGTGTACGTTCGTTTAACGACAGAAGGATGTCGGCCCTTCATTTGTTGACTGCATAAATCTGGGATTTAAACATCGAGCCAGTTTTAGCCACACAGGTTCTTCAGCTGTTCTCGCTCTTTTCTATATTTGATCGCTGTTAAATAAATAATACTAAATAATAACATCTTCATTAAGGAGGCGTTCCTTCTTCTTTGTGATAAAAAACAGAGTTTATTGATGAAACATTTGGAACTTTATTTTTCCAGAATCACAATAAAACATTTCAGTTTCATTTCACTGAAACATCAGAAAGTAACGATGATGTAACGCAGCCGTGCTGCAGGGCGCCGCGCTGCAGGGCGCCGCGCTGTGGGGAAATATCTGCTCTATTTACTGACAAGAAACATCAGTAAAATTACAAAACCTGAACATGTTAAATGTAAAACTGTGAATAAACTTAAATCACATGCAGTCACAAATGTAACAGTGTATTTATTAGTATTTCACAGATAAGTACTGAAAGTTTCTGTAACTGAAATAAGATTAATTATGTAACACCAAAACTATCAGCTTGTGTTGTACTTCAGTTGGAGGTCAAATCTTCGTTCTGAACAGAAGGAAGCGGTTTATGGTGGAAACGCTGGCGAGGACATCACAGAGTGTGGGACGCTTCAAACGCACAGCGTGGAGTTTTCAGCCTTTTGGGAACGAAACAGCCAGAAACAAGAGAGAACTTTGGCAGAGCAGTTTCAGTGTGAACCGAGTGACGACAAAACGCAGCTATGATATTTATTTCTGAACACGGGGAGGTGGCAGCATCTAAATGACTGTGGGTAACACAAACCGTCTCATGGTCCCAGCTCTGACACAAACTGCAGCAAAAAGCAAAGACAGCTCATTCATTTTCCTTCTGTTGTGTTCGCTCATCAAAAGCCATCTGACACCGAGAACGTCAGATTTTATAACCAGCTGTTAGAAACACAACTATTTGTTTTGTCATCACAATAAATGAAGGAAATAAGTGTGTCCTAAATGTCTGAGCGGTGGCACTGTAACACTGAAGCTCATTCTTCCATCATTTACGTTACTCAGCTGTAGAGCTGAAATATTTCTTTGTTTTAATAAGTGAAATTACATCTGAAGTCATAAAGTGGATTTAAAGGACAAATATAGCAAAGCAAACAGTAGCAATGCTGTAGTTCAGCACTGTGATCACAGCATTAAGATGAGACGAGATGATATACAAGGTAGAAGAAATATCATTTAGATAAAAATATATGTACATATGCTCCCACAGCGCAGAGGGCTGGGATGTTAACAGCAGCAGGGTTTGAGTTTTGAGAGATAGTTGTCTTATAAACCGAGTTTTTGTGCATGATGGATTATTTTGAATGTAAAAGAATTTTCTGGAGACGCCGTGATGAGAAGAGACGACTGTTCTCAGGAATCATCAGGGGAAACACAGCCTGTCATCCTCATCCTCAGTGAGTCTGAACTACTGTAAGCTCACACATTCCTTATAATGTTGACACACACACACACACACACTGGTTTATCCTCCCCCTCACTGTGATGAAGACCCTCCCCCTCATGCAAACACACGCCTCCATAAAAACAGCACACAAATATTTCCTTCATCTCATAAACGTGAAGCAAGAATTTCAAATAAAATGCAACAGAAATAAAAAACCAAGAAACTCAGTCTGAAAATGATTTGGCCAGATTCCAGGTCACAGGCTGCAATCACAGCACGGCGGCGTTACTGCTCCAGAACACACAAAGGGAATGTGGGGGGGGGAGTTTATGAATGTGTGTGCGCTGCTTGAAACAGAAAGTGCAACAGGACAAAGAGAAGATTAAAGGATAACAGCATGTTTGTGCGACTCTGACTCACTCGGTCTCCCACACACTCCACAGCGTTTCTCCTGAAGTGACGTCAGATTCCTGCTACAGGCAGATTTCATCCTCAAACACACATTGCGATATTCTGGAGTTTAGGTTCAGCTGCTCTGCCTGTTTCTGTCACACCTACG